>NC_136067.1:217520055-218158326 GCF_964261635.1 Lissotriton helveticus | reverse complement strand
AGCGCCACACATGATGTTTACGATTTCACCTTATATATATATTTATATATATATATATATATATATATATATATATATATATATATATTACCTACTGGCGGTCGCAGTAGGTATATATAGTTAGGATTTTTTTCCTATGGGATTTTTGAAAATTCTATGTCGAATAACTTTGGCGTTTGAGGACGGAATTGGCTGAAATTTTCAGGAAAATGGAACATTTTGTTTCTGAGCAGCCACTGAAAATTTGGGGGGGTTCCATCAAGGGGGGGCCGAGAAAAAAGGGGGGTCCCAAAACGCGTTTTTCCCATGCGATTTTCCATAGGGCGGTTGGACTCACTTTTAGCTCGAACGGCTGAATGGATTTCCACGAAACTTGGCAAAATTGTAGATATTGTTTGCCCGATGTGCCTTTGCTAGGTCTCAATATATGTGCTCCAGTGGATTTTGATAAATTAATGTTCAAAAAAATATATATATCTGTAACAGCGCTCCGGTTAGCGCCCCGGTTCGCGTACCTGACGCGTAACGGAACTTCGCGAAGTGAAGCTGATTGGCTCTCCGGTGTCTGTCAACATTCTAAACAGTCCGGAGCGGCCGTCATCTTGTCTCTCGGTAGGATCGAGAGACAAGAGGTGAAGAAAAACGAAGGGGGAAATTAATGAAAGGGGGCAAGGTAGACCCCTCCTGACCCCCTAGGATTGATGAGGGGGCTATTAAAGGGTCCCGCGGGGCAAAAAATTAAAAAATAAAAAATTCAGTTTTTTCGCGGTAGAGGCGCTACCCGGTACGCGAACGGGGTAGCTAACCGGTAGCGTAACGGGAGTCGTTTTCTAACGCGGCAGTTGTGCAAACGGAACGTTTACCGGTTCGCGGACCGGGTCGCGGCACCAAATTGAGCTAACGGGAAGCTACCCGGTGCGCGGACCGGTAGCGAAACAAAAAAAAAGATATATATATATATACATAAATTTTTTTTATTAAAAACATACAAAATATATTTTTCGATTTAAAGAAGAATACATTTTAAAGCTTTTGATATTTGCTATTAAAAAACCATTGAAATTCACTGAAAAAACCATAGGTTATAGACCATATATAGTTAGGAATTAGCATTTACAAAACCTTGTTTTACTCACACAAAACCATTGAAATTCGCATATATAGTTAGTTGCACTAACTATATATCGCGCACCCGCAATCCACTGCTGATCATGTCACATATTACATCATTCATGACATGGTCAGTGACATTACTGATGACATCACTGATGACATCTCAAATGACATCACTGATAACATCTCAAATTACAACACTGATGACATCACTGATGACATCTCATTTGACATTACTGATCACATCACTGATGACATCATTCATGTGATAATACGATGAACCTCTTCAGACTCTAATATAACCTTAGATACACTCAGTGTAAACAGACACTCACAGACTGTCACTCATCCATGGAGTTACACACACACCTAGTCAGTCATGCAAAGAATCAATCACACCTCATATCTGTAACAGCGCTCCGGTTAGCGCCCCGGTTCGCATACCTGACGCGTAACGGAACATCGCGAAGCGAAGCTGATTGGCTCTCCGGTGTCTGTCAACATTCTAAACAGTCCGGAGCGGCCGCCATCTTGTCTCTCTGTAGGATCGAGAGACAAGAGGTGAAGAAAAACGAAGCGGGAAATTAATGAAAGGGGGCAAGGTAGACCCCTCCTGACCCCCTAGGATTGATGAGGGGGCTATTAAAGGGTCCCGCGGGGCAAAAAAAAAAAAAAAAAAAAAAATTCAATTTTTTCGCGGTAGAGGCGCTACCCGGTACGCGAACCGGGTAGCTAACCGGTAGCGTAACGGGAGTCGTTTTCTAACACGGCAGTTGCGCAAAAGGAACGTTTACCGGTTCGCGGACCGGGTCGCGGCACCAAATTGAGCTAACGGGAAGCTACCCGGTGCGCGGACCGGTAGCGAAACAAAAAAAAAATAAAAAAATATATATACCTAAAAAAATTGTATTAAAAACATACAAAATATATTTTTCGATTTAAAGAAGAATACATTTTAAAGCTTTTGATATTTGCTATTAAAAAACCATTGAAATTCACTGAAAAAAACATAGGTTATAGACCATATATAGTTAGGAATTAGCATTTTCAAAACCTTGTTTTACTCACACAAAACCATTGAAATTCGCGTATATAGTTAGTTGCACTAACTATATATCGCGCACCCGCAATCCACTGCTGATCATGTCACATATTACATCATTCATTACATGGTCAGTGACATCACTGATGACATCACTGATGACATCTCAAATGACATCACTGATGACATCACTGATGACATCTCAAATGACATCACTGATGACATCACTGATGACATCTCATTTGACATTACTGATCACATCACTGATGACATCATTCATGTGATAATACGATGAACCTCTTCAGACTCTAATATAACCTTAGATAAACTCAGTGTAAACAGACACTCACAGACTGTCACTCATCCATGGAGTTACACACACACCTAGTCAGTCATGCAAAGAATCAATCACACCTCCATTTTCTCAACTATACAGTTATACACACCTTACTTATTCAAACATATACTAACACATATTTACTCTCTTATACAATCCCGGATACAAGTTCACAATGATCCATACAGCCACTCACACATTCACTGGCTCTTATGCACAGTTATTTATATATGTCAACTCTCAAATGTACTGTGTTTTACATATGTACTTACTTTGACATGTAGCACTGAGATATCCATTCACTCACCAATACACTCATGCACACAGTCAACCGCCCATACAGCTGTTTCCACATGCACCTTTGAACCCATACATCTAGTGAATCAACTGCTCACACATCTATGCACAGAGTCATACACCTCCCAGCCACCCACACACACACTCAGTCTCCCATACAAATACTTGGGCAACCAATCAATAACCCATATAGTTACTCATATAGCTACTGATCAACACATGCAGCAGTTTACAGAACAACAGATATAATGATGCACAAATTAAGACAGTTTAGTCACTAACCCATGCACTCAGTGAGACACATTTAATCACTCACTCATACAGTCAGTCATGCACCTACTAAATCCTTCATCCAGACACTTATAAATCCACTCATTCTTCAATATGTAAGACATATTTTAACTTTACAGAAACATACAGTCACTGGATGTTGTCATCAGTGATGTCATCAGTGGTGTCATTTGAGATGTCATCAGTGATGTCATCAGTGATGTCATTTGAGATGGCATCAGTGATGTCATCAGTGATGTCACTGACCATGTCATGAATGATGTAATATGTGACATGATCAGCAGTGGATTGCGGGTGCGCGATATATAGTTAGTGCAACTAACTATATATGCCAATTTCAATGGTTTTGTGTGAGTAAAACAAGGTTTTGTAAATGCTAATTCCTAACTATATATGGTCTATAACCTATGGTTTTTTCAGTGAATATATATATATATATATATATATACATATATACACACGCACGCATGCATGCACGCACACACTCACACACACACACACTCTCTCTCTATCTTTCCATCTCTCTCAACCCCCCCCCCCCGCCCTTCTCCTCTTGGGCTATGTGATCCTAGCCAACAACTCACACCACACCTCCAAGATGCTGAACACAACACTCAAGATGAAGAGGAACTTAATTGAGGAGGAGGTTGGACTGTACAGGCAATACATGGTATGCCTCCATGTGCATCAAGGAAGGCAACCTTTTTCAAAAGATTACAGAATCTATTAAAACATTGAGGGAGGAGGCTGTTGAAGAAGTTCTGCAGGATTCAGGTGGGAAAGTCTATTCCAGGAGACCTGGACTGCGTCTCTCTCATGCTTTGAGGTGTGCATCGCTGCACCAAAACCAGGACTGGAAAGCAAATGGAAGCTAGAGACTGGTAAGTATATCATCTGCACTTTTGGGTTTTTGTTAAATATCTCTCCTTTTGTAAGTCACAGGATCAATTTATGTCTACTGCCCCATGGGCCTAGATCAACCCATGTTCCCGTACGACATGGCATTGTAATGACAGCACAAGAATCTTTCCTTTAGCCCAGTTAATAACACCAAGGAGATGTCACCATACCATCATAATGCATAATGTTTTGGATCTCTTATGACTTTGCATATGCCTCTCTTGTCAGCTACAGTGAGACAACAGCTCCTGGTGCCCACATTGCAAGCAACGTTGTACTATACATGTTGTCAGGGCTTAAACGTATTCCTTTTTTTAAAAAAAATTAAAAATATTTTTATTCTTGTTTGCCGGCTGACAAAAAAACCCCAGAAGATATACATACATAAATGGTTTCATACATGTACATAGAGACACCAGAGTATATATGTTGTAAACCAAATAATTTGATATATGGGGACAGTGTAAGAGTTCCTGTTACAAGATCAAACTATAGACAAATTCATCTTTGTAAGGAGAAAAGAAACAAAAAATAGAATTAGCAATTATGCGACATTTAGATATTCTTTTACTCTAGAAAAGTACCCCAGTTTCTATTAAATTTAATCAGTGAGCGTGTTCCCCTGAGATTAGCTAGGGCTAGCTCCATGGCGTGTATCTCTGTTACTAGTTTCCACCACTTCCAGACCATCGGGGGTTCCAAATCGGTCCAAGCCCTAGCCAAGGTTAGTTTGGCACAGGAAATAAGTATGGTGGCTAAGGCTGATTGTGAAGGTGGGAAAGGATTAAAATCTAGTAGAACCGAGGCCGCCGTAATGGTAGGTAACAAGATATTTTTTAGTCTAAGAACATTCTGTATATCCTCCCAGAAGGTCTTGAGCTTGGGGCAGGAATACAACATTTGTACTAGATTGGCTGCCTCGGTTAGACATTTAGGGCATTTAGTGCGGTTACTAAAAGAGGCATTGGAGGACCATCTAGAGATTCTTTCAGGTGTTTAGTAAAGCATACAGGTCGTTCTAAATTGTTGTAGCCGAAGGCTAGATGACCGTACAAGGTTGTTAATATTAGCCAAAGAATGCTCAATCTGATTTGAAGTAATATTTAAACCTAATTGAGTACCCCACTTCGTGGCCAGTTTATCGCAGTCGCCCGTATTAAAGGTACTGAGTGTTTTATAGGCTTCGCTAATAACTGATTTTTTTTTGTTTGAATAAAGACAAGTCCATATATCACATTCGGTGATATTTTTAATCTTTTTGTTATTAATTAAATAGTCGTGTATTTGCAGGTGTTTATACCTTGTGGCTTCCGGGATATCATATATCTGTTTAAGCGTATTGAATTCTAAAAAGCCCTGTGTGCCGTACAAATCCGCCAATACCCTGATCCCTAGTGAGGCCCAATTATAAGTAATAGTATCCGTAAAAATGGCCGGAAGGCCTGGGTTACCCCACAGCGGCAATTTCGGGTGGAAGAAAGTTGTTTTACAAACTTTTAGTACATTACCCCAGATCCTAACAATATCTCTAGCAGTCTTAAATCTCACCCGCTTGTAATAGTTCGGGTCATTAGCTCTAAACAGAAAAAATTGTGAATCTTGTTTTAACATAAAAGAATGAAAAAAAAGAGCTCTGTCCCCATACAATAAGGAACGTAGACGTGTAAAAAACGCAGACCAGAAATACAGTTTGAAGTCTGGAAAGTTCAGCCCTCCCTTGTTTGTATTATTTTTCAACATTTTTAATGATTTTCTAGCCTTCTTGTAGCTCTATATAAAGCTACTCAGAATCCCATCTAGGTGCTGAAAAAATGTATTATTTAATGCTAGTGGGATAGATCGGAATAAATAAACAAATTTTGGCAAAACCTTCATCTTAATAAGATTAATTCTGCTAATCAAATTCAAGGGCAGTCTGTTCCATTTTTTCAGTAGAAGAGTGTTTTTTTTAATCAAGTCATTATAATTTATGTTATTAATATCTTGTAGTCTGGCCGTTAATTTAACCCCTAAGTAGATTGCATCTTTACAGATCTCGGGGATAGCCGTATTTGGGGAGTAGTTAGCTACAATTTGAGTCTTCTGTCGGTTAAGCTTGTAACCTGACACCTTCCCAAATTTCTCAGCCTCTATAAATATTCCTTTCAGCGCATCGGCTATGTCGGTAGTATATACGGCGATGTCATCCGCATAAGCTGTCATTTTCAATCCTGTGAGCCGGAGCTGAAGGGCACAATCAATATTTGAGAGTGGAGGGCTAACAAAAATGGTTCTAATGAGAGGGCAAATAAAAGGGGTGAAAGGGGACATCCTTGACGAGTCCCACGCATGATGGGGAATTCTGATGAGGTCAGGCCCCCATAACTAATGCATGCAATTGGTTTGTCATAAAGTGCTTTTATACCCTTCAAAAAGTTTCCCCCAAAACCCATTTTAGACAGCACACTCCAGAGATAGTCCCACCCCACTCGGTCAAAAGCTTTTTCAGCATCTAATAAAATCATGCCGAGTGGGGTGGACTCAGTCTCCGCGACATCGAACGCCGTAATAGCCATATTTACATGTATAGTTGTATCTCTCCCGGAGATAAACCCGTGTTGTTGTGGGTTGACTATTTTGGGCATAACTGGGGCTAATCTGAGTGCCATAATTTTGGCGAATATTTTCGCATCAGTATTTATCAGGGAGATGGGTCGGTATGACCCTCTCTCCTCCTTGGGCTTACCTTTCTTTAAAAAAAAGATTATTTTTGTCCTGTTCCAGGATTTGGGAGCCGTTCCATTTAGCCCAATTGATTGCATGACTTCGAGTAGTAGCTGTTCTAATTCCAATCTACACGTTTTATAAAGTTCCAAGGGTATCATATCCTCTCCTGCCGCTTTTCCAGACGGTAGGGAGTTAATAGCCTGATGTAGTTCTGCCAATGATATGTCGTCAGAAAGTAAGCCCAAGCCTAATAGATTCTCTGTACGCACTGGATGTTCATCAACATATTCCTGGACTAAGTCTGTATCTACTGCGCTGTCTGGAGTATATAAGTTTCTATAATAGTCAGCAAATTGCTCAAGTATATCTTGCGGCTGATTATATAATTTGTTCCCTTGCCCTCGAATATTAGAAATTAGGGTGTCTGCTCTATCTTCGGCAACTTTATAGGCTAAAATTTTGCCTATTTTATCCCTCCCCCCTCATATTGCGCAATTTTGAATTTATGAATCCTTGCGCTACTTTTTTGAATGAAGTTAGATTTTATGTCATTTTTCAGTTCGCTAAGTTTTAAATTAATTTCTATAATTGCTGGGGGGTTAAGCTGTAGAGCTGTGGCCAGTAGTTCTTCTTGTTCGTTTATGTTTGCTAATAATGTGGTCTTGTGTTGCTTTCGTTCTGCATTTTGCCTGATCACATAGGCCTGCGTAAAACCCCTGATGCTTGTCTTGCAGGAGTCCCATACCATACAACATCCAGTTGAGTTCTTATTAAAGCTTATAAATTCATTGAGATGGGCTTTAAGCTGGATCACAAAACTTGAGTCTGAGATTAGGTGTCTAGGGAAAGAGAATGGTCTGGGAGGTGTCCTAATGCTTAGGGTGTCAAATGTCAAAATTAAAGCATTATGGTTGGAGGTTATTCGGGGGCAAAGAGTCATGGAGCCAGTCTGCAGTAGCTTATCGCTGGCTAAAGCCATGTCTAATCTGGTGCACATTTTGTGAGGCGCTGAATAATATGTATACCCCGGTATATTTGGATTCAGATATCTCCAAGCATCTTTGATATTATGTGTCTGACATAGGTCCAATATGGATATCCTGGTCTTGTGCATCCTATGACGAACATGCAACTTAGTTGTATCGATTTTATAGTCCATGATGCAATTAAAATCCCCCATTATAATGATTTCCCCCTCCCAGTCCAAAAGCTTCATATTTAATTGGTCAAAATAAATTGGTTCATCTAGGTTTGAGCCATAAACCACACATAGAACATACTTGTTGTTTGCATAATTGATTTGTGCGATAGCCCATCTACCGTCCTTATCGTGAGCAGTTTGCATTACTTCAACCCTGAATCGCTTATCTTTAAGGATAGCAACGCCTCTTGTAGGACTCTCAAAAGTAGAACAGACCAAAGTATCATACCCCATTTGACTTAATAATTTCCTATCTTTCCATATGATGTGGGTTTCTGATAATAAACAAAAGTGAGGATTGTGAAGTTTCTGCTCTTCAGACACCAGAGATCTTTTGTTTTTACTATTGAGACCTGCTACGTTCCAGGCTATGCATTTTATTACATGCATTTAAATGTTCGTAGAAATACTAGGCCCCTCTTCAGATAGTCAAACAATAAATCTTGGTCTCTCGGGCATCTAAAACAATCAATAAACCATTCAATAAACAGTGATTTAAAGTCTTTATCAAAATCTTCGCCGAGTTTACCCCTGTCAGCTAGCAAACATTTTTTAATAGATTTCCCCCCCCCTAACTCTTCTTGCTCCCAACTTGCGGAGAGGGAGTCCCCCCCACCTCCCACCCCCCTGGCTCTCACCCCAGCCGGGGAAGAACCACCCTCCAGTGATAGCTGCCGTTGGTAAGGCAGCACGTGTGGTGACTTACCCTGAAAAACTCCCCCCCCCCCTTTTTAACAAACATCGTTGTGCATACCAAACAGTAAATGAAGTGTAACATAAAATTCTTTCTCTTCCTTTTTCTTATTTTTTCCCCCTTTTTTTTTTTTTTTTGTCCGCCTTTGCCTTCCCTTTCTTTGTGTGTTTGTGCTCCCCGACCTCCCTTAATATAGCTTATTAACCACCCTTAGGGTAAGTAATAGTTGTTTTAAACGTATTCCTATCGAACATCCAAAAATGTATTGTGCATGAAAGTCAAATGTATTTCTATGCATATGAACAATGGTATTAAAATCTAATTTGGCAGCCTAAACTATCTGGTCAAGGGTTATAGTTTAGAAATACCACAGAGGAATGAGAAATTAAATTTTTTAGATCGGACTGATATTGTTAAAAACATGTGGGATATTACAATCAAGACTCTGGGAAACACATTGAGCATGATGTTTTGTAAAAGGGTATACAAAACAAGGTAAGAGGCACCCAAAATGTATGTTCCAAAAAGCATTCGATTTGGATGAAATATTAACCACTAGAATTACATAAATACATCACTGTTTCGAATAGTCAGATGTAACATATCATGTGCAAGATGTCATCATGATTCCCTAAATTTTACAGCTCATAAATTGTGCTCAGATACTGAAATATAATTATTAGAAGAAAAAGAATCCGAATAATTAACAAACAACATATGTTTTAACTAACAAACAACATGTTGAAAGCTATAACAGCAAACACCTTTTTCACAAGACCTGTCTCTTTTCCAAGGCCAAATACTGAAGTAACAATTGTTTTGATTGTGTTACTGTCCACAAAGTCCATATGATTATTAATAACGCCACCTGTAAAGCTAATGTGGCATTCGAGGTAACACTAATTTAACATCCAAAATTCTCCAAACCTTGACACAAATTTAACCATTTAGAATCTTGAATCACTTTTCTAGTGATTGTGACATCCGATTTTAATTTTGAAATCATAAGATTATTCAACATTTGAATAGGTACCAAAAGGTATCTAAGCACACATTTTACTTCCCCTGCATAACAGACTTATACTTTGATTCTTAAATACCCATGAAAAGGTCATGTCATAGCGTCAGCTCTGGTGGTTACCCTTCACACCGTTATTTACTTAGTTATTTCTACTACCCCTCCTGCGGTATAAACCATCAAACAGGACTCTCCAGATATCTGTACTGGGCTTTTCTTTCCATCGACTCCAGGTGTAACCCATCTTCTTGCAATCAGCCTCGAGTCCTTGGTGCCAGGTTGTTCTTGGCCTTCCTCTTTTCCTTTTCCGGTTAGGGTTCCAGGTCAGGGTTTGCCTGGTGGTGTTTGATGCGGGCTTGCGGAGGGTGTGACCTATCAAGCCCCAGCTTCTTTTCATGATTTCTTCAAGAGTAGGGAGTTGGAAAGTTTGCCGTCATAGGGCTTTGTTGTGATGGTATTTGGCAGCGGATTTAGAGGACTTTCCTCAGACAGGCGTGTATATTCACACGTTTATCTTTTTTGTATATTTTAGAAACTTTTAGGTGATAGTAGGCAACCTTCAACGTTGTGAGCACTTGTGTGCACAACATCAAAGCTCATGCTGTCCATTAGTTCTGATTGTAATTTGATAAAAGGGGCTAACAGATGACTTCAATACATTGCCCTGTTGGTACTATCAGAGATGAACATCTTTATACCTACCTGAGTTCTAGACTGCAGTATATATTTTCCTCCATTTTAATCGGACCTTGTAACTCAGTGAAAGCTATTATCTAAAAACTATTTCAGAACATGCTTCTAGTGTTTCATCCCATACACTCACCAACATTACACAGCTTTATTCTTGCTGGCTAAATCATTATAGGGTTCTAGTCCACATGGTCCTTCATAGACAATTTGTTTAAAGAGTACTGAATTCTCTTAACAATGACTCTTGCTCGCACAGACCACATGAATATCATCATTGTAGATGACGTAATGGGTGAAGCTGGTGACACCATTGAAATCAAAGCATCCGTTACAACAGAACTTGCTTTATGTGATAAGAGCAGCCATTCAATAATTTTTTACTTCAGATACACAGAGCTGTTAAAAAATACCAGAGGAAAGCAGTAGGTAACAGTTATAATATTTGTAGGTCCCGCCTAGGAAGCGCTTGCGCTGTCTCTTTGATACATGTTGTATTCAGAACATGGGCTTTAAGCACCGCCCATGTTCTACCCATGTTTTTAATTGGCTCCTTTGACTGTCTTTTGGAAAAGTTTTTTTCATTGGCTTATTTCTTTAGTAGTCCCTCCTTTTCTACTCTTGTAATCTCCCATAAGGACTGACCCTGTTACATGTGGCAATACTCTGCAATTTCATTTACAGTTTCTCAGCACTATTTTGTTTATGGTTTCATCTTCATAACTGGTGTTCCAGGCACACCAGTTACGCACTTCCCTGACAGCACTTCCAGACACGTTGTTATTGTAATTAAAGTGGTGTTTTTAATTTGTTTCTGTTCCTTATTGTGCGCTGCTTAGTAGAGTGCTGCATTAAAACATTATTTTTATTTTATTTGCAGCACGCCATGCTGCGCTTTCATTTTAACAACAGTGGCTGTGCGCCTTTCTTTTGTTCTGCCCGGCTCACCGAATTTCTCTTGTAAAATATTATGTGATTATGTTTTGCGTCGGGCCATGCCGTGCGTTCACTTTAACAATGGCGGCTGCATCCCTTTCTTTTGTTCTGCGTGGCTCGCCTTAGCTAACTTATATGTGTTTATTTTTGCAGCGTGCCATGCCACAGTTTCACTTTAACGATGGCGGCTGTGCACTTTTCTTTTTCTCTGAACGGCTCGCAGTTAATTTAAAAAATAAATAAATTAATAAACAGAACTGAACCCCTTCCATGCCTTGGACGTAATGGTTACGTCCAAGGCTGTGGTGCTCCGGTACCAAGGGCGTGCCCGTTACATCCAAGGTACACTCATTTAAAACAAAAAAAAAAAAGATGGGTGCGGGCTGCCCTGCCCATTATGGGTGATGCCAGTGCACTTTACCAAAAAATAGCCCCAATCTTTCTGCCCCTCCTCCCCCCCGGTGGCAGATGGGGGCAATAGCAATAGCAACATTTTTAGGCTCGTCGGTCCCTAAGGGGGCAGAAAACCACTAGACATTAGCAAACGTTTCTGTGTGTTTGTGTGAACTGGAGTTCGGCTGATGGTCTGTGTGTACTGGTGTTTGACTGGCTGTGTGTAAACCTGCATTTTGTTGGCAGTGTGTGTGGACTAGTGCTTGGCTGGCAGTGTGCGTGGACTGTCGCTGGTTAGCAGTCTGCGTGGATAGCACATGTCTTGCGGTGTGTGTGGACTGTTGCTTGTCTGGCGATGTGCGTGGACTGTCGCTTGGCTAGCGATGTGCATGGATGGCATTTGGCTGGCGGTAAACATTGATGCCGCTTGGCTGGTGGTGTGCATGGATGGCGCTTGGTTGGCAGTGTAACTTGCGTGAATCCTCCAGCATTTTATTACCCAGAATCCCCTGCAAACCTTCAATTTAGCCCAAAAATCACTCTTTCCTCATATTTCTGTGTGGAAACGTTGTGGGATCACCGCGCCGGCAACATTTTCCCACCACCCAGCGTTCCCCTCAGTCTCCTGATAAAAGTAATACCCCACTTGCGTTGGTGCCCAAAGCAGAGAACCTAAAAAATGTATAAAGACAAGTGAGTTATCATTTTTATCGGGAGACTGAGGGAAACGCTGAGTGGTGGGAAATTTTGTGCCGGTGCGGTGATCTCACACCCTTGGCACACAGAAATGTGAGGAATATTGACTTTTTAGCTAAATTTGAGGTTTGCAGGGAATTCTGGATAAGAAAACCTTTGGAGATTCATGCAAGCCACACATCCCTGGACTCCCCTGGGTGTCTAGTTTTCAGAAATGTCTGGGTTTAGTAGGTTTCCCTTGATGGCTGCAGTTTTGTGATTGATCATTTTGATGTCTCCACAATACGTTTTGGGGCATTTCCTGCTGCGGGCTCTAGGTCTATCCACACAAGTGAGATACCGTTTGTATTGGGAGACTTGGCAGAATGCTGAGTGGTTGCAATTTTGTGGCTCCCCACAGATTTCAGAACTTTCCATCACAGAAATGTGATAAAAATGTTTTTTTTTCAAACTTTGAAGTTTGCAAGGGATTTAGGGTAACAGAACCTGGCGAGAGCCACACAAGTCGCCCCATCCTGGAATCCCTTGGGTGACTAGTTTTCAAAATTGTACAGGTTTGCTAGTTTTCCCTATGTGCCAGCTGAGCTAGGGTCCAAAATCCACAGATGGTCACATTGCGAAAAAAAGGGTACATTTTCACTAGATAAAGTGATGTGTCCATGTTGCATTTTTGGCCGTTTTCTGTCATGTACACTAGGCCTACCCACACAAATGAGGTGCCATTTTTATTGGGAGACGGTAGAGAATGCTGGGTGGGTGGAAGTTTGTGGCTTCCTGTGGATTCCAGAACTTGCCATCACAGAAATGTTTGAAAATGTTGGTTTTTTTTCACACATTTTGAGGTTTGCAAGGGATTTTGGGTAACAGAATCTGATGAGAGCCACACAAGTCACCACATCCTGGATTCCCCTGGGTGTCTAGTTTTAAAAAATTTACAGGTTTGCTAGGTTTCCGTAGGTGCCGGCTAAGATAGGGCCTAAAATCCACAGCTAGGCACATTGCAAAAAAAGGTAAATTTTCTGTGGAAAAATCTGATGTGTCAATGTTGCGTTTTGGGCTGTTTCCTGTTGCAGGCACTAGGCCTACCCACACAAGTGAGGTACCATGTTTTTCAGAAGACGTAGGGGAACAAAGAATAGTAGAATAAGTGTTATTACCAGTTGTCTTCCTATGCATTTCTGCCTTTCAAATGTAAGACAGTGTGTAAACAGAGGACATTTTGAAAAATGCCCCCTAATTCACATAATAGTATTGCTGCCCACAAATTGAGAGATGTGCAAATAACCACTGCTTCTAAACTCCATATCTTGTTCCCATTTCAGGAATAAATAGGTTTCCTTGATACCTATGTTTCACTCTTTATATTTTACCAAACTAATTGCTGTATACCAGGTACACAATGAAAAACCATTGCAAGGTGCAGCTCAGTTAATGGCTCAGGGTACCTCAAGTTCTTGGTGAACCTACACGCCTAATATATCCCTGCTACCAGAAGGGTCCTGCGGACGTAACGGTATATTGCTTTCAAAAGTCTAGCATGGTTAAAAGAAGTTGCAGGTGAAAATGTAGGCACAAGTGGCTGTTTTTTTTTCAACTCAATTTCAATATTATTTTAAGTCAACTGTTACTTTCTATAGGAAAACCTTGAAGGATCTACACAAATGACCCTATTTCGGATTTTTTTAAAAATGTTTTAATTTTTTTATTTTTATTTCCAAGACCTTTATTCATTATACATTTGATCGATAACACAGCTTAGGGCCTACAACCTTAAAGAAGGCCGGCAGCGTTGTTAACAAGTACTTGCATATCATTTAAGAAATATATGGCTGTAGTGCAGTTTACACAGCAAGTCGCCTACAACCACTATGGGCTGGCCGCGTCAACAGTTATTTTGAGTCTTGAGTTTTATTTTACTGTAGAACACAAACATAAACCAACTTGGATCAGTCCGCTACCGCACTCCGTCCCCTCCCTACATTATTGCAAAATATGGGTGAAAAGTGCCTATACAATAATCATATCCCAATATTCATAGCAGTGGCATCATTTCCTGAGGCGAAACAGCTTTCACTCATCCTCATGAGTGTTAAGGTATGCAGTTAGATATACCCAATAGTCCTTTGGCCTGGACCTAGCTGGTAACATTTCTTCATATGTGCGTAATGTATCATGGCAGTAAGTCATATCTCTGAGCCATTGCTTGACTGTTGGCACCTTTTTTCCACCCCAGCACATTGAGACTCTACGTTTGGCTAACAGCAGGGCCACTGCAATAAACCTACTCGGCATTGGTTTCATCTTCCCCAATAAACCCAGGAGACAACAGCGACTGGTGCACTCCAGATGTATCCCCACCATTGTGGACAGTTTAGTAGTAACTTCCAGCCAATAAGCCTGGATCTTCGTACAGTGCCATGCTAAATGTATGAAATCACCATGCTGAAAGTAACAGCGTTTGCAGCGCGCGTCTTCTCTGAGACCGTATTTATGCAGAGAGACTGGGGTGTAGTATATCTGGTGTAAGTATTTAAAATGAATGATGCGTAAGTTTCCATTCGGCGTTAGAAGTGTAGTTAATGTGCAAGTGATTTCCCAGTCCTTGTCCGTGAGGGGGTCCTCTAATAGCGGGTTCTATCGTTCCCGAGCTTTAGCAGAGGTATGCCCTATCTCTGTTTGAGCTGATGCATAAAGTCTGGATACTAAGTGAGACGTGTTAGGGAACGTTAGAAGCAATTGCAATGTATCCAAGGTGGGTGGTTCCTCTGGGAAGGTGTGATAGAGGTGTCTAATTGCCACTTTCAGTCTATGGAACGTAAATTGAAATAGCAATGATGGGTTTTTATGTAGGCTAAAACGGGTTCTGCAAGGAAGGTTCCATCTTTATATAAATCTCCCATTGAGACCCGTCCTACTTGTGCTAATAGACCCATACCCACTGGTTCATCTGTCACTGACAGCGCCGGATGATTATGTAGGGGAAGAGCTGGGGCGTAAAGTGGTAATTTATGGGCTAACTTGCCTAACCTCTTCCATGCTGCGTTGGTAACATCTATGGCGTTGATGTTCTTATTGTGAAGTCGTGGTCTGTCGTGTGTGATGATGGCGTCGAGCGGAATGGGATCCGCATCCCCCTCCTCAACATCCACATGTGTCATGTATGGGGTTCTATGAAACCAGAAGGCTGCATACTGTGCCTGTGCGCAGAGATAGTATAGGAAGAAATCCGGGATCCCCCACCCCCCTTTGGCCGTTGGCAGCGTCAAAGTAGTTAGGTCGATACGTACTTGCCTGCCTGCCCAGATCAGCCTCAGGACGAATGTGGTGATGCGCTTGAATACTTCTCTTGGGGGCTGAATGGGGATATTATTGAAGAGGTAAAGGAGTTTGGGGAGTATTACCATTTTTACTATCGCTATTCGATCGGCCAAGGACAATGGGTGTTGAATCCACTGTTTAGTTTTGTCCTCAAGGGTCTCTATCACTCTACCATAATTTGTCCTGATGACTATTTCGGGGTTCCTATGGAACCATATGCCTAGGTATCTTATGGGGTCTGTTTGCCATTCCAATGGATATTCTACTACGTGCGGTGTGGTGGTGTCTGTAAGTGGGATAATCGAGGACTTCTCCCAGTTTATCTGTAATCCCGAGAACCCTCCAAATTTGATATATGTACGCAAGAGGGGATCTAGGTTACGTGGCGAGTCACGAACATATAACAACATATCATCCGCATATAGCGAGATGTGTAGGGGCCTACTCGGAAATTGCAGAGCGAGATGATGGCTCTTCTGCCTAACTATGCAGGCCAGGGGTTCTAGTGCTAGAGCAAATAGTAGGGGTGATAATGGGCAGCCTTGCCTGGTCCCTCTTCCTATGTTAAAGGGTTCAGAGACATAGCCATTAATCCTGACTCTGGCGGTGGATTTTGTGTATAATAGTCGGATCCATTGAATGTACATCAGTGGAAAGCCCATCCTATGTAGTATAGTAATTAAGTAAGACCATTCAATAGAGTCAAAGGCCTTGGCGGCATCCAGCATCACAGCCACGGCCTTCATCGTCGGGTCTAGATAATGTGAAACCGCAAATAGTGTTCTTGTATTGTGCGTAGTGTTGCGGGATGGTATAAAACCGGACTGGTCTGGAAGGACCAAGTTCGGCATGAGTGGTTGCAGTCGCACCGCGAGTATTTTGGCAAGTATCTTTGAGTCTACATTTAGCAGGGAGAGAGGGCGATAGGAGTTACAGCTTTCTGGGTCCTTGTCCGGTTTAAGGAGTGCCACTATCAACGCCT
The DNA here is from genome assembly GCF_964261635.1 of Lissotriton helveticus. Taxonomy (NCBI): domain Eukaryota; kingdom Metazoa; phylum Chordata; class Amphibia; order Caudata; family Salamandridae; genus Lissotriton; species Lissotriton helveticus. The sequence continues at coordinate 218,141,715 of NC_136067.1, read as the reverse complement.
CTCGGAGTGTAGCTGGTAGTATCTGAGTTCATGTGCAGCCCCAAACATAGCAACCAAGCGGGGTGCCAGGAGGTCCCTATATGTTTTATAAAATTCACAAGTGAATCCATCTGGGCCAGGGCTCTTACCGTTGGGCAGAGATTGGATCACCTCCGTTACCTCCTCCACTGTGATCGGCAGTGATAGATACTGCCTCTGAGAGTCAGACAGCCAGGCAATGGCGATATCATCTAAGTATTGAAGCGTTTCTTGTTGCGTCGCTATCGGTCTTGACTGATACAAGTCCCCATAATTGTGAACAAAGCATTCTAAAATGGTTGTGGGATCCGTATGTAATTGATCATCGCTTCCTCTGATCTGCGTGACCGCATTGGACAGTCGGTCAGCACATATTTTGGTCGCTAGTACTCGCCCGGGTCGTCCCCCTTCTCCATAAGCTCGGGCAGTATGTCTTTTGCTCAGGTACTTAACCTCATCTTCCGCTAATGATTGGTGTTCGGTTAGCGTGGTTCGTATTGCAGCAAGTATTGCCGGGATAGGTGTTATCTCGTATTGATGTTCTAATGTACTGAGTTTTGATTCGCACCTAGTTAATTGTGTTCGTATATCTTTTAGTATCCCAGCTGTTGTGCTTATACAGACACCGCGTATTGTAGCTTTGAAAGCCTCCCATAAGAGGCCTGCATCTTCTGTGGATTTCTCATTGATTCGGAAGTATTCCCTAATTGCCTTCTCTTATGGTGTCTGCATATATTGGGTCGGTCAATGCTGTAGCATTGAACCTCCAGCTATACGGGGGTGGTGCATAGTTTGGAAAATTCAGAGAAATTTTAATGGGGTTGTGGTCTGAGAGAGTTTTGGGCATGTGTTCGATCGCTTTAGTCCACAATAGAAGAGCATCGGAGCCCAGCCAGTAATCTATGCACGACCAGCTGCCATGTGCAGTCGAAGTGTGTGTCGCTTCTCTGATGCCTGAATGACGGGTTCTCCAAATGTCTTTGATACGTAAATCCACCATCATGTCTAGCAGTTTGGAGCGAGCCTGTGTGTGATGTTCCGTGGTGTCCCCCGATCTATCCAGCTTATCATCTAGCGCTAGGTTAAGATCACCTCCCCAGAGAATGGTTTGTTCGCCAGCTGAGTGTAGCTTCTGCCATATCTCATGGTAGAAATCAGGCGCATCAGTGTTTGGGCCGTATGTGTTCACCAGTGTAAGCGGGTGTCCCCGCAGTCAACCCTTTAGAATGACATATCTGCCACATGTGTCTAAAAGCGTTGTATCTATCTTGAAATTCGTGCCTTTCTTGACCAGGATTGAGACCCCCCTGGAGTATGAGGAATAGCGTGAGCAGTGAGTGGATTCCGCCCACCTCCTACCCACCTGAGCGGTTGTGTGTGGATCCTCATGTGTTTCCTGAAACATAGCAATGTCTATGTGCCACCTGTCTAGACACATGAATATCTTGCGCATTTTTTTGGGATTTGTGTAACCTCTAATGTTCCAGGTAAGGAAAGTCAAGGGTTGTGTATTCAACGGAGTGTTAGCCATCGTAGCATGTGGTGCGTAATACCAGTAACATCATGGTTTTCAAAGACAGAATCTCTTCTGTCAAAACTATAAGAACCTGTATAGGCACCTTTGAGAGAGCAACAAATGTATATCAGAAGGGTATAAGCAGTGGCTCAAGCAGATAGATTAAAACAATTCCCACAACGGTTCCCTTCCCACCCACAACAGCAGCCCAATCCTGCTGATGCCATACACCAAATAAACCGTCCAACATCAAGAACATTTAGTGGGGATTTCCCATAGGGGGGTCCGCCTGGGCTACACATCTCCATCCGAAATATCGGATGTGGACGGGCTGCGTTAGTTATTAACAACCTTTGCATAGAGACTGAACAAGTCTTAACAGTGCATAGCGTTGGAGGACATTAGGAGCCATTGGGTACTAGTAGGCAGCAATTCCAGTTGGTTGGGTTATCATACTAAAGAAAGCAGACCAACATATCACATAGTCAGTATTTATCCAAACTGAACTTACATTGGTGTAGATTAATACAATATGTCGAAGAGTTTCTGAGGCATGTATGCAGTGATGTCAGTATTTGGAGCATACAATTAATGTCTATTGAGTAACCTCAAAATTGCGTGCGCACTAGCCTAATTCCAGTTCACCTCGCGGTTGCACTCATGTCAAAAGCTAACGGTTATTTTTCAGACCTGTGTAATCAGTGAACAAGACTTGGTGCCGGTCATAAAACTGGTGTTTGTATAGCAATGTCAATATCCAGGTAGGGAGATCAACCTATGCTCCCTTTCTGTGGCCAAGTCTCCTCCCCATATCACCCGGGAGATCTACACCAGCGTGCAATCACTGACCAATATGCGATCTTTACTGCTGTTCAAGTCCGCAATGAGCTTGCATAAGTGTTCTATTGCATTCTATATTTGTATGTAACTTGCCAAGTGAGACAAGGTTGGGAGCAAGGCAATTCATCGCGTAAGTCCAGTGTCATGTCTGAATTGAAGCCCCCACAGCACTTGTTAGCGAGTGTGGCAGTGATTTATCAAGGCCTCCTTTCCCACTCCCCTTCCTGGTTAATTTAACCCCTGATTGGTTCTGGACTGCAGTCTAGAGCTAGTGATATGTACTGCAACATCTCTTAGTACCTCCATGCTATGAATCATTCCCTCTGGTGAGTCCGTTAGGGCATCCATTCATCCAGACAGACCCTGCCCAGGCGTGTAACCAGAACTCCGTACAATAGTGGGGCATATCAGCCTATTGACCCTTATAGTATGAACTTACCGCTCGTGAGAAGTTCATCGTGGTCCATAGTAGATCTCACCTATCCGGGGAGGACCTTGTCATGTCAGTCTGTGATGTTCACGAGCCATTGCATCCTCACCAGTATTTAACTTGTAGAATCACTTCATTCCTTGTCATTATCTTGGTCTTGCCTGTCTCTGGACCGTCGAGAGGTCACGAAGGTTTTGATATAGTCATTCGCCGCCTTGGGTGTGGTCAGCACTGTCGACTTGCCTTCCCAGGTCACCTTCAGCTGTGCAGGGTATAGCATAGCGTAGTCTACCTTCAGGTCACGCAGTTTGGCTTTGGCTGCATTGAATTCCCTGTTGCACCGCCATTGTGTAATTGGGGTAGAACTCCAAGCGGTTGTTTTGGAAGGTGAGGTCTTTGCGCTCCCGCGCTAGGCGTAGTATCGCATCACGGTCCCTGTAATTTAAAATGCGTGATACAATTGGCCGTGGTGGCGCGCCCGGTGGGGGCCGCGGTGCCAGGGTGCGGTGAGCCCTCTCCACAATGAATACTGATGATAGTGCTTCCTTGCCAAAGAGTGCCAAACAGAGTTCCTCAACATAAGATTCCATTTTGCCTGCGTTTGTGGATTCGGGCACACCCGTGATGCGCACGTTATTGCGTCTCGATCTTGCCTCCAAATCCTCCGCCTTTGATCGTATGACTTCAAGGATCTTCTCAAATCCATTACATTTGGATGTGCTGGTACGTGCCTCGTCCTCCACTGTCGATAGTCTGGTCTCCGCCTCATCTAGCCTTTCGCCATGCCGATCTAGTTTTGCCGCCATATTGTCCACTCGACAAGTGAGGTGGACCAGTTTCCCGTTTATGTCCTGTAAACTGGATTGAATAGCCTTTAGCATGGATTCCATCCCTTGCGTGGCATCCGCCGCTGTGTCCATCTCCGTGTCTGAGGGGGACGTAGGTGCACGTGTCGTTCTGCGCTGCTCGAAGTTGAGTTTCGGCTGTTGCCTGTCTGGTTTCCCCATGTTGGGATACTAGCTGGGCTAGAGTGCAGCAGGCAAGTGTGGTATGGTTTGACACGAGTGGTGAATCGGTAGATCCGCTTGTGACACGTACGCCGTCGTGCAGTAGTAGCTCAAGATCCAAATGTTCGATAGGGTTGCCCTCTGGGTCCCCAGTCGAATTACATGTAATGACACTGAGAGCTGTTGAGACTTGGAGGCAGAAAAGATAAACCCTACCCAACGGGTCGTTATTAGTCGGGAGCTTCCCTGCAGCTGCTGCGGCGTCCTCGCAGTGATTTTTGACTATGTGCGTTTCTTTTCAGGAGATATACAGTCACATATGACAGCACGGACTTGCCAAACGGCCAATACAGCGTGTTTACCGCGTCAGTCCATTACATAGGCGGCCCGGTTACAATATAGGCACAGGATCGGGTCCATGGATCGCTTCCGTTCCCAGGTGATTTGTTGTCGTGGGAGGACGGGTAACGGGCACCGCCTCAGTCAATCACGTCGTACGGATCTCTATGTCCCCGACTTCTATGGCTTGGGCAACACCACCATAAGAATCCAGTGAGGGGTTACGGGATGCATGCAGTCCTCCGTTGTCTCCATTAGTCCCTGAGCGTCTTCTGGCATAAGTGGTGAGCAGATACTCGGGATACCGGCAATTACGGGTCTCGGACATGGGCGCCGCCATCTTGTTGCCGTTTTCGCACCGTTTCTGAGTTATCAGTTCGAGCGCTTTCGATCGTCTGTTTAAACCGACGTCTATATCCACTTCGTATTGTTCCCAGAAGCGTCAATGAACCGGTTAATCTGAGAAGCGGTTGAACAGTGCTTAGCAAGTGCTGAGGCTGGCAGAGCGCAGCATTATGTCCGTGTCGGGGGTCGCCATTTTAGCTGTCATTCCCTTCAAAGCCCCTCGCAGCAGTTCTTTGAACCTGCTAATAGTGATCTTTCTGTTGGGAGAGGCTGCGGCTATGAATTGCACTTGGAGCGCGCGTTCCGATGGTAGCGGCATTGTCTCATATTGAAATCTCACAGCGCTGTAGGGCAAGTGGCGCGATGCAGTGGGCAGCGGCGGTCGCCATCTTACCCGGTATCAGCCGGAGAGCATTGCAGATCTTCAGATTAGATTTCTTCATTGGCGCTGGTCTCCCCGGTCAGCAAGCAGGTCCATCAGGCACTAGGTATCTTAATTTTTCCGATAGTGGCATTTGACATCGAGGGTGGTTGTCATTAACGGGACATATTTAGTGTTTTCGAGCCCGTCCGGCGGAGCTGCCAATTCAGCTAGCCATCCCGCAGTGCGCCCTCTAGCGCCCCCCACCCCATTTCGGAATTTAGAATGTTGTCTTCTTTTCAGAAATCTATAGCTATCTGGGATCCATTATTGGTTTTTACACCTATTTCTACCACTAACTGGAAGGAGGTCCCAGTAAAATGCCAAAACTGTGTACTGTAGAACATTTTGGTTTTCTGACAAGTTTGCCTGTTCCTGAAAGCTGTGAAGATTATGATTTTAGCACCACAAACCCTTAGTTGATACCATTTGTAGAGAAAAAACAGACGCTGTTCTCGGTCCCCTCCAGGTGAATCCACAAACCCTGGCTACCTCTAGAAACCTCAGGATGTTGGAAGAAAAGGACCCAAATTTCGCGTGGATACCCAATGTGGGCAAAAAGGTATGGGGGCCTAAGTGCAAACTACCCTAAATACCAAAATGAGAACGTGGCACAAGGGGGGAGGAAGGCCTGGCAGCGAAGGGATTAAGTAGTCACCACAAACAAGGCAAAAAACAACAATGGTGCATTTTTAAAATGCAATATAATAAAAATCGCACTTCCAATAAAAACAAAGGGAACGTATGTTCAGCTACAATCTTTTTCTTCATAATTGCATTAAGGTTGCAGTACCTTATACGGCTAACAGAGGTCCTTTTAGAACTCCACAGGGACACCTAGTAATAGCCTGTGGTACTGCACACCTTCCTTGCCTAATACATTTTCTTTTATTACTTATGCTACCAGCGGAAGCCGTTCTGCCACAAACAGTAGCATCCAAACACTATGGATTCAAAATACTATCATTTACTCTTCATCTGCAACCTGCCTTAAATACTGATTGCTCTTGCAGAAAACTTCATTAAAGCATCATTACTGGTGCCGGGGGAATACATTTAATTACAATTTACAATAACTCACATGTTCCTAAATGCTGCGCTGCTAACCCTGGATTTTATTGCCCTTTGGTACAGAGTAAACACGGCCTCCATGGTTTCTCCCACAGGAGCCAGCTGGAACCCATTTATAATACAATTGCAACACACATGCTGCTCTTTCAGTGCCACCGAAAAATAACAGTTCATAAACGGAAAGTTAGTAGTCACCACAAACAAGGAAAAATAAACAACAATGGAGCATTTTTAAAATGTAAACTAACAAAAATCTCACGTCCAATAAAAACAAAGGGAGACGTATGCTCAGCTGCAATCTTTTTCTTCAAATTCCATTAACCCCTTCGATGCTGATGACAAAGCCAGCTCGTCATCAACGTTACCTGCGGTGCGCGGATGACGAGCTGGCTTTGTCACGATCAAGCCATTTTTGAAATTCCCGCGTACAGCGGGAAACCGCGGTAGCGGTTAAGAGTGCAATACCATATGTAGCTAATAGAGGTCCCTTTAAAACTCCACAGGAACACCTAGTAACAGCCTGTGGTACTGCACCCTTTCCTTGCTTTCTGGATTTCCTTTTATTACTTATACTAATGCTGGAATATTTTTTTACAATTGAAAAATCTAACAAACATTATGATTAGCAATGCCAATAGCTCTAACTTTCACTAATGCGAGACCTATTGCATTGCAATTGCTTGTTTTTCTTCTGAACCTTTAAAGATGGTCATAGAAAGCCATATGGCTACTTGTGATTAAAAACAATCCCTATAATAAGCCAGTGGCTGGATACCTTGATTTTCCCCATATCTCCCAGTTGTCTACATCGTCAAAGTGGCATAAAAAGAATCAATAGAGACCACCTATTGTTAATTTTAAGCTGGACCTCTTGTTAAAGAGCCAACTTGTTTGCACGTCTGTTCTGAAAATCAAACACTCTTAAAAACATTTTACTACATTTTAGACTGCTTTTCTTTTAGGAATTTGCATACAGAGTATTCAGTATTTCTGGCATTCTGGAATATTTCTCGCCCTCCTGGGAAGGAGTTGTACCTTTGAAATTCTGTTTGGAACTACTGCCGCTGCCATTAGTTTGGGGACCTCTTATGAGCAAAAAAACAAACAGACAGTGGCAGAGACAAACAATGAAATGATGAAAACACGGGAAGGAGAGGAGTGAGGCTGGGCTTTGAGGTATAGAAGCCAGGTCCGTAAGGGAGTTGCTTTGTTGGAGCTTCAAGAACATGTACATTCTATGGGGTTAGGACAGTCACCTGCTTAATCTTTGTTTTACCTAATCCCTGTATTTAGAGAAGGTTGGGTGTGAAATTTGAAGATGTGTATTGATCTCTAACTCCTTCTTCTTCCAAATAATCCTGTGTCTTGATCCATTGAGTCTTCACCTCAGGAAAAAGTGTTCGCCTGTCCCTGTATTGCACTGCGGGTAGTCATTCTGCAGTCGCACAAAAACTACACAACATAGACTGCCATAATCTATAACTTACAATAATTTCGATTTGCACCTAATTCCAGTACTTACCCCCAGATGTGTTAAGAGTGGATTTAGAATTGTAACTTAACTAAGATTTGTGGGAACTATCCTTGGCTGTTCCAAGGAATAAAATACCAATCGAACTATGAGCGGGGACATATTTATATAAGGTCGACATTTTAGAAGTCTATAGTTTGGAATATATATCCTTAATCACGGTGAGGCAGTAATTCTGTGTTGGGTGGAAACTGGCAGTGTTTGCTCCTGCAATTTGCATCTATAAATCCTGGAGCAAATATTGGAAGTTAATGGTGCACATGGGGTGCTTTCACACTTCAGAATGGTGAAAAACATGTTATTAGCATATTAGTCTTCATTCTGTGGTATGAAACTTGTGCTTGGCCTATGCATTTGTAAAAGAGGTTTTTTTTTTTGCAGTCTCTTTTGACATGGAATCCATTATGACAAGGGCATGAAGTGTGCCAGTGAGTGGAATTATGTGATCAGGGGAGGATACTGGTAGAACGCTTAGGCCTTGTGAAGCAGAACGTGGTGGTAAGTGCAAAAACAAAGAATGGAACATTAGAAGTCATCAAACTCAAGACGACCTACAGGCGAGCCTGAATTACCAGGCAAAATTTCAAATAGGAGGTTGTCACACTGGCTGGCAAGCTGCTAACTGCTGGGGGAAAGGAACAAAGGAAGCAGCCACTTGCACTTATGTTTGATCTGCCTGCAGGTTGGTTTTATGTTACTTTTATGCAAGGACATTTTTCTGGGGTCTGTAATTGGACAGTTCCAACTCGCTTGAGCCTATTCAAGCTTGCACTTGTAAAAGCTGAGATAAATTCGAGTAAGTGATTTGCTGCAGATGCTTCGTTCGCTTTCATAATTGTGCGGTGCAACGCAATCCCTAATGATGTGAAATCCACAAAAACAAGGCCCTTATGCCAGTCCAGGAGAGGGCTCATTTTCACAGTTTTTTTTTTCTTGCTGTAACATATGGGCTTAATTCAGGTATCCTCGAGCTACCACAGACTGACTTAAAATTATTGCTCTGTATAATGAAATCTTTGTAGAAGGAAACTTGAAAATAGCCCGTCAGCCTTGAGACTTATGGGGCATGGGGAGAACATTGATGCACAGGAATGAATCATTCTAACTTTCACAGCCCGTACCTGAACCTAGAGGCAGACACAGATGTACCCAAGCAAAGCCAGTTGGGCTGGGTTCCTATAGTAAAATGCTTTTGCATTTGTGTAGTTTTATACGAATATGTTAAAGAGTTAGGTATCTTATTCTAAGAGCAATACTCCCCAGCCAAGTGACTGGGTAGAGGGACTCTTGGAAATATATAAAGGAAAACAATTGACTGCAGAGGCTGAAAGACTAGAAGTCATATTTTAAACACATTAAAATCTCTGTCTTTAACTTTCTGATATGTGTGTGTGTGTGTATATATATATATATATATATATATATATATATATATATATATATATATATATATATATATATATATTCACTGAAAAAACCATAGGTTATAGACCATATATAGTTAGGAATTAGCATTTAAAAAACCTTATTTTACTCACACAAAACCATTGAAATTCCATATATAGTTAGTTGCACTAACTATATATCGCGCACCCGCAATCCACTGCTGATCATGTCACATATTACATCATTCATGACATGGTCAGTGACATCACTGATGACATCACTGATGACATCTCAAATGACATCACTGATGACATCACTGATGACAACATCCAGTGACTGTATGTTTCTGTAAAGTTAAAATATGTCTTACATATTGAAGAATGAGTGGATGTATAAGTGTCTGGATGAAGGATTTAGTAGGTGCGTGACTGACTGTATGAGTGAGTGATTAAATGTGTCTCACTGAATGCATGGGTTAGTGACTAAACTGTCTTAATTTGTGCATCATTATGTCTGTTGTTCTGTAAACTGCTGCATGTGTTGATCATTAGCTATACGAGAGGCTATATGTGTTATTAATTGGTTGCCCAAGTATTTCTATGGGAGATTGAGTTTGTGTGGGGGTGGCTGGAAGGTGTGTGACTCTATGCATAGATGTGTGAGCAGTTTATTCACTAGGTGTATGAGTTCAAGAGTGCATGTGGAAACAGCTACATGGGCAGTTGACTGTGTGCATGAGTGTATTGATGAGTGAATGGATATCTCAATGCTACATGTCATAGTAAGTACATATGTAAAACACAGTACATGTGAGAGTTGGCATATATAAATAACTGTGCATGAGAGCCACTGAATGAGTGAGTGGTTGTATCGATCATTGTGAACTTGTATCAGGGATTGTATAAGAGAGTAAATATGTGTTAGTATATGTTTCAATAAGTAAGGTGTGTTTAACTGTATAGTTGAAGAAATGGAGGTGAGATTGTTTCTTTGCATGACTGACTGGGTGTGTGAGTAACTCCATGGATGAGTGGCAGTGTGTGAGTGTCTGTATACACTGAGTGTATCTAAGGTTATATTAGAGTCTGAAGAGGTTTATCGTATTAGCACAAGAATGATGTCAAATGAGATGTCATCAGTGATGTCATTTGAGATGTCATCAGTGATGTCACTGACCATGTCATGAATGATGTAATATGTGACATGATCAGCAGTGGATTGCGGGTGCGCGATATATAGTTAGTGCAACTAACTATATATGGAATTTCAATGGTTTTGTGTGAGTAAAATAAGGTTTTTTAAATGCTAATTCCTAACTATATATGGTCTATAACCTATGGTTTTTTCAGTGAATTTTCAAGGTTTTGTAAATGCTAATTCCTAACTATATATGGTCTATAACCTATGGTTTTTTCAGTGAATTTCAATGGTTTTTTAATAGCAAATATCATAAGCTGTCGAATGTCAAGTACGTGGTAAGTGAAAACATTTTCGTGTTTATGCACACTGATCTGCTTTGAATGGTGCCCCCCCCCTCATTTCTATTAGGAGTACTCTCTCTTTGCAGATAGTGAAAGGTAGTTAACGCAGGCCTTTGCCCCCGTTGTAATCCGTCGTGCCTGCTTCTCTCTCCATTTGATTGATTGTTATCCAAGTATTTACTATTTTAGAATTAGTTCTCTTTGGTTCATTCTCTATTTACAAACAAACACAGAGTCGCAATACTCTGTTTAGTCTTTGCAGATAACGAAAAATCGTGTAAAAAAAAAGAAAAGGAATCGAGCAAAATCAGTAGGCCACTAATGGGATCTCTTTTTGACCTCGCTAAAATAGAAACATTAGGAACAACCCCTCATGACAAATACAAAACTAGTGAGATGAATTGAACTCCACACAATGATGGCTGCAAAACAGCTCGGCTCCGCCACCCACCCCGCCCAAAATAACGATAAAGAGCGGCTGCCATGATTGGTTGCGGAATGGCCACGACGGAGCTACGAAATGGTGCTGCTCTCATGCTAACCCCAGCTTCAGTCTGAAACATCCAGAAACACTGTAGACTACCAATTCGATCAGTTCCGGTAGCGCCCCAATGTAACCCGGTAGAGAAGAACTAGCCCTCCCCTCTTTGACTGATGGTTCTTGTTGCCTGTCCCTTCTGTTGTCATTTAACAGAACTATTTAGCCTGCTGAAAGGGGTTGTGTTTCGACCGCTGGTTGGTGGAGACATTTTGACTATATTCTGGACCTGCGTTGTCGCGTAATGCGTCATATGACGCGCCGCGTTAGCGCATCCGGAAGTCATCCGGGGCGCGCAGCGCGTAACGTAAGCATAACAAGTCATGTGACTTGTTAATAAAACTTTTCATTGGTTCATTTTACTTTTCTTATTCTAATGATGAAAGCCTTGGTCATATCACCTAAAAATTACGCTTTTAATTACTTCCGAACATTATTTTTTCTTAAATATATGTTATAATGTTCCAGGCTAATGTACTTTCCCGGAAATTTTACAACTGTCCTGCAAGTAAAATATATTCTTTTTTCGAGAAAAAGAGCGTTTCTTCGTCCCATGACGGAGCCGTTGAGCAAAAGAGGGTCGACCTGCTGTCTTAGTCGCCGATACGCCTGAATATGAGATTCTTATCGATCACTTTATGTTGCAGGAATAGAAAACACAACAGCCCTTGACCATTTATCTTTACTGCGTTCCTTCGTATTATACCTTTTACCCTTCATGTAATTGGTCTGCTTTATTTCACTTGCCTTTTAATGATTCTAAAACAGTGACTATTATTAAAAACTTTACCAATGTATATACTACTACCATGTTTTCTTTTAAAAACCTTTATTGTGAAAATTTCATTATACAAATACGAGCCTATAACCACGTGGGCCTGCCACGGAGCAAACTGTAATCGTATATGATGAATAGACATTTACACTGGAGAGGAACGTAACGGGCGGGCCATTAGGTTGCAAGAACTAAGGTGTCTAACAGTTACGGAATCGGTGGACGTACATTTTATAATTAAAATACGACAGGGCCAGTTACAATAAAATTATCTAGATATACATTTGCGGGCAAGTACCATGGGTGACGTTAATTCGAACTTTCAACAGTACAGTAATCAATAACACATCAGAACTTAATATCAATAGGGATGTCGAAATATTCAATCAATTCTCGTCCCCGCCCGCCATGTGCTTCAAAACTGCATACGTATCTCGTGATTTCAAGGTTCTGCAACCAGTACACAACAAGGAGTTACGAGTCCCATTTATTCTGGCGCCATTTTGGGCGAGGACGGGCAGGTCCAGGATATAGTCAAAATGTCTCTACCAACCATCGACTATGATGATGTTCATATGCTGTATTTATTAGAGTAACACTCATCTGTCCACATGAAATTAATTTACCACAATCTAAACATGTCATTTTAATCTTTCCAAAGTTCTTCTAAATATTTGGGACCGTTTCCCTTGCCTCTGAAGCTCTCAGTGCCACTTCTTTGATGAATGTACTAGCAGGTCAGGGGTTCTCCTCCAAATCTCTCTTTTATGCAGCACTATAATTAATTGGTGCCACCTCTCCATATGACGATGCATGGTATAGTTACCACAACTATATTTTTTTCCGGTTCCTCTGGAGAGTTCATCGTGGCAGATGAAGCGTGTAACGTACCGGGCATTTACCTTTTTTTGCATGTACAGGAAAGGAAAAAAAAATCGAGCGTCCAAGTTCTAAGGTGTCCCAGGGCCATTTTAGTGGACCAGGCCCAAATCCAAAGAACAGGCCGCCATTTTGAGAGTCCTCTTGCAGCCGCCTGTCGCTGTAGCATCAAGAGCAGCCGAAACTCAGCTGAATGGCAACTGAAACGGTAAATGGGCGCCCCACTACATTTCAGCATTGTAGGATGATCACACCAGTACAGCAACTTGCTAGACATCACCTCGGTGCCATCCGGATCTCGGCGCCCCACTGCAGATGAAGAGCCTCTCAACTATGAAACCACCACGGTGACATCCGGATCTTGGCGCGTTGTGCTGCCTTCGGCCTATTCGCACATCGGTCCGCTACTGACGCCATCTCACAGGCTAATGGGGTGACCCACGCCGAGTTTCAGCATTGTAGGATGACCACACCAACTTGCTAGACATCACCTCGGTGCCATCCGAATCTTGGCATCTCAACGCCTAGTGGTATCTTCCATACAGAAAATATTGTTACGCTGCCTTTGGCCCCATTCGCACATCAGTCCGCAACTTAGACATCACCTCGGTGCCATCCGGATCTTGGCATCTCAGCGCCTTGTGGTGTCAGTCAGAAAATATTGTTGCGCTGCCTTTGGCCCCATTCACACATCAGTCCGCTACTGACACCATCTCACAGGCCAACAGGGCGCCCCACGCCGACTTTTACCATTGTACGATGGCCACACCAGTGCCACAACTTGCTAGACACCACCTCGGTGCCATCCGGATCTTGGCATCTCAGCGCCTTGTGGTGTCTTCAAATCAGAAAATATTGTTGCGCTGCCTTTGGCCCCATTCGCACATCGGTCCGCTACTGACGCCATCTCACAGGCCAACGGGGCGCCCCACGCCGACTTTCAACATTGTAGGATGGCCACAGAAGTGCGACAACTTACTAGACACCACCTCGGTGCCATCCGGATCTTGGCATCTCAGCGCCTTGTGGTGTCTTCTATTCAGAAAATATTGTTGCGCTGCCTTTGGCCCCATTCGCACATCGGTCCGCTACTGACGCCATCTCACAGGCCAACGGGGCGCCCCACGCCGACTTTCAACATTGTAGGATGGCCACACCAGTGCGGCAACTTACTAGACACCACCTCGGTGCCATCCGGATCTTGGCGCGTTGTGCTGCCTTCGGCCTATTCGCACATCGGTCCGCTACTGACGCAAACTCACAGGCCAACGGGGCGCCCCACGCCGACTTTCAGCATTGTTGGATGGCCACACCAGTGCGGCAACTTACTAGACACCACCTCGGTGCCATCCGGATCTTGGCGCGTTGTGCTGCCTTCGGCCTATTCGCACATCGGTCCGCTACTGACGCAAACTCACAGGCCAACGGGGCGCCCCACGCCGACTTTCAGCATTGTAGGATGGCCACACCAGTGCTGCAACTTGCTGGACACCACCTCGGTGCCATCCGGATCTTGGCGCATTGTGTTGCCTTCGGCCTATTCGCACATCGGTCCGCTACTGACGCCGCCTCACGTGCCAACGGGGCGCCCCACGCCGACTTTCAGCATTGTAGGATGGCCACACCAGTGCTGCAACTTGCTGGACACCACCTCGGTGCCATCCGGATCTTGGCGCGTTGTGTTGCCTTCGGCCTATTCGCACATCGGTCCGCTACTGACGCCGCCTCACGTGCCAACGGGGCGCCCCACGCCGACTTTCAGCATTGTAGGATGGCCACACCAGTGCTGCAACTTGCTGGACACCACCTCGGTGCCATCCGGATCTTGGCGCGTTGTGTTGCCTTCGGCCTATTCGCACATCGGTCCGCTACTGACGCCGCCTCACGTGCCAACGGGGCGCCCCACGCCGACTTTCAGCATTGTAGGATGGCCACACCAGTGCTGCAACTTGCTGGACACCACCTCGGTGCCATCCGGATCTTGGCGCGTTGTGTTGCCTTCGGCCTATTCGCACATCGGTCCGCTACTGACGCCGCCTCACGTGCCAACGTATTTTCTCCGCATTTTACACCCTATGCCGCATAACAGGTCATGTGACTTGTTTATAAAACTTTTCATTGGTTCATTTTACTTTTGGTTTCCTAATGATGGAAGGCTTGATCATGTGACCTAAAAACAACACTTTTCATTGGATGAAAACTTATTTTTTTTCCCAAACGATGAAAGCCCCACCTTGTTTCTGGATGTTTCAGACTAAACTGGCGTCAGCATGAGAGCACCACCATCTCGTAGCTCCGTCGTGGTCATTCCGCGAGCAATCATGGCAGCCGCTCCCCACCAGAAGCCTGCAGGAGTCGGGGCCCCCAAAACTTTTGATGAATTCTCAAGGCGGAGGGGACGCTTTCGAGAATGGGGTCCAAGACCTAGCAGACAAGTGTCCGATTTCCAAGGTGTCCCAGGGCCATTTCAGTGGACCAGGCCCAAAAAGGAAACAGCCTGCCGCCATTTTGAGAGTCCTGTGACAGCCGCCTATCGCTGCACCGCAAGAGTGGGCGCAACTCAGCTGAATTGCGGCTTTTGACACAGTGGACCAAAAACGGACGGAATGGCAACTGAAACGGTAAAGGGGCGCCCCACTACAACAGATGACACTCCACCTGGACAGGCCCGTTCACCGCCTCCCCCGGGGCGCCCCGCGCCGTTATTCGGAGCAGCATTGTAGGATACCAAAACCAGTGCGGCAACTTACTGGACATCACCTTGGTGCCATCGTTCTGCTGCCTTGGAACTATTCGCGCAACAGTTTGCTACTGATGACCCACCCCCCGCGACGCCCCATGCCGTTATTTGCTGGGTGGCAACTTACTAGACATCACTTTAGTGTCATCTAGATTTCAGCGCGTTCTGCTGCCTTGGAACTATTCGCACAACAGTTTGCTACTGATGACCCACCCCCCGCGACGCCCCACGCCGGAAATCTGGACGTTGTGCTGCGTTGGGACTATTCGCACAGCCGACCGCTACTTCGTTGTTTTTCCCTAAAAATGTTTATATGTTATTACTATTTTTGTTTTCTTGTATATATTTATAAATTATTAAAGTTTTATAATCTTACTACTTTGTCGGAGTGCTATATATTTTTAATGTGACACATAATTGTAAAAACTTTGATGTACAAAGAGTCATCCCTGGAATCTTCCGCTTCAGGCTCGGTCCC
This sequence comes from Lissotriton helveticus, assembly GCF_964261635.1. Classification (NCBI taxonomy): domain Eukaryota; kingdom Metazoa; phylum Chordata; class Amphibia; order Caudata; family Salamandridae; genus Lissotriton; species Lissotriton helveticus. The sequence goes on along the minus strand of NC_136067.1, from coordinate 218,125,920 downwards.
CTCCCCAATCACAATACAGGATGGTTTTCAGATAATAGCAACGCTTCTGCTGTGACGGATCTCATCGAGTGTGGGCCTTGATCTACTATAACTCCTTTGAAGAGGGGTGATTCTTTACAGCTGTGGCCATAAACTACATCTGCAGGGCTAGCTGATACCCTAGGACCAGCCTGGACAATCGGACACAGAGGAAAAGGAGTGTCAGAGGGTGCGGTAGTGAATAGGGCGAAAGGGAGGTGTCGGGCGGGCACAGGGTGTGATTCTCAGGGAAGAGCAGCGCAGATGGGGGGAGGTTTATTACCCATGCATAAGACAGAGAGCGGGGGTGACCACTGCCTGGGGGAGATGCTTGCGAGGGTGGGGAGCCATGCTAAGGATCGACAGCGTGCACAGAGTGGGTCTGGTCAAGGCATCTAAAATGGCTGCCGTGCACGACAAAAGTGTGGCATTTGAAAAAAGACAAGATGGCGCAGACAATGTTTTTCAACACTTCCTGATTTCCTTCGAATCGAACGTTAACAGACGTTGGGGCATATTACCAAAGTTAAGCGATATTTATCCCTAACGATGCTTAGCAACGATTTTTTTACCGTCAGAAATTATCGCAGATAAACCTTGCTATTATCAAGGTTTATCGGAAATACGATAAAAAACGACCGCAATGCATTAATATCGCTGAAAACTCAGCGATATTCATGCATTACCGAGCTAATGCTCTTAGCCATGTTATCCACCTCCCATTGGATAACATGGCTAAGAACTGCTCAGGGCAGGTGGTAGCTTTTGGAGATATTCGCGCTTATCTCGAATATTTCCAAAAGTTGATAATAGGAGATAGCGATGTTAGCGACTGTTTCCAGTCGCTAACATCTTGGCATGCCCACTTTGCATGTCATTAGTGATAAATATCACTCACATGCAAAGTGGGGCCCAAGATGGTCGCTATATTCTACTAGCCGTCGCTAACTGGTGTTAGCAACAGCTAGGTAATACACATATAATTTTATCTCCGCGAAGCGGAGCGCTGTTACAGATATATATCTTGTTTCTGAACGTTAATTTCTCAAAATGCACTGAAGCACATATATTGAGACCTAGCAAAGGCACATCGGGCTACCAGTCCCTACAATTTTGCCAAGTTTCGTGCAAATCCATTCAGCTGTTCGATCCTACCGAGAGACAAGATGGCGGCCGCTACGGACTGTTTGGAATGTTTACAGACACCGGAGAGCCAATCAGCTTCGCTTCGCAAAGCTCCGTAACGCGAAAAGTACGCGAAGCGGTGCGCTGTTACAGATATATATCTTTTTTTGAACGTTAATTTCTCAAAATCCACTGGAGCACATATATTGAGATCTAGCAAAGGCACATCGGGCTACCAGTCCCTACAATTTTGCTAAGTTTCGTGCAAATCCATTCAGCTGTTCGATTATTATTATTTTTATTTTTTTTTGCCCCGCGGGGCCCTTTTAAAACCTCCACATCAAACCTAGGGGGTGAGCGACAATGTACTATGCCCCTTTATGGTCATTTGCCCCTTCGCTTTGGCCTCCTCTTGTCTCTCGATCCTACCGAGAGACAAGATGGCGGCCGCTACGGACTGTTTGGAATGTTGACAGACGCCGGAGAACCAATCAGCTTCGCTTCACAAAGCTCCGTTGCGCGTAAAGTACGCGTCCTGGGACGCTGCCAGGTCCGCTGTTACAGATATATATCTTTTTTTAAACGTTAATTTCTCAAAATCCACTGGAGCACATATATTGAGACCTACAAAAGGCACATCGGGCTACCAGTCCCTACAATTTTGCCAAGTTTCGTGCAAATCCATTCAGCCGTTCGGGCTAAAAGTGAGGCCAACCGCCCTATGGAAAACTCAATGTTAAAAACACGTTTTGGGACCCCCCTTTTTTCTCGGCCCCCCCTTGACGAACCCCCCCCAAATTTTCAAGGGATGCTCAGAAACAAATGTGCCATTTTCCTGAAAATTTCAGCCAATTCCGTCCACAAACGCCAAAGTTATTAGACAGAAAAAATCCTAACTATATATACCTACTGGCGACCGCCAGTAGGTAATATATACACATATATATGCTAGAACTGGGATTTCTGGTTGGCTAAGGCCTACGCCAAAGCCAGGCAGAAACCACCATTCTAGTCAGGGCAAGTGGGTCACACGCCAACATAACCCCTGCTCACCCCCTTGGTAGCTTGGCACGAGCAGACAGGCTTATCCCGGAGGCAATGTGTAAAGCATTTGCGCACGCACACAACAGCAACAACATCCTAGGCACACCACAAAAGGAACTCCACACAAGGTTATATAAAAATAACTTTTGTATTGTCAAAACACATCAGATAGTAATTGCACAATATACATTGTGCCAACTGGCACGGGCAATATTTACAAGGGCTTATTTACACCAGGACAGGGCCACGTGGGCCACTGTCAGAATCAGCACTTAGTAGAACTAGCACTTAGAATAACTGTCACACCAAATAACAATTTTAGATCACAACCAGTAACCACTGGTAACAGGTAGGTACACACTACGCAATACTAATAACCATCGGCATAGATCACGCATGGACACATAACCTCTCTAGTATAAACTATACTAGGCAAAGCAAACTTCTAAGCATGAGCACCTTTAGAAGTATAACACAAGATACAGTAGGCAATCTCATCACTAGTCTAAACACATTAGACCCTCCCCCTAAGAATAAATCACATTTAGGGGCATAACTCACAGTGAAGTAAACTCTCACTAACATAAACCTACATAGGTAAAATAACCTCATAATCATAGTAACATCACATTGCGCAAAAATCACATTAGGCAATTACCATCATAAACATAGTAAAGTCACATTGCACAATAATCACATTAGGGCCTTGTGCCCTAGCCACATACCAGCCCCCTGGCCAACTGGCCATCTCAAGAAGGGGCTCAAATGCCCTGTGTCCAGAATGTCAGGGCGGTTGCCACGCAGCACCAGTCAGGGGTGCGCCACCGGCGCAAACCTAAAAGTTGCAGCTGCCCACTAATTGCTGGGCAGCTGGCAACAATCCCAAGGGCCTAAACGCTGCAGCTGGCACTAAGTGCTGCGCAGCTGTGGAAGGCCGGGCACCTCTGTGCCATCTCTGTCCCTCACAAGAACTTTCACTCAAATGGCGCCTAAACGATGCAGCTGCCCACTAATTGCTGGGCAACTGGGAACTTCAAACTGCGGCAAGGGCTCTCACTAGCCCCTGGGACAAAACTGCACCAAACATGGGGACCCCTGGGCCCCAGGAACATCTCACCAGGAAACACGTTGGAGCCACCTAGGCTCTGTAAAATGAATACCACGTTGGAGCGGCCCTCTAGCTAGCGGGCCACTCAGGAAACAACTATGGTGCCCTCACTGGCACCTCATGGGACTTTTAAATAAACTTGCTCCCTTGGTGGAGCCACATGGCTCTTAAAATGAATGGGCCCACGACTAGGGCATCCCCGGGCTCCTCTGGCCCTGGCGACAACTACGGGCCCGGCACCACTGTCGCTCTGGACCCCCACTGGGGCCTTTTAAACAACTATGCCCCCTTTGGAGTTCACTGGCTCCCAAAACAAGACAGGCCCTCATGGTGGAGCCACACGGGGCTCTTGACGTCAGTGAGGCCTTTTGGGAGCGGCCCGCTGCACAGACGGGGCCGCTCCTAGCACGGTCGGACACAGTGCCTCACTCAGGCACTTACACCCACACCCGGAGCTTCCCCCCGCTGCCCCTCACTCACCGGGCTGTTCGCTGGCTGGGGCTCCTCCGGGCGGCAACTTCCTCCATGGCGGCAGCAAGCGGGGCTCTCTGACTCTCGAGAGCCTCGCCGACATCGGCGGCCACATCACCGGTCTCCTTTGGGCAGCGCGGGGCTCTCCTCAACCACCGGAGCCCCGCCTGCACCCTCGGCCGCCATGCTCCTTCTTCCCTTCCGGGCAGGCGCTGGCCAATCTCAGCGTGGTTGCGGGGACTTCCTTTGAAAAGCCGGAAGTCCCGCCTAGAGTCAGGCACTACGGTGCCTGACTTCCTATATCTGCGGCGCGAGGGCCGCGGCAGTGATTCAACTAGGGCAAAATGAGGGGTGGGCACCCTCGGTTGTAAATCAAAATGTAGAAGTGAGGTGGGCACTCGCTAGATAATTAAATAAACGGGGTGGCACCCGTCCATAAATTAAATCCATGGGCATAAATGCAGGGTAGGCTCCTGCTTGACAACATCCACACTGGGCGAGGTGGGCACTCGCGCTGCAATGAGGGCCACAAAAGGACAAAAGGGCAGGAGCGCTTCCCCCCAGGGAACACGACAGCGCTCTGCCCATAACCGAAAGGTAAAGCGCCCACCAGGCACTGGGGCATGATAATTACAAACCCCCAAAGAAGGAATCCTCTAGAAAGGAAAGGATCCCAGCAGTCCTGGACACAGCAAAAATATGGAGCAAGCAGCTCCCAAGGAAAAAGGAAAGTCCTCCAGTATCCAAGTCCATCCAGGGGCTGGGCAGGGCCCAGGGAGGCAAGCCTTCCCCTGGGCCCCAGCAGCAGCACGCCCCTGGTTGATTCCAGTCAGAAACAAGACCATCTTCAGGGTGTTACAGCACCCTTTTTATACAGCACAATCCTTTGTCTAAAGGTGCAGGGTGGGGGCAAAACCAGGCGCAGCTGGTTTGGGAGCACTCTTGATGTGCTCAGCCACCCCTCCCATTCACTAGTCAGGCTAGGGTCATCAGTCGCACCACAGGGGGCGGAGCCAGCATTGTGTGGGGAAATCCCAGCCCTATTCAGGTCCCAGGTGCACCCCTCCCTCACATCAGCATGCTAATATCTCCACTCACCACCGGGGCAGACCCATCCAGACTCTTGGAGCCAGGCTCACCAGCCAGCTGAAGCCAATCACGTGCCAGCACACTCACTACACACGCACAACCATGCCTAGAAGTGGCGCTTCCACACTAGGCACATTCACGCCGCACACATCATTGCGCAGCATTCAATCTCACGAGTTCGCACATACCAAACTCGACCCTGCACTCCCCACACATCAGGAACTACCATGGTCACACATATTCCCCATGCATTCCTATGGGAGGGCAGGTCACTCACCACACACACAGAGAGCGCACGCACTTTACACTGGACCACAGTGAAAAAGTACGCAGAGACCTAAAATTACCAACACCTGGTTACAGAAACAGGCTAGACAAAAGCAAAAGGTTTCGGGGTGAACCTGCCAAAAAGGGCCGGGTCCAACACAACCCCCTTCCAGCCAAAACGCAGGGTAGACCAATCAATCCCTTGATGGGTTTCCCTGCTTTGGGCGACAAAACACGGACACGGGCCCGCACGGCAGAGACACCCTCCGGTTCTACGCCACTCTGAACCCACATGGATTTCTCTCAACAAAAGCTCTCTGGCCCAACTAGGATACAGCACTGGCACTCTCTAGTCATCCACGGCCTAGGCCATCCAAATGTCACAGGTCCTGACCACTTCACCGAGTGGGGGGCAGTAACCCCTGGCAGATAATAGCCATTCTCCACTCTCCCTCTCAGTGTAGCTACAACTACCACTGATCCTTCAACCTAGGGACCATACTCTCAGGCTGACCAGAGGTCACGGGCAAGAATGCCTCACCCTACCTCTACTTCTGGGGTTCCGCACCCTCCCAGGGAAGCACCCACCAGAACACAACTCTCCCACCAGTTCAGGACCTCTCTCCATCAACTGGTCTACCACCTGGGATCTGGAAACTATTTCACTTCGGAGGTACAAAGCACACAGCACAGTCCCTATTCAAGCAGGTGGGGGGACACAGCACACAGCAAAGTCCCCTTTCCTCTACCTTAGTGGAAACAACAAACTGCAGGTGAGCCCCAGATCACACAGCAAGGGCAGCCCCCTCAGTCTCTTCAGCTGATCTACTTTGGCAGAGATTCCTTCTTGACCTGGAAGTTTCTTAATCTCCCAACCTAGGATCTAAACCCTCAGGTTGCACCGGGGTCAGAGGTAAGGACACCGTCCCTCTGCACCCCCTTCCAGAGTTCTGCACCCTCCCACCTTGGAGCGGTACCCCTGGAAGCATAACTGGTCAGGACACTGATTACACATGCCCTTCCCTCCAGGTCAGGCTGAACCTGGCCACCCCCCTCCTCGGGGCACGACCTCCAGAGGCCCCACAAATGGTCAAGCACTCTAGACGGTCAAATGCCCAGTGAACCAGGACTTCACGGGGAGCACGCATGCCCCCCCCCCTGAGGGTGACACATAACTACTGTGTCGTGTGACAGTCTGCCTGGCTCTAACCTCGCGACCTCCTGTCAACCTGACAGGGCGCAGAGATCCCCCAGGACAGAAGTGGCATCACCATGGTCACTCACTGGTGGTCCAGCCCTCCTGGCTGGCCCCTGACCCACTGGTTCTTCCACTGGGGACTCTTTCCCCCTCTCACTCCTCAACCAGGACTTCTGCACCCTCCACTTAGGAGCTGTACTGCCCAACACCAGGACCGCCGGAGTTCTAGTTACAGACACTCCCCGATCTCTAGACAAAGGAAGATCCTCCTCAAATGACCTGTAAGTACAGCCTAGGCCCCTGACCTGGCGCTCCCTTAGGGAACCCTCCAGGCCCTGAGACAGGGTTTCGTGCCAACGTGGGACACACCGTCCCACACTCACTCCGCCTCCACTGAGACAGGACGTGAGCCCCTACACCCCTACCATCCTACTGGGACCTAGCTGGGCTACACATGAACCTCTTCCCCTACACAGGATCATCAGATACACAAGCCACTACTTTTAGAATCACTCCCCAATGCCTCTGCAAGACATCTAGCACACCGCCAGACGTCCACCTTCTCATCCAGTGCCTCTGCAGGACCTCCTGCATATCACCAGAGGTACACCTCCCGTGCAAGCTCCTTTTATCACCCAAAAAAAAACCTCACACCAACTCCTCTAGTTCAACCCACCACTCATCCTCACACTCCTCCTCCAGACTGGTGAGACAGTTCCTCACTGCCCCTGACTCTCAACCTGTACCCCTCTTACTGAGCACCAGGCGCCATACTCTGGGAACTGGGAATGGGACTTCACGCACTGGACACATTTTAGCTGCCACCACTGGAACCTACCATACTGGGGAATCCAGACACACACACTACACTCAGAGGATAACCACCCTCCCGAGCAAGCCATTTCTCCTCCACACTCCCTCTCTTCCATTTACCCACACAGGGACAGGAACAGGGATTGGGCACTGGACCCAGCAAGGGATTCCTTATCTATGGGAACCTCCCCCTCTACTGGCGTCCCGCCCTGTCATTTTCTTTCTTCTGTCACTAACCATAAAGCGCAGGAACACCATTTGAAAACGACACTCTTGAGGAAAACAAAATCATAAACAATAATCCCAAACATGTGACTATCTACAATGCAGAGTTTTGTATTGTAGCAAGTTGTCGCTGTGGTACTGCGCAAACACAAGTCCTAATCCTCACCGCTGACCAACAATGTTAGAACTGGGATTTCTGGTTGGCTAAGGCCTACGCCAAAGCCAGGCAGAAACCACCATTCTAGTCAGGGCAAGGGGGTCACACGCCAAGATAACCCCTGCTCACCCCCTTGGTAGCTTGGCACGAGCAGACAGGCTTATCCCGGAGGCAATGTGTAAAGCATTTGCACACGCACACAACAGCAACAACATCCTAGGCACACCACAAAAGGAACTCCACACAAGGTTATATAAAAATAACTTTTGTATTGTCAAAACACATCAGATAGTAATCACACAATATACATTGTGCCAACTGGCACGGGCAATATTTATAAGGTATTATTTACACCAGGACAGGGCCACATGGGACACTGTCAGAATCAGCACTTAGTAGAACTAGCACTTAGAATAACTGTCACACCAAATAACAATTTTAGATCACAACCAGTAAGGTTCGCTTTCAAAGTAGTGGGCTTCCCTTCGCGGCTGTGCAAAATCCGCTACAATACAAATCAAAAAGGGTGCCCTGGTGAAAGGAAGCCTCAGGCAGTTTGAATTGTTCCTTTTATTTGGACAAAACCTGCCAGCAAAGTGCAGCGTGAAACACAGCTTCAAAGTTCATTAATGCCACAAACACCGAACGCGTTTCAGGGACCCCTGTTCCCTTTCTCAATGGCCGTTGGCTGCAAACAAAGTTCGATATGATGCTTCGCACTATTTAATCATCACGGGTCCTGCCCTGTGGGCGTGGCTATCGTTGCATCCTGGGACCTGTAGTGCGAAATAGTAAACCTCCAATGAGTCAATCGGACTCGGCAGAAATACTCAACAGTTTTTTAAAACCCAAGTGGGTAGAAACAATGTCACATCTCAGCACTCTGCCCTGCTTTGTAGTCAAGTCCCGGAATACTGCCTCCATTACGCGCTGTCACCTCCTTGGCGCAGCGTAGGTCCGCTTTCAAAGCAGTGGGCTTCCCTTCGCGGCTGAGCAAAAAGCAGCTAAAATACAAATCAAAAAGGTTGCCCTGGTGAAAGGAAGCCTCAGGCAGTTTGAACAGTTCCTTTTATTTGGACGAAACCTGCCAGCAAAGTGTAGCGTGAAACACAGCTTCAAAGTTCATTAATGCCACAAACACCAAACGCGTTTCGGGAACCCCTGTTCCCTTTCTTAATGGCCGTGGACTGCAAACAAAGTTCGACATGATGCTTCGCACTATTTAATCATCACGAGTCCAGCCCTGTGGGCGTGGCCATCGTTGCATCCTGGGACCTTCAGTGCGAAATAGTAAACCTCCAATGAGTCAATCGAACTCGGCAGAAATAATCAACAGTTTTTTAAAACCCAAGTGGGTAGAATATGTATATATATATATATATTTTGCTTCAGAGGCTGTTGGCGCTAAGAACACCCAGCCTCTCTGGTTGGGGTTCGTGAGCAGGCGTCACTGCTAATATTTCAAAGGAAACACACTCTCCTGAATTCAGTAGAGTGAAACAAGCCCACCATCTGATTGCAGGTAAAATTGTTTATTGCAGAGGTCCATTATCATGACGCGTTTCGACCCCACTCTGGGGCTTAATCATATGTGTCTACAGAGTGGTCAGTTGCTTTTCTTTTGGCCCGTTTGCGACAGGAAAAAGCTTTTTGGGATGTATCATCCCAAAAGGCCCTTGCAAAATAGAGAATCACAAAATTTGCGATTCCTTATTTTGTGAAAGCATTTAAGGAATCGCAAATTGCAATTCCTTAAATGCGATGTAAAAAGCACCCAAGTTGTGCGATTTCTCCTTCACCAACTTCAAGTTGGTGGTAATTTGCGATTTCTTTGAAAAATTCACTTTTGTGCATTTTCCAAAGTGCAATGTGGCGCACATACATGCCCCTAGGGCATGTATGTTTGCCACATGGGCACACATGCACATTTTAGGGGTGAAACAGGGTGTCCTTTTAACACCCTGTCACCCTTAAAATTGCCTTCTCAATTTGCGATTCTCTAATTGAGAATCACAAATTGAGAATGTCTTCCCATTCATTCCTATGGGCCTCTAGGCCCATAGGAATGAATGGAGAGGTATTCCCTATTTGCGAATCGCAATCTGCGATTCTCAATTAAGGAATATGTAGGATTCGCAAAATTATTTGCAAATCCTACATACATAGCGTTTTGCAATTTTCAAATAGCGATTTTCTAAAAATCACTATTTGAAATTGCAAATGTATCCTTTGATACATATGCCCCAGAGTCTATAAGCACTAAAGAAAGACTCCAAGTGGAATACCATCAACCTGATAATAATTGCACTTGAGTGGCACATTTATGTAAATGTTAACTCTTCACAGAATGTCGTGCATTCTGTTTCTCACACAAGTACATAACCGTTTTTCCCTCAGAGACATATGTTTCATATTGGGCACAGTAATATAATATCTTGCGCAAAATACAAGGCATTAACACTGCTATTCCATGCTTGTTGCTGGTCTAACTGTTTTTTAGGAAACGTGTGTCAGCATCGTGCAAAATACCATTACTAACTTGCCAGGTCTTCCTTGTCAGAGTACTAATAGCACTCATGACCACAGTAGAGGACTGCACAGATTATTCACAAGCCCCCAATTTCCTAATGTCTTCATCCCTATTTGTACTGCCGATGTTGAGGATGTTGGTCCAGCAGCTCGTATAAGTGAGCCAAGTGCATTATAACTGGCACATGGGCTGCATGCTTCCATCTTAACTTGGATTTCCATCTCCATCCTAATTCATTCACATTATCTCTTTCAGCAGGAGTTGCCTTGTTCGGATAAAGGTTGAGTGTTGCATTTCTTTTACTGTGGTTTCTTTTGACTTGGATGTCCGCAGAAGGTGGTTGTAACACCAGATTTCGTACATGGAAGAAACACAGTATATGGTGTAGGTGGGGGAAATATAACCGCCTGTTTCACAGGTGATAACTGGTCCTCACGCAAGTTAGAAATGTGAGAAGCAAGAATTGATGATGTGATAATGCTGCTGTTATTTACCATTAATTGTCTTTACTCAGTCTAAGCCTTCCTCATCGCAGTCCCATGACGTCCCACCCTGTTCCCTTGTACTGCTGCTATCCATCTGATGCTCGATATTATCTTCCTTCAGTTTCTTTCCCATCCAAAAACTCTAGGTTAAACTCTTGTTGCTCTTCTATATCATTTAAACTAAATTGCTCTTTTACAGCGGTAGGGTTGGTGTAGTTTTAAAGATAGTTGGCACTGTGGGGGAACTCAAACCTATTGATAAGCAAATCACCAAAATAATAGAAAGGACTGATACTATGACCACTATTGTTCTCTGTTGATTGGGTGAAAGCTCTGCCGTGTTTTCTCATTAATCGGAAAGGGAAAAGGAAAAAAAAAGGCAAACTCAAAAATAGCAAATACACATTCTACAATTGTCTTCTTCTCCTGTGCAAATCCTGGAAAACTGTTGACTTGTCCACAGTGAATATCAAAGTCAGTTGCTTTAAAGTAAATTTTAACCCTACGTCAATCTTCTTCTAAAGTGATAACCCTACTCTTCTAATGCATCCTGGGCCCTAAAAGTCAGAACAAAGTTTGGTCAAAAGTTAAATCTTTCAGAAAGGTCAGTTAACTTTAGTTCACCTACAATCAGGATTCAATCGAGCATCGAAACGTGTGGCAGCTTTGATCATGAAAGTTTCTCAAAAACAGCCTGTCATCATCAATGTAATCTTTTTTCAAGTGAACTTCACTTTCAGCAAAAAATCAGCAGCTGAGTACCATTGACCATGCACCTGTGTTCTCTTTAATCTTTTGACGACCGGCTGTTCGCAGTCTCTAGCACTTTCCTTATTTGTCTCTGTCTCCTCGTTGATGACATCTGGAATGAGATCCTCAGACACAGAAACTCTCCATCTCTCTCTTCTCTTTAGCCACCTTTCGGTTCTTGACCCCTCCCTTTAGTCACATAACTTGTACTTTCTCCAAGATCAAAACCTGCGCTCACAGCCACTTCAGTTTGGGTCACTGTGGCTACTCATAACTCATTCACCAAAGGCCCTGCACCAGTCTCGGGCTGACTTTGAGAAACTTAAGCTCACTCTTCGTCTTCTCCGTCTGAGCTCTTGGGTTGCACTGACTTCAGCCCTTGTACATCAGTAGTGGTTGTCACCACCTCTTCTGCAGCTTGTCTCACTCTCCAAGTATGTGAGGCATCTGACATCTATCCAATTCAGTAGGTCTCCACATTTAGTAGCGGTGTCCATGACCATCATTACTTGGGAAGGGCCACTCCATCTACGATCCATGCAGGACTTCCTCACGTGCTTCTTCAATTGGAGAAAATTTAACCTAATGAGAGACAGAACGCATCACATCAGCCAGGCCTTTGTGGTAGTCAAGAACTATGTCATCTGTAATATTTACAATTACAATTGCAGTGGTCGGCAGATCAGGGAATCTCATGGCTCTATTCCTCCGATCCGGAATGCTTCTTAAACCTCACAATACCAATGGAAGGGCATCAGGCCATTTCAGAGTCGTGGATGTACACACCTTAACAAGACGGGATTTCCACAATCTCTGAAGCCTCTGTGCAGCAACTACAGTGAAACTGCTGGTCCACTCACAAAACTGCACACAAAAGTTTAATCACCTAATTCTTGAAGTGGCTGCCATAATTAGATTAAAAAATATGGAATCCCAACACGAGGGATTAACTCTGTGATCAACAATTTGACTACAGTAAAACTGTCATTACTCCTTGTAGGGTATGCCTCCACCAATTGAGAAAAGAGACAAACCACTGCATAGATGTAATGGAGCCCATTAGAGACAGGCATCTCAACAAAATCGAGATGCGTGTGATTAAAGGACCTCCTGATTTTTCTATGTGACTAGCGAGAACTGGGGTTTCCTACCTTTGTTAAGCTGTTGACCAGTAGTACATCTGTGACATAATTCAGCTGCAAATACACAGAATCTGGTGTTAAACTGATATGTACCTGGGGTTAAACCGACATGTACAAGAGCGACGAATCATAGCATTTCGACTTATGTGGGTAGCACCATGGAAATATTGGGCCACGGGGGGCAACATGCTATCAGGCAATACTGGATGACCATCAATGGAAACCCAATCCTCATCCTCATTTGTAGTGCACCCTGCTCTGACCCGACTCTCCTGTTCACACTCTGGTGCTTCTTCCTGCAATCTCTTCACCTCTTCCCATGTATCAGCAAAAACAAACAACAAGCTAAAGGAAGTGTCATGTTCTTATTCATTTGAAAATTGAAGGCCACAAGGCCTGAGATTGTAATATCTGCTGATCTCATCCACATATTTACAAATCATTTCCACTCTTGTGTTCAACACACTTTACAACGGCCAACTCAGCCGGCATTTGCAATACCCACATAAATTCCATGATGCAGTGCCCTTTTAAGGTGGGAGAGACAGACGAGTTCATGAAACCCCGCGGGGACCACAACTCTAAAGCCGTGGACCACACCAAACGCATACTATCAGTGTAGATGTAGATGGTGACTTGTAAATTGTCAGAGGCACAACAAGCTTTCAAAAGCCTTCTTTCATCTCTCAAATTAGAGACGTCCACAAACAGCATATAATCAGGCTCTTCGTTGTAGTGCCTGCGTTGTAATGGCCCTGCGTAGTTCTGTCTGTGTTGTAAACAATGTTTCTACAGTGTAGCATGATTACTGGTTCACACTTGGTGAGCCTACTGTTGATCATATGCTGAGTTCAAGTGCGGGGAAGCAAGATCTCATGCACTCAAGGCTTCATATTGGGCTGGCTGAAGCGTGGGCACCATTTTATACAGCACCGTCTCAAATTCTCAGTTATTCTCAGATTAAGGTACCATGGCAAGGAAAATGCAGTGACCCATTATTCGCATTAATCTTATTCCATTGTTTGAACTAAACACATATGTAAATCACCATTGGTCACCATATAATGACCAGGCTTGCCTTCAGGTGGGGCTTTCTTGCCTTAATGGACAGGAATTCGAACATCATCGCTAAACAAAATACTAAAAACTACATTTTTTCTCAATATTACTCACAATATAAAATGAATCAAGGGACAATTGAAATAAACAGTGATTCTCAGCAAATCATAAAGCACCATCAAACACCACTGTTCATTCACAGTGCAGCACCCTCCCACGTAATGACCAATTCCATTGCAGCACACACACTAACTAATCAATACCAGGGCAGAACCCTATGATGCAACTCACAGTACTCTGCAGCGGCTCTCACTTAACAGCGGCAATGTAGAAGCAACAGTTATTACTAAACAAAACAAACTCTTGTCTGTTCCACTAAAGAAAGTTCCAAATTCACAATCACTCTAAAGGGAAATGGTAATACCATCTTCCTGACATTATCACACACACAGAGTAATATCTCAACAAGTGGGAAATCCATCTGACTAGTGCAGTCTACCCTCTGAGCAAAAGGATCAACCGAACACCAATCTCAGTTAATACATCCTCACCAAAGTAGTCAATAGTGCCTAGGTCAATGTGTGGCTGGTAATGCTCCAGCGACCACACCACAAACCTTAGCAGACAAGTTACAACATGAATTACTCCAATATTTATCCCGGGATCATAGACTTTGACCAGCCCTATTACCAAGCTTTATCTTTTAAGCAACAAGAGTGTTTCTTTTTGTACGCTTAAGCAATATGCATAAGGCAGCACCACAGATCTAATCACAACATGGGTCCTCTTGGATTCAAATTGGACACCACACTGTTCAAAACACTAACAGCAAAAATGACAAACACTGGTATGCACACAAGCATGCAACCGAAAATACATAATTCACTCACACAAATAACCAAATTCACTTTGTCCTAGGACAGTGAAACCGCTCCGGAATGCCAGACACAGCTAATTATCCATCCTTGACCATTGGACACTCAGGAATGTGGTTTGGGGATGGGGCATATTCAGATGGATTTTAGGGCAACTTCTAGCTATCTACACCTTAGTGCGACCATCCTCTAGGTTTGATAGCAGATAAAATAAGGATGGTATTGCATCACACAAATTAAGAACTCTTCTTAGTCCACCTAGAGTGATCTTTGTTTTGAACTGAGTCTGAAAACACTAATTCATTAACATTGCATTGATAGTGCAGTAGATTTTGCTTCACAGTAACAATAGAGAGGAGTGGACTTCAAAACCAAAAAGGTTTACTGACGGATTAGTCAAATTTCAATCTGCATTCAAAGCAAAAAGATAAAATCAACCACCTGAATACAGCATATACAAAAATAATCCTAGCAGTTCAATTAGCAATTCGAATATTACATTATGGAAGATGACATATGCAAATCAAAGCAAAGACTAATTTCCAGAAAGGAAACTCCCTAATTCTAATCTAAGCTTGTGGGCAGGTTGGGGACATTCAGAAGCAGCAGATGTCAGCCAATAAATAATCAAAAGTATGGTCAGATGAAGGTTCCATTTAGAATGAGAAGAAATGTAATTGTTCTTAAGAGTATCTCTATGAACAGAAAAATAAGGAGCATTGATCTTATGAGAGGAGAAATGAAGTTCGCCTGCAAAGGTGGACAGGGGCAGATGCAAGTGATCTAACTAACATACACGCATCATACAACTAAAACATAACAATTCATTCAAATGATAAAATCTTCAAGTTCCCAGACAGCAGAAACCAAAATAAAAACCCCTCCCAGACGTGCAAGTGGTCTTTGTCCCTCCCGTCTGACCTGAGCACCTTCCACTTTAAGAAGTACACTGGGAACCACTTATGGTGCAAACAGGCCGCAGTTTATTAAATCTTGCATAACACATGGTTCAGCAAAAAACATTACTTGATTATTGTCATACAGAGCACAAATTGACAGTATTTACATAGTCTTTATCCTTACAAATATTGTGACAGCAAGACTTGTCCCATTTATGCGCGATAGCCCCTTAGCAGATGTCTAGTGTTTGCGGCTTCCAGGCTTCCCTTGCTACAGTGATCTGTGTGGGTGGCCATCCGTCCAGTCCGGGCTGCAAGTGCTGTGTCCGCTTAAACCTGACCCTTACTGACCAATCGCCTGCTCTCAGTGCCCCTGCCGTAAGGCTTCCCAAGGACACTGTTTGAGCCACTCTTTGACCCTTGCTGACCAATCACCTGACCTCAGTGCCCTTGCCATGAGGCATCCCAAGGAAACTGTTTGACCCACTCTTTGACCCTTGCTGACCAATTGCCTGATCCCAGTGCCCCTGCCATGAGGCATCCCAAGGAAACTGTTTGAGTCCCTCTTTCTACTGGGCTACTGATCTTTTGTGTTTGTATTTGCACGCTTTCTACGCTGCCCTTTCTCCCTAATTCTCATGCGGCTGCGACGCCCGCATTCTGGTGTGGGTGGGCTTTCGTGACAAGTCATGCAGAGGGTCTCTGTGCCCTCGCTTACGACTTCTCTTTCCTCCCCACCCTTGCTCTCGCATTGGGCGTTTCATTGCATGCCAGCCACTTGCTGACGTGCATTTTGCCAGGCTTTTAATCTCCCGCACCTGCAGACCCCGCCCTCTGTTAGGGTCCATCATGGGCCCTTATGTGGTCTGTCTTCACCTTCCTGGCCCACGAACAAACTCAGTGTTCTCTCCGCACTTCTTGTCTGCCTCCCCACAAATTATACAACGCCAACTTCTTCTCTCACTGCTACCTTCAAGATATCGCCAAAGGAGTATTCACCTCCTTAGTTTCTCATCCAAGGCAGGTTTTGAAGTTGTCCAAAGTAACCAATTGCTATCCTGCAACCTTCAAAATGTAAGCTAACAAAAAATAACATTTCAAAATGAGTACACAAAGAGTCCTGTACCTGAAAGCCAAATATGGGTTATTCACAACAAACAGAAATACAGCATTTATTTCAAAATGGAGTGGGGCGCCCAGGCCCAGTCCTGTCAACTTTAAAATGGACATCGAAACTGCAATAAAACAAAATCATGTAAATCATTTGTTTCTCTAAACCTACATGTAAAAAAATAAGTGTACACATGTATGCTATAATTTTTTTTTTGTTTTGTTTTATATAGAGCGAACTATACCTGAAGACATTTACTACCAAAACATAGGCGTAAATGTGCGGACATCACACAGAAAAGATAATCGAGGCAGAGGTCTCTGGATGTAGGTTTGTGAATTGCATTTCATAGGACTTTAGTAGTTGTAGAGCAGTACTCAGTGGCGGCTGGCATGTACCGAGAGTGGTGAGGTGATAGAAACAAAAAAAAATAAGATAAAATAAAATACACTTTCCTCCTTGGCTTGCTGTGTGACGTCCGCCTCGCTCGGGTCTTCTCTCCTTGAGGCAGGCTCTGACGCGAGACCCAGCCAGCTCCCCTAACCAATCCTGGTGCTGCTCTCATGCTGTTAACCAGCATGAGAGAAGCTCCAGGACTGGAGGGATAGACATCACTCAGCGCTCTCAGGAGCACTGGGGGCCTGTGTGGTTTAAAAAGCGCATGTCTGTCTGGCCGTCGCAAGACGGCCGGCCAAAGAGACATGCACATTTCAAACTTTAGCGGCACTCGGCAGCAACGGCCCGCCCCGTCCTGTCCAGACACTCACTTCAGGAGGGGTTGCTGAGAAATAAAATGGTAATAAATAAACTTTATTGCCATTTAATTTTTCAGCTCTGGGGCTGGTGGGGCTACGCTCCTCCACTCAAATGGAGGAGCCGCCCTGCATTTTGTAAATCCAGCCCAATTTGGGGATCTCACATCCCATATTGTTTCACTCAACTTAGTGAATAGCTAGAATACATATTGCTTTCACAGTTTATGAAAACACCGACCATATCCCGCCCTCTGTTGAAGCCCTTTTTGAAAGAACATTCTGGAAGGTACTGTTTCTTTACTTATGCCCTCCTTTCAAACATTCCATCCCCGATAAGTCCCTGAGCCTGACCTCTTGCAATAATGGGGCCTCTCCCGCGCACAATAACTTTGTCAAGGTATGGCCTTTTCTTTACATTTAGTGGTTCAGGCACCTGTGGTGCCAGCTCACTGGAAGTTAGTGTTTGGTTTTGACAAGCGTTTGTTTTTGTTGGCACGCGCTGCAAAGGCAGCCAATCAGGGCCAATCATTTGGCATGCGATGATTTCCTTTGTTGCCCTCCTCGCTTCCTTCCTTTGGGTCCACTTTAATGAATATTTAGGGGTGGACGATAATTTTATTTCTGCCCTTGGTGGGAACAATGCGGGGAGGGCGTAATGGAAGCTGACAGCTCAGTACTTCGCCACAGCAGCGACGTGTCAGACAAAAGTCTGCGAAAATAAACATCTCGAATGAAAGTGGATTTTTCACGCATTGTTGGCACACTTTCCAATCCCCAGGCAGGTTATCTGAGATGGTAATTGCTGCCAAATTAGAATTTCTTTCGCTACGTACCTTATGAGATTTTTCTTTTTACCTCAGGGGGACGCATCGAATATTTATGGCCTTTTTTAACTTCAACCCAGGCAAAAATCTGAAACAGAGGGGGCCTGGCACATTATAAATCGCAACTTACTTTAAAATTTAGATCCTTACAAAATTGGCTTTGGTTTGGGAGAACACATTGAAAACTACTGGTTCGGGTAAAATAATAATGTTAATAAACAGCAAAATTCATAAGAATTTTTTTAAGTTGATAAAATACAAGGTCTAAAATATGTTCCAGGACCTGATTTGACATTTGTATGTGGGGACCACATTCACAGTCTGCGTCCTTCCCAATCAAAAATTCCTAATTCACAGTAGGCCATGCGCACATCTGTAAAGCGCATCACCCATGCCCTTCTTGCAACAGCCAAAACGCAGGTCCCATATTCACAAACAAAAAATTATTAAGGGGTGGGCCTTATAAGCAGCGCAAGGTGTGCGCAGCCCGGCCTCCCAAGCTTAACAAAGTATCTGGCTTTCACTCAATACTGTGTGTTCTGTACAGGCCCGACACTTGTCCATTCACTCAGGGTGGGCTTTAGGGCGGTGCGACCGGGGCGGCCGCACTGGGCGATGACCTAGAGGGGGAGCACTGACCTCAGGCGGGGCACTTGGTATAACAATAACGTATAATTTAAAAGCACCTGCTGTAGAGTTCCTTGTGCGTCTAGCTTTCAAGCAGCCATAGAAATGTATTGATAACTCTCCGTTCCTGCCCCCATTTTTCCCACCGTTGCGTCCCCTGCAACCCACCACCCCGCTCGCTCATTCGTCCACTCCCTCCTCCCAGCTGCTCCTCCCTCCCTCCTCCCCTTCTTATGGCGGCCGCGCCGCTGGCGTGCCTAAGGCAAGCCCGTCTGCGCCCAGACCGCGCCCAGCACCAGAACCCCTGGCTCCCGCGAATACCACGGCACCCGACACCGCTAAGATGCCAGCACCCTCCACGCACTCAACACTGGACGATCACACACCTGCTTCCTGGCCGCCCTGAAGCGCACCCAAAGACCCTTCTCCTGCTGGAACTGCAGCTTCACCAGCATCCGATCCACCAAGCGGAGGAGTGTGGTTCAATGGTTAGAGCGGCAGACCCTGTTGCAGAGTTCTGGACAGGGACCAGGGTTCGATTCCCGCATCAGCGGGGTCTCGGGGTCAATTTCCGCGGACCTGTTAATTCTCGCCTCGGTGCCTATTCTAATCACGGGCCCTACGCTGCAACTCTGGGCAATAGCTTGCTTTGCCTCCACACCGGCCCCAACAGCGCTAAGGATGTCTGGCTTCACCCTGGGGGTGCCCAGGAGTGGACACTTCAAAGGGAAAGCCAGGAGGGGTTCCACAGTGGTATGAGTATCAGCGCCAGGAAGCCGAATAGGCGACACCGCAAGGTGACCGTCTGGTGACAGTGCGCTCTATAAGTAACATGACATTTACATTTGACATTTTACCAAGTCACCCACCGTGAAAGAACACAACCACCTCAGATGCATTCTTCTCAACACCCGCTCCGCCCGCAAACACGCCATTGAACTCTGGGACCTACTCGACTCAATAACCCCAGACGTCGCCTTCTTGACGGAGACCTGGATGAATGCCTCCTCAGCACCCGACATCGCCATAGCCATCCCGGACGGCTACAAGATCACCCGCAGTGACTGCACCAAAGGAACAGAAGGAGGAATCGCCATCGTCCACAGGAACACGCTCAGAGTCTCGACCGACTACGCCCTCAGCATCGCCGAACACCTGCACTTCCAGATCCACACCGACCCCAACACCACCCTTAGAGGAACCCTCGTCTACAGAACCCCCGGACTCCGGCCAAAGTTCAGCGACTCCATCGCCGACTTTGTCAGTACACATGCCCGCGCCTCCACAGACTACATCCTCCTCGGGGACCTTAACTTCCACCTTGAGAACAACAATGACACCACCTTGATTGACAACCTCGCTAACCTTGGACTCAGACAGCTCGTCACAACACCCACCCACTCTGCCGGCCACACACTTGACCTCATCTTCTCCCCTAGCTCCCACGTCTCCTTCAGCCACTCACCGAGCTCCATTATACCGACCATCGCTGCATCCACTTCACCTTCCGGAAACCCACCACGCACCACGGCACCCAACAGATCCCTCTCCGCTGCTGGAGCAAAGTCACCGAAGACCAGCTAACAACCACCCTCGCCCAAAGCCCACCCTCCGACCCCACCAACACCGCCGCCCGCAACCTCAGACAGTGGATCGATGACTGCACCAACACCCTCGTCCTGATCAAGAAACCCTCCAACAAACACATCCGCAAGAAAGCCAGCTGGTTCACCGAAGACCTCCAGGCCTCCAAGCAAACTTGCAGAAAACTAGAGAAGAAATGTCACGGTGAACCGACACCGAACAACTACACAGCCCATAAGAATGCCATGCGCCAACACCATCACCTCATCAGATCCGCAAAAAGGGCCTCCTTCAAAGACCGCCTAGACAACAACGCACAAAACAGCAAATAGCTCTTCAACATCGTGAAGGAACTCTCCAACCCCAGCTCCAACACCAACGACATCCCACGTTCGCAAGACCTGTGCGACTCCCTTGCCACCTTCTTCCATCGCAAGATCGCAGACATCCACAACAGCTTCAATATCACGACCGCCCTGACAGCCACTGAGACCCCGTCCCCACGGCCACCATCTGCACCGATCCCCTGCTCTCCTGGACCAACATAAGCGAAGACGACACCATCAAAATCATGAACACCCTCCACTTCGGATCGAGGTCAGGCCCATGCCCACACCACATCTTCAACAAAGCCAGCACCACCATCGCACCCCATCTCGGGAAAGCCATCAACATCTTCTTCGACACAGCTACCTTCCCAGAGAGCTGGAGGCACGCCGAGATCAACTCCTTACTCAAAAAACCCAAGGCTGACCCTAAGGACCTTAAGATCTTCCAGCCCATCTCCCTGCTCCCGTTCTCGGCGAAGGTCATCGAGAAGACCAACAACTGACCCGCTACCTCGAGGAGAACAGCATCCTGGAGTTGTCCCAGTCCGGGTTCCGCCACAACCACAAAACCGAAACTGCCGTCACCGACGACAACAAGGCCCTGCCGGCGAAACTGCGGCCCTCATCCTCCAGGACCTGTCAGCCGCCTTTGGCATTGTCTGCCACCGCACCCTATGCACACGCCTCCACAATGCAGGGATCTGAGACAAGGCCATTGACTGGACCACCTCGTTCCTCTCGGCAGAACCCAGAGCGTCCGCCTCCCCCTTTCCGCTCCAAAGCCACCAAAATCATCTGCGGCGTACCCCAGGGCTCATCCCTCAGCCCGACATTGTTCAACATCTACATGGCACCACTCGCCCACGTCGCCCGACTACATGACCTCAACATCATCACCTATGCCGACGACACCCAGCTGATCCTATCCCTCACCAAGGACCCCTCACTGCCAAAACCAACCTCCACAAAGGAATGAAAGCCGTCGCCGAGTGGATGAAGAACAGCCGCCTGAAGCTAAACTCGGACAAGACAAGAAGTCCTCATCCTCAGCTCCACCCCCTCGGCCGGGATGACTCCTGGTGGCCCACCGCACTGGAAACAGCATCAACACCCACCGACCACGCACGCAACCTGGGGTTTATCCTCGACTCTACTCTCTCCATGACAAAGCAAGTCAACGCCGTCTCGGCCTACTGCTTCAACACCCTCCGCATGCTCCGCAAGATCTACAGGTGGATCCCCACCAAAACAAGAAGAATGGTCACCCAGGCCCTCGTCAACAGCAGGTTGGACTACGGAAACGCCCTCTACACAGGAGCCTCGGCCAAACTCCTGAAACAACTACAACGCATTCAGAATGCCTCTGCATGCCTGGTCCGCAACATCCCTCGCCATAGCCACATCTCACCCCACCTGATAGATCTGCACTGTCTCCCCGTCAACAAGAGGATCACCTTCAAGCTCCTCACCCACGCACACTAGGCACTCCATGACACCGGACCAGCATACCTCAAAAGACGACTCACCTTCACACCCCCAACCGCTAGCTGCGCTCCGCCGACCTCTCCCTCGCCACCGTCTCCCGGATCCGAACAGCAAGCTCCGGCAGCAGATCATTCTCCCACCTCGCCTCCAAGACCTGGAACACCCTCCCCATCCTCCTATGGCAGACCCAGGACCTGTTAACCTTCAAAAGACTACTCAAGACCTGGCTATTCAAGCAGTAGCAGCAACCCCCCCGCGCCTGGAGACCCCCACGGGTGAGTAGTGCCCTCTATAAATGTTCTGATTGATTGATTGATGATTAATGTTCCTGCTAGAGAGAGATGAGTTTTTTTCTAGTGGCAGTTTTGACTCGCCATAAAGTATACGCAGAGGGTTCATATGCCTGCTGCAAAGAACAGATCTGTATTTTATGTGGATAGCTGAGTGGATTAGTAAAGCTGGTCTTTACCAGCACTTTAAAACAAATGAAATGTATTTGAGAGAGGGGCTATGGAGAGATGATGGGCACATTTGTTGGGTGGCAGTAAGGGAATCCGAGAAGGAGGTCAAGTGGAGGGCGGGGAGGAGCGACAAAAAGGTTTTTGTTGCACCGGGAGCCACCAGTGCTAAAGCCGGCCCTGTATGCAGTAATTCCTACTGTCAACTTCTGCAGAGGGACCAGGACTTGTTGAGATTAGCAAGCCTCAGGACCTCCACTCATGTAACTGCTGAAGGACATCACACAGAGCCAGTGTGAATTTGGCTGTCTGTCAAACGCAAAGGTTTGAATTTTTACTCATAAGCACTACTTTCAATGGGAGTATACAAGAGTGCCTGTTAGCTGCTGAGAAGTGCTGGTACTCTCCCTTTAAAGGTAAGGAAGTACACACACTCAATGCTTGACACTACCTCGCCATCAGAAGCACTGGGCTTAAGAAAGGGGTAGCAATGAAGTAAAGTACCCTAATGTTTATGCAGTTGATGTGGACTGGTTTACGGGACTGTGCAGCATTTTCCGCTTGATTTGTGAGGCCATGAGTGGTATGGAGACACCCAAAACTTTATCATCTTGACAGTGTAGTTGAGCTGTAGAAAAAGCAGCAGCATCCGGGGCATGGACCAATACAGCATTATTGTAATGCATATTGTAGTAGCACTTCTATAGCCCTTGGCACATGAGTCTGCACCCAAGCCCTACTGTAACTATATGGCAGCGTGTCAGAACCCACTAACCTGAATTCCTGATCCAATAGACGTGATATAATGTTCCACACCTCTCCATTTACGTGGCTAACCATGCACTAGAGGAATGCAATGGTTAGTGATAGTTCTGGGGAAAGGGGGATGGGATCAGAGAGAAAACAGAGACACTGAATATCAGCACTCTGGCTCGTCACTCTGCTGGCATTGTCCTCTACTTGCTTGTAGTGTATATCTAAAAGCAAGAATTATATCAGTAAACCCTTAAGTGCTGAGGCATCTCCCCCTAGGGTTGTGCTTTTTTAAATACATATTGAGGCAGTTCTCGCTTCTCCCTTCTAAACTTTTTCCCCACAAAAGGAACCCAGGCCAAATATGCACCCATTTTTTCCACATGTTGGAGAATAGCCAACATTTTGAATTTTTTCTTTTTTTTTTAAATTGAAGAAACTTTATTGTTTAAAAATGGCATCAGCTTCCTTTGGCCACTAAAGGGAGCGGATAAACTAGGTTCCTAGGCGACAGACGTATTGACGGTATTAGACAGATTGAGGTACCTCGGGGTTTACCTTTCTGCCTCGCAACCCACAGCGTGGGGGATAAATATTGCCCCTGTGTTGGCATGAGTGAAGGAGGAGATGAAGACGGGTCGCATAAGCCCCTCTCTATCTATGGGAGATCAGCCATATTCAAAATGATCTCCCTTCCCAGATTGCTCTATCAGCTGCAAAATCATCCATACCCTATCACACACAAGTGGTTCAGACAGGTGAATGCAGCTTTGGGACAGTTCCTATGGAATGGGGGCGCCGCCCGAGTGGCCCTCGGAACTTGTTATCAGTGCACATACTACGGGGGACTCGCCGCGGCAGACATTCATTCCTACTACATAGCTTCGCACCTACTGGTACTCAACGAGTGGTGGTACGGGGACAAAGGGGACCTGGCCTACGCAATGGAACGGTGGCAAATGGGGGACTCGACCTTACATACTATCCTGCACTCCGGTCCTAAACTCCGAACTTTGCTGCCTGAGACAAAGATGGTCTTTAGGCTGTGGAAGCAATCCCTTGGTAAGATGGGATGGTAGGACAGATTAACTGGCAGACTCCGCTGTTGCGAAATGGGAGATTACAACAGTTGGCTACGCTAGTGCGAATTCAGGGCTTGGATAATATAGCAATTTCTACATTGGGAGATGTTATGAGAGGCTCAACACATAAGTCATTCCAGGACCTTAAAAAATAATTTAATATGCCTCGATCCCAGTTCTTCAGATATCTTCAATTTAGACACGCCATCTCCCCTAGCATTGCTGGGTTAGATGCCCTTCCCAAGTTCAACCCAATTGAAGCAAAGGCGTTCATGGGGGGCCTAAGGGAACACAAAATTGCTAAAATATATCAGTCCTTGGTGATGAATAGCCCCACTACACTAGACAAGCTGAGAGAAGCAGGGACACTAGACCTGGGCCAGTTTGGCGGGGATGATTGGGCAGAGGCTTTGGCTTCCCCAAGGGGTGTGGCGATAGCTACTAGATTGTGCCTGATACAGTTCATATGTCTGTATCGGTTCTACTATACAAGGCAGAGACTGTGGAGGGCGGGACTGGTGGCATCGCTGGAGTGTCTGCGATGTGGTCACGTGGAGGGTTTCCTTATACAGACAATATGGAACTGCCCGGTAATTACTACGTTTTGGCAGGGGGTTGTGGTGTGCCTTTCGGAGGTACTGGGCTGGGATGTCCAGCTGTCACCGAGACTGAGTATTCTACACATTATGGAGGGTATTGGAGGTAATCTGTATAAACGCAATCCTGCTACTGCTGGAGCTTATTCTGGCTAAGAGGGATATCGCAAACATGTGGCAGGCAATGGCCACACCGAAGATATCAGCCTGGAAAAAGGGTCTGGACTTTTGTATGGGCATGTTTTTAAGGCTAGGGGGTGCCTGCAGAAGCACTTGAAAATTTGGGAAAAATGGGCCGAGTACCGAGGCCTTTGGTTGGAGCCTATGGGCCCAGAGGGGAATGATGCTTTGACATGGATACCAGGGAGGTGGGGGGAGCGGGACGGTAGGATGTGTGAAGAGATACTATGAGGTTCAATCGGGTTGGTGGGGCAGCTTCAAAGTTATGGGACATGGGTTGGTTGCAGCACATGGGGGAGATTTCGCAATGTTAAAACTTTATTGTTATGTACGTTTCTAAAATATGACAATTGTTTACGCGATGTCAACATCACTACAATGTTATTTGTTCTTTGTCAACAGCTTTCTGGGATGGGGAGCTCCGACCGTAATGCAACAATTGATATAATGCTGATTTCTCTTGACACTGATGAATTGGTTTTTCGCATCAGCACTTTCCTGAGATTGATAACTCATGCAAGTAAAACAATGGAAATCCTGTCTATATTTGATGTATGAGAGCTGTAACAAATTCTAACTATTGTAAATAGATTTGTAAAGAGATTATCGGACTGTTTTATTGTATGTTGCTTTTATGAATTTTACGCAATTCGAATAAAGGTCTTTTGAATTGAATTGAATTGATATAATAAAATATGTTTATTAAAAAAAAAATGGCATCAGCAAAAGGTTTGCTGTGCATAGGTTGCCCTCTTCCCTGCATTCAGAAACCAGCAGGGTTGAAAAAGAGTAATTTTTGCAACATTCTAAGCGGTATTAATGTTTCTTATTTTGTGGTTTTTCCACCTATCTGACGTTTGTAGGAAGTGGGAAACCTATGGGTGAACCCAGAAAGCTGATTACCTCAGTTTCAGCTGTCATGGGTTCAAAAACATTGTGAGAGTTCTGGGGCCTCATGGGAAATGTAGTTCTGAATTTATGTTCAGGTGCCTATGCCTAGCACGTCATCTAAAGAGGCACAGGCTTTCGCCAAGCACCACCAATGTTGCATGTGCATTGCCAGCCTTCGTTCTCTGGATTGAGTGCAGCCCTTGTGAGTTCGAACAATTATGGTCAGCTGCCTTGAAAGTGTTGCCATTGAGCCTTTGGCAAAGATCATGACTCAGAATCCCTGAGAAAATTTTTACTTTCTGTGCTCCTCTGAAGGGAAGAAAGTTGATTCCTCATTTCCAGTTGGAGGGCTTTACTCAATGAACAAGCCATACTTGGAAATGCTCTACCACCCGTTTTTTTCCTGAAGGTTCTTGGTTCTTGGTGAATGTTTCTTGCCAGCAGATCCTAAGTTTCTGAATGTCTAAACAATTTCCTCTTCCACTTTGGATATAACCCGATGTTTCACACAAGTCTATTTCAAGTACCCCTTAATTCTATTTCAGAAATAAACTCATGTTTTTGGACTTGGCCCTTTTTGCAGGGTTATCTCCAAACTTTTTGCTTCTTCCTCCTATTTTTCCGACCTGTTTTTGTATCTTTAGAACTCTGGGAACTTTACCACTGCTAATCAGTGCTAAGGTGCATATGCTCTCTGTGTAAATTGTGAACATAGTTGGTGATCCATGATTGGCATATTTGATTTACAGGTAAACCCCTAGTAAAGTGCACTGAGTGTGCCAGGGCCTGTTAATCAAATACTACTAGTGGGCCTGCAGCACTGATTGTGCCACCCACTTGAGTAGCCCTGAAAAGGTATCTCAAACCTGCCACTGCAGTGTCTGCGCACAGTTTTAAACTGCAATGTTGACCTGGCAAGTGCACCCACTTGCCAGGCCCTAAACCTTCCCTTTTCGTACATGTAAGGCACCCCTCAGGTAGGCCCAAAGTAAAGCTAGGGCATGTACTGGTGTGTGTGACATGTCCTGATAGTGAAATACTGCCAGTTTCGTTTTTCACTATTGAAAGGCAATCTAACCCATGGGAATGAATGGGAGATACTTTGTAACATCTTACAATTGTAACTTCCC
The DNA here is from genome assembly GCF_964261635.1 of Lissotriton helveticus. Lineage (NCBI taxonomy): Eukaryota > Metazoa > Chordata > Amphibia > Caudata > Salamandridae > Lissotriton > Lissotriton helveticus. Next base: position 218,098,860 of record NC_136067.1, on the reverse strand, counting down.
ATTGGGAAAAGATAGAAGAATAACGTTTTGGCTTTCTGAACTCAGGATTTAATAACACATCTTTTAGTAAAGATGGTTTTTAAATTGTGCGTTTGAAAATGCCACTTTTAGAAAGTGGGCATTTTCTTGTTTAATCAGTCTGTGTGCCTCTGCCTGTTTGTGGATTGACTGTCTGTTTTTGGAATGACAGGGACTGGGGATGTGCATTCACTGTAGACAGCCAACGGAAGTGTTGAGATTTGCCTGTCCCTTCGTGGATGACTCAGAGCTGATCTGAATAAACCTTGGCTGCATTTAGAATAGTGGGAGGAGATTTCCTAGCACCTGAAAAGAACCTGCCTCCTCCTGTGGTTATACTGCACCAGTGAGGACCGAACAGGTTTGGACTGGGCTCAGAGACCCTTGCACAAAGAAGGAAAAAGACAAAATGAGGTATAAGTAGTAGACCTTAAACCCCCCAAATTTAGATCACTTCTGGACTCAAGAGGAACCTTTGCCAAGGAGAAGACCTGGAGAGCTGTAAGGAGGAGTACTGTCCCTTTGCTGTGTGTGGTTTTCTGGGTTGGCCTGCAGTTGCTGCTTCTGCCAAAGAGAGGACAAAGACTGGAACTTTGCTGTGAACCTGCTTGAAGAAGAATCTCCAAGGGCTTGTGTGGGCTTGCCTCCTGTTCTGAAGTCTCAGGGCCACCACAACCTCAACTGCAACCCACTGACCAGTACCTGGACTCCTCTGTGGACTCCTGCATTCAAAAGAGTGCCAATCCTAGCTCCTGGGACCCTAGAATTGTGTGCTTGATGTTGCATAACAAGAAGAACAACTTCAACGCCGGCAGCGACACCACCGTGATGCCGCGACCTGCACAGGGGGCAAACCTTGTGAAGTGCACGACGCACCGACGCCCTTCGACGCCTGCAGTTATCGGCTGTCCCGACACCAGTACTCGCATCAACACCGTCCCCGCCAGCTGCAGCCTCCTGTTATCACAGAGCCGATAATAGATGAGGGTGACTTCACAAACTCTTCGACGTCGCACCGCCTTACCAGAACCGACGCCTCACCGCTGCTGCCACTTAACTTCCCTGTACTGGACTCGACGCCTCACCTCCTCATGGACTCGATGCCTTGCCTTCTTTGTGGCAGAAAGGAACCAGCTTCTCATCGACCCTGACCCCTCACCTCCATGATGCCGTGCATCGTTTGTTGACTTTATTTCCAAGGTACTGTTGTTTGGGGGTCCGTGTGACTCTGTGTCCGACGCCACGCACCTTGGATTTTAGATTTATGCTTGTCACGATGTCATAATAGAACCAGGTGGAGCTATTTGTTTCTACCAGTGCTTTTGATACATGTATGTTGGATTTTTATTGTTTTGGTCTTGTAGTTTAGATAAAGATACTTTAATTTCTAAACTGGTGTGGTGTCCATTTGTGGCGTTTTCATTGTGCTACTGTGTGTTTGGAGTACAAATACTTTACACATTGCCTTTGGGAAAAGCTTGTCTGCTCGTGCCATGCAACTAAGAGGGTGAGCTGGGGTTATCTAAAGTGTGTAACTCCCTTACCCTGACTAGAAACAAGGTCACCTACTTGGACAAAGGTGCCTACATCTGCCAATTAGAGACCCCCATTTCTAATACAGTACCCATCTGCCACACTGTAAATCAGGCCCTCAGTACAGCTGGAACTGAGCTACAACTTTTGGTGTGAGGAAATTTTAACACATAAGAGAATAAACCTCTCCCCTGCTATGCGGAATCACGTAAACGCTAACCGGTGCCATTTTAATTGTTATTTGGCAGAAATCCCTATTCCTGTTAACTTTCTAATAAAATGTATAATTATAAAAACTGTGGATAAGAGTGGCAGCCCTCTATTTTGTAAGTCGATAAATATTATATTCATAATTAATCTGGAACGCTAGAGAGACTAATAGGCTGCACCTCATATTTAATTGGCTAGTCTTTCATTTAAGCACAACTACAGCATTCATCGTCACCCAGGAGATCGGATGTTCTTAGCCTGCATGGCACAACAAGGAGCATTCACTGACGTGCAATTACTGGGCATTAAACTACTTTGCGTCTTGTATACTGGGGCAGCACAATCCTACAATGTACTGATTTTAAAAAATAAAAATATTAAGTTCTCTTCTTCAAAATACAAATCAAAAGAAAATCTGGCTGCAAATAGCAATCTAATATTAGGGTAACACTTTTAAATGTGCATTCTTTTGCTTTTTTGGAAGCGGGAGTTAGGGTACGTAGGTCATGGAAAAATCAGGCAACATTACTGTTTTATTCCAATTTTTATAAGTGTCTAATTAGGTCGACATTCAAACCACGCAATAATTAAAAACTGGCAGACCAGCTCTAAATCTGTAATTAACACAATTTTGGACCCAAACCTACTAGTCGGCTGAAAAAATGCTAATTTAATTTGTAGAGCTAAATTTCATTTAGGTATAGAAAAGTGTATCTTAGTTCACATTCAAAAGGGATGCTATCTATTCAATATTCTGAAAAGGCCAATTTCGTCATTTAGGAAGAAAGTAACAAGTTAGCCAGCCTAATATATATTTTCACCTTTTTAGGGGTTTGTACAGCGCTGCAAGCCACTGAAGATTGCCTCATAGCGCTACGTGTCAGATAAAGGAGTACAGAGATACACCGGATTTTAAATGTTGACAAGGATGTCATCTTAATAGAATGATCTGAAATGAAGACATTAAAGCCTTGTGAAAAATCAGTAAGGTTTGTTCTAGGCGCCTGATGAAATCAATATATGGAATCCCTCACAGCCAAAGTTCAGTTTGAGAGTGCTGCTGGACTTAAGGACCGGCTTTTTGGGATGTCAGATGGATAACTCTAGGCTTTAATAAGTTTCTGCACCCTGTGAACTATGCGTACAGCAACAGCATGTGTTGGACTATGTTCCCTTTGCCTGAGATGCAAGTTCAACTATCAGTCGTCACTTAACTCAGTCTAGGGCTCCTGCTAATAAAAGCTCATGGAAGGAACACAAACTAACACTATTCAGGCAGCTATGTATTATAATATTATATAATAGAACCTGTTAGTGGTGTTTCGAAAGTGATCAAGCATGTAGAAAGACTCCAGGGCCAGGGTACTAAGGGTTTCAGCTTTCACAAACCGAATAACTCCGTAAATCTGAGGGTTTGCAAACCCTAAACCCTCGGACTAATGTACTAAAGCCATTTAGTGATTTGGGGCCACACATATGTACCTTTTTTAAGGTCACAAATGGCCCGATTGCGACCGGAAAAAGGCTATTCCAAAGTACCAAACCCTATTTTGCGATTCGGTAACCTATTACGCAAAACTGGGTTAGCGATCCGCTATTAGGAAGGGTCTTGTTTAGGGTGTTCCATCCTAAGAGCGAATCGCATCGGTATGTAGGAATGTTTTGTGACCAAAATGCGGTTGCAAAACATTCACATTTTACCACCTATTTCAAGTAGGTGGTAACCCATTTGCAAATGTGAAGGGTTCCACAAGGGACCCCTTCTCCTTTGTGAATGTTTGCAAAAACTTTTTTTAAGAGGATGCAGGCACGGACCACTGCCTACTCTTTAAAAAATGAAAAGAAAACTTTTATTTTAATTTCTAAACCCAACCCGTTTTCTTTTAAGGAAAACGGGCTGCGTTAAAAAAAAGAGTGCTTTATTTAAAAGCAATCACGGACCTGGTGGTCTGCTGACCCCAGCAGGCCATCATCCCCTTGATTTTAGCAATTCCTAGGGGGTCGCAAATTGCAACCTACCGTATTAATATTAATGAGTTAGATCAATTTGCGACCCCCTACGAATCGCTATATGAAACGCTTGAAGTTTCATACATTTGTAATAGCGATGACCTAATTATGATTCGCAGAAAATCGCAATTAGGTCATTTCTATTATAAATGTTGATAAATGTGGCCCGTAGAAACGTTTTTCAGAATCGCTTAATGGGTTTAAAAAAGGATAACGAGATGCAATTTACACTGGCCTGTTTAGGGTGTCCTTTCCAAATTGTGATTCGGTATCATATGTATCAATTGTCTGCAAGCATAATTCAAGTAAAAAACCATTGAAAATTTGGGGTGGTAACATATTCGCAAAAGGCAAGGGGTCCCTTTGAGCCACTCTGTGAATTGTGGAACAAAGTTTGTAGGTGAGTAGGCAGTGGTCCATGGGACCACTGCCAACTCCCCCAAAAAACCTTAAAAAAGTAGAAAATTACAAGCAAGCATGTATCCTTTAAAACAAGCTTTCTTCATTTAAATGCAATTGCTGCCATGGTGATCTGCTGACAGGCCACCGTCCCTATATTTTGTTGTTGTTAGTTTATTAAAGTTAAATGAGATCATACAGTACAGTGAGTCCCCGCAACCAGGGTGACATGGCATGAAAGGAACACAAACCAACCATGAGGTCATCTACAACAAGGCATGCAGCTACTGAAATAGGCTTTTGCTATGCTCATCTAAGCACAGCGTAGTACAATCTCTAAGCAGGGTATGAAGGACAGTCAGGACCCCAGGACACCAACGTGTGGACATATAAAAAGCATTACAAGCACTCTGGAGGGGTATCAGTCGAGGGGGGGACCGCGGGTGTTGATGTCAGTGTCAAGCCAGCCGCAGTCTCGGCCATCTGCACCGTTGTGTTAAGTGAGAACATCTGCAGTGGGCTCTAGAATGCTTGCATCGTTGAGTAGTCCAGGTCTAGCTGTACCTTGTCTTTCAACCATTTATTTATCATAGGTGCTTGATCTCTTCCCCCAAACACAGGCCACCCACCACTTCGCCAGTAACAGAGCAACTGACGCGAAGCGCCGCATGTTCTTTTGCACTGCAATGGTACATCCCAAGAGAGCCATCTTTCGAGTCAGCTTTAATACCACACCAGTCATGCCTGAGGGCCAGGTGAACACTTCGCACCAGTATTCTCCAACCCACGCACAACCCCTGGCAAGGTGCATGAAGTCTGCAACCGAGGCCCTACAGCAATGGCAAGAAGAATCACCCCCTTCACATTTGGCCTTCTTCAGGGGGGTATGATATAGCTGATGCAGACACTTAAAATGTATGAGGTGGAGTATGGTGTTTGGAGACAGCTCACCTATTTGCTCACAACAATACTTCCATTCCTTCTCTGTAAACCTCATCCCTAGGTCCCTCTCCCAGTGTTTTCTATCAGTGGGTTGCATAGTGGGACTTGCATTTGTATGGTATTGTAGAGTGTTATCACTATATGTGTGTTAGATGGAGTGATAATGAGCACCACTAGCACCCTACAGGCAGGCAGGTCCTCTGGAAAGGAGGGAAAGCGGGTCCTACACAGGGCTCGTAGTCTGCAATATACTAGTGTGCCCATCGCCAAATAGGTTGCCTCTCCTCTTCAACTGGGCAGTACATGTTATGTAATGTTAAAAACAATTTATAAAGCGTGTGTACACCAAACGGTTTCTTGGCGCTAAACCTGTCTGGAAAAGGTCCCCAATTTTTTTCACCCCGTAGACCCGCAGCCTACTTAACACCAAATGTTCTTCAGAGATCTGAAAAAGTTGGTAGTGTAGTAAGGATTCGTCTGGAGAATATAATATTGGGTGCGCTAATCGTCTGCACAGCCTGTTCCAGACCCACAACACACATCCCACTGTGTCAGCCTCTGTACGGTTATTTCTTGGGGTCACACTATCATTGACCATAGCATGTGAGGGTGTGCTGCATCGCTCTCCACTGCCCCATGCACCATGTAATGCTGTGGATGGGAACCAATAATGAGTGAACTGTGCTTGTATTCAGTTGTAATACACCTCTAAGTCAAGGGTACCCATTCTGACTTGTGCGTATGGCATGGTTAGTACCTCCCAGTGGATCCTAGGCTGTTTTTCTGCCAAGGAAAAAGTTATTATGTGGGATTTGAGTGTATTGAAGAACTTTTGCATCAGTATATTAGGAATGTTATTCAATAAATAGAGTAGTTTAGGTAGAAGAGCCAGAGCCGGCTCACAAAGGTATAGTGTGATGTCATACGTGTAAAAGGTTCTGCTTCATGAAACACAGCATCCTTGTGGCGTGTAGCGGCGTAATTGCACACACCAGGGGCTCAGGCGCCAAGGTATACAAGAGAGGAGAGACCCGGCAGTCCTGTTGCGTGAACCAATTGATCTGCAAAGGAGCCAACACTAGAATGTTGAGTCTGACCCGGGCCGTGGGTTTTATCCAGCTTATGTAGCCAGTGCGGTATTCCATCCTTGAGAGGACAACAATAAGGAAATCCCACTCTAGAGATCGAATGCTTTGGTTGTGTCCAGCAAAAACTCCACTGCATTCAGGTCCGTCTTTAGCTAGTGCAATGCCGCAAAGAGGGTACTAAGATTATGTGATGTTGACATCTCCGGGATGAATCCTGGTGGTCCGGCATGACCAGATCAGTAAGGAGCAACAATATCTAGTTGACGAATACCGTTGTAAGTATTTTTACATCCACATTAAAAGGGATAGTGTGCGGTATGAGTTGCACCATATTGGGGTCTTTGCTGGCTTTAGCAGAGTAATGAGGGCCACCTCTTGAAATGAAGGGGAGAGAGTGCCCCAATATAGTGCATCATTATATGCGTGGTGTAACTTGGGGGTAAGTATGAGAGCGAAAGCCTTGAATAGTTCCATGGGGAGGCTATCACCTCCTGGTACTTTGCATGTTAGTTAGACTCGAGATCACAACCACAACCTCATACAGAGTGAGCAGTGCATCAATACATTGATTCCTGGGCCCCTCCAGCCATGCCAGGGTAATGTGCTGAAATTATGTGGAATAGTCTGATGGTTCAAAGCTAGTGTGGGATACATATAGTGGAGTGTAGTATTGGACACATTCCTCCTCCTCATACACAGTCTCACCAGTGTCCTTTTTGAGTTGGACGACAACTTGAGGTGTCTAATCCTGCCGTAGTGACTGTGCTAGAGTTCTGTCCAGGCACTCTGCCTCACTACAGGCCCTACAGTTGCAATCTAGTGAAGATAGTAAAGCTCTTGATCTGCTGTCTCCGGAAATTCATAGCAGATGAACACAGTAATGAGTGGGAATGAATAAAAGGATGACTATTAGAACAAGCTTTGGCATAGCCAAAAGGTCTCGCCTTTGGGACCTTATAAGTGTTTAGCCATGCAACAGTTAATGTTGTTGCACCAAGGATATTCTGCTGGATAACTAAACCCTTATAAGGTCCCAAAGACGAGACCTATTGGCTATACCAATGCTTGTTTTCATAGCGCCAACTTAGTTCGAGGGCTTTAGAGCACTTTCCAATAGGATCGGAGTACGTATCTTTTTCCCCCTTGTAGGCACGGGGAGATAGAGTGGTTTGCCCTAAATCTCAGGATGTTGCCTATTCCATGGCAGGCAGCTCTAGGTGCTAGACCACCACCCCCTCCAGATAGGATGGAAACGAAGAAGGAGAAAAGAGAAGAGATAAAGAGACCGCTGAGGGAGTGATGAAATCAATGAGAATTACAAAAAACACAGTTGATGGACAGAATGTAGAACAATGTCATACATTCACCCCAGTACAAGGATCTGGGCCTAAATCCATCGTTTTTTTCACTCCACACCACCCTGGGTTAGACACTGGCTATATGCAAATCAGCTCTGACCCTTTGCCTCATGGGAAAAGTCCAGTCCGAACTGCCAAGCCCTGTCTTTCCCAGACCGGAATCAAGCATCCAATGACCGGTTTCTGGCTATCAGCCTTCATTCAGCCTGGATAGCTTGACTCCAGTGGTGTGGAGAGCCTGGGACTCACGTCTGAGCATACCCAGCCCACTCGGGGTGAAAATTACAAAAAACACAGTTGATGGACAGAATGTAGAACAATGTCATACATTCACCCCAGTACAAGGATCTGGGCCTAAATCCATCGTTTTTTTCACTCCACACCAGCCTGGGTTAGACACTGGCTATATGCAAATCAGCTCTGACCCTTTGCCTCATGGGAAAAGTCCAGTCCGAACTGCCAAGCCCTGTCTTTCCCAGACCGGAATCAAGCATCCAAGGACCGGTTTCTGGCTATCAGCCTTCATTCAGCCTGGATAGCTTGACTCCAGTGGTGTGGAGAGCCTGGGACTCACGTCTGAGCATACCCAGCCCACTCGGGGTGAAAATTACAAAAAACACAGTTGATGGACAGAATGTAGAACAATGTCATACATTCACCCCAGTACAAGGATCTGGGCCTAAATCCATCGTTTTTTTCACTCCACACCACCCTGGGTTAGACACTGGCTATATGCAAATCAGCTCTGACCCTTTGCCTCATGGGAAAAGTCCAGTCCGAACTGCCAAGCCCTGTCTTTCCCAGACCGGAATCAAGCATCCAAGGACCGGTTTCTGGCTATCAGCCTTCATTCAGCCTGGATAGCTTGACTCCAGTGGTGTGGAGAGCCTGGGACTCACGTCTGAGCATACCCAGCCCACTCGGGGTGAAAATTACAAAAAACACAGTTGATGGACAGAATGTAGAACAATGTCATACATTCACCCCAGTACAAGGATCTGGGCCTAAATCCATAGTTTTTTTCACTCCACACCACCCTGGGTTAGACACTGGCGATATGCAAATCAGCTCTGACCCTTTGCCTCATGGGAAAAGTCCAGTCCAAACTGCCAAGCCCTGTCTTTCCCAGACCGGAATCAAGCATCCAAGGACCGGTTTCTGGCTATCAGCCTTCATTCAGCCTGGATAGCTTGACTCCAGTGGTGTGGAGAGCCTGGGACTCACGTCTGAGCATACCCAGCCCACTCGGGGTGAAAATTACAAAAAACACAGTTGATGGACAGAATGTAGAACAATGTCATACATTCACCCCAGTACAAGGATCTGGGCCTAAATCCATCGTTTTTTTCACTCAACACCACCCTGCGTTAGACAATGGCTATATGCAAATCAGCTCTGACCCTTTGCCTCATGGGAAAAGTCCAGTCCGAACTGCCAAGCCCTGTCTTTCCCAGACCGGAATCAAGCATCCAAGGACCGGTTTCTGGCTATCAGCCTTCATTCAGCCTGGATAGCTTGACTCCAGTGGTGTGGAGAGCCTGGGACTCACGTCTGAGCATACCCAGCCCACTCGGGGTGAAAATTACAAAAAACACAGTTGATGGACAGAATGTAGAACAATGTCATACATTCACCCCAGTACAATGATCTGGGCCTAAATCCATCGTTTTTTTCACTCCACACCACCCTGGGTTAGACACTGGCTATATGCAAATCAGCTCTGACCCTTTGCCTCATGGGAAAAGTCCAGTCCGAACTGCCAAGCCCTGTCTTTCCCAGACCGGAATCAAGCATCCAAGGACCGGTTTCTGGCTATCAGCCTTCATTCAGCCTGGATAGCTTGACTCCAGTGGTGTGGAGAGCCTGGGACTCACGTCTGAGCATACCCAGCCCACTCGGGGTGAAAATTACAAAAAACACAGTTGATGGACAGAATGTAGAACAATGTCATACATTCACCCCAGTACAAGGATCTGGGCCTAAATTCATCGTTTTTTTCACTCCACACCACCCTGGGTTAGACACTGGCTATATGCAAATCAGCTCTGACCCTTTGCCTCATGGGAAAAGTCCAGTCCGAACTGCCAAGCCCTGTCTTTCCCAGACCGGAATCAAGCATCCAAGGACCGGTTTCTGGCTATCAGCCTTCATTCAGCCTGGATAGCTTGACTCCAGTGGTGTGGAGAGCCTGGGACTCACGTCTGAGCATACCCAGCCCACTCGGGGTGAAAATTACAAAAAACACAGTTGATGGACAGAATGTAGAACAATGTCATACATTCACCCCAGTACAAGGATCTGGGCCTAAATCCATCGTTTTTTTCACTCCACACCACCCTGGGTTAGACACTGGCTATATGCAAATCAGCTCTGACCCTTTGCCTCATGGGAAAAGTCCAGTCCGAACTGCCAAGCCCTGTCTTTCCCAGACCGGAATCAAGCATCCAAGGACCGGTTTCTGGCTATCAGCCTTCATTCAGCCTGGATAGCTTGACTCCAGTGTTGTGGAGAGCCTGGGACTCACGTCTGAGCATACCCAGCCCACTCAGGGTGAAAATTACAAAAAACACAGTTGATGGACAGAATGTAGAACAATGTCATACATTCACCCCAGTACAAGGATCTGGGCCTAAATCCATCGTTTTTTTCACTCCACACCACCCTGGGTTAGACACTGGCTATATGCAAATCAGCTCTGACCCTTTGCCTCATGGGAAAAGTCCAGTCCGAACTGCCAAGCCCTGTCTTTCCCAGACCGGAATCAAGCATCCAAGGACCGGTTTCTGGCTATCAGCCTTCATTCAGCCTGGATAGCTTGACTCCAGTGGTGTGGAGAGCCTGGGACTCACGTCTGAGCATACCCAGCCAACTCGGGGTGAAAATTACAAAAACCATAGTTGATGGACAGAATGTAGATCAATGTCATACATTCACCCCAGTACAAGGATCTGGGCCTAAATCCATTGTTTTTTTCACTCCACACCACCCTGGGTTAGACACTGGCTGTATGCAAATCAGCTCTGACCCTTTGCCTCATGGGAAAAGTCCAGTCCGAACTGCCAAGCCCTGTCTTTCCCAGACCGGAATCAAGCATCCAAGGACCGGTTTCTGGCTATCAGCCTTCATTCAGCCTGGATAGCTTGACTCCAGTGGTGTGGAGAGCCTGGGACTCACGTCTGAGCATACCCAGCCCACTCGGGGTGAAAATTACAAAAAACACAGTTGATGGACAGAATGTAGAACAATGTCATACATTCACCCCAGTACAAGGATCTGGGCCTAAATCCATTGTTTTTTTCACTCCACACCACCCTGGGTTAGACACTGGCTATATACAAATCAGCTCTGACCCTTTGCCTCATGGGAAAAGTCCAGTCCGAACTGCCAAGCCCTGTCTTTCCCAGACCGGAATCAAGCATCCAAGGACCGGTTTCTGGCTATCAGCCTTCATTCAGCCTGGATAGCTTGACTCCATTGGTGTGGAGAGCCACCACTGGAGTCAAGCTATCCAGGCTGAATGAAGGCTGATAGCCAGAAACCGGTCCTTGGATGCTTGATTCCGGTCTGGGAAAGACAGGGCTTGGCAGTTCGGACTGGACTTTTCCCATGAGGCAAAGGGTCAGAGCTGATTTGCATATAGCCAGTGTCTAACCCAGGGTGGTGTGGAGTGAAAAAAACGATGGATTTAGGCCCAGATCCTTGTACTGGGGTGAATGTATGACATTGATCTACATTCTGTCCATCAACTGTGTTTTTTGTAATTTTCACCCCGAGTGGGCTGGGTATGCTCAGACGTGAGTCCCAGGCTCTCCACACCACTGGAGTCAAGCTATCCAGGCTGAATGAAGGCTGATAGCCAGAAACCGGTCCTTGGATGCTTGATTCCGGTCTGGGAAAGACAGGGCTTGGCAGTTCGGACTGGACTTTTCCCATGAGGCAAAGGGTCAGAGCTGATTTGCATATAGCCAGTGTCTAACCCAGGGTGGTGTGGAGTGAAAAAAACAATGGATTTAGGCCCAGATCCTTGTACTGGGGTGAATGTATGACATTGATCTACATTCTGTCCATCAACTATGGTTTTTGTAATTTTCACCCCGAGTTGGCTGGGTATGCTCAGACGTGAGTCCCAGGCTCTCCACACCACTGGAGTCAAGCTATCCAGGCTGAATGAAGGCTGATAGCCATAAACCGGTCCTTGGATGCTTGATTCCAGTCTGGGAAAGACGGGGCTTGGCAGTTCGGACTGGACTTTTCCCATGAGGCAAAGGGTCAGAGCTGATTTGCATATAGCCAGTGTCTAACCCAGGGTGGTGTGGAGTGAAAAAAACGATGGATTTAGGCCCAGATCCTTGTACTGGGGTGAATGTATGACATTGATCTACATTCTGTCCATCAACTGTGTTTTTTGTAATTTTCACCCCGAGTGGCTGGGTATGCTCAGACGTGAGTCCCAGGCTCTCCACACCACTGGAGTCAAGCTATCCAGGCTGAATGAAGGCTGATAGCCAGAAACCGGTCCTTGGATGCTTGATTCCGGTCTGGGAAAGACAGGGCTTGGCAGTTCGGACTGGACTTTTCCCATGAGGCAAAGGGTCAGAGCTGATTTGCATATAGCCAGTGTCTAACCCAGGGTGGTGTGGAGTGAAAAAAACGATGGATTTAGGCCCAGATCCTTGTACTAGGGTGAATGTATGACATTGATCTACATTCTGTCCATCAACTGTGTTTTTTGTAATTTTCACCCCGAGTGGGCTGGGTATGCGCAGACGTGAGTCCCAGGCTCTCCACACCACTGGAGTCAAGCTATCCAGGCTGAATGAAGGCTGATAGCCAGAAACCGGTCCTTGGATGCTTGATTCCAGTCTGGGAAAGACAGGGCTTGGCAGTTCGGACTGGACTTTTCCCATGAGGAAAAGGGTCAGAGCTGATTTGCATATAGCCAGTGTCTAACCCAGGGTGGTGTGGAGTGAAAAAAACGATGGATTTAGGCCCAGATCCTTGTACTGGGGTGAATGTATGACATTGATCTACATTCTGTCCATCAACTGTGTTTTTTGTAATTTTCACCCCGAGTGGGCTGGGTATGCTCAGACGTGAGTCCCAGGCTCTCCACACCACTGGAGTCAAGCTATCCAGGCTGAATGAAGGCTGATAGCCAGAAACCGGTCCTTGGATGCTTGATTCCGGTCTGGGAAAGACAGGGCTTGGCAGTTCGGACTGGACTTTTCCCATGAGGCAAAGGGTCAGAGCTGATTTGCATATAGCCAGTGTCTAACCCAGGGTGGTGTGGAGTGAAGAAAACGATGGATTTAGGCCCAGATCCTTGTACTGGGGTGAATGTATGACATTGATCTACATTCTGTCCATCAACTGTGTTTTTTGTAATTTTCACCCCGAGTGGGCTGGGTATGCTCAGACGTGAGTCCCAGGCTCTCCACACCACTGGAGTCAAGCTATCCAGGCTGAATGAAGGCTGATAGCCAGAAACCGGTCCTTGGATGCTTGATTCCGGTCTGGGAAAGACAGGGCTTGGCAGTTCGGACTGGACTTTTCCCATGAGGCAAAGGGTCAGAGCTGATTTGCATATAGCCAGTGTCTAACCCAGGGTGGTGTGGAGTGAAAAAAACGATGGATTTAGGCCCAGATCCTTGTACTGGGGTGAATGTATGACATTGATCTACATTCTGTCCATCAACTGTGTTTTTTTAAATCAATGAGAGGCACTCAGTAATTTAGGATAGCTAGAAAGAGCGAAAGTGATAGAGACAGCCAGATAGATGTTCCAACAGACACAGCGCTAGGGAGTGAAAAAACTAAGAGGAAACTAGAGCAGAGCGCGGGTAGAGACAGCGATTGATGTTTGGAGATGAAAAAAATGAACTATGTCAAGAGAGCAGGGAAAGAAAGAGACAGCAAGCAATGTCAAGAGAAGTGACAACACAGAGATAGAGACAACGAGAGGTGTCAAGAAAGCGTTCGGAAGAAAGACAAAGACAGACAAGTGTGACAAAGCGGCTGGGAGACTCTGGTGGCAAATGAGAGACACAGGGAAGAGTAACAAAGAGAGGAATACACCCTGGGAATAAACAGAGCCGACGAGCAACAGAGGGCACGAGGAGGGGAAAGGGCGAAGGAGGCAAAGAGACAGGATGCAAACCAGATCTTGAGCCAGTGAGATGACATCAAACAGACATCAGTATTGATGTGAATTGTTTTCGTATTTCCATAGCGCACTGTTACTCAGGGGCCGGTTGTCTTGGCGCTATCTTGACTAGACTGTAAGTGTAAAAGGGATTTAGTTGAAGAGAAGCAGAGAAAAGAACCGGTTTAAGCTATTTCCTGAAAAATAATATATGTGTATGTGTATAGCGCTTCACAGCCATTTCTAAGCACTGTGGTTAGTTTTGCCTGGTTTCAGCTGCTTTCAGTTTGCTGACCTCCGAGGGCTGTGTAACCTGGCATCTGCAGCTCTGACATAAAAAGGCTGACATAAATAAGGACGTATGCATAAAGTAACAAATGCTGCCGTGGAGCGGAGACGAGCTTATATTAATTCATATGCATAAAGTAACAAATGCTGCCGTGGAGCGGGGACTCTCTTCTATTAATTTGTATGCATAAAGTACCAAATGCTGCCGTGAAACGGGGACTCACTTATATTAATTCAGCCAGAGGGACTTGGGGCGAACAACATTCTATAGTAAGTGGGAAAATCTAATGCATTCCAGGGGAGGAGAGGAGGTAGCTTCATGGGTACACCGGTTGCGTGGCAGGAGCTGTGAGTCACAGCAATTAAAAAAAAAAAGCTGACAAAAAGGACGGGGGGTCAAAGGAGGAGGTTATGCAAGCAGTTACGAGAAGGGCGGGGGGAGTGACGAAAGTGACGAAAACAGAGGGGGAGTGCGAGCAAACCATCATGAGTCACAGCAATCTGCATTGGAGAGGCGGGGCGCGGTGCGCGCGCTTGTGTGCGCAATCGCAAGCTGGTGGCCAAGCCTTTGCTAGCAGCACTTTTAAAATCAGTTTACAAAATGTCTCGGAGAGCAGCGCATGCGCTGACTCAGCGAGATCTAAAAAAACATAAATTAATCTCTATTACTGGATGTCACTATCCAAACCAACATTGCTATATGATGCTTAAACGACAAGCAAACACCAATTCCAAGTATCGGGTGTTATTTTTCGGGCAAACAACATGGATGTCTGAAAACATCTATTTTACCAATGCGGCTTGTGCTGTGGACCTTTTTTGGCTGCAACACAGGCTGCATTCCTGCCCTTTTCTTTTGCCATAGGGCAGTACCGCAAGCTTGCGGCGCTGCCCTATGGCAAAATATTGTAAATGAGCCCCTAAGTTTCACGACTTAGGTCATGGACATCCTGAAAAATGAAATTACTAGATCCACAGGTTTCCCTTCCTCCAGTTCACTCAACCTTTATTTTTTATTAAAGAGTACATTTAAGAAACAATATTTTAATTTATTAATTGTTGTTGCATTATTATTATGTGAGTGGGCAAGGGTTGTAGGGTGGGCACATAGGCCTAAAAAAATAAAAATCACTCAGTGATTCAGTGTTTAAGCCCAAGTCACAGAGTCATATCCCAGTGGGTCCACTGAGCATTAAAACCTTCCACATGATAAAATGAGCACAGTTTGGGTAAAAACATTTATTATTTGTCAATAGCAGCAAGAGAATGAGACCCATTGGGAGATGGTGCGCTCCATAAATATGCCTGTATTATTTCATGTTTGCCCATCATGTGATGCAGTAGTACTGGTGACAACAGAGGGTAAATAGCATGGACATGTTATTGTCAATGACTGACTATAACCAGATGCCTGACTAGTTATATGACTGATTCAGCCCCGGCTGGCCTTTTACAAAAGATCATGGGATGTGGCTTTCTAGTACATCAGACAGGTGTTGGGAAAGGGAATGCAAGAATTACTAAAATACACCAAAAGGCCACATTTAAATACCATGCTTAAAACCCATGCCAATCTGCCTATGAAAAGCAAACACTCTGATGTCAGTCACTGATAATTTGCTCTGAAAGGTTCCAAGCCTGCAGAAGTTCTGTAAATTCAAAGGGAATGGGACACAGTAAGTGCCTTTGTACTTCCCAGGACGCAGAACAACTTGTCCAAGGAACTATTGGCAGGTTAATGAAGCAGCAGATTTGTGTGACTTTTTTTTACAGGTGCATTCTGTAGTATGCAGTACAGAAATCATGAACAACTCCCCCCCTCCTCCCTCCCTACTCTTTATGAGTAGGACTATCTGACACTGCTGCTGTGGCGAGGAAAGGAAGTGATGCACAGGGTGTCTATAAGTCATGTTCAGTGTTTTTATTTAATTAATAATGGATGTCATAATATACCTTTAGATAGCTCACTTTACCTATTTTTTCCAGTATGCATCAGATTAATTATTGTTGGTAGTCTATGAAGTTGCTAAGAAGATCCTTGTGTTGCAACTTCAACTACTTGTCCAGCTTTTGCCAGCTTCAAGGAGTTGTTCAAATGACAAAGTAAAAAATGCAACAAAAAGATAACTGGGTGAAACAACATCTACTGTTACTTCACCTGCCAATGGTGAACGGTCACACACATCCAAGGAGGGCTTCCGTGCTATTTAATGAACATATGATAAAGTCTCTACAAAATTCAAAAAAGTTTTTTTATTTAACGAATAACCTTTGACACTAAGAGGCACATTATGGCACTGTATTGAGTAGTACTTATTTAAAGTGGTTTTTTTGTATAACTGGTAGTCTGAACTTTTATATTTGGAAGTGCTGTTATATGATAATGAAGAAAAAAATAGTTTTTTTGTGAAATAAGATACAGATGCACGTTAAACCATGACATATTAAATACCCCGACCCCCTTAAACATTAAAACTAAACAATCACATTGATTAACCTCTTCAAAGAAATCAACAAAAGAAAACCTCAAAAACCTATTTTAAATGCACAAAATGGAGAAACATTGTTAACACTTTTTAAACCGTAAAGTTACTTTGAAGATGTGCATGAGCAAATTAGGAGTTGTGCCTTTCACTGCAAAACAAAAACTGCTGAAAAACTCAAGAGGGGAGCTGTTTCAGATTGCTTCTAAGCATCGTTTACCCCCACCTCCTTGGCTGCTTGTTGATTAACATAGAGGGAGCCAGTCTTGTCACCCCTTAACTGCTAAGGCTATATCCACCAAATATTATTTGCAAGCAGACTAGCGAAAATGTAAAGTAAAACTATAAATAGACCAGGCAAGCTTTCAGAAGGCGTGGATAAAGTCAATAACAAAAAGCCAAGCATAACAGAGCACTGGAAAGGCATTGCAGGGACACATGGCATGGACGAAATCAAACGACCACCCAGCTGCGCATTTCTTATCAAGGAAAGGTTAGCTAAGGCCGTCCATATTATAAACTTTAGAAGGGATCACATGAGAATGCTATAATTAGAAAATGCAGCTTTTTGCATGAAAATGTAATAACAAAAACAGCACTTGCAAGCTCGTAAAGTTCAGCTTAGGATCACAGTTTATGAGGTGAAGGTACACACCAATCACAAAAATGACATATTTGTAGAATCGGCCTGAAATGTGACTAATAAAGATCACAAATAGGAAATAACAGGGAATAACATTTTAGAATGGAATGGGTCGTCTCTAACCTGCAACAGTTGTTCCAATCAGAAGAGCAAAAGTCCGCCAACTAGCCATTATATTCCTCACTTTTAGAACTGTTCAACCACAACAAATAAAATATATTTGCAAACAATCTGCCTGGTATAGTAATTCCTGCACAGAAAGGCGACAGTGTATCCTGGGGAGCAGAGCAGCAGTAGATCCAAACAAGTTCCCGGCACTGGCAGCATGGTGGTCAACCTCACCGGGGGGATTGAGAAGGGACATGCGGGAATGAGTTTGGCCGCACATGAATCACTGCGTCATAGCAGGCCTCTATATCCAGGCTGCCCCATCTAGAACCACCGTGGTACCCAACTCATGGCTACAAAAACTGAGCAACCTTTTTCAGCCGCTGCTAGTCCTGGAGAAGAAGATCTGGCAGTCGCAGAGGAACAAACGTGGCGGTGCGACTACTAGACAAAAAAGAGTGGGGATCTCGGTTGAGAGCGGTAGGGATCGGCCAATGGGGTGTCCGTGACTCTCCCATCCAGAGCTACCATACCCACGCCAAACAAAAGAGACTCTATGGCCATCACGCAGGCACTTGTCTCATTCTGTATGTATCCCTCGCTGTTTAGGAGACTACGGCTTCCAAAACAAGCAGTGACATGGGGGAGAGAGACGGGACAAGCAGCGATGTGGGGGGAGTTTGGGACGGGCAAGCAGAGACCATGGCGATGTGGTGGGGGTGGGCAAGCAGTGTTGTGGGAGAGATGGGGGACAGCACAGGGAGATTAAGTGATGGCTGCTGAAGCTGAAACATCGAAGATGGGCAAACAGTGACACAAGCAGGAATCAAAGAAAAAATAGACCCCTGATATGACCACATAAACGCAGATGCATAATGTTAACAGTAATTGGGCGGTGCTGCGTGGGAGGAAACCAAACACAAAAAGTAAGGATTAACCAGTAGCAAACAAGCATTTTGGAATGACCATCAAAGGGAAAATGGCAATGGTTGAGCTATAAGCCACAGAGTGAATACAGCATGTCTTAAAGAGACAGAACATACGCTGCCCAGGCTTGACCTAAGAATGCAGCAAAAAGACGCCTGTGCGACTGGATCGTGGGACTAATAGAAATCACATATGATTCCATTGTTTTGTTAATTGGATGGGCGTGGGCTGTGTGGTAAGTGTTTTAGTGTCAGGCATCATCTTTGGATGCACAATGAATGTGTTCCTGTGTGGTAGAGTGAGCTGTTTCAATTAGTTGGATAAGGGACTAGGAAGATGATGTGGTCTACTTTACACAGACTCAGGTAGTAGCTTGGCCTAGTTAAGCTGCATTTTCTACTTCCATGATGAATTTACAAGTGGTGGGGCAATTGTATGTTAGTGTTGTAATAGTGGCCACATCAGACAAGACTTCAATCATGGTCACCCTATGTAAAATTACTTGCAGTGGTCACCTCAGTGCATCAGACAGGATTGCCAGCAGTAATGTTAAAGAGGGTTTTGTCAATTTTAAATACCTTTACATGGGTAATACATAATAGCTATAGTATAAATGCCTCTGGCACCAAGGTAATAAACCTCCAAAATGGCACATTATGCATTGCTCAAATATCAGCTTTAAATATATTTTGGAAATTCAAACATCAGCTAATCAATTCTCAAAATACACACATTTTTGTCTCGAATAAACACTTTACAATTTTGGCATACAAATATTAATTCAGTAAAAAAAAAGCTTCTAATTAAGCATGCTGGACTGCACACTGGAGGGCTATTTATAGGTTGCTGGAGAACTACCAGTAACTAGAAGCTACTCGTTGGAGAAGCCTGACCTAAATACTGCATAAATACTGCATAGAAAATATAACATGATATATTGTTGGAGTGCTACTTGGGCTGTCATCTGGATGTTTATTCCTGTGTACGTATGCTCAGGTGTTATACTGAGGCTAACCTTCCTACATTTTTGTATGGCCACCAACCTATGAAAATACATTGTTGCCATTGATCTGCTAATATTAAATGTTATATGATGTTCAATCATAAATACAATTTAAAAAAAACCCCAGTTCAATGATGTTTCTAATGGTGATGTTCTTTGTAATTCTTTTAGCAGTGGGTGTAACTAGCGGTGGCTGTTGTGGCTGTGAGCTGGAGCCACCACCATGCTCTGCTGAAGTTGGTAAAGAAAGCACTTGAGTTCTTCTTTGCCCTAGATGTCACAGTCTTTCATCCTCAAGTTAAAATACTTTATTTATGATCCAAATGGAGACGGCCAGTACTGAGTAGGGAATGAAGGAAGACAGTCTAGGTTTGTATCCAGTATAGTGGTACATTTGTATTCTTCAAAAGACATTAGAGCACATGCATCAAGGTAGGATTTTGCGAGTCCTTAATTGCGATTATTAAGGATTCGCAATTAAGGACTCGCAAAAGCCTATGCATGTAGGAATCGCTATAAAAATAGCGATTTCCCCAAAAATTTCTAATTGCGACTTGCAATTTGCGAGTCTCAATTAAGGAATGGCTCCCCATTCATTCCTATGGGCCTACATGCCCAGAGGAATGAATGGGAGATTGCATGTGCAATTTGCGAGTACCGATAGGTACTCGCAAATTGCGCATGCAATTGCAAGGGTGCCAAAAGGACACCCTGTTGCACCCCTGAAATTGTGATGTGCACCCATCTTGCGCACACACATTGCATGTGTGTGCGCAACATGAAACTTTAAAAAATGCACATTAATGCATTTTTCAAAGTTTTTGCAAATTACCGACCAGTTTAATTGCTCAATAATTTGCGGCCACAAATAGCGAAATCGCTATATAAAAGTGGTTCATGCATTGCATTTAAGGAATCACAAATTACGATTCCTTAAATACAATCGCAATTTAAGAAATCGCAATAAATTGTGATTTCTTAAATTGCGACTGCCTTACACCTTAATGCATCGCAAAAGCCCTTTTGCACCATTTGTGCTCGCAAAAAAGGATGATGCATGTGCCTGTTAATATCTTACTACAGATGAATGGGTAAGCTGTTGACCAAACAAAAAGCTCCATCATTAACACTTTTCACATATTTGTTACACGCTTGGCTCATGGTATAGTCTTCCTTGATGACTTCCTGTGTCAAACCCTCAAAGGATGAAAGCATTTTGATCAGGCAGTCTATTTCTCACTTTTGTAAATCTCCAGCAATATGACTTTGGTAGTTGCATTTCCTGTCCTTTCTTGCGCATATTCATCTATAGACTTTCACTGCTTGTGTAAGGTGTCATTTTAATAGTTTGAATGACCTCTATGAGGGCATTTATGCAAATATTGCTATTCCATTGAGAAGCCCATGAGCTCTTCTGGTCTAAAACGTGTGTTAATCCTTTGAGCTGTAACTAGTATGTTCTGGACTATTTCCTTTTTGAGGACGGTATGCAGAATTAGGTTGATGCACTGGGCTAATTACAGCATTTGGAAAAACCTGCTATCTGCCATGAATTTGATAGTGCTACTGCCATTGTCAGTGGCAACAAATCCATCCTGATGTCTCCTGGGTTCAAGCCATTTGTAGACTTTGAATTCTTGCAAGATGTGGACAACTATGTGTCACTATGGATATCCAGGTTTTAGCTTCACTACTACTCTCTATATTTGTAGTGAGACTGCACAGGACTCCTCTTCAGTTCTTTAGCTACCAATCCTAGAACTTGACTGTGGTTGTGGCACAGTAACAGTTGAGAAACAGGTACATTTTTTCCATTTTAGATCGAGGGTCTTCACAGATTCTAGAAACCTCTCTCATTTCACCAAGAAGGCAAACGGTGAAATGCGTCCACTATCCCTGTTGTTGTGAATGCACTGTTGGTGAGACCCATTCCTGTGGTGCCGTCTGATTTCTACCGTGGAAGAAGGATATTGAGTGGTAGAATCGTTGGATATATGTATATATATATGAAGAATTACACTGCTTTAACTCTAATACACAAATAAAACACCCACTTTCCTTCAAATACAAAACAAGATAGCTTAAACTATTTCTTCATGTACTAGTTTGTGAGAAGATTTAACTATTAACAACATGTATACTCAAACTGTGGAAGATGTAAGACAATCTAACAATGTAATATAATTTACTGTAATCATGATAAAACCAAAAGAGATCTTTTTTTATTAAAAATAAATAAAAGCAAGACCAAGGCGTGGAGGACAAAGAGAAGAAATAACTGCTGCTCTAAAGCCTCTTCCTGCATCACCACCAATAAAATGTGCAGTATGGTAAACATGTATCCCCCATATGACCCTAGTCTTATTTGTCAGGCCTTTCCATCGCCAGCACAGAACCAGTGAGAATGAAATACATCAATTAAAATATGAATGGTCCCACAAGAGTCTCATATTCTCCCAGGAACATGGAAACCGGCAAAACGGATAAAAATTAAACGGCACTCACACACGCACCCCTAGGCAGTTCCCCGCGGCCCCGGCTACAGGTTTTCAGAAGTTGCAGAAAAGGGACATTGGTCAACTATTTCACACATACATACAAACATACATAAATTTTAGAAAACAGTGTGCAAGCACATGGAAACCTATAGGAAGGCAGAAACGAAAGGTAAATGGCCGCCTACTGGACTTGGAGCGCTTCCAATCGCCAACAAACACATGGAGACAAAAACATCACAAGATTGGCATGCGTCAAGGCCAACCCAAGCCTTTTAAACATCTGTTGCAAAGTAGCAGTGAAAATGTATGCAACTTAAGCAATGCACCTGGAGAGAAAACGAGGAAGAGGAAAATACCCCCAAACTCAGATACACCAAAATGCCTATTGCCTTTGCACTTTTGTTCTTAAACCCCACGTGCTCCTGGCCGCCATCCTGTAGGCCTGGTTGTCCAGAAACAAGCACAATTAAAAACATCCAAAAAGAGCAAAATAATTTGGTGGTCCTGCCCTCCCCCAAATATCAGCCCATCCCAAAGAAATAGCTTGCAGAAAACTAAAATGAACTTAATTTATTTCCCCAATAAATCCATGGGTAGATGATGCAGTAGAGATTGTAAACAAAGGATTTCATATATTCCTTCCAGAATCCAAATCTAAAATAACCAAGGAATCAACAAAGAGCAATGAGGAGTCTGAAGGACCAGAAGAGGAAGTAGCTACTCTATGTGCAGTAACGTCACTATCTATGCACTTGCCCCTGTGGGAATAAAAGGTTGGATTGTGATCTGAATAGTTCCAGCAGCGGGCGGGAGAGGGTGACAAACGACATAATATGTACAATAAAATAAATAAATAAATAAAACCACTTACCTTGCGCTCCCCGCATCGTGGCGAGCACTACCTAAGAGGTTAAACTATTTATTTATTCTATTTTCCCTATTCCATCGTTCGTCACTTCAACCGACCCTAGCTCTACCCTAGCTCTGCCCCACCTCACCACGCTTATCTGCTTGGGCCGCCACTGGCTTTTGGGCACAAAATCCACTTCAAATTAACTTCATCCTGTATCCACGCAAGCTACAATAGCATTTGCATCCTTCTACTTGAGCTCTCGCAGTGCGAACTTGACAATCGCTGTTCTGGAGGTAACTTTTCCTCCTGAATGAACTCACATTACTCAACGTGCTGTTATGCGCTGTTATAGTGAGAATTTTGCCTCACAAGCATAACACAAAATACTTACACTGATGCCAGCATAATAAACATTGCACTCTGGCATAACATGTACTGTATCTCATAGAAACGGGGAACAAGATGCACATTCTTGTGCATTTGAGGCAAACATCTCACAGTGGGCCTCTATGTACCATAAAAGTTACTAGAGTTAGTATTGTGCTTGTCTCTTTTGATATAGTCTGTAACCATTCATGTAAATTAAAAACCTGAGTCCATGGTAAGTTGATGGAAGAGCAGAGAGTAAAAGTGGTCTTGTGTTCTCTGTAGTGTAAACAAGTCATCACTCATGAGAAACTGCAGAAAATCAGAGAGATCCTCCATCTCATGATACAAGTTGTGTGATTACGAACTAATGACGTCTCTTGTGGGACTTTTCTCGTATGCCTCGCCCCCTTCACCCCATGTGCACCGAGCGCAGTCTTGGATGTGTTCAGCACTGTCAGTGGGAAAAGAGACTGATTGGTTCCAAGTTGTTACTGCATCAACATTTAAATCTACAAGTTAGTGGTGACTTCAGTCTGACAACTGTATAAAAACCTAAGTGTCCACATTTTGACATGTGTGAATTCTGTCCACTTTGACACTTAGTAGCCCACATTCACAAAATACATTCAGAAATCTGCTTGGCAGGATTATGACCACATGGATGCACATTGCCAACTTTCTGGATTTCATAATAATTTTCTAGGTTACATTTACTCATACAAAAATATACCTATTTATGTTTCGTTTTGTAGAAAATCTGTAGCCCCAGTGTAAATTCACTACCTAACGTTTTTTGCTCCGAACAAAAATCTTTTTTTCTATCTGGAAGAAATAATTTGACAGGATCAGTTAGATGGTGTTAGAAGATTTTTGTGTTCCAAACAGGAAAGACAGTGATTTCAGAAAAATAATTATACAGTTCAACTCACATCTATTTGAGGTCCTCACATGAAAAATAACCGTTCACTGCTGATGAAAACAAGTGCAGCCCTCTCCTTCGACCTTTACCAATGTACCTTGCAGGGGAACTACGGAATGTTGTCCATGTGTGTGTGCAGTTTCATGTCTCCTCTGAAGAGTGTGGAAGATATGGATACTATGGGGCAGATTTATGATGCCCTTGCGCCTCCTTGCGCCGCAATTGCGTCACTAAATGTGACGCAACAGCGGCGCAAACAATGCGCCCTATTTACAACGTGACGCATCTAGGAGATGGGGCACAGGGTCAGCGCTGATTTGCATATCGCCATTGTCTAACCCAGGGTGGTGTGGAGTGGAAAAACGATGGATTTGGGCCCAGATCTTTGGACTGGGGTGAATGTGTGACATTGATCCACATTCTGTCCATCATTGTTGTGTTTGCAATTACCGCTCTAAGTGTACTGGGGATGCTCAGACGTGAGTCCCAGGCACTCCACACCACTGGAATCAAGCTAGCCGGGCTGATGAGAGGTGTTACCTCGAAACCGGGCAGGTCCTCGGATGCTTGTTTCCGTTCTGGGAAGGACATGGCTTTTGTAGTTCGGACTGGACTGTTCCCATGGGGCACAGGGTCAGCGCTGATTTGCATATCGCCATTGTCTAACCCAGGGTGGTGTGGAGTGGAAAAACGATGGATTTGGGCCCAGATCTTTGGACTGGGGTGAATGTGTGACATTGATCCACATTCTGTCCATCATTGTTGTGTTTGCAATTACCGCTCTAAGTGTACTGGGGATGCTCAGACGTGAGTCCCAGGCACTCCACACCACTGGAATCAAGCTAGCCGGGCTGATGAGAGGTGTTACCTCGAAACCGGGCCGGTCCTCGGATGCTTGTTTCCGTTCTGGGAAGGACATGGCTTTTGTAGTTCGGACTGGACTGTTCCCATGGGGCACAGGGTCAGCGCTGATTTGCATATTGCCATTGTCTAACCCAGGGTGGTGTGGAGTGGAAAAACTATGGATTTGGGCCCAGATCTTTGGACTGGGGTGAATGTGTGACATTGATCCACATTCTGTCCATCATTGTTGTGTTTGCAATTACCGCTCTAAGTGTACTGGGGATGCTCAGACGTGAGTCCCAGGCACTCCACACCACTGGAATCAAGCTAGCCGGGCTGATGAGAGGTGTTACCTCGAAACCGGGCCGGTCCTCGGATGCTTGTTTCCGTTCTGGGAAGGACATGGCTTTTGTAGTTCGGACTGGACTGTTCCCATGGGGCACAGGGTCAGCGCTGATTTGCATATCGCCATTGTCTAACCCAGGGTGGTGTGGAGTGGAAAAACGATGGATTTGGGCCCAGATCTTTGACTGGGGTGAATGTGTGACATTGATCCACATTCTGTCCATCATTGTTGTGTTTGCAATTACCGCTCTAAGGGTACTGGGGATGCTCAGACGTGAGTCCCAGGCACTCCACACCACTGGAATCAAGCTAGCCGGGCTGATGAGAGGTGTTACCTCGAAACCGGGCCGGTCCTCGGATGCTTGTTTCCGTTCTGGGAAGGACATGGCTTTTGTAGTTCGGACTGGACTGGACTGGACTGGACTGTTCCCATGGGGCACAGGGTCAGCGATGATTTGCATATCGCCATTGTCTAACCCAGGGTGGTGTGGAGTGGAAAAACGATGGATTTGGGCCCAGATCTTTGGACTGGGGTGAATGTGTGACATTGATCCACATTCTGTCCATCATTGTTGTGTTTGCAATTACCGCTCTAAGTGTACTGGGGATGCTCAGACGTGAGTCCCAGGCACTCCACACCACTGGAATCAAGCTAGCCGGGCTGATGAGAGGTGTTACCTCGAAACCGGGCCGGTCCTCGGATGCTTGTTTCCGTTCTGGGAAGGACATGGCTTTTGTAGTTCGGACTGGACTGTTCCCATGGGGCACAGGGTCAGCGCTGATTTGCATATCGCCATTGTCTAACCCAGGGTGGTGTGGAGTGGAAAAACGATGGATTTGGGCCCAGATCTTTGGACTGGGGTGAATGTGTGACATTGATCCACATTCTGTCCATCATTGTTGTGTTTGCAATTACTGCTCTAAGTGTACTGGGGATGCTCAGACGTGAGTCCCAGGCACTCCACACCACTGGAATCAAGCTAGCCGGGCTGATGAGAGGTGTTACCTCGAAACCGGTCCGGTCCTCGGATGCTTGTTTCCGTTCTGGGAAGGACATGGCTTTTGTAGTTCGGACTGGACTGTTCCCATGGGGCACAGGGTCAGCGCTGATTTGCATATCGCCATTGTCTAACCCAGGGTGGTGTGGAGTGGAAAAACGATGGATTTGGGCCCAGATCTTTGGACTGGGGTGAATGTGTGACATTGATCCACATTCTGTCCATCATTGTTGTGTTTGCAATTACCGCTCTAATTGTACTGGGGATGCTCAGACGTGAGTCCCAGGCACTCCACACCACTGGAATCAAGCTAGCCGGGCTGATGAGAGGTGTTACCTCGAAACCGGGCCGGTCCTCGGATGCTTGTTTCCGTTCTGGGAAGGACATGGCTTTTGTAGTTCGGACTGGACTGTTCCCATGGGGCACAGGGTCAGCGCTGATTTGCATATCGCCATTGTCTAACCCAGGGTGGTGTGGAGTGGAAAAACGATGGATTTGGGCCCAGATCTTTGGACTGGGGTGAATGTGTGACATTGATCCACATTCTGTCCATCATTGTTGTGTTTGCAATTACCGCTCTAAGTGTACTGGGGATGCTCAGACGTGAGTCCCAGGCACTCCACACCACTGGAATCAAGCTAGCCGGGCTGATGAGAGGTGTTACCTCGAAACCGGGCCGGTCCTCGGATGCTTGTTTCCGTTCTGGGAAGGACATGGCTTTTGTAGTTCGGACTGGACTGTTCCCATGGGGCACAGGGTCAGCGCTGATTTGCATATCGCCATTGTCTAACCCAGGGTGGTGTGGAGTGGAAAAACGATGGATTTGGGCCCAGATCTTTGACTGGGGTGAATGTGTGACATTGATCCACATTCTGTCCATCATTGTTGTGTTTGCAATTACCGCTCTAAGGGTACTGGGGATGCTCAGACGTGAGTCCCAGGCACTCCACACCACTGGAATCAAGCTAGCCGGGCTGATGAGAGGTGTTACCTCGAAACCGGGCCGGTCCTCGGATGCTTGTTTCCGTTCTGGGAAGGACATGGCTTTTGTAGTTCGGACTGGACTGGACTGGACTGGACTGTTCCCATGGGGCACAGGGTCAGCGATGATTTGCATATCGCCATTGTCTAACCCAGGGTGGTGTGGAGTGGAAAAACGATGGATTTGGGCCCAGATCTTTGGACTGGGGTGAATGTGTGACATTGATCCACATTCTGTCCATCATTGTTGTGTTTGCAATTACCGCTCTAAGTGTACTGGGGATGCTCAGACGTGAGTCCCAGGCACTCCACACCACTGGAATCAAGCTAGCCGGGCTGATGAGAGGTGTTACCTCGAAACCGGGCCGGTCCTCGGATGCTTGTTTCCGTTCTGGGAAGGACATGGCTTTTGTAGTTCGGACTGGACTGTTCCCATGGGGCACAGGGTCAGCGCTGATTTGCATATCGCCATTGTCTAACCCAGGGTGGTGTGGAGTGGAAAAACGATGGATTTGGGCCCAGATCTTTGGACTGGGGTGAATGTGTGACATTGATCCACATTCTGTCCATCATTGTTGTGTTTGCAATTACTGCTCTAAGTGTACTGGGGATGCTCAGACGTGAGTCCCAGGCACTCCACACCACTGGAATCAAGCTAGCCGGGCTGATGAGAGGTGTTACCTCGAAACCGGTCCGGTCCTCGGATGCTTGTTTCCGTTCTGGGAAGGACATGGCTTTTGTAGTTCGGACTGGACTGTTCCCATGGGGCACAGGGTCAGCGCTGATTTGCATATCGCCATTGTCTAACCCAGGGTGGTGTGGAGTGGAAAAACGATGGATTTGGGCCCAGATCTTTGGACTGGGGTGAATGTGTGACATTGATCCACATTCTGTCCATCATTGTTGTGTTTGCAATTACCGCTCTAATTGTACTGGGGATGCTCAGACGTGAGTCCCAGGCACTCCACACCACTGGAATCAAGCTAGCCGGGCTGATGAGAGGTGTTACCTCGAAACCGGGCCGGTCCTCGGATGCTTGTTTCCGTTCTGGGAAGGACATGGCTTTTGTAGTTCGGACTGGACTGTTCCCATGGGGCACAGGGTCAGCGCTGATTTGCATATCGCCATTGTCTAACCCAGGGTGGTGTGGAGTGGAAAAACGATGGATTTGGGCCCAGATCTTTGGACTGGGGTGAATGTGTGACATTGATCCACATTCTGTCCATCATTGTTGTGTTTGCAATTACCGCTCTAAGTGTACTGGGGATGCTCAGACGTGAGTCCCAGGCACTCCACACCACTGGAATCAAGCTAGCCGGGCTGATGAGAGGTGTTACCTCGAAACCGGGCCGGTCCTCGGATGCTTGTTTCCGTTCTGGGAAGGACATGGCTTTTGTAGTTCGGACTGGACTGTTCCCATGGGGCACAGGGTCAGCGCTGATTTGCATATCGCCATTGTCTAACCCAGGGTGGTGTGGAGTGGAAAAACGATGGATTTGGGCCCAGATCTTTGGACTGGGGTGAATGTGTGACATTGATCCACATTCTGTCCATCATTGTTGTGTTTGCAATTACCGCATCTAGGAGATGCGTCACGTTGGAAAGCCCTGCGCCATAAGGAGGCGTTCCTGCGCAGGGGGGGGCGTTCCTGCGCAGGGGGGGGCGTTCCTGCGCAGGAACGCCTCCTAAAAGTGGCTGAGTGATATCTATGAGATTTCACTCAGTCACTTTCTACGTCAATTCCTTACGCCTGCTTCAAGCAACATGCATTGAATAGGAGGCTCCTGTGCATTGCAGGAGTCATGTCGCACTTGCGACATGACTCCTGCAATGCGCCGTCCGTACGCCGAGAGATGCGTCACGCATCCTCACTGCCTTGGGTGGCGGAGCAGTGTCGCACTGTGGCGCATGTTAACTGGCGCATCCCTGGGGATGCGCCAGTTAACATAAATCTGCCCCAAAGTTTATACTGGGTGTAGGGCCAGCTTTGTCTTGAACCAGCTGTGATTCCATCACCATCCCCAGTGGATGCTCTTTATCAAGCTGTTCTATAGCTCAGCCAAGTCAATAGGGATGCAAGGGCTGTAAATAGATGATGCTGAAATCAGGCACCGTCTCTACCACCTGGGACAAAGGTTTTAAAATATCTTGTTCTAACAATGGCTTCTAACTGAGCTTTTCCTGATCACTCAGTGGGACAGAGAGATATTTTTACACAGGAAATCATGCTGCGTCATCCTCAAAGGGCCCGCTTGTGGCTTTCATAAACCCCAGTTTGTAAATTGGTCTGGTCAGGATAACAACTCAAACATGTCTAAACAACCCATCAGCCACTTGAGAACACAGGATGGAAGTAAAGATTTTTCAACACAACAACACCTAATATTGAATCATAAGTGTATTAAGAGGGACTTAACCCTGAGAGAGTCTGGGGGAGAATATCTTGCATGAGATACAAAGAGGAGGTGTGGTGCTTTCGAGGGCTTGGAAATATGGGAAACGTGCTTCCCATTTTACAGATAAAATTCAACCCTACAAACCCTACTTAACAAGAATGAAAACATCAAGTGGTTGGAGAGGTGCAGACAACATAAGGAACAAACATTGGGTGTTCTGGCCTTAACATATTTTGATGCCAGGGAAAGATATATTATAATAACCAAGAACACTGCTTATGCATGGTGGTGGTACTTAGGCATTTGCTGGAAGGACCTGAATACTATGTAGCTTTGGCATCTAGGACCTTGAACAGGACAGAGCCTAAAAGTTCTGTAATTGAATATGAGGCACTGGTGTGCTCATGAGGCATCAGCTGGTATTCTAGGTATGTTTCAAGAACCAAGGGATTCGCTTGTTCGAAATGACCACAAACCACAGATAGTTTATTCACAAGCCACGGTCAGTTGGAATATGTGCTTCGGCTTGTGATATAATTGCACATTTTCTGTTGCGGGTACCGCTGCTTAAGGAAGGATTTGTAGAATGAAATTAGTTTGGTAAATATGCAGTGCTCAGTGTTTGTCATGAGGCAGATGATACACTAACAAGGGAAGAGTAGGAGGAGAAGGGGTGGCTCCTCCGCTATGGCGGAGGAGCATCGCCCCACTGCCCGCAGAGGCAAGCGAAAAATAAAATGATCTAAGTGCAGAAGATTTTATTTTTTGTCATGTGGATTTCTTGGGGGCGGGGCCACAGCACAGCAGCAGGACGAGGAGGAGTAGTGGACCCTACTGTCATTGCACATGACGGTTTGGCCGGCTGTTTGAGGCCAACCAAACCGTCATGCGCACAGACATCTCTCCAACCCAGCTGTATTGCTGGGTGGAGAGATCAGCAGGCACAGGGTCCCATGTCCTGATGGAGTGCAAAACCAGTGCGCTCTACCCAATCCCGACGCTGCTCTCATGGTGAGAGCAGTGTCGGGATTGGCCGCAAGGGAAGCTGGGAGCTTCAGCTTGTGACAGAGGAGAAGCCCAGGGAGCAGCGAGGTGAGCAGAGGACCGGCAGATACGTCTTCCCCCAAAAATTAAATTCAGCACCTTCGGGGTGATCCCTCCCCTTCACTGCTGTCCCCTCCCCATGCTGCTACCATCACACCACATTTCTCTTACATCAGCCGCTACTGCAGAGTAGATTGTGAATAATACCCAGTTGGTGCTAGCCATCAATAATGATGGAGAAAAGGTGGCGACACGATTCCAAGAAGGCATGCTGGCAATCAAAGACTGGATGGCCTGCAATTGCTTAAGGCTCAATTCCGAGAAGACGGAGGTGATCATTTTCGGGAAACTTTCACCTATGTGGTCATCAGTCTGGTGGCCTCCATCACTCGGAGTTTTACCAACCCCCCTTCAGAAGGTCAGGAACTTGGGGGTAATCTTTGATGAAAAATTGAATTTTGTCAGCCATGCAAATCTGACAGCGTCCTCAGCATTTCATAAGCTTATGCTTATTAGAAAAATAAATCCATTCCTCCCAGAAAGTGCCGGGAAAACTGTGGTGAGTTCACTGGTACTGTCATCTTTAGATTACTGTAACGGTTTATTTGCAAATGCTCAATCCCGGGTGGTCGCCAAATTACAACTGATCCAGAATGCGGCGGCAAGACTGCTCTCTGGGACCCCCAAATTTAAAACGATTAAGCAAGTAATCAGGAACTACCACTGGCTGACGATTAAAAATCGGGTCAGATTCAAAACTTTATGTCTTACTTTTAAAGCTCTTTATAATCTCAGGCCGGAGTTTCTCAAAGACAAGTTTATTGTTTATCGCCCCACCAGACAATTAAGATCTATAAACTCGTATCAACTAGTGGTACCGCGGACTAGGACTGTTACTTGGGGAGACCGATGTTTTACCAACACTGCGGCCAGACTCTGGAACTCCCTTCCGCTGGTGATTAGATCAACACCTTCATTGTTTCAGTTTAGGAAATTGTTGAAGACCTGGTTGTTTGACCAGTAATCTCCCTTTCACCTCACCACTTTTTAGAATCTGATACTGTTCCCATTGAGACACCAAGCTGAGTTATAGCGCCAAGACGCCTACGGGCATTCGCTGCGCTTTATAAATTGTAAAAATAAATAAATAATAAATAAATAAATAAGTAGGTGTTTCTGGGCAAGGCTGAGGAATAAATTGGCACAGGGGATTTACTATCTTACTAGAAAGTTGAATAGAAATGTGTGTGATGAAGGATAGGTAAATCCTCAAAATATATTAGTTCTTGGAGTTATCTAGGTTGAGGAACAAAATAATGATATTGGTTCATGAAGGCCACATTGGCATGAGTGCCATGAAATGCAAAAACAGGGAGGATTTCTGGTTGGCACCAGATGTTTGTGAAACATTTTGTTTAGTGATTTTGTGAGTGTCAGATTGAAGTAAGACAACCTGATGGGATTCTTGTGCCAAGTTATCATGAATCTCATTTAGGACACTACATTTTATTGTTGGACCCCGCATTGTTAGATCTAGGGTAGAGAGATCTGAATGAAATTGCATGTGAGCGATCAGCTACAGCCCCTTTACCATGTGGAAAGAGTGTGTGAAAGTGCTAGAGTAGCGAACCTTCCCCAAGACATGGACTTTGGAGACATGGGATTATAACAGAATATGAAGAAATGTTAGTGGAAATCTGTTTTTCTATTCTTTATTTAACACCTTCACTGCAGCGGCTATTCCGCCGCAGCGCTAAGGGGGCGGAGGGGCGGAGGGGCGGCGCGGCGCGCCCATGCTGGTGACGTCACCAGCCTCGGTTGAGCTGTGTTAGTTGGAAGCCCCACTTCTGTCTCACCGCTTCCGCTTTTGTGACAGGGGACCATAGTGCAGCCCTGCCCTGCAGCCCACCGGGGAAACGCCCCGGTGCCCGCTACGGCCAGTCCAGCCCTGCAGGCATGTGTAGTGTAACATACTGTCAGATTTACATCAAGACAGAGTAGCATTAGGTATCACATCAGGAAGGGCCATCATATAGGTCAATCTGTTATCGCAGGGTACAGGAAGACAACAGTGCACGTCATGTAAAAATCCCCTCAAGTGCATGATGCAGTACTTGTCATTCTTGCCTTTGACAGTGTCAAATACATCATGTCCATTGACCATTTAAATGGCCAGGGTGTATGCTCAACACCTACGGTATGACCATTCACTGCGTCATATCTTCCTCTTATGTGTAAGTGATGCTACAGCAGGTGAAGATACCGTCAACAAATCTGATGCCACCCTGCTTTTGTCATGTAATGGAACTATTTTACTTTGATTGGAGAAAATGTGTCACAGAAAACTGCGACAGCATGGCTGATGTATCACTGTCATCAGGCCCGAGCATTGATTCAACCTCCAAAGTTTGTACACCAAAACAACAGGCAGTGAAGGTTGCTGCTGAAAAGGAGGATGAAATCTTCCACTTTAATCAGAACATCATTAATTGTCAAAATAATTGTGAATGGCCCAGAATCCATACATGTAGACTCACAGAAAAGCAAAAACAATTACAGCCATTGAGTGCCTTCGGACACCATTACATGAACACATACTCATATTTAACAAGGATGGAAGACATCCTCTTGGAGATTAGGTAGGACCTATGTTGTATTTTAAATGCCTAGCTGCCTAGTGGGAGGCATTTCTGCCTGTAATGCCTCTATCATCATGTGGTCCTGAGAAGGGGCGCACCAAACTCCACACTGACTAGGTCATGGTGCAGGGCGCAGGCTAGTTGAAGAGAGGTGGAGTATCCGTATGGCGAAGTCACAGTCTGGGTGTCCTGAGAAGTGGCACGCCTAACTTCACCCGGACTCAGTCGCAGAGGATTTTGAGGATGGTTTTTAACCAACAAGTAATCCTTTTCGAAGTGGCCACCAGCGGCCCGTCCGTATGGGCTGAGGGGCCATGCCCCCACTTTTTTCCAGGCAAGAAGCGTGTCTGTCAGGCTGAACCAAGGTCACCCTGACAGACACTTCTCTTGTTCAGGTCATGTAGCCAGGAGCTAGACATGTGCTAAATAGTCAGGCTCCTGGTTGCCTGAGCTTAACTTTGCATGGCAGAGGACTTCCTTAGCTTGGCAAAAGTGCCTTGAGGCTTGAGGCACTCCCCCTCATGACGAGGGTAGCGCCACCCATTGCCTTGGGCCTGGGTGCTTCAGTTTTAATCCATGAAGTGTCCAGGGCTGAGTGTCAATCAATGACACCTAGTCACAGAGTGGGGTGGGATCAGCAGTCTTACTGACCCCCATCGCACATTGTGATGAGGGTTCATTAGCTGACCTAAGATTATCGAATGAGGGAAGGCAGCAGTCCCAACCTTCCTGGGACCTCTGAGGCTTGGGACTGCTGGCTTCCCTCATTGGCTAACCTCAGGTCAGCCAATAAAGGGAGGTAGCAGTCCCAACCATCCTGGGACCACCAAGGCTTTCCTCTCGGAGATCTACATGTAAAGTAAGTTTTATGTTTGATGCTTGCGTGTATGTATGAATGTATGTATGTTTCTTTGTTATTGAGTGTTGTGAATGGGTGTGTGCATGTGTGAATTGGTGTGTGTGCGTGTGTGAATGCATGAGTGTGAGTGATGTGTATGTGGCCTTGTGTGCCCCCCGGCCCCGCTCCCTGGTAAAATTACCAGCCACCACTGGAAGTGGCACGCCTAACTTCACCCAGACTCAGTTGCAGAGAGCTTTTGAAGATGGCTTGCAACCAACTAAGCAAGCAAGCAATTCTTGCGTGTTTTTATTCTAACTAACATGGTGTTAAATTGCAGTTTTACTAATTTCCTATTAAGGGTCGAGTACAAACGGAAGAGATCTTAATGCACAGTTTAGGGGATTGACCCATGTTTGCGCATCTCCTATTTTTATTAACCTTAAATATGATGTATTTTGTCTTCTCTCTGTTTGCAATGATTTGAATTAATTAGGCATAATAAACTAATTCGAGAGAACAGCAGGAGGAATTCCACAGAGACTTGATGGGGAGAAGCGGAGACTACATGTGGTGCAGCTGTCCCCTGTAATCCTGTGGCTCTCAGCTCACAGGGCTGTATGGTGGCTTGGGACACCTTTTATGAGAAGAACCTGCATTGTGGCCGGTGTGCCCCTTAGTAGCTCATGTTATTTATGCCCTCAATGAATCTAGTGATGTGAGGCACGCCATGAAGCAGCACTCAGGGGATTCACATAGAGTGGAAGGTGCAATCTCATTCTAGATAGAGTAAGTGAACTTTCTTGGTTATAAGCTCAGTCAGTACTTAAAAGAAGGCAGCTTACTCTGAGCAACATATCTTGTGGGCTGGACAGTCCCATCAAGGAACGTATGCAGGCGTTCTCAAATGGGATAAGGAAGACTCTATGCGCACTTGGTGGCAAGGTTAGTGCTCTTACTCGGCCTATCCATGTGATAGTTTGGCTACAAGATCTATTGGTAGACAGACGGCACAATATCAGGAGGACATAGCTTTACAGAAATGCAGATATGCCTGAGAGTATGCCCCTTTCCGGGTCTCTAATGTGGTGAGACTCCCCCGTGTCAAGCATCAACATCATCCTTCACTCAGAGGCTGTCAACAATGGAGGGGAAGACTGATCCCTTGCACTCTGTTATATGGAAACAACAGTGGTCCCATGCTTATGTAATACAACACAACAAATAAATATAGACGAAATCGCTTCTATATTTTCAGAAGGACATGTCCAGCCGGACAGAGGTCTTCCAGGTTTACTTAATAAACACAATTCTTCAGAGAATAATTGTCAAGAATACCTTCCACAATGCCCCTGTGTGGTACACAAGCCTGTGCCCAGCACTAACGGGGTGAACACAGGTGAAAAAAATATAGGAAAGGTTCAAGGCAAAACAAACGTTTTTCTGTTATCATATAAATTTGTACAGAAAATATCAAGCTGCACCATTACATAAAATCAAGCAATCGGATTTGTATCGGGTGCATAAGCAAGTCGACGGCGTTTCGGTTTCAACAAGATATCATAGAAACCATCATCAGGACAATTAAATACTTTGCCTTTACATTAAACCTCAATTTTGCCTATGAGAAGGAAATAAAAATATACTTTAGAAGCCGAATACATACAAGAATAAGTGAGGTGACTCTTTGTGCGCAGTGCACATGCTGATTCGTCAGGGAGTGATAATAGTCGTAACCTGGTTGTTGAGGCAGTGACAAAAATCACAAGTTTATAGCATGCGTTCACAGTTGCTATAATGTGCCTATAGGGCATTAGTGATTACAAAAGAATGTTGACCGCAGTGCCAGTGAACTAAATCGTGGTAATATTGTGTAATTAGCACTCGCCGACAAGTGAGGCTATTTCAGGATAATGGGCGCCCCGCACTGCTTACCGAGGCAGAGCGCGTGTGGGCACAGATAGTAATTACTTTCAAGATGCCCGGACCAGTCACCCTGTAAAACGGAGGACGCATATTAGAGTAGGCCAGTGGTTTGGAACAACCCGGCGGGCGGGAGGAAACAATAAAAGCAATCTTACCACAATAGAGCAACAGGTATTGCCGGTTTACACGATCGTAAACGGCCGACGCCAGGGCAAGCCTGAGAGGAAATAAAGTCTATTTAAAAACGGAACAGCAGACTAAAGCCGGAGTACCAACTAAGTCGCGGAGGTAAACTTACCGAGAGCTTCGGTCATGAAGTGTATCCCTGGCGTGCTCGTGTCCTAGAAACAGGAAGTGAAAAAGGGGTAGGGTGCGCTGTGATTGGAGCAGTGCACGGGAGTTAAGGGCATAAAAATAAAGGAAGGACTAAGTTCCAAGGGCCATATTGAGGTGAAACCTTATGTGAATACCATGCAGAGTGACATAATATATGGAATCATTTCAGAAATATGGAGTCATTTCAGGAAACAATAACAATTGAACATTCGTTTCTGAACAGCATGAAGAGGGGATTATTTCAGGAAATATGGATTTCAGGAAGCAATCACAATTGAACACTCGTTTTTGAACAGCGTGAAGAGGGGAAAAAAGGGTGAATTCAGATTAATGACGTCCAGTCCTCTTGCAGGTTCAGCCCGGAATTCAGGCTATCGGTCTTCAGTATCCACTTTAATTCCTCTTTGTTGAGCAACCGGCTCAGGTCACCACCTCTGGGTGGTACAATAATCTGTGCGATGACAGTCCAGCGGATATCATTCTCAGTGTGTCCCTTGTCCAAAAAGTGTTCAACCAAGGGAGCGTTAGGGGTTTTGCACCGAATGCGGCTGCGGTGCTGGGAAATCCGTAATTTGATCTTTTGTTTTGTCTGTCCAACATAGATGCAATCGCAAGGGCATAAAATCGCGTATACAAGATTACAGCTGTTACAATTAGTAAAGGTGCACAAATCATTTCTTACATCCCTATACACAAACTCTTTTCCCTCTATTGTGTAATCACAAACTACGCATGAACCACATCTAAAATGACCCCTCACGGGTGGTAATGACCAATGGTCATGCAGTGTAACATTCTTCCCAGATGTAGTAGGTAACGCTGCCCTCACTAATTGATCCTTCAAGCTCTTATTTTTCTTGAAGGCAAAGAGAGGGATTTCCCAGTCAAGGGGGCCCGAATTCAAAATGTGCCAGTTTTTCTTGATGCATTGCGTTACCCGGTGAGAAATGGCAGAGAAAGTGGTTACACAAACTGTTTTCACATCAGTAGTTTTCTGTTTAGGCTCTAACAGGGTGTCACGAGGACAATACCAGGCCCTTTTCATAGAGTTCTTAATCAGGCGTTTAGGGTACCCTCTAAACCTGAGTTTCTCTGATAAAGTATTTGCCTCTAGAAAATAGTCCTCTTTCTTGTAACAGTTCCTTCTAAGCCTTAGGAACTGTGAGTAGGGAAGGCTGTCCCTAAGTGCTCTTGGGTGACAACTCCTGTAACTGAGCAGGGTATTCCTCTCTGTGGGTTTACGAAATAGGGATGTGTATAAAGCCCCTTCCTGATGTTGGATGTTCAAATCCAGGAAAGGGATACAATTTTTATCAGAGGTTAAGGTAAATGTGAGCCCATTGCAATTATTGTTGAGCCAGTGCGTTAGTCCTGAAAGATCTTCAACGGACCCACCCCAAATTAACAAGATGTCGTCTATATAACGTTTCCAAAGTAGTAACCCCTGATGGAATGGGTTACTACTGGGAAGGATAATGTGAGTTTCCAACCAATCCATATATAGAATTGCCAGAGTCGGTGCAAAAATGGCTCCCATGGAGCAGCCCCGTACCTGCTGGTAAAAATCTGAGTCATAGAGAAAAAAGTTCTGAGTCAAACAAATTTCCAAAAGCTGGATAATGAATAAGGTAGGGACCCTGTGGGGACGTGCCCTGGTATCCAGAATACTCGTCCTCCGTTTTACAGGGTGACTGGTCCGGGTATCTTGAAAGTAATTACTATCTGTGCCCACACGCGCTCTGCCTCGGTAAGCAGTGCGGGGCGCCCATTATCCTGAAATAGCCTCACTTGTCGGCGAGTGCTAATTACACAATATTACCACGATTTAGTTCACTGGCACTGCGGTCAACATTCTTTTGTAATCACTAATGCCCTATAGGCACATTATAGCAACTGTGAACGCATGCTATAAACTTGTGATTTTTGTCACTGCCTCAACAACCAGGTTACGACTATTATCACTCCCTGACGAATCAGCATGTGCACTGCGCACAAAGAGTCACCTCACTTATTCTTGTATGTATTCTGCTTCTAAAGTATATTTTTATTTCCTTCTCATAGGCAAAATTGAGGTTTAATGTAAAGGCAAAGTATTTAATTGTCCTGATGATGGTTTCTATGATATCTTGTTGAAACCGAAACGCCGTCGACTTGCTTATGCACCCGATACAAATCCGATTGCTTGATTTTATGTAATGGTGCAGCTTGATATTTTCTGTACAAATTTATATGATAACAGAAAAACGTTTGTTTTGCCTTGAACCTTTCCTATATTTTTTTCACCTGTGTTCACCCCGTTAGTGCTGGGCACAGGCTTGTGTACCACACAGGGGCATTGTGGAAGGTATTCTTGACAATTATTCTCTGAAGAATTGTGTTTATTAAGTAAACCTGGAAGACCTCTGTCCGGCTGGACATGTCCTTCTGAAAATATAGAAGCGATTTCGTCTATATTTATTTGTTGTGTTGTATTACATAAGCATGGGACCACTGTTGTTTCCATAAAACTGTTCCCCGAGGTCCCTGTTTGACTTGATTGGGGTCCCTTGTTGTTTAAAAGTGAGTCCCTTGCACTCTGTGGCACAGGTGACATCCACAGTCCTGTAAAAGAGAACACACCAGCCACATGACATTTTGTCAGTGATGGGTCATTTCATTTTCTTTGATTTCACTTTTCATACCTATAGGCATGGCTATATGTTGCAGGAATTAGCAAGAACATTTGTCCACTATAATGCATGCCATTAACGTTTCAGACTATGGGACATATGTACAAAAACATTTTTGAGGTCGCAAATGGCCCAATTCACAGAATTTGCGACGATAAAAAGGTGTCTAAAATGTACAAAAGCCAAATTGTGATTCCATAACCTGTTACCGAATCGCAATTTGGGTTTATGAATCAGTATTTGGAAGGGGGCTGTTTAGGGCGTCCCTTGCTAATACAGATAAACATTTGTATGTTTGAATGTTTTGCGACCAAATAATTGTTGCAAAACATTCATTTTTTTACCGACACCTCAAGGGTGGTGATAACCATTCACAAATGGGAGGGGTTCTATCATTTCTGTGATGCTGTATCACTGTTGGGGCTTATGTTGGTGGTATCCTCTTGTGACTGCACATTGCTGCCGGGAGTATCATTAAGAGACACGACATTCCATTCTCTTGGGTGGTAAAGCAGATCCAGGCTTCTAAACTTGGATTTTAATATGCCAAAACATGTGTCCACTTTTGTGCCATGTTTCAGACTTTCTGGACTGAGGTCTTGGCATTCCCAATGAGTGTCTTCAGCCATGGTCTCAAGGCATAGCTAGTAACCTCTGGGAGCGGAATGAGTATGGATTACATATGTTGCCTTTGTTCCGTCATCGCCACGTCTGTTTTGATTCCCATGTGCCTCTGATAGAGCGTCATGTTATTCTGAAATTTGTAGGGGAGCATCATAATCCCCGATAGTCAGCACCCGCATATCTAAAGGAATGTATTAACGTGTAGGCATTAGAAATGTAGTATTAATGCAGGATATATTAGAGTGAATAGAAATGTAATCATGTTATTTGTGAAGTTCAATGTAGTGTTTATTAAAAATTGTATTTTCGATGATGCATAATGAACTAGTTCACGTATAAAGTGATGCATTAGATTTAAACGTACCCCGTATTTATTTATTTATTTA
Source organism: Lissotriton helveticus (assembly GCF_964261635.1). Taxonomy (NCBI): domain Eukaryota; kingdom Metazoa; phylum Chordata; class Amphibia; order Caudata; family Salamandridae; genus Lissotriton; species Lissotriton helveticus. Next base: position 218,059,044 of record NC_136067.1, on the reverse strand, counting down.
TTTATTTTGAAAGTTTTATAGAGCGCGAACAAGATCCTTGCGGATATCAGAGCGCTTTACAATTAGTGAGGTTAATTATACAAAAGATAAATGCAGGTAAACCACGTATACATAACATCTTGTGCAACGTAAAGCAATAGGGTAGAAAACAGGAAAGAGACGTTGATTCATGACAATGCCAAATACAATGACTAGGTTGTGGAGTTGGTCTCTGGTCATAATCTCTGGTCATAATAAGGAATACTGGTGAAGCATGGCCTTGAAAACTTTGCTTGATGTTTCTGAGGTCATTGTGTACTTCAGGGTTTTCTTCGGGGTGCCTTATACAAGAGGAGTGAAAAAGAAACAGCGTGCTATAAATGATAGAACCAGTTCCAGTTCACTGAAAGAGGCTGGATGATCTGGAGGACAGAAACAGTATGGGGGTTTGGCAAAACGAATTACGGCAAGAATGAAATGAGGGGACTATTAAGAAAAATTTAAATGTGATTCTGCTTAGACTCTGCATTGAAGGAGATCTGTTTCTTTAGAAACAGACTGGACATGTGTAAGGATATCTAGTTGCACTGTCTGTTATATTAAAGTCTGAACGTGTAGGTTTGCTTATTCATTCAAGAAAATGCAATGCATTAAATGTTTATGAATGTAATGTACTAATGTGTGATTTAAATGTGTAAAGGCCTAACCGCATATACGTTTTAATGAAGGCCTGTTTGTGATTTCTTATGTTAGCTGAATTTTGTAGGCCTGAAATGTACTTGGGAAAGCTCTCAGTTAAAGTTGGTCAGCAGATTTTGTGTGCGTGCAAGGTTGCTCCGCTCACATGCTTCTTGTTGCAGGTGCAAGGACGTACATCTCGTTAGGCAGAACAATCCTTTTGTTTTACGAGTTAGGATGGTAGGAGAAGCCGCCATGGAAGTGTGCAGGAGTGTAGATATGATACTTTCAGCGGAGAAGGTGCCTGGGACCCAAGGACACACCAACGGTTTTTGGATGAAGTCAGAGTTTTGATGGAAAAGTACAGGGGTAAGACCTGACTGAAGGGGCGTGTAAAGGGCGTGTTTGACTGTTTTGTGATTTGTATTAGGGACAGTGCCCCGAGTTTTCGAGAGCAGTTCTTATGTAGCCGAGGGTTGGAGAGCACTTTTAGGTACACAGGAATCTTAGGCAGAGGAGGAAAAGGAGCAGTCTTGGATAGATTCGAAGATGAGGACTAGAGGGGATGTTAGGAGCATCTTAGAACGAGCTCAGTAGCTTTGGCTACTTACCTATGCAAAGTGGGTGTACTTCTTAGGAAGTCTTCACTATTGACACCTTTTTCTCTCTTGGCTGGGGATGATGTTAAGTAGGGATGTCATTTTAGCGGCAGTGTAGGGACAGATTAATTATTTTTCTTTTGTAGGCTAATGAAAACTAAATTAGACATTGGAGTAATCATTCGATGCCTGGTGCCTTTAGAATTAACTATTCTTCTTATTCTTAGTTGGATGAGACTCCTTTGTAGGATTATGTTTGTATCTTCTTAACCTCGTGTTGAGTTGTTTGTATGTTCAGTTATTTTTGGCTTTGTAATAAATCCCTTAACCTTTGATTTCGGAGGTAGTGGTCCTTTGGAGTTATAAAATTGAACAGGTTTAATTATGTGGTAAGATTGAGTTTTTCCTCTTTACACTTCTTAGCAGATAAACAAGATCCAGTCGACTGAGGATTCTTATGATTGGTAAGGTAAGATAAAAGATAAGATAAGAATCGGTGTTATCCAGGGGCGGTTCTTCCATGGGGGCGTTTGGGTGCCGCCCCCCCTGCTTTCTCGCCGTGCGAGAAGGCAGAACAATGGTAGTTATCATATTATATAACTACCATTGTTTCTGCCTTCTCGCACGGCGAGAAAGCAGAACTTCCTGGATTAGTTACTCGAGGGCAGGGGGGAGTGGCTTGGGGGAGTGGCTTGCCCATTGTTGTTAATACTGACTGTTTGGGCAGCCTGAGGCCGTCCAAACAGACAGTATTACCAACAGTGGGAAAGCCACTCCCCCAAGCCACTCCCCCCTGCCCTCTAGTAACTCTCCCTGTTTTCTCTGTATGCTGAGAAAATTACGTAGCCTGGGGCAGCCGGCCGCACCAATCAAGAACGAGGCGTGGAGAGGGAGGCTGCCTGCTGCGCCGCCTTCCTGATGACGTGCTGGTGCTGCCTGCAGGACTTGAAAGCGATGACGGCGGGAATCGGAACGAAGTCTCTGGAGTCTGCTGGACGGTAACTTATTTACATCACGCTGTGTTTTTGTGTTGCTAATACCTTTTGTACTGGCAAACGGGCATTTATTTTCCTTCTTGCTGATTTATAGCAGCCCTGACAGAAAGCACTGATAAAGCAACATAACGCTCTGCCAATGCTTGTTAAACAATGCCTGGTTTCTAAAGGGACAATATCGCAGCTAAAAGTAATCTGCAGGTTGCTTTGGTTGTTTCCGCGGGGTCAGTCTAGGTTCGGGGTCCGGGATATGTTCCATTCTGATCTGACTATTGGCGTCCAGAAACTGGTGGTGTGAACTTGTGATTAGGATCTGCAAGCAAGGCATAACGTGTACTGATTACACTGTGCCGAATGGGGCTTTGTGAAGCTCTATCTGAAACTAGAAAGTGGCCTGTGTTTGTTAAGAAGTGCACGTGATCCGAGTGTTTTGTTCTAAGGTTGAAGTTGTCCAGTTTTGTAGAGCCACAAAACGAAGTTATTTTTTAATCCTGTGGTCGAGACTGAGGGGTGGGGAATGGAGTCTGGATACGTGCACTTGGAAATGGTGTGTACACTGAGCCGTTGTTGTCAATCAATCCTATGACAAAGCACTGGTGCTGTTGCATCACTGACTCAGAGTCGACATGGTGGGGTGGCTCAGTGAGTAAAACACATGATGTGAGTTGAAACAACACAGCCCACTCATCCTCATACGGTCCGTAAACTGTCTGTCATTAAATGAAATACTAGTTACCTCTCTTGCGGAAACGGATGCATTTGTCCAGGTAGAATGTGCAAAAGGAAGAGGTAGAATTCAGCACATGGGGAATGGAAGGGGTGGAATGACTCCCAGCACTAACGGAGGACAAGGGGAGTGACAGACCCTGTCTGTGCACTGGTGGAATAAGAGAGAAATCAGAGAGTATATGTTGAAGAAGATGAGTGAAAAACCAGAGAGTACAGTGCGACAAAGAGAGGTGATAAAAAAAAATCATAAGTAATAGAGACAATTCAACAGAGAGAAATGCAGCCTGAATTTGAATATGAATAGGCACTGAATTAAGACATTTGAATATGCACTGAATTAAGACATGTATGTCCTTCATGCGCAAATCTTCTTCACATAACTAATTCTTCCTGACCTTTGATGCACATTTCTGGTAGTAAATAATCAGCACATTGGGAAATTAATTTGATGGTTGATGGTAGATCCGATTTGTGGTGCACGCGCACCAATGTTATAATAGTAGAATAAAATGTGGTAATCTTCCTGCATACCTTAAGTGCGTCTAGTTACCATAATATATGAATACCCTGAATAACTTTGCCCTCTTTTGAACTTCCCAGTGGCTGATTCATGTTTGCGTTCTTTTATGCATTTGTCAGAGACAGCTTGAGTCGTTTTATAACGCAATGTATGCAGTTATCATGCCTCCTATTCTTTTCACCCAATCTATTCTGAGTTGATACTATATTCTTACCTTGAAACGTAGGATGTGTCCATTTTAATCTGTAAATTGCCCCCTTTCCATGCCCTATTTCTCTTGTTCAAGTCATACTTTTCGATTTATCACGCTCTCAGATTTCTCAGCAGTGTTAACACAGCATTATTTGTGTTTGCTATGATTGTAATGCTACTTTAAGAAAGCCTCACACCAATTGCGTGACACTTAATGCCCATTCTAAGTGTAGCCCATCATCAATTTAAATCTTACATTTTAATGTAATAACTGCACTGTCACAATTGCTTTATTAACCTTCCCGCTTTCTCAAATTTGCTTGAAAATGCATCCTTTGTCCACTCTTTTTTCAAAATTTTCTCAGAGGGTGAACCCCCCTTAGGTTGTTTGGGCTTGCTCGCTATGGTGCAGTATGAAGATCATTTTACGCCCCGCCACTTTCAAATGTCACCAGCCGCCACTGGTGTTATCACCTCATACAACATAATAGTAATCTTTGTCTGTACATATCACTTTCAAGGCATTTCCTGATGGTAAATTGCTTGAAAATACACAAATGCTTAATTTATAAAATACTAAGGGCCAAATGTACAAATTAATAGCTTCAGATTACCAAATAGCAAATGTTTGCAATTTTGTAATCGCAAATAACAATGTGCAAATGTGTCTTTGACACATTTTGCGATTCCCACTGGGTCGCAAATAGACCTACCTCATAAATAATAATGAGGTAGGTGTCGGTTTGCAACCCATTGGGGAGTCACTAAAATCACAGGGATGTTGCTCTCTGGCGTCAGCAGACCACCATGTCTGTGATTATTTTTAGGTAAAGCAATATGTTTTTATATAAATTAAGCCAGTTTTCCTTAAAGGAAAATGGAATGCTTTTTAAAATAAAATATTAAAACTTTTTTCATTTTTGCTTAGAGCAGGCAGTGGGCTATGGGACAGCCTGCACTTAAAAATGTTTTTACAAACATTCACAAAGGGGAAAGTGTCCGTTGTGAAAGGGTTACCACCTACTTGAAGGAGGCGGTAAAATGAGAAAGTTTCTAACCGCATTTCGGTCACAAAACATACACACATACCTCTCCGGGTTTTTAGGAAGGTACGCCCAAAACATGCTGCTTCCTAATTTTGAATCGCAAACCCAATTTGCGACTCAGTAATAAGGTACTGATTTGCAAATAGGGCTTTGTACATGTAAAAAAGCCTCTTTGCGTTCGCAAAGGAGCCGATTCGGCAAATCAGCACGTATACAACAACAAAAAGCCTTTGTATCTATGGTGCGAAGTGCCAGAGCCCTTCTCAGGAGGTCACTGTAGCTTGCACCACCCATTGCCCCTGCCAGCACTGCCAATGACAATACCAACATAAGTATTAACTATTGCACTTCTACTAGTGTGACAATTTAGAATATTGTAGGCCATCCAAAGCTATATGAATGGCGTGAATGGAAGGTTTTATGCATTCTTAATGTATATTCAATTATTTAACACTGTTGTGCTTATCTAAAAGTAGACAAACAGCGCCACCATGTGCTAGAATGTCATTAGTGCCAGTGTTGGGAATAAAGTTCAGGTACCAGGCACTGATAACCACCTACTTAAATTAAGCACTGAGTATATAGGAATCATGCATAGGTACTTGTTACCACATTGGTGAAGCGACATTTGGCATTACAGTTTGCCTGTATATTTATTGCCTGCCTATGTTTGTGATGTCTGTAAGTATGTGCCATGCCAGCAGGTGGCAGTAATGTCACACGTCTAATCAGTGGCACACTGAATCTATGGGAAGTTGGTAATTTCATACATGTCCAGTCTTCTTGCTGATTGAAACTGGTTTAGAGCACCTAATGTGCTGGCGTGTGATGCTTAAGATAGCCTACAACACATGTGGCAGAGATGCCGATCACGAGCTTTGTGACATTGCAGCCACTTTAGCACATGTGTCATCGAAGAAGCCTGACACCAATAGTTGCATTACTAATAGTAATTTTACATGAAATGGAATTACACGTGACATATGTTTACTAGGTTCAAAGAGGGGTGCAGTTCTTTCAAAGTCCTTCAATATGGTGTCCAGGCTGAGGCCATACCTTTGTATGTTTTCCTCCTTGTGCCTACAATGCAGTTTCACCCTCAGTTTATTGCTATTCTGCCTTTTTCTGAGATCACTACTGGCCAACTGCAGTCGTTATAGTTGTGGTCTGCAAATCACAGCCCCCATTGTGGCTTTCTTTCCTGGAGATGTTGTCTGTCATTGTGCACATAAAATAAGGCAAAATGTTTGTACCACTTTCTCTTTGCACATCTTTGGCACTATTTAGACAGGTGCTCTTTTGTATTACTTTCACTGAAGCAGATTGTGGTACCCATTCATGTCAATGGGTGTTTGTGCTGTTTCTGCCTGAAAACAACCGCTCTGCATACATTACATGGGGTTTGGCATTCCGTAAAAGAAAGCCGTTTGGGAGCAACTTTTGATGCTACAAAGTCAGAAAGTTGATTGATGCTGCTGTGTGCAACACTTTGCGTAACTTGGCATTAGCTCCTAGTTAGGGCAATGCAGAACCAGCATTGATCCTTGGTAAATTGTGGCCTGAGATTCGAGTTCCTATGAGTAACTTTCTGGGTCAACGCACCTTCACATACCGTGAAGTATTAAATATCAAATGATGAGAAAAAAAACAGCAAATTGTGGAGCATTAACACATCCACATAAGCCCTCAGTAAATCGTGCAAGTTTTATGAACTGTGTTAGTTAGGCCCTTTGTCCGAGGACCCACATATCAGACCGAGTTGCATGACCACAGGCGCCCCTTGGACAGCTTCCATGGAAAGGTGGGAGGAACTGAGTAACAACCCGCAGGGGCCATCACCCAGTCAGCACCGCAAATCTATACTCAATGAAGGGGGGCAGATGCTAATGCCTCGCTTCATCCCCCTTTGTGACACCCATGCACAACACACATCCTCATGTTAGACTTCCACACTTGCACGTGTGCGGCAATTGTGACTACTTAACCATAGCAACCCGAGCCCCATCAGATCCGGTAGCTGGTGGCACTGGACTTGTGAAAGTTTGTGAAGGTATCTGAGAATTTGGTGCCAAACACAGAACAAAATCAGCTTACGAGTTAACTCTGCCCCTTTGTGTCCATTTCAATGTATATTTATGTGGTACACTATAATGTGTGCATTTGAAAAGAGGTTTAAATGCCTTGGTGGACCCCGTCCCTGAGGAGCACAGCTCTTCCAGTTCTGTGGTTGCGCCCCCTGGAGCAGGAGACCAGCCCTTCTCTTTGAATCAGAACTCAAGATCAGATTACACACTGATTACAGAACAGCACTTCTGAGGATCCCAGGACTAAAAATATGAAAAAGAACCACTGGCTGGCAGTGAGTGATCCAAGAATTATTTGTTTTCACTGTACGGTGAAAAAGATTCCCTCCCAAGCACATTTCACATAATTACAGGGCACTTGTAGCCACTAATCTGGAGGCGCCTCGTCCATGTGCTTGAAGATGTCACTTCTTGGCCCAGCCTGCACCGCCTGTATAGGTTCCAGAATAAAACAAAAGCCCTTCAGCAAGAAAATGTAGGGTAATCCCTATCAAATTAGGATAGGGCTGCTGTTGCACTTAAAGTGAAAATACCAGACTTCTTCTACGCCCTTTGAAGACATGGTGTTTCATGGCATTCAAGTCATGCCACATTCACCAGTTGAGGAGTAATGGAGTACCCACTGCACCAAAAATGCACACTTTAATGTAACCTCAGTGTATTTATATAATTAATGTTTGCACATTCTCCAAAACAGGATTATTTAAACCTTGCATTGAAGTGACCCTATTTTTCTGCAGTATTAATGAACGATTGCTTTATTCATAAGCACACATTCACCCAAGGGCATCTAGGTGCTATGATTGTGATTAACTGATTTATTTTATATCTATTTTGATAGTTTTTTTATAGCTTGAACATGACCCTTGCAGCTGTCAGAGTGCTTTGCAAAAAGTATTAGAGCGCGGTACAAATTTACAGAGAGCAGAGCAATAATAACAATAATGCATCTCAAAAGGGTAAGGAGCTAGAGTTATTTAAATAGGTAAGACTTCTGTTTTTGGAACGCTCTCCTTTGATACAAGAAGGTTTAAAACTTCAGAAGCCATCAGTTCGAGGCCACATGCTCTTAAAAACTGTGCAGGGGTTGGAGCCATATCTGGCCTGGGTTCGTTCACAGCATGACAGGTTTTTACTGGCCAGGTTTAGGTTCAATCAATAGCACCACTTCTTTGCAACCTCACATGGGTGGGTATGGCCTGAGGCAAGGGCACCCTGTGGCTACGACAATGTGTCTCCGCAGGATATGCTGCATTTTATAATGTTTTGCTCTTTTTTGTAGTTGGCCGAGGAAGCGCCTTTTAATTCCCTTGATGAAATCTTTGAATTTGAAACAAGTTAGGCCTACCCTGATGTATCTCCAGATACTTCCCACTGTGTTTATGATTTTTATAGTTTTAATCTTTTTACGAGCCGTCTGGGTGTCTAAGAGGACGTGACCTGATTAACTGTTCCAATGTTCACAGTTTTTATGAGTAACCATACTGTTTGTTTTTATCAACTATGAATTTGATACTATTGGTTTTGATCTGTATTCTTTTATGGTGATTTTATTCACTCTGAGAGTTCAGAGCTATATGCAACAAACTGTGACTTGAGATAGCGAGAAGATTAAGTAGATGTCGGTTCCATCATTTCTGTAGCAAGACAGAGAACAACAACCTGCCTCAAACCGGGATCTCCTGAAGCGTGGATCGAGGCCTAACTGTGAGAAGCTGAACAGAGGAGACAAGAAGGAAAACAACTTGTGCTGTGTGCCTGTACAGTAGCTGTGCCTGTACTGTGAAGGGCTCAGTGAGAACCCTAAACATAGACTTCAACCCGATTTTGTGATCCAATGGCAGCCATTGTAATTTATGCCGGGCCTCCGTTGCACAATCAGATTTCTGCAATCCAAAGATCATTGTCACTGTCATGTTCTGGAGACGCTGTAATCTGGAAAGCATCTTAAAAGGGGGCGATACCTTGCAAGAAATGCTGCAGGCAAGCCTGGAAAGAATGTCAGCGCCCAACACTTGTGCTCTCATTCCATGGGGGATTTCATCACTAAAGCCTTGCAAAGACTACACCATACACTTACTCTTCCAGGTAAAGCTCCTTTTTCAAGTAGAAGGCAAAGTTCTTGACCAGGCTGTTGGGATAAGATGGGTCTTCCACCCAGCTATGTCCGAAGCTGGTCATTCCAAAGATAGCAATGGCCACTTATACGCGCCTCTGTTTTTTCGGCATTCAACTTCAACATAATATAAAAAAAACGTTTAAAAACCACCCAAATTCACCAGTTATAGTTTACTGAGCGAACTAGAACTCGCACCCTGGCCATGCATTGCTTTGAACTCACATTTTACATCACTCATAGCATGTTACATGACGTAATTGATAACATCACTGATGACGTCTTAAATGACATCATTGATCACATCACTGACAACATCATTCAAGCTTCTGCTCCTCAAATATAAGAAGTGTGGTACTGGAGACAAGCTTCTTCAGTATGGTAAAAGTTATACGGCGCACACTTTATCTACCAGTGATGTTTTAAGTACAAGCAGCTCTTTAGTAAAGCAAGGTAGAAAATGAGCACAACTAGCGTGAGTAGCAAACGGTATGTTTTCAATACACTTTGCCTTTATTCAAAGGTCTGTTACCAATATATGTGAGAAAAATTAAAGCTTCTCCTATGGATTTCTGTGGACATGCTGAAATTAAAGAGGAGTCATGAAGTGCTATAGGAAATTTCTATATGAACTGGAGATTAGTAAAGTGAAGATGTTTATTTCCAAAAGTTAAGTGAAAGTTCACACACATTACATATTTTTCTAGAGCAGAGGTTCTTAACCTGTGGTCAGATGACCCCCGGGGGTACGAGAGGCGACTCAAGGGGTACAGAACTGATTAACAAAATAAAATAAGATTACAATTAGTACAGTAAAATTCATATAGTATATACAATTAAAGAAGTAACATTGAAAATCTTAAAACAGTTCTACATTTATTTTGTGAATTATACAAAATGTTTCAATACTTTAGCTGTTTTTTTGGGTGAATACTTGTTTTTGTAATTTTGTGTATTATTTTGAGGATCAAATCATAGAAATGTCTTAATCCGGGGGTCCTTGACTTACAATATTGTCTCAGTGGGGGTCCCTGGATTTCCAGTAATGATTCAGTGGTCAGTCCTATCATGGGATTTGATAGGGTTAGGCATGCCATCATGCTGTAGGCCATGCGCACTGCAGTTCTTCTGTTAATTAATGGAACCGGAGCACTGCAGCGGAAGGCGAGTGGAACCGCAGGAGCAGGCAGGATGTCGATTTGGGACTGGGGGAAGGTAAGTCTTACTCCGCTCCACTGAGATTGCGGAGTTATGGAAAACTTTGCACTCCAAACAGTGTGGAGTTTTAAAACTCTGCAAACTTGACTGGCGGAGCGGAGTTATCCTCCCAGCCTTAGTCATATGGTTTGATGAAGGAAAGAAATACATTTTGCAGCAAACAGCACATTTCACAAAGATGTTAGGTTTTACAGTTCAATTATAATGTTAAATCAGCATTTACAAAAAGGGTTTTTGTTTTATTTAAGAGGAAAGGAAGGAATAACAGAAAATATTGAGGCCTGGCAGTGAAAGAACAACAGAAATGGGAGCTTTCTGCAGAAGCAGGCAACATGTTTTCTTTTCGCATGTTTAAATAAAAGCACATTTTCTCTAACCTTTATATTGCAATGCATTTCCTACGTTAATATTAAGACAGATTTCTACGGTGTCATGTGGTAAATTTATATCAACAATTAAAACTTCCTCACTATCCACCAACCTCGAAGTTCAATGTTACTGTAACATTGCAGCTAATGGAGGTAATGTGAGGTCACCATGAACAGTGAAGGTGCTGCAAAATGGCCGCTTGGTAAAGAGGCTCTGCTGGCTGAGTACAACTTCTGTCATCTATCCGGCGATATACCACCGATACCGGCCTAAAAAGAGGGAGAGAGTGTGCGCCTATGACTGGGGCACATACTGGTGCTTTTGCTGCGGCGGAGAGCACGATTGCCGTGATAATCATCCTCATGGTTCAGCGACCTATCGTAAGGCCGGAAGAGTGTGCCACAGTGGGGAGCCAACAGGGCATTTGAAATCGCTGCTCACCTGGGTCTCCTGGTAGACTGCATTGGAGTCACCCTCAGCGCTGCTGTTAATCCGTGCAGTGTCTGTGGGGGCGTTGCAAACCTGCACGGCTGAGATGCAGTAGCGCTGTGGGAGGCATACTGTGGAAAAGTAAATTTTGCCATGTTATATGTGCCTACGTGTTCCCCATATTATGTTATATGTGCATGATCGATATGCATGTATTCCCTTCTGATCGATTAAAGACGCAATTACAGTTGTGTCCATCTCTAGTATGCCAGTTTCCAGTCCTCGTGAAAACAACGAATATTAGGTCTATGTAAAGCTACGTTGCCACATTTTACAGTGTGCACGTTAATTCATTGAATTGTCCCCGTTTCTAGGCCTCAAAAGGGCCCGGACTCAGATTCAGCTCCTGTCTCCTGAACCCTCTCCGAGGAGCGATACAGCCCCCACCTGTATCCCTGACCCTTCACTTACTTCTTGCCTCGCAGTGCCCGGCCCGGCCTGGCTCTGCCTCCCAGTCTGCCAAGAGTATGTTATGATTCTAGTTATCAGTCCAGCCCTCCTCCTCTGCATTCCTAAGCTACTGAATCGCATCAATAGTTTCCGTCATGGTCTAGCCTTTATGTCTCCATGTAAGAGAAATACTGTATTAATATTCATAGAATATCACTAGCACTGCACTACATATAGAATTATGTATACACCAGTCTTAGAGTCTATTAGCCTTTGCCCTGATAACTTTTGGATTCTATCAACATGTACTCTAAACACCAGATACTAGATATGCCTGGGTACATGTCGCTCTGACACTCCAGACTTTAGTCTCCTCTTCTAGCGCAGAAGTCATAGCCCCCAGTTCTCCCTGGTAACACGTCATTGCCCATTTGCGCGCACCACTAGGTTAGAGGTCCCAGCTGCTCAGGTAGCCCCCTCCATGTTTCCGCCCCTTTTATGACATATTCTGTTACGTCTACATCACATGTCTATGTATACGCCCTGTACACGCCTTCTTGTTACATCATTTTGCCCTTATCTTTCGCGACTGCTATGAACCACGCCTACTGCTACGCCTACTGTATTGAATGTAATGTATTTGTTCAAGTATATATGCTGTGCACCCATGTTGAAAGCTATCCTATCCCCTTATGCTCCCAGATCCTGCCCCCGGCAGCTGCCATCCTATTCCCGTACAGGCTGTCCTGTTCCTGTCCTTTATGTCTGATTAAAGCCTGTAAACTCCAGCTACCTCGAATCTTGACTCTTATTTATTGAGCTATCTGTTTATTGATTATTCCGAAAAATAGATCCGGTATTAAATTATTTATATACCACATAATGGCGCCCGAATAGGGACTTGCCCTTTCCCCACGCGCCGGAGAAGCCACGCAGGCCCCCTGATCCTCTGCAGCCGCGACGGAACCATACCGTGCACGTGCGGATATTTCTGCTTCAAGCATCCCTCAGGCCCACGGAGGAGACGGAGGTTGCGGTCCAGCGTCCAGACGAGGCGGTGGAGGAACGCGGCGAGTCCCGACCAGAGCCCAAGCCGAGAGTCCAAGGTCCGAGGTATCCGGAGGCCCACCTGTAACTGAAGTCCGAAGTTCGTCAGTCCGTCGTCGTAGCAGTCTAGTCCAGTCCGAGGCCTTCCGTTCTTGCTGCCCGGTGAGTACCGTTGCTGGGGTAGTATCTAGACAGGGTCAAAGTGATTTGTCTCTGGTCCGTGGGTTTGGGTACACAGATCCAACACGAAGTGTTCACCTAGGTGGACGCGGGTCCTGACGTGTCTCTTAATGGGACCGGTAAGTTTCGTACTGTTTTAGCAGTGCATCCAGTAATTCTAGTAAAGTTTCTGTTCTAGTAAGTTCTGTTCTCGAGAAATTCATGTGTTCTGTTCTCAGTATACCAGGTAATATTCTGTTCGAACTGTTATTCTAAATGTTATTCCATGTGTTTTCAATGTCGTGGTATGAGTGATTCGTTTTTCAGTTATTTTTGTGTTTATTGTGTATTGTATTGTGTCCAGACTCCAGCCTAAATTATGCCTTTGTTCTCGAAGTTACGTCAGTTAAAAACCAGAAAAGGTCTGCTCGAGGAAGCAGTTCCTGTCCCGCCTAGGGACAGTCCAGGTCATTTTATGTATCATAAGCATGGCATAAGTGCCATATTATATCTAGACTTATGGGTGGAGTACACCAAGGAATTAGAAGAGAAATATAGATGGCCCATGTCAGGTACATGGGATGCCGAGTGTATCATGCGAGTAGAAGAAGCGTTATGGAAAAAGAAAGCCAGACAGTCCCAGAAAGATGCCATCGAGTTATGGCGCAAAGAATCTCATAAAAGAACAGAAAAAGAAATCAGAAAAACAGAATTAAGTAGAGAATCCTTAGAAAGAGCCCAAGAAAGGGAATTAATCGAAATAGGTGAACGAGTTAAAGCCGAACAGTCAGACAGACAGAGAAATGCCCTCATTAAGGGTATGTATCCTCTTCTTGCCGAGGGCTTGCCAAAAGCAACCCCGGAAGCACCGAGTAATTTTCCGCCGCCATTAGTTCCGATTAAGCTACGTCACAAACCGACCGCAGCTGATATTTTTCTCTCGTCCTATTTGGACGACACAGTCCCAGAATATGCAAATCCTGCTCCGCCAGCTCCCGTAAATAATGTAATTCCTGTTCCTCCAGCCACCGGGGCACCTGTTACAGCACCTGTTACGGTACCCCCGGTCCAGCCCATAGTACAAGTTCCCGCTACATCAGTCACTCTGCCAGCCCGTACAATACCCGTCGACGATTCCAGTTTAGGAGCCGCGGGGGGAGGTCCTCCTGGTACCCCGCCCCAACACAAACGTGTAACGTTAGTCGAGTTACATGAACGTGCGTTACAGCGTACGCCCAAACATCAGTCCGTTGCAGATATCAAGCGAGCTCTTACCGAATGCCGTTATGATCCAGTCCCAGGCGATGATAATATGGTTATATATTCATTGCGTGTAAGACGGGTGACCGAGTATTTGGACACCCTACCGAATATGAAAGAAGATCTAGACAGAATATACCGTTTCATCCGTACAGGAGAAGACCCAGAAAGTATTGGCGAAATCATGTCTCAAAGGAAAGCCGAGACTCAGCTCATGCTATTAAAGTTTCTAATCAATTGTTTAATAAGGGAACAAGATTATCCGACTAAGGATCCGATCGAAATGAGAGTTCTGACAAAGTGGAGTGATCATATAGCCGAGGGTAGACACAAGACACTCAGTAGTATAGAGAGTATGTACAAGAAAATTCTTAAGGAAATAATAAGGTTACACGAGCAACGTAAAGCAGCACAAGTGTCCGAGAAAGAAGACAACACTGATACTGAAGAGGTAGAAGACGAGAATACCGCCAGAATAGCGTATGTAGGTAAATCTAGACTTCCAGACCGATATTCACGCCTAGAACACAAGAAAGTTTTTCACCTTCCAGCACTAGAACAAGAGAATCTAGAACAAGTATTTCAAGCTACCGATCACATTCTGAAATCACGAATCGGTTATAGTGAACTTAGTACTATACATGAACAAGAACTAGCCCGATCAGCAGTCCGATGGATTACTGATTCTACCACTTTTCCAGATGAAATAGTGGCACAAATGTTTCTGAAACTGCCCCCAGCCGAGCAGCGACTGGTGGGTATGTATATGACCCAGCACCTCATCACACTGTATGAGGGTCAGCATTCTGATCCAGGTCCGTTACATGATGTCCAGAACGAGCTACTCCAGTATAAATGGAAAGGTTTAGGTACCGATTTAATTAGTGTCATTCTAGAACAGCGCCACAAATATAGAACGTTTCTGAATCCGCATTTTGTTCACGTCTCACCTCCAGAAAGTAAACCGTTTTACATAGATAGACAGCATCCGTTACGAGAAGTACATCCAGTTAGGACAGCGGGTGGTGAAATGCAACGAGTATTTGTTTACACCCCTATTACAAAGATGGAACTCTTAGAGATGAAAAAGTTAATTCCCTGTCACGACAAAGATCCAGCAGGGTTCCATCGAGAATTAAAAGACATGCTCCGTATGGGAGAATACACGTATCCTGATATCATTAAAATGTTAAAGGTCCTGTTGCCCGCAGGGGTATATGAAAAACTCAAGGAAAAAGAATGGGAGGTGGGAGAGAAAAAGATTGATTGGACAGCTCTAGAAGCTGAAGATAAAATACGAGTACCAGGTACCGGTCTTGGGGACAAGTGTAAAGAATTGCCCGAGTTATTGATACAGGTTTTGCCAAGATTATTAGCCACGAAAAAGGAAGATTGGGATGCAATCTCAGCATGTAAACAGAAACAGGATGAAGACACTAGTGATTTTTATTCTAGATTTGAAAAATGTTTTATTATCAACAGTGGTTTGAAGACAAGTAGCGAGTCGTACCCTCATCTTTTTGTTACCAAACTAGTCGAGAATTCAAGTCCACAAGTTAAAAATCGAGTTTTGAAAGTCGAAAGTAGTTGGCAAGCTAATACTCCGTCACAAATGCTCCAGATGCTCCAGTATCACCAGAACAGAATCAGGGAAGAGCAAGAACACGAAAGGAGACGTATGAAAGACACTAAAATGAAAGTATTAGTTGCCCAATCTGTTCCACAAGACAGTCAGAAGAGGGGTCCGAATCAAGCCAGTCATCCTGCAGCTCCCGTTAAAGGGACTTGCAATTATTGTAAACAGCCAGGTCATTTTATAAACGAGTGTGCAGTTCTGAAACACAACATAGCTACTGGTAAGACTAAAGAAAGACCACGTCCGCCTAGACAAGAACAAGTTTCACAGACTTCTCAGTCACCACAGAATGCACAACAGACAGTTCCAGCACCGCAGCCCATCGCTGCAACACAGCATGTTACACAGCAGATGTACCAGTATGCCCAGACAGAGTATCCAGAGTATCAACAGTATTCATGAAACAGCCTAGAGAGGGAGGTAGGCTTGCCTCTCATCGAGATACCTGTAGATCAAGAGGGTCCCTATGTACACAGTCAAGTATTAGGGAAAGACAGAAAGTTTCTGATTGATACAGGGGCAAGTAGGACTACTATCAGTCATGACGAGGTTCCAGGGGCTCCGCTCTCAGGCTCTAAAAATGTTTCCCTTGGATTTTCAGGAAAGCCTATTGTTAATGAAATTTCAAAACCAGTTTCTCTAGAAGTTGGTCCATTGTCCCGAACTACTGATTTATTACTTACGAAATCATGTCCAGAAAATTTGTTAGGCATTAAAACATTAAAGGAATTAGGTGCAGTAATTTGCTGCTCCCCAGAAGGAGTCCGATTGTTTTTACGCGACTTTAAAGGTCACTATGTATTACGTGATTTTGATCCAAGATTACTGAATGTTCCACAGCATTTATGGGCGCAAGGTCCAACTGATGTAGGATGTATGCACATCACACCCCATCGTGTGACTCTCAAACAAGGTATAGTTTTGCCACGAATCAGACAGTACAGATTGCCGCCTGAGGCTGTAGCAGCCTTATCCAAAATTATTGACGAACTTATTGCTCAAGGAGTGGTTGTAGAAACTGACTCCAATGTATGTAATTCTCCTATCATTCCAGTCATGAAACGTACTGATCCAAATGCACCTCCAGTATATCGATTAGTGATTGACCTTCGAGAACTTAATAAATGTATCATACCCCAGTATCCAGTAGTCCCAGATATTTCATCCCTATTGACAGCTATTGATTCTGAAGCTACATTTTTCACTGTTATCGACCTCAAGAACGCATTTTTCAGTGTCCCGATTCATCCAGACAGCCAGTACCTTTTCGGTTTTTGTTTAAATGGAAGGAGCTATAAATTCACACGAGCTCCTCAAGGTTTCACAGAAAGTCCTAGTATTTACAGTCAAGCACTTAAGAGACAACTAGACAATATTCACATGCCAACTGACACTGCCCTGCTCCAGTATGTCGATGATCTACTGATCACAGCCCGTTCTGAACGTGACTGCGAACGAGCGTCACTTACAGTTCTGTATTTTCTGGCCGAGCAGGGGCACAAGGTGTCCCCTTCCAAATTACAATTCTGTGTCCAGCAAGTGATCTACTTAGGCCACTTACTGTCCAAGTGGGGTAGGCAGTTGACACCAGACCGTATCCAGTTAATAGCGAGTCTTCCACAGCCCAAGACACAGAAGGAGGTACGAGCTTTTATTGGCCTCACTTCTTATTGCAGACAATGGATTCCTCAGTATGCATTTCTAGCCAAGCCACTGATACAGTTAACGACACAGGAGGCAGCCGTATCGACTGTCCTCCCTTGGACCCAGGAACATACACTTGTTTTCAATGAATTAAAGAAAGCCCTATGCCAAGCACCCGTTCTGGCAACACCGAACTACAGTAAGCCTTTTACACTTTTTGTCACAGAACGTGATGGTACTGCATTATCTGTTCTCACACAAGATCAAGCAGGACAATACAAGCCCTGTGCTTATTTCTCGAGCACATTAGATCCAGTAGCCCAGGCTCTGCCTGCGTGCCTCAAGTCAGTTGCAGCCACAGCTCTAGCAATCAGACAAAGTGATTCCATAGTATTAGGACACTCCCTGACAGTACAAGTTCCACACTCCGTGGAAGTTCTTTTAAACAGAACACAGACTCAGCACTTGACCATTGCACGTTTAACAGGTTATGAACTGACACTGTTCCAGCCACACATAGAAATCAGACGCTGCAACATTCTAAATCCTGCTACACTGTTACCGTCAGTTACTTCGAATCCTGCCACACATGACTGTGTGGAAGTTGTTAACACTATGACAAGACCAAGACAAGACCTGACAGACATTGCATTACCTAATCCCGACCTGACACTTTATGTGGATGGTTCATGTATGAGAACTAGTACAGGAGAACTAGTAGCCGCGTATGCAGTGACTACTGACACCGAAGTTATAGAAACACACCGTATTGACACCCTGTCTGCACAAGCAGCAGAGCTAGTTGCTCTGACCCAAGCCTGCATACGTGCTAAGAACCTGAAAGTAAACATATATACAGATTCACGTTACGCATTCGGAGTCGTACACGACTTCGGAGTGCTCTGGCAGGAGAGAGGTTTCATGACTTCTCATGGAACCAAGATTCAGCATGGTCTCCTCATTCAAGCTCTGTTAGATGCAATACATTTACCGACAGCTATCGCTATCATGAAGTGCAAGGCACATACGAAAGTTACTGACATCATTTCCCAAGGTAGCGATCTAGCAGATCGAACAGCCAAGCTTACAGCTCAGACTCCAGACATTCCAGTTAACACGACACAGACACTCACTTCAGATCAGACTACTTGTATGACAGTCAAGGACCCTACACAAGATGTCATAGACATACAGTTACATGCTACTCCCGATGAAATCAAGAAATGGTCCGAACAAGGAGGGGTCCAGACAGATCAAGGATGGGTGACGAAGGGAAAAGCCACATGGTTTCTCCCCGACTCTATGGTTCAAGTCATTATTAATACCGCACATAGTCCGGCACATCTAGGAGAGAAAGCTATGTTAGACAGTATTCAGAACCTTTGGTTCAACAAGCACTTACGAGCTGCAGCCAAGCAGAAAGTCCGTACCTGTATGATATGTTGCCAGTTCAATCCAGGTAAAAGTGTCCCGGTGGAACAAGGTGGATTCCAACCTCCTGACCACCCTTTTGAAGTCCTCCAGATGGATTATATTCAGATGGAGCGATGTCGAGGTTTCAAGTATGTCCTCGTAGTTGTATGCGCTTTGTCCAGGTGGACAGAAGCATATCCAGTTCCAGATTACACAGCCGCGACCACTGCCAAGCAGTTGGTTCGTGAATTTTTTCCCCGCTATGGACTCCCTAGGGTCGTGTATTCTGATAACGGCCAGCCATTCTCATCTGAACTCATGAAACATGTTTCCCTTCTGTTAGGGTACCAGTGGAAGTTCCATTGTGTGCGCCATCCTGAAGCAGCCGGTCTCGTAGAGAGACATAACCAGACCCTGAAAATCCGTATTGCTAAGACATGTAAAGAGAAAGGTGTAGATTGGCTAGTTGCCCTGCCAGTTGCTTTATTCTTCATGAGGATGGTTGCACATTCCAGATCAGGTCTGTCCCCTTATGAGGTCGTATTCGGCCGCCCCCCAAACATGTGGGGTATACCTAGACCCCGCAGTATTACAGATGTTTCCAGTAATATGTTGACAGATTACCTAGCTTCCTTGATGTCTGCCCTACACTCTTGTCGTTTCCAGGTTGCCGCTGCATTTCCAGACAATACTGAAGTGAAACCGCATGAGGTCATTCCAGGCGACCTTGTCCTTGTAAGGAACTTTGATCGTTCAAGTCCGCTGGAGCCTCGTTGGAAAGTGCCGCGACTTGTCCTCCTGACCACCCGCACGGCCGTGAAGTTGGAAGGCCGCAAGGGGTGGGTCCATCTGTCCCATATAAAGAAGTTCCATGGAGTTCGAGAAAAAACATTTTCAAAGGACTGTTCCATTTCTAAAGACTGCCTAAAAACAGACTCTGAACTCAAGCCTCCCCTGTTAGAGGAAACTCCGCAACAGGAGTATAAATTAAAACTCAGGTCTAGTAAATTAAGTCAGCCAGTTTAATTGTCTAAGTCCCTCTCGGGTGAAACGGTTAGACAGGTCCCTGACATGTATGAGATAGACCCCCATAGTGAGAGAGTTAGTCAAAACTCTATACGATGTATTATCATTCTAAGTTTTATGCTATTTATGAGTTTTATGGTTACCTGCACAAGTTATGCTTTACATTTATGTTTTCCAAGTTCACATGTAAACAAGTTTGCTAATGCTACAGTAGAGCACACATTTAGTGATCTGCCTCTTCACGAGCTATCCTATCGTCTTGCTATGAGAAATAATACATTCATTAGAATGTTACACTATTCACACCAGACCAGCAATGCCACTAATTGTTGGGTGTGTGGTCGACTCCCCCCTTTCCAGACACCGAAGGGAGTTCTACCACTTTTTCCTTATCCGTTTTCACATAATGGTTCGTGTGGAGCATGGTCCACGCTAACGTCATCCTCAAATGATATGTCCCTTTTGAACAAGACATGTTTTCCAGACAAGCAAGGTCTCTCCCGTAGAACAGGGTTAGATCTAGAAAACGAAGTATATGACTTAGGTAATTATTCTTCGAATTTTATGGTCCTGAATGTTCAGTCTGATACTACTCCAGATTTGCCTGCTATTTCAGTACTACCAGTCAAAGGCGAATTATGTGTTAGAAAGAATGGTTCCGCATATGTAGGACATAGTGATTGTACTACTATTGTCGAGTATAGTGACAGTGGGAAATCTATTTTCAAAGCCTCACGTCATTCTTATTTTGTTTGTGGTCAGACCGCATATGTTCGTCTGCCCCTCGATTGGGATGGAACATGTTACATTGCCTTCCTACTGCCACCAGTTTTTCTAGCCCCATCTGATTATCACAGAAACACACATCTAGTACACGTCAGACATAGAAGGGAGATTGAGTCCCCAATTGTCGATCAAACTGAAACTACTCTAGAACAATATCAAGACTTCAATAAAGGTTTCTTCTTCTTTATAGGACCTATCCAGAATAGTAAGTTAATACGTAGGTTAACCAGAACCCTCGAAGCAGTAGTGAATGAGACTACTTCTGCTCTAGGTAACTTAACCGAAGAGCAATCTGCTATGAGATTTGTCGTGCTCCAAAATTGTCTCGTTCTTGACGTCATACTGGCCGATAGAGGAGGAGCATGTAGAGTCATCGGATCTAGTTGCTGCATTTTCATTCCTAATAACGCGCCGTCTGTTTATTCAGCTATAACCAGACTTCATAAAATTGCCCATCAGTTACACCAGAATCCAGGCACCTGGACATGGTCCGGTTGGCTCTGGAGTATTATATCTGCCTGGGGATGGAAAGTATTGTCATTCTTAGGTATTGCAGTAATGATCATATTCAGTTGCTGCCTCTGTATACAATGTGGCCCTGCGATTTGCGGCATTTGTGCTACCTCTTGTATTCCTAGTCCTACGTCCCGTTCCAAGACAATTCGAGACGAGCAAATGATGCTATATGACATGATAGATGGTATCATGAATATAGATGTTTCCTGATGGAAACGTAGGGCACAAGGAGGGAATGTGGAAAAGTAAATTTTGCCATGTTATATGTGCCTACGTGTTCCCCATATTATGTTATATGTGCATGATCGATATGCATGTATTCCCTTCTGATCGATTAAAGACGCAATTACAGTTGTGTCCATCTCTAGTATGCCAGTTTCCAGTCCTCGTGAAAACAACGAATATTAGGTCTATGTAAAGCTACGTTGCCACATTTTACAGTGTGCACGTTAATTCATTGAATTGTCCCCGTTTCTAGGCCTCAAAAGGGCCCGGACTCAGATTCAGCTCCTGTCTCCTGAACCCTCTCCGAGGAGCGATACAGCCCCCACCTGTATCCCTGACCCTTCACTTACTTCTTGCCTCGCAGTGCCCGGCCCGGCCTGGCTCTGCCTCCCAGTCTGCCAAGAGTATGTTATGATTCTAGTTATCAGTCCAGCCCTCCTCCTCTGCATTCCTAAGCTACTGAATCGCATCAATAGTTTCCGTCATGGTCTAGCCTTTATGTCTCCATGTAAGAGAAATACTGTATTAATATTCATAGAATATCACTAGCACTGCACTACATATAGAATTATGTATACACCAGTCTTAGAGTCTATTATCCTTTGCCCTGATAACTTTTGGATTCTATCAACATGTACTCTAAACACCAGATACTAGATATGCCTGGGTACATGTTGCTCTGACACTCCAGACTTTAGTCTCCTCTTCTAGCGCAGAAGTCATAGCCCCCAGTTCTCCCTGGTAACACGTCATTGCCCATTTGCGCGCACCACTAGGTTAGAGGTCCCAGCTGCTCAGGTAGCCCCCTCCATGTTTCCGCCCCTTTTATGACATATTCTGTTACGTCTACATCACATGTCTATGTATACGCCCTGTACACGCCTTCTTGTTACATAATTTTGCCCTTATCTTTCGCGACTGCTATGAACCACGCCTACTGCTACGCCTACTGTATTGAATGTAATGTATTTGTTCAAGTATATATGCTGTGCACCCATGTTGAAAGCTATCCTATCCCCTTATGCTCCCAGATCCTGCCCCCGGCAGCTGCCATCCTATTCCCGTACAGGCTGTCCTGTTCCTGTCCTTTATGTCTGATTAAAGCCTGTAAACTCCAGCTACCTCGAATCTTGACTCTTATTTATTGAGCTATCTGTTTATTGATTATTCCGAAAAATAGATCCGGTATTAAATTATTTATATACCACAATACGGAGAGCCGCGACCGCCCGTTGGGGACCGCCAACAATCGGACTGGTGAGTGGCGGGCCTGAGGTTGCCTCTTTTTTTTCTCCTGGATTGCGGGCTGAAGCTGCAGCGGCCGCAGAAGGTAGAGGAGGTCGCACCGCGTGGTGTGGGTGCGGCCTCTGGTGCAGCCCCTGGCGAGGAAGTGACTTGAGTGCGCGGCAGCCCTTTGGGGCCCACCAGCAGGGAGGGGGGGAGCACTGACCACAGACACAGAAATGGTGTGATAAAGGCCGCTTTATTGGAATCAGGTGCACCCTACGAATCCACAACCTTGGCCTGCGCCGAACAAAACTATACCTCACCATGGGCCAGATGTATAATTCCTATTTACCGACTCCTAAATACCGACTCATACCGAATCGGTATTTAAGAGTCGGTAAATAGGAAGGAGGCAGATGTAGGTAAAAAATTACCGATTCTGTAAGAGTCGGTATTTACCAAATCTGTAAATACCGATTCGGTATTTCACATTGATTCCTATGGGCCTTGAAGCCCATAGGAATCAATGTGAAATACCGAATCTGTATTTACAGATTCGGTAAATACCGAATCCTGCAAGGGTGCAGGGGGTGTCACTTTGACACCCTCTAGCACCCCAAGTACAGGCATGTGTGCCATGTGCATGCACACCTAAATTCGATATTTTACCACCCAATAGGATTGGGTGGTAAAATACTGACTCTTAAGGGCCTGTGGCACTCTTAGGAGTGTCACCTACATATGGATTTACCGAATCGGTAAATATACCGATTCTGTAAATTCAGACCCACCTACATCTCAAAAGACAAATACCGGTCGGTAACGGCCGAAATCGGCCGTTACCGACCGGTATTTGGCGACCTACATCTGGCCCTAAATATGCAAATGCCTAACAGCCCCCCACCCCTAAACGGATCCCCAATATTGCAACATCAACATCAACACAACATCACATCTGCAACATATCCCCCTACCTAACCAACTATAAATGACCTCAGTGTCCCCCACCACCTGCCCAACAGCACAGGCCTCCTGCCATACCCCCGTTTCTTAACTAGGAGAAGCGCCAATTCCAGCGCAGCACACCAGAACCTGTTCCAGCGACACAACAACAGTTCCCACGTGACCATCAATCCTCCGGTGCACCATCTCCCAAGAAAACCCCTTCTGCCCAACAAAGTTCCCACACACAATAATAAACCCTCACTAAAATTGGGAGGGAGGGTGGGAAAAAAGCTTGTGTCCCCACCGACCAACGACCGGCTGCTGTGTCACTGCACACCAAAATGGTGGACAGTGACACAAAATGCCCGGTCATAAAGGCCCCCCAGCCCAACCAGCCCAAAAACAGCCCAAGCCAACTCCGCCAGCCCAACCAGCCCAAAAACCTTTCCGCTGTTTCCTTGTGCCCCCTCCCCCCTACTGGGCCCCAAAAATCCCCAGGGGGGGCAAGCCTCCCGCTGGTTGGCCGCCCCCCCAAATCCCCATTTGGCCCACCAGTAGGGGGGGGAGCACTGACCACAGACACAGAAATGGTGTGATAAAGGCCGCTTTATTGGAATCAGGTGCACCCTACGAATCCACAACCTTGGCCTGTGCCGAACAAAACTATACCTCACTAAATATGCAAATGCCTAACAGCCCCCCACCCCTAAACGGATCCCCAAAATTGCAACATCAACACAACATCCCATCTGCAATATAGCCCCCTACCAAACCAACTATAAATTACCTCAGTGTCCCCCACCACCTGCCGAATAGCCCAGGCCTCCTGCCATACCCCCCTTTCTTAACTAGGAGAAGCGCCACTCAAAAGCCGGCTAACGACTTTCGACCCCCCCATTGGACTCCAGCCCCCTCGGATATCCTGCGCACCCCCAAAGCCACATCCAGAGCCTCCTTCAACTGAACAATGTACAGCTCCATTCCATACCGAGAGAGGTGAACCCCGTCTTCCCTAAAAAAGTACACTGCCCCGTACCTAAGCTCAGGATGCTCCATCCTACCTATACCCTCCCTGGCACAGAAATCCCTCATCTCCCTATTGATCTTCCACCTCGTCCTATCAATAGCCCCTGGGCGCCCGCCCCCCTCCAAAACCTTCTGGGGATATACTCTGACCAAATCACGTGACAACCTGACCATTGCCTCCTTATCTCCAACAGGTCCCTCTTCATCTGCTTGACAAGCAACAAGCCCTTACACAGCACCAGGTCATTTTCGCCCAAATGGATAACCACCACATCTGGGCACACACCCCCCGCACCACATTATTCAACAAGGGCATCAACTCATGCAAACGCATTCCCCCTTTTCCCCGCCAATGACACCTAAACAATCGGTCATCCAGTTCCAAGTTAAGTTTCCGATGCTTGTCCCACTCAGCCCTCTCTGCCCGCTTGACAAAGGAGTGTCGCACAATGTAAATTTCCAATACTGCCGCCTCCGGCCCCGCCACAGCACCTGCAAAGACACACATGTAAGAAAGGCGAAAAGAAGCAGCTCAACACGCCCCTCCCCCCCCGCGGCCTGACGTACGTCCGGTAGCAATCCGACTTCCACCGCCCCAACCGCTTGATCTCCTCCTTCCTCCACCCCCTCCGTGCTGCTTTCGTCGCCACCCCAATTCGAAAGGAATGTGTCCCAAAAGCCTTCGGGTCCTCACCCATAAACCGCAGGGCGTGCCGCAGAACCCACAACGCCTGAGCCGCCGTCACCCTGCCTCCTTCCCACCGACCAAAGACCTCCTCCCCAACGCACTCCGACCCGCTGCCAACCGCCGGCCCCACGCCGCGGGACATACCCCCTCCCAGCCCCTCGGGCCCAACACCACCCATGTCCCCACTCCCCGTTGATCCGTCGTGGAGCGTCGCAAGCGCACTGCTACCTCCCGGGCCCGTATCTCCACATACCCCCACAGGATCCCCAACCCCCCTTTATGGCCCACCAACTCCGACACCCGGAATGCTCCAAAGAACAGCCAAGACATGAGTGTGGAAAACAAAACCGTTTCCCCCCCATCCCGACACACCGATGACAAAGCACCAAGCAAACCCCCCAGTAAGTTCACCGTAATCGGTCGACGCTGACTCACCCTCACTCCCCTCTCCCTCGCCCACCCTTCCAGCAAACGAGCCCTCAACTCTCCCGCCGACGGAGGATACCCCCACCACAGCTTCCCCATGAATGCCACTGCTGACAACTTGCCTGCAATCGTCACCCGCGACAAACCCTTTTCCAACAAAGACAACATGAACTGTACCACCTGCTCCTCCGGCTGCCACCGATCCCCGTGCCTTACCACACCAGACCGTCGAAATTCCTCCCACGCCTGCACATACACCTTCCAAGTCGACGCAGCCACCGATGCCCTCACCAGTTGAATGACCCGGCGTCTCCCACCGCCCAAAGCTCCCTCGGGACCCGCGTCTTGACCTTTTCCGCCTCCGTGGTAGCCCATGGAACCTCCGCCACTGTGAACGAGACAGAGCATCCGCAATGTCATTGTCCACCCCAGGGACGTGGCGAGTGTGAAACAGAATGTCATTCTCCAAACAGCGCAGTATAAACACTCTCATCAGCTTCAACACCTGGGGGTCCCGAGCCGACTGCCTGTTCACCACCTGCACCACCGACATGTTGTCAACCCAAAACAAGACCCGCTTGTGTGCCAACTCGGATGCCCACACCGTGATCGCCACCAGCAACGGGAACAACTCCAAAAACGCAATGCTACATCCCCCCGCCTGTGGCGGCCATTGCTCCACGCACCATCGTACTGCCCAGTACAAACCGAAGCCTCCAACTCCCACCGCATCGAAAAACAGCGTGACGTCCCACTCCTAATCCTCCGGTGGAGCCATGGGCACGCCATTGAACCGCCCCAGGAACGCCAGCCACATCTGCAAATCCTCCTTCATCCCCGCCGACAAACGCACGTGATGATGCCGCACAGACAAACCCGACAACGCCAAACCCAAACGCCGGCAGAAAGTACGGCCTGCCCGCACCACGCGACACGTAAAGTTCAGATGCCCCAACAGGACCTGCACCTCTAGCACCGTCACCTTCCGCTTGTGCAACATGCCGCTCACCAACTCCAACATCGCCGACCTCTTGTCCTCCGGCAGGCGTGCTTCCTTGGCCGCTGAATCGAGCTCTATACCGAGAAAGGACAACAGCGTACTGGGACCGTGCATCTTCTCTGGCGCCAGGGGAACCCCAAATTCAACCATTAGCTCCGAAAAACTGTCCAGCTGCTGCTGGCAGTCCATCGAACCGGGCCGCCCCACCAGAAAGAAGTCATCCAGATAGTGCGTCACCGTCTCAGAGCCTGTGTGCCTGGAAAAAGCCCACTGCAGAAAGGAACTGAACCGCTCAAACAATGCACAGGAGATAGAGCATCCCATAGGCAGCGCTTTGTCAACATAAATGCCCCCGTCAAACTGAATCCCCAGCAACTGGTGATCCTCCGGGTGTACCGGGAGTAGGTGGAATGCCGACTTAATGTCACACTTCGCCATCATAGCGCCCGCCCCGACAGCCGCCACGGGCTTCCGAGCCACGTCCACAGACGAGTATGAAACCGCAGCGAGGTCAGCTGATATAAAATCATTCACCGACACTCCCTCTGGCAACGACAGGTGCTGTATCAGCAGGAATTGCCCCAGCTCCTTCTTGGGTCAACCCCGGCAGAGGCGGCTCCTCAAAGGGGCCCACCATCTGAGCTTCCTTGACCTCCTTGAACAGTTTCTCTCGCACAATTCCCTTGTGTGCATTCACCGACTTCAGATTGTCCGCCCAGCGCGCAATCCGAAGGCCTTCATAGCCCAAGCGAAATCCCTCCCGAAAGCCTCAACGCAAAACGGCCGCATCATCCGCCCGCGGATACGCCGCCAGCCAGGGTTCCAACGGCTCCAGTCTAACCGGCGTACAAGCCTTTTCCCAGGGATCCAGCCCTCCCTACCTTCCCCCTGCCCCCCGCTCTGTGTCCCCCTGCCCTGAGTCCCTCCCGGCGCGGGCTGCTGCCCCGGATGACCCCCGACACCCCAGCATCTGACCACCGGGTGTCGCCACCCACATTTTGAGCACTTGTGCCGAAAATGGCACACTTGCCAGCCACAAGCCCCCTTGTTGAAGTCCCAGCAAGCCCCGACTGAGCTCTGACCGGCTGACTCACCCTGCCCCACCCCCCCACGGGTGGGACGTGCCGAAAAGGGGGTCGGCCCGAGCGGCAAACCGCTGGCCGTATAGACGGTGTGCCCAAACTTGGTCCCGCCCATTGTCTGCTGGTAGAGGTCAGAATCCAGCTCCCCCCATTTCGTGTCCGGGTCGGCCGCCATACGTGCCCGGAACTCCTCATCATAGTGGGACCAAGCGTACCCACCGTATGTCACCTGAGCCCTCCGCACCACGTCCATGTACTTAAAAAGCGCAATGGACCAATCCGGAAACTTTTCGCAATATACGCTAGCTTATATCAGGAAAGCCGCCGACCAATTATTGATCGTGAGGGGCACTTTGGGGCGCCTTGCTAACTCCTGCTCCTCCTCCTTGTTCCCTGTGCAACAGCTTCAAAATGTCTATGTACTCCCCCTTCCAGATCTTCTCCCTTGTAGCCAGCGACAGGTGCGCACCCAGCGGCTTGGTCACCCCCATGTACGGGAGCTTGCGCACCGGCACCACACAACTCTACTTCCCCCCGGCCATGGACTCCCCCGCCTTCGCGCCCCCCGCCACCGGCTCCCCACCAGCGCTCGACCCGACGCCGCCCGCCGGCGCCCCACCTTCCGTGCCCACCCCCGTGTCCTTCACATAGCGGCCTTTCACCAGCCGCCCCCAATCATCCCCCCCAGTATACGTCCCCACTGACACCTGAGCGCAGCGCCGCTTGCCCGCACCACTCCCCACTCCGTCTCCAACCTTACTTGGCGTCAAGGTCGGCGTCCGCGCTGGATCCCGCCCCCTAACCAGTGGAGCTGAGGGGGCGCCGCGGCGGCCTTACCGGGAAGTCGGGCTTCCCCCAGCAGCGGCAACGCTTCCCGCACTCGAGGATCCGCCAAAGCCGTTATTTCCATAATCCGCTACCTCTACCGCCGCGCAGACAGCAAATCCGCCGCAGGACCACACCAGGTACCGGGACACACCTCTAAGCCCAAGACACCGAAAACCGCCAAATGCGCAGTACCACAGCTCCGAGGCCCACAACAGCAAAAAGCTTGTGCCCCCACCGACCCACGACCGGCTGCTGTGTCACTGCATACCAAAATGCCCGGTCATAAAGGCCCCCCAGCCCAACCAGCCCAAAAACAGCCCAAACCCACTCCGCCAGCCCAACCAGCCCAACCAGCCCAAAAACCTTTCCGCTGTTTCCTTGTGCCCCCCTCCCCGCTACTGGGCCCCAAAAATCCCGGGGGGGGGGGGGGCAAGCCTCCCGCTGATCAGCCGCCCCTCCCAAATCCCCATTGATGCACTGAGCGACCGTCTGGGAGCACCCAGCGGCATTCGAAGGACAAGACCGGGCGCGGCAGCGCCCTGTGCTCGTATAGCTCTTGCAACCGGCTTTGGCGTGGAAGGCTGCACAGAGCAGGACGGACTTTTTGCCTGTAGTGCACGGAGGCCCATGCGCAACAGAATTGAGGGCCACTGCCATCTGGAAGACACAAGGGCCTCCGGGGAAGGAGCGGACAGGTGGCCAGCCATGAATTCGTGCACATAGGGGGTGCAGGGACAGAAGGATACACCCCCCCAGGAGCCGGCTGGAAATATTTCTACATAGCACAAGGCAGCACCACTGGGAATAGGCGCAGAAGGGTACCCCCAACACACTCCAAACACGACCCTGGTGTTCTGGTAGTTACTAGGCCCCGCAGATAAGCGTGCTGAGAGGCGCACGACCAGAGGGGGGGCCAGCCATGGGGAAAACAGACAACAAACAGGCCAAGCTGTGTTTTAAAAAAATGCTCTACCAGACTACAACAGTATAGAACGTGGTGTAGCAACTGATTTATGTACTCCTTCGTGTATGACAGAGTCTCACTCTCTACCATTTTGAGAAAGTGCAAAGTATCACTAAGAATACCTCGCAGGCGTGCGCTTGCTCATAAATCGTTAAAGAGAAGGGTATACCCAAAATCACTGGGACCTGGGTGTAGAACAGTATAGAACGTGGTGATCCCAGTACTATTACATCAAAACTGTGTAAATGGAAGCAGTACAATTTAAATCAAAAACAGTTACTCACAAAGAGAGTTAAATAGCGCTCAAGTGTTATTTAATCACACAGAACACATGATGCAGAACTTTTCAAAAGAATATTTTACACAAACATTAAAAACCATCATTGGTGTGCCGGCAGGGTGGGAGGGGAGGAAAAGTGGTGACTTAAGTGGGGTAGTGAGGCAAGTGAAACGATACTAGTGAGTATCACAATCAAATTGCTGGGCATGCTATTCAATGCCACACATTCCTAACATAGACCATATCAAATAGATTACAATGAATTACACAGCTATGTAAAGCAGAAAGTCACAGTGCGACATGCGCCGTTGGCGGTACTGGCATTGGTAACGTGTCGACGTTTCGACCCCTGAAGCTATGTAGGTTACTTCGAATCCTTACTGGAGGGGTCTTCCTCAGGACAGACGTGATAGTAAAGGGGAGGGGCACCTAGGGGTATAATGGAAGAAGGAATAGTCAGGTCCGATATTAATTAAGACGAGGACAAAGGCAGGTGTGAGTCACTATATTTACCGTATCTGATTAAGAGAAAGGCCTCCTACGCGGACGATGGTGCTCATTGGCTCCAAGAATTGCAAGGTGGGGAAGAGAGTGATAAACACCTGTAAAAAGGTCAGTGAACCTTAAATGAATCAAGGGTCACAAGGATGGGATCCCATATTAATTTAACTGTAAACTTACTCAGAAAAAAGGCGGGAAACTCAGTAATAATCCTCCATGGTAGTGTCAATCCTGCTTGGAAATCGTGGCCAAAGCACCATCGATCAAGATGTGGAAACAATCACGGATTACTTCAGCCGATTGAATCAATCAATCTAAAGGAAGCGGGGGAGGGAAACAGAATCAATGCGAGGACCCGGGTTGGAAGTGCACCTAAAGTCGCTACAATGGAAATTAAAAAGTGCAAAGGCGCCTAGTGAGACTTATCAAAGTGCATGGTTGACAACGCCTAAATATCTCAGACAGGTTAAATAAAATGGGTATCAACATCAGGAGATGCATGCCCAGAGAAGCATGGTTTTCTCGTGATGTAACACTGAAGGCGCCGGGATAACGTTCGGTGTTGTTCAAAGTACCAAGTTAAAATGAAATACTCGTGCTTCTATAGTCGAAGTGAGTGAGGTATAGACATCGTTGTGCGATGCATACCTAGGGAAACCTACTCAATTGTTATGTGTCATGGCGAAACGAGAGCGGTACCCCAAGTTAAAAGGAAATACTCATGCTTCTGGAGTCAAATTAAGCGAGTTATAGACATCTGGTACGATGCATACCTGGGGAGCCTACTTAATTGTGATGTACCATAGCGAAGAAAGCGCGGTACCTCAGAGTGCTAGTTCGTACCTGTGAGGAAATCTAATGGTACATTTGGTGATTAATTCAAAAGACCCCATGGGAAAGAAAGCGCACGTGCTGCCACATAGTAAAGATCGGAAAACGTTTGAGCCTACACAAAACATGATGGAATCAACCGCACTCACCCTTACTACTGAAGCCGTGCTCCAAAGAATGGAAAGAACGTGCCACCTGTGCGAGAGCCTTATTTGAATAGAAGCGCAGCCGGAGATGCCGGGAACCGCGTGACATCTAGCGTGGTGCAGCCGCTAGATGCCGGTATGCACGCAAATCTGAACTCATCAGAAGGGAAGACAGACTGGGTATCTCTTTTCAAGGCATTTGCGTGACATCAAAACACCCCAAAAAATGTATGGAAATGCGTGCATCAACAATAATCCGATAAGACAGACGTCCCTAAAGGCGTAAAATAAATTACATTTGGACATGCCTCCATAAGTACATAAACAATTACTGTCAAAACATGGTGATTGCAAAAAAAAAATTAGCACTAGGCATGTGAGATTCATGCGGTTATAAAGACACAATAAATCACGTTGGACATGATTCCATAAGTACATGAACAATTACTCTCCAAGCATGGTAAATGCAATAACAAAGTTAGCACTAAGCATGTAAGACTAATACGGTCATGAAGTCAATTTTGTATATATGTAAGCCCATGGATTCAATAACATATATAGCGATTCTTGCAGAAGGACTGGACCAAGTTGTTGAATTTGTAGTCCATGAAAAATATCATATTAGACACTCGTACACAGTCATATTTCACAATCATAGTTGGAGGAAAGTTCATTCTCTGAAATAAAAGTAAACACATCCCCACATTCTAGACAAATATAGGGTGAAATTTGAGGCCATGTCCAAAGGCACCCATTGTATGCAGTAATTAGTGTTACGTCCTCATAGTTCTTAAATTGTTACGTATTGAGGCATGCTAGTTGGGCATAGCGCATAGCTAGGGTCCAGTTTGTTCAGCCCGTTAGCAATGGTGTCCAGACGTACCATCCATTTTGATTCTTGAATATTTAAGATCGTGGCAACGTTGCCCCCTCTTGGTCCCAGTTCAGCTTTCTCTATCACCAGCCACTGCAGTTGGTCCGGATTGTGTCCCATCGCTGCAAAGTGTTCAACCAGTGGTACCCCTACGACAGAGCAATGGATCCTGCTCTGATGTTGCAGAATTCTAGTCTTGATCTTCTGAGGGCCTCCGGGGAAGGAGCGGACAGGGGGCCAGCTGTGAATTCGTGCACATGGGTGGAGCGGGGGCTGAAGGGTACACCCCCCCAGGAGATACCGTAGAGGCCGGCTGGAAATATTTCTACTTGGCACAAGGCAGCACCACTGGAAATAGGCGCAGAAGGGTACCCCCAACACACTCCAAACACAACCCTGGTGTTCTGGTAGTCACTAGGCCCCGCAGATAAGTGTGCTGAGAGGGGCACGACCCGAGAGGGGGCCAGCCATGGGGAAAACAGACAACAAACAGGCCAAGCTGTGTTTTGAAAAATGCTCTACCAGACAACAAGACACTGAACTGGAGCATCCCACAATAGTGGCAGAAACGCAGATGGATTCCGATCAAGAAGATGATATCGAGGCCATGCTGCGCAAGGTCAAGGTCAGTCTGCGTGCGATAGACTCAAAACTGGACTCCCTCGTGGTGAGAATGGATCACGTATCGCAAAAGGTAGAGAATCACGAAAGCAGGATTGATGCACTTGAAACCAGGGTGTTGGATTTCAACGACTGCCAAGCAGAAACACAGGAACAACTCCTCTGCCATAAGGGCGAAACACGAAGACCTTGAAGTAAGATCATGGAGAAATAATGTCCGCATAACAATAATTCCAGAGACCACGAACATACGAATACATAGAAGGGCTCTTAGCCCCAAGCCTCCCCCTGCTGCTCAACCTCATCCGATACTGGTTCGCCTCTTAAATTACAGGGACAGGGACACTGTTTTAAGGATGGCCTGCGAGCAAGGATCATTACAATACCAGGGCAATGCCATCGCTCTTTTTCCTGACTTTACCCAGGCGGTCCAGGCGGCATGGAGGGTGTTCATCCCGGCCAAAAAATTACTCCAAAAGGCGGGAACCAAATATGCAATGCTTTATCCTGCCAAGCTCCGGGTGCAGACTGGCAGCAGGCCCATGATCTTTACGGACTCAAGTGCAGCTCTAAAGTTTGCCAAACAGGCCAAGAAGGCGGAAACGATACATCATCGCGCGGCCAGCTGAGTGACAATGACTAAACATGCAGGACCTACCCATTTCAACTCAGATTGTCACCACCTCCTCTGGAAGTAACACAACCAGCGGAGGGCAGGTGAGAGCAGCAGTAGTAGTTACACCTTGGTTTGTTGCCATGTACTACTACTAGCCCTGAGTTGGGTAACATTTGTTTGTGTTCTCTCTCTCTAAACTTGTTCCATGATAGGCGTATTGGAAGTACAACGAACGCTCGGCTCCCTGCTGCTTTGCGACAGGGCAGAATGCCAGCAACCCCACGCTCCCTCTGGGATAATTCCCTGTAGCCCTAAGGTTCCAGGGCGCATGTTGCTGTTGAGGTGGTTAAATGGGGAAACACAACCTATTTGGGGGGTTGATGTGGGTGGGGGAGGGTAGGGAATGTTAATGTTATTTATGGTTCACTGCAGTTTGCATTGCAAATGTCTACGTGTTAGCTGGTCTGAATGACTGGATACAATGCTTAGGCAGTTTAGCTATGTATTTATTAATAGTTGTCACAGACGTCCTTTTTCTTTATGACAGTCTGTCTTTAGAGTTGCAATATTGAAATAACATTCTCAGTTAAAGTAAGGAAATAATAATAAGAGTCTTCCTTTATGTTCGTTTTCATGCACTCTGCTGGGTTTGACTCGTCTTTCTGAATATCCGGGTCTCCTTCCTGGCTCTGTGCTTTCTCTACTCCTTTGTGTATGGCTCGGATGATGGAGAGAGAGAGAGAGAGAGCTTTAAATATTGGGTCCAATTAGGTGCCCGAGGGGAAAGGGAGTGAGGGGTCACCAGTTTGTGATGATAGCGGTTTACGGGGCGCTGAGAGTGAGAGAAAATAAAAAAAAAAGAGACATGTGAGGGAAGGAGACTTAAACGTCCGATGTAGACCACCTCCCTACCCAACCGAGGAAACTTTTCCGTACCTGGGTTAGCCACGCTCTTCCTGGAGCGTGGCGGGTTGACTCGCGTTGCTCGTTCTCCTTCCATTCCTTCACTTCCTTCGCGTTCTCGGCGTCCTCTTGGCCCTTTGTCGTCTGCTCTTTTCCTTCTCTTCTAGGTGTCCCGTCCTCTTGGCTTTCTCCACCTTGCTTTCGTGCATCGGAGTAGAGACACACCTCCTTCCGGGGCTCATCCTCTTTAACTGGCAGGGAGAGAGTGACGTTCTGTTCGGGGGCGTGGCTAACATTCGCTGAGAACTCCCAGTTAAAGGGACCGTGAGAAAAGTCTCCGTGGTCTTCGTCGTTGGACATGCGCCAATCGTCCTGCTGAGTATGGAAATAAGGTGAAGAATCATTTTGGAGTTCCCACCAGTCTGTAGTCCTTTTGTTTCTCTTCCCCTGTACCCTCTACCCTGTGACACTACACTTGCCCTAAAATCGGGGAGAAATCTACACAATCCAAACACCGTCATCAAAAGACACGTGGGGGCTCCTGTAGTTGTGACGCAACCTTCAACAGCTGCCAGAGTTTACCGGGTCTGATTAACTCATTCAGATAATTGAGCTGGCGTGCAAATCGCATAGATGTGAACACTAAACTGCATCACTTGGAACATGCGTGGTCTGAATGACCATAGAAAATCCAGACTGGTACAGTCATATCTCACTAGACATGCAACAGATATCTGTCTCCTGCAGCAGACACATTTAAAAGAGGCCGCCCGCTCTAGATTAACCTCCAATAGACGAAGTGAGGTATACACATCTAACTACTCGAATTATTCACGGGGGTGGTGATCCGGATTCAGCTGGGTATTCCCTGGCAAATGCAGCAAAAGATCAAGGACCCTGACAGCCGCTACATAATAATACGGGGTACACTTTGTAACAGGCAGGTCATTATCACCAAAACATATGGCCCTAACACTGACAATCCTGCATTCTTTTATCACGTGTGACACAAAGTGCAGTCTTTGAGGGATGCCACGATATTGTGGGGAGATGACTTGAATGTTGTACTGTCGCTTACGGCTGCCCTAAAAGGATTAATGTCCGATCATCATTTATTGGACTCTTGGCGCATATTCCACCCACCACCCGAGAAGGTACATTTATCACGCAACAGCACCATGCTTGGACCAGACTCGACTTCTGGCTAATATCTGAGGATGCACACTCCTGGTCCACTGAGGTCACCCACCATGCCCACACACTTTTGGACCATGCCCCTGTTATGCTAAAACTCTCAGTTCCGAAGCCCTACATACAGCCATTTGCGTGGCGCCTTCCCCCTAACGTGCTATTAGATGCTGCATTCAAAGAGGAGATCAGGACACGCATAACGGAGTACTTCGAGCACAAGACAGGTTCCGTCGACTCTGCTGGGACGCTATGGGAGGCGTTCAAGGTTGTGATTCGGGGGTCCTGTATAGCTCTTCAATCTGGGGTGCTGAGGGACATCCGGGGGTGTCTAGGTAGGTTGGAAAAGGAAATACAAATAGAAGCACAATACTTTCACTACCCATCGTCCGCAGTATTAGGGCGCATGCATAGCAAACGTACAGGTTTCCAGGAGGAGGTAAGAAGGGAAAAAACTTCTTGCACAAACACGCAACTGCGTGTGGCTATGGCAAAGGGGACCGTAGTGTGGAGTAGTGTGGCTCACTGGTTAGAGGCGGCAGACCCGAGAGCAGAGGACGGCCCGGGACCAGGGTTCGATTCCCGACGCGGCAGGTTTCTGGACCAGGGTCAGCGGACTCGATAATTCTCTCGCCACGGTGCCCACTCTGATCAGCGATCACACTCGGCAACTCTGGGCACTAGCTTGCCTCATCTTCACTAACGGCCCCACCAGACCGCCGGGGATGCCTGGTCTCACCCTGGAGATACCCATTAAGGGACCATCTCTCAGGGAAGCCAGGAAGGGTTTCGCAGCGGTCGAAGCGCGGAGGTACCCCTTCGGGAGTGATTCCAGCGCTATATAAGCACATAATTAATTAATTAATTAAAAGGGGACCGGCCCAGAAGGAAGCTGGCAAACCTCCTGAAGCCACCCAGAGAATCTAACTACATCACGGAGATTGCCACTTCGGATGGAAACATGGCTATTACACCACAAGCCATTTTAGACACAATGAGAAATTTTTATACACTGTTATATACCTCCCAGTCCGACCCGCCTGACTCTGTTCTATGGGAGTATTTTGACACGATTGAGCTCCTGTGGCTAAGCAGGCGCATCGTGAGTATTTAGATGTTCCATTCACAGTTGAGGACGGGAGGAGGGTCATAAATAGCCTGCCGGCGGACAAAGACCCAGGGGCGGACGACTTTACGGCTAAATTTTATAAGGAATACTCAGAGCTACTAGCCCCCCACCTAGTCTACCAAGAAGCCGCATTGGAGGGTGCCCTGCCGAGGTCTATGCAGGAGGCCATCATTATACCACTGCTAAAGCTGGATATAGATCCCTCGAAGTGTGATTCATATTGTCCGCTCTCATTGATTAACTTAGATGCCAAGATTTTTGCCAAACTACTGGCCAATAAGCTACAGCCGTAGCTCCCCATGATTGTCAGGCCGGACCAATCCAGATTTGTGCTGGGTAGGTCTACCTCACATAATCTTAGGACAATATTTGCGTTACTACACTATCTCGTCCCTCACGTCCCGGCGATTGCTGCACTCTTAGACGCCACAAAGGCCTTTGACTCTTTGGAGTGGGGGGTTCTTGTTTCCTCTTCTTCACAGGCTAGGCTTGAGTCAACTATTCATACAGCAGATGAGGCTTCTATACACTTTGCCCACAGCGCGACTTAAGGTTAACGGCTTGATCTCTTAACCCATAACCATCACCAGAGGGACTATGCTGGGCTGCCCTCTGTCGACTTTATTGTTTGCGATAGCGACTGAGCCATTGGCAGCCATGATAAGGCAACAGCATGCAAATCAGGGGATTGAGTTTACTGATAGAGGGCTCACCGTATCCATGTACGCAGATGATATCACTTTATATATGACAAACCTGATGGATAACTTCACACCAATGACAAGGGAGCTGGTGCGATACGGGGGCATGTGTGGTGTGGTGGTCAATCGAGTAAATCCGTCAACCCGCTGACAACAGAGACTCCGACCTTTGACCCCTAATACCCGATAGCGTGGGTGGGCGGCCCTACACGCTACTTGGGCATCTGGATCAGTAGTATCAAATCAAACTAGGCAGCAAAAACGCCTCCTGGTTCAACGATGATCTTAAGAAATCGAAGAAACTCTGTCGCTCCCTCGAGAAAGCCTGGAAAAAAGACCCAAACACCAGCACCAGGGACGCCTTCAAAAACGCCACCCGCATACACCACCAACTAATCCGATCTGCCAAGAAAGCCGCATTCAAAGACCGACTAGACAACAACGCCCAGAACAGCAAGGAATTATTCAACATCGTCAAAGAATTTACCAACCCCTCAGCCAACTCCAACGACATCACCCCCTCTCAAGCCCTCTGCGACTCCCTAGCTTCGTTCTTCCACAACAAGATCGCAGACATCCACAACAGCTTCGACAACCGACCAGGAGACCAATCCACCCAACCTTCTGCAGGACCTTCACCCCCCTTGAACATCCTTAATGACTGGAACCCAATCTCCACTGAGGACACCATCCGCCTGATGAACTCCATCCACTCAGGATCCCCCACAGACCCCTGCCCTCACCACATCTTCAACAAAGCAGACTCCATCATAGCACCACACCTCCGAGACGTCATCAACTGCTCCCTCAACTCCGCCACCCTCCCGGAAAGCTGGAAACACGCAGAACTTAGCGCCCTTCTGAAAAAACCCACAGCGGACCCCACCGAACTCAAAAACTACCGCCCCATCTCGCTCCTTCCATTCCCGGCCAAAGTCATCGAAAAGGCCGTCAACAACCAGCTCGCCGCCTTCCTCGAAACCAACAAATCCCTCGACTCCTCACAGTCCGGCTTCCGAGCCAAACACAGCACTGAGACCGCACTCATCGCAGCAACAGACGACATTCGAACCCTACTGGACAATGGAGACACAGTCGCCCTCATCCTCCTCGACCTCTCCGCAGCCTTCGACACAGTCTGCCATAGCACCCTTCTACAGCGCCTCAGAAACATCGGAATCCAAGGAAAAGCACTGGAATGGATCACCTCGTTCCTCACCGGAAGAACCCAGAGAGTCCGCCTCCCACCATTCAACTCAGAGGCCACTGAAGTCATCTGCGGCGTACCCCAAGGGTCCTCACTCAGTCCCACCCTCTTCAACGTATACATGAGCCCCCTCGCAGCCATCGCACGCCAACACAACCTCAACATCATCTCCTACGCGGATGACACTCAACTGATCCTATCACTCACCAAAGACCCTAACACCGCCAAAACCAACCTACATGAAGGAATGAAAGAAGTAGCCGAGTGGATGAAGCACAGCCGTCTGAAACTGAATTCAGACAAAACAGAAGTCCTTATCTTAGGTACCTCCCCCTCCGCATGGGATGACTCTTGGTGGCCAGAGGCCCTTGGAAAAGCACCCATCCCGACGGACCACGCACGGAACCTGGGCGTCATCCTGGACTCCTCACTCTCTATGAACAGACAAGTCAACGCCGTTTCATCATCTTGCTTCAACATTCTTCGCATGCTCAAAAAAACATTTCGCTGGATCCCCACCGAAACCAATAAAACGGTCACCCATGCACTGGTCACAAGCCGACTGGACTACGGAAACACCCTATACGCCGGTATCACCGCAAAACTCCAGAAAAAACTACAACGCATCCAGAACGCATCAGCCAGACTCATACTAGACATCCCGCGTAAAGACCACATCTCTAGTCACCTGAAAAACCTCCACTGGCTCCCCGTCAATAAGAGGATTACTTTCCGCCTCCTAACCCACGCACACAAAGCACTTTACGAACTTGGACCCGAATGCCTCAACACACGACTTTCCTTCTACACCCCCTCCCGCCAGCTACGATCCTCCAACCAAGCCCTTGCTACCGTACCTCGCATCAATAAAACCACCATGGGAGGCAGATCCTTCTCCTACCTCGCAGCTAAAACCTGGAACTCACTCCCCACTCACCTTCGTCTCACTCACAACCATCTTGCATTCAGAAAGCAACTTAAAACTTGGATATTCGACAAGTAACTCCCCACCCTTCTTCAAGCGCCTTGAGACCCTCCGGGTATGTAGCGCGCTATATAAATCTTCTGACTTGACTTGACTTGACTTGACTAGTAACCTACAGGAAATCTGGACGGCCAACTACGGACTGGATAGAGGACCGGGTGAGGAGGTGGAAGGCACTTTCCCTTTCTCTGGCGGGCACATTGCTGTAACAAAAATGATCATCCTGCCCAAATTCCAGTATTTATTCATCAATATTCCCGTTCCAATTACGGTACAACTTTTCAAATGCCTCATGTCACTCATGCTTGAGCTGGTGTGGGCGGGGGGACAGCCAAGGGTATCCTGAGAGATACTGACTCTGCGGCTGGCCCAGGGGGGACTGGGAGCTCCGGACTTCGCCCTCTCTGCCTACAGGCCCAGACACCATTTTTACACTTTTGGGTACAACTGTCAGGGTTCAGAAAGCTGGAGTTCGAAACTCCTCTGTGCCCCCGTAGTCTCTGATGGGCAGATTCCGAAACGATTTCCCGCTCGTAAGAAACGTCGGGTGGTCGTTGCTCAAAACAAAGCAGCCGGTCGAGCGAGCCCAAAATGGTGGAACTCCCCAGCAGTTTTTGGTTAGTTTCTCGCTTCTGGGTCCGGGTGCGAGGACTAAACCAGCTGTGAAGTGTGTCGGCAAAGTACCGAGCTGCGCACTTCACCAACGGTATTTTGGTGACAAGACGTATTGTGCAACGTTTAGTTTGTCAGGGTTGTGGAGTAGTAAAACTAGTGCTTAGTTATTAGGCATAGGGTAGTCTGCTTCTGCATTCGTCGGATAGTTTGTTAGGTGATATTTGGCTACATTCAACAACGTACATTTTTGAGTTCAGGAATTCAGTTTTTTAAATTAGGCGAACCCATTCTAGGAAAATATCCATGTACCTGAGTTTTGGCAGAATCCTTGATCTTCAGGAGAACAACCAGCAACAAACAGCAAGTATTTAATCTGTTGAAAAGAAAAAGAGAAAAAGACAAACAAAAGTTATTAAAAGTAAGAGAGCATGCAACAGTAGTAGTTTAGGAATTGTTAAGTTTTTACTTAAATTAGAACAAACTCAATTCAATTCAATTCAATTCAAAGATAGCTTTATTCGGTATTTGACAAACACCATAAAAGCAGGCATAAATACAAAATACAATCAAAACACAACAATAAAAACTTGGTGGTTTAAAAAACACTACAAAAATATGCACTTCATTACACTTATCAATTAATCTAATCTTAAAAGCCATTAAAATCTTTTCATAGAATTCATTTGATAGGAAGGTAAATTCATTAAGTTGATGGAACAGTTGAGGTAAATATAACATATTTATGTATTATATGGTGTTATTAGGCACAAGATAATACTCATACAAACCCTCACACTCCTAATCATTTCTCATGGTTCCTCTAGATTTTATAATGAACGACAAAAATGTTATCACCACTACAATGGTAAGCTCATCTTGAAGCAAGTACAATCTATGAAGGGCAGATTTACAACTTCTCAAACCCCATGACTTTAACAGTGGTAGCAGGTATTTTTTCCTCCCCCACTGATAATACTGACAGAAGAGGATACAGTGTATGTTAGACTGGGTGGCTACTCCATCACACGGACATTTTATCAGTTTCCCAGACCAATCATTTGGCGCAGGGAACGTTGTTAGCCTAAAGAAAGATTCCGTCCTCATTCGTGCTAAAAGCATTCTGTGATAACATGAAAAATTTGGCGCCAAATAGGGATGAAGGCCATGATCATGGAGGATCTGACGATGGGCTACGATGGTAGACTTGTTCCCATCCAGGTAATATCTCCTCTCCTCCAGTAAACCAAGGCATGACTCTTTTAATGCTTTTTTTGAGATTAGGGCACATGATGTTGGGTTTGAAAATAACTCTGGTTGGCCGATAGAATTCAAAAATTTCTTAACATAGGCCAGCCATGGCTGCTTGGAGCCCTCGGCTTGCTCCAGGCAATCATAAATTACTTCCCTATTGAAAGTCGTGTCCT
Organism: Lissotriton helveticus; assembly: GCF_964261635.1. Classification (NCBI taxonomy): domain Eukaryota; kingdom Metazoa; phylum Chordata; class Amphibia; order Caudata; family Salamandridae; genus Lissotriton; species Lissotriton helveticus. The sequence continues at coordinate 218,017,721 of NC_136067.1, read as the reverse complement.
CACATGTCCAAATCTTGTACCATAACATGACTGGCGCTATCTTTATCAAATCACTGATATGGGGTCTATCAAGTTCGTTGTGGCATATGGTGGTGGATGTGGAACGCGGGACTGCTAAAAGATACCTCAAGAAAGCATTTTCCACCCTTTGTATTTGTGAGCTATCCGCAAGTCCCCAGATCCCCGCCCCATAAACAGCTGTAGACACACATTTTGCTGCATAGATCTTAAGTAGTGTGTCTACCGGTTTCCCGCCGAGTTTTTTAGCAAATTGTTTAACTGCCCCTATCGAGCGTGCAAAGGCCAGGTTCCGGGAGGTGATCGCTGAGGACCATGTCCCCCTATTATTAAAAATAATGCCCAGATAAGAAAACGTTTTAGACATAGCTATCTTTGAATCATTAACGAAAGTTTTGCAGTCAGGAACTTTTTTACTGGTGGTGCAAGACATCGTAAAAGTTTTCCCCACATTTATTTTTAGGCCTCTAGAGCTCATGAAGGTTGCAAAACCCATTAGCGCCTTTTGGAGTCCCCGCTGAGTGCGGGCCATAATCACCGCATCATCGGCGTATAACAATAATGGGACTGAGAGACCATTTATCTTAGGGTAGTCCACCTCCAGAGCAATCAAAGATACTGCTACCTCGTTAATATATAAGTTGAATAGAAATGGCGCGAGTATGCAGCCTTGGCGAACACCCTTTGCTATGGGAAATTTTCTGGTTTGCTCGCCATTTTTGCCAAATCTCACCGTGGCGCCTGCGTCTCTATACAACTCCTGAATAAAACGTAAAATGTTTTTATCTATCCCCATTGTGGCCAGGGTTTTCCACAACATTCCATGATCTAGGCAATCGAACGCCGAGGTTAGATCGACGAATGTTAGGAAAAGATTCCCTTTTTTTACTCCAATATATTTGTTCATTATGAGGGACAGGTTTAGACCCTGCTCTACAGTTCCCAAACCGGACTTAAATCCATATTGGAATTTTGAGAGTATCCCATTACTCTCGGACCAGGTTTGTAATTTAGTTAACAGGACCCTACCTGCTACTTTCATTAGGTTATCTAGCAGGGAGATGGGACGGTAACATTTTGGGTCTTGTCTGTCCCCTTTTTTAAATATTGGGATGACTATTGCTTCATGCCATGTATTGGGAAAACCTAAATTAGTGTAAGCGTTCATAACATTTGCTAGTAGGGGGGCCCAAAGATCTACGTTCCCCTTAAACAAATCAATGGGAACTCCATCAGGTCCAGGGGCCTTTAAACTAGCACTCTGGCAGATCGCTTGTTCCACATCTGCAGGGGTAAATATTACTTTTAGTGGGAAATTTCTATGAAACGGTGGAAGAACCTCTCGCCCCGCATCCAACTCATCTTGTGGGATCGATGCAAGTGATTCTTTCTTATAGAGGGAGGTGAAGTAGTTAACCCAGACATCTTCTGGTATACCTATTTCCAAGGAGTCTTCCTTCCTGTCCGAGAAGAAGGGGGCATTGATTTCTTTCCAGAACGTTGTGTTGTCTCTTAGGGCGCTTGCCTTTATCAGGGCTTCCCAAGCTGCGTTTTTGAGGTCTATCTGTCTAGTTCGTAGGGTCTGCTTGTATACTTGCCTAGCCTCCTTAACTCGGCCGCTATCCCTTGGGACTGTCTTTAAGGCCTGTAAAAGGGCTTTGTGTGCTTTAGTGCAGGCTCGATTGAACCAGCCATGTAATCTTGTTGCCTCCCCTGACTTTTGTTTTTTGATTAACTTGGCGTTTATTGTGGCGGTAATCCCGTCATACGCCTGTATTATTTGCTCGGGGTTGGTGCTTGATTCTAAGCAGATGGCAAACTGGCTCATTTCTTTCTGTACCAAGTCTTTCAGGAAGTTTGTGGGATCAATTTTTGCCCATTTTATGGCGTAGCCGTTTTTTCTGGCCAGCGCCACTGAGCGACCATGAAGTATATTCATCGTACTTATTTTTTGGGTTCCCAATTTCCCTAGGCTAAGGGAAGTGCTGATAGGAAAATGGTCGCTTATTGCTAAATCCTCCGTATCAAAACCCACCACCCAGCCCTGATTCCTGTTCGAGACTAAAATAAAGTCGATTACAGTGCCTGCCCCACGGCCAAAAAAGGTTGTCTGAAATGCTACAGATGGCTCGCAGAGTTCATTGGCGAAGGCCAAATCCCAATCGTGCATAAGTTGATTTAGCAGGTTGCCCACTATGGAGTGTTCGAAGTGCGTGGTCGGATCCCCCCTTAAGTCAAAAATGCCACCGTTTTTTGTTTGACTATAGGGGCATAAGTGGCAATTAAAATCCCCTGCTATGAGGAAGCAGTCTGCCCCCTGCCCACCTCTCTTTAGCAGTGAGTCCAACTCCGCTATTAAGATTTTGACCTCCACTTTTGGCGCATTATTATAGATGTTTATCAGAAAGAAAGAACGCCCATTTAATGTAATAAACAGACCTTGTAGTAGGCTCCCTACACCTGCCTTCGGTCCACTAACCTCATATGTACTCTTTTCTATATTACAGAGATTAGAGGTGAAAATGCACAGTCCCCCCGAGCCTCTGCCTCGGGTGCCCTGAATCGAAGGGACATAGAAAGTACTAGAACCCTCAATATGGGTCTCATCTAAATCCCAGCACTCCTGCAGGCAGATTATGTCCTGCCTTTCCATGAAAGTTAGGAATAACAGGTCCCGCGCTTTTTTAGCCAGCCCGGCAATATTCCAGGATGTTATTTTTAGCAAACTTTTTCCCTCGTTACGTGGGCTCGATTCTTCCTGACTAGTTAATGGGACAATACCCACGGGCAGAATTCCAATCTCATTATGAGTTTGAATCTTATCTGCTGTACTTTGGTGTGCATGCATACAGGTAGTTTCAGCTGTGGTCCCAAGTCCACGCTCCTTTGATGGCATACTAGGTTGTTCTGTTAGGTGTAGGCCTGACAGATTTCCACCCCCCGTAGCATGATCTTGTAAACTCTCTATCGCCACGGGATTAGTGCTTTCTACCTGGGTAAGGACGTCATGGATCTTAATTGAGGGGGTTGAGGTTACTGATACCCCGGAAATGACCTTTGTTGGTCAATCGACCATATCTAAACAGTCGTATCTGTTCCTTGTGGGAGCCCCCCTCCAGAAATCAGGGTTTGGGTTTCCTCTACTATGGTACCAGGGGCGAGAATCCCAGCCTCTGGTCCAATAATTATTGCTATTCCTGTTTCTATTGGAGTGCCCCACCTGCGTCCAAGGCCAGTCTTGCACTTCATCCCAGCCAATTGTGTCAGCATAATTGGGGATGTTTAAAGGTGGATAGAAGAAGGAAAGACGCTGTACGTCAATCCCCCCCCTTTTTTCGAGCGCTGGCCAAGAAGAAATATAGTCAACCATGGCAGGATCGTCGCAGTTGACTATAACACAGTCACCCTGTAGACTTTTTTTCGTATCCCCAATCCAGTACACTCTTCTCACAGAATTTATTCTGCTGTGATGTAATGACTGGAGAGGTCTGTTTTGACTTAACCATTGCAGAACTTTGTTCCTCAATGACCACGGGGGCTCGTCCGAACCATCTGTCAATTCTGGCACCCCTGTTAGGACAACAGTGTAAGGGGTAGCCTCAGGTGGCAGATGAAACGGGCGCCTGAACCTAGTGCCCTTTCTCTCTTTTCCCTGAGGTTGGGGAGGCTGGGTTTTTTGTGATGTATGTAAGGTCTCCTTAAAATTAGCTAACTGGGTATTTAGGGCCACAAGGGCCGGGGTGGGTTGCACATTACCACTGGTGATATCAGATTGGCCCTTCCCCTCTACAATGGGGGGTTTAGGTGTATTTTGTGAGTTTGAACTGGCACTCTTATTAGTCTGGGGGTTTGCTTCTCTGTCTTGTGCAAGGGACTTTGGACACGCCGCTGGTAAAGTGAGCGGTTGAGCCGATTTACTTGGCTCTTTGGATTTCCCCTCCCCCATATCTAGGGTACCCAGTGACTTCTGAATAAATGCAGGAGTATTTAATTTTGCAAGTTGTTTTTCAATAATCCTTATGCTTTTTTCCAAGGGTTGCAGATGGTATTTTAACAATTCCCCCAAGCTGTTTGTAAGAAAATCATGCAGTGTCACACATGTGGTACATGGTTTATGTATACCACCTACAGCGCCTATTGCATCTAGATTCCCCGGTGGTTCAGTATTCTGTGGGAGCACGTTAAGAACCACTCTATCGGTGGAAGGGTGGATTTGCTGGACTACAATAGTGTTACTATTCTTATTCGGGTTGCAAGGATTCACGATATTTAGTGGAGCAGATGTAATCTCCTGTATGATCAACCCGCTACTTAGCCTCTTAGGTATGGCGCCCTCCCTTTCACCCGTTGAATTAGGTTCCAATGCTGTGTCTTGGTTGTGTAGGAGTTGTAAATCCGGTGTTTTTTCTAAGTCCTCCACAGAATCAGACCCTGATGACAATTGTGTTGCTGACAAGTCCACGGTGTTTGGAACTGTGTGAACTAGTGCACTTGCTTGATTCAACAAGGGAATGATCGGTCCCTTATGAATTGGAGTTAGTGCTGAAGCAAGGGGACCCATTGAGGATCTTCTTCTAGCAACCTCCAATTCATGTGACACCCTTCGTTCTATCAATTGAATGGTATTATCGATAACTGCATTGGTCTTGTTTAAAAATAAGTCAATGGGACCAGTTATGTCAGTAATTTTATCAGTAGTTTTTTCTGTCTTTCTCTTCCTGGTAGCTCTATTCATGATCGAGCGCTATGCGTTTCAGACTAAGCAGTATTAATGGAGCAAAGAGACTGAGCTCGCAGTAAACGAGGATGTAGGTGTAGTTTACCGCAATTATTAGCAAGAAGAGACTACGAAACAAATGGTAAAGAGAAAAACACAAATACCGTGGCCCAGTCCAGTCTCTCACAGTCTGGAACGGGCTGAAACGGGCCCGCCCTTGGCCCGGGCTTCGCCCGGCGTCCCGCTCGCGTCCCGCGAGATGGGGGTGTCGTGCTATTTGAGCGCCTCCTGGCGCGTAGATGGCGCGGCGTGCGCCGCTTTGACTGCTGGGTGATGTAGTTCAGTGGGGCCCCCTCGCACCGCGCTCCACTCGGCTGCGGGACTCAGATGGCAACAGAGCCGGGCAGCGGGAGGCGGGAGGCGGCCAGTCAAAGATCGCTGTGCTCAAAGTTATTTTTGCAGCAGAAGGCAGATAGGCGGCAAGGTATTCCGCTTCAATGGATTTCCCCCCCTCGACCGGGGTGTCGTGCTATTTGAGCGCCTCCTGGCGCGTAGATGGCGCGGCGTGCGCCGCTTTGACTGCTGGGTGATGTAGTTCAGTGGGGCCCCCTCGCACCGCGCTCCACTCGGCTGCAGGACTCAGATGGCAACAGAGCCGGGCAGCGGGAGGCGGGAGGCGGCCAGTCAAAGATCGCTGTGCTCAAAGTTATTTTTGCAGCAGAAGGCAGATAGGCGGCAAGGTATTCCGCTTCAATGGATTTCCCCCCCTCGACCGGGGTGTCGTGCTATTTGAGCGCCTCCTGGCGCGTAGATGGCGCGGCGTGCGCCGCTTTGACTGCTGGGTGATGTAGTTCAGTGGGGCCCCCTCGCACCGCGCTCCACTCGGCTGCGGGACTCAGATGGCAACAGAGCCGGGCAGCGGGAGGCGGGAGGCGGCCAGTCAAAGATCGCTGTGCTCAAAGTTATTTTTGCAGCAGAAGGCAGATAGGCGGCAAGGTATTCCGCTTCAATGGATTTCCCCCCCTCGACCGGGGTGTCGTGCTATTTGAGCGCCTCCTGGCGCGTAGATGGCGCGGCGTGCGCCGCTTTGACTGCTGGGTGATGTAGTTCAGTGGGGCCCCCTCGCACCGCGCTCCACTCGGCTGCGGGACTCAGATGGCAACAGAGCCGGGCAGCGGGAGGCGGGAGGCGGCCAGTCAAAGATCGCTGTGCTCAAAGTTATTTTTGCAGCAGAAGGCAGATAGGCGGCAAGGTATTCCGCTTCAATGGATTTCCCCCCCTCGACCGGGGTGTCGTGCTATTTGAGCGCCTCCTGGCGCGTAGATGGCGCGGCGTGCGCCGCTTCGACTGCTGGGTGATGTAGTTCAGTGGGGCCCCCTCGCACCGCGCTCCACTCGGCTGCGGGACTCAGATGGCAACAGAGCCGGGCAGCGGGAGGCGGGAGGCGGCCAGTCAAAGATCGCTGTGCTCAAAGTTATTTTTGCAGCAGAAGGCAGATAGGCGGCAAGGTATTCCGCTTCAATGGATTTCCCCCCCTCGACCGGGGTGTCGTGCTATTTGAGCGCCTCCTGGCGCGTAGATGGCGCGGCGTGCGCCGCTTTGACTGCTGGGTGATGTAGTTCAGTGGGGCCCCCTCGCACCGCGCTCCACTCGGCTGCGGGACTCAGATGGCAACAGAGCCGGGCAGCGGGAGGCGGGAGGCGGCCAGTCAAAGATCGCTGTGCTCAAAGTTATTTTTGCAGCAGAAGGCAGATAGGCGGCAAGGTATTCCGCTTCAATGGATTTCTCAAATAGTTTATACTTTTTTATAAGCAGGATATCAAGAGATAAATAATCTTGAATTGAAGAAGAGTAAAACATAAAGAGAAGCTAAAGCCTATTGCTAGTTGGGTAAGGAAGGAGGGGTTTTGAGCGATGGCAAGAGGAAAATATGAGGGAGGGGTTACAAGAGAAGTATTGATGGTGTGATTTCTATTACAGTTTTTTCCTCACAAACAAAGGTGTAAAGATACACCCTGAACCCCATCTTCATTTGAGTAAATAGAATTATATATTCCTTTGTAGTTCGTTATTATTTTGTATATATTTGCATGTCAATGTTTGGACCAATACATTTTCTAAGCAAGCATGGATGTTGTTTCTTATTGATCTGCAGTCTGCTCAATTATGCTTGCTAAGTTTCATGACTCTAATAGGTTTAGAAGCCATTTTATTCAGAGTAGTACATTTGCACATTTCTACAAGGCTCAACCTGGTTTTCAGTGCTGTCAACGAGAAGTGGAATTTTGGGAAACAATTAACTCAGCATTGTATTCACGAATGATATCTTCTCTTCAATGACGTCTTGCTCTTCCTCCGGGAGAAGACCATGACACGTGCTCATTAGATACTTTTTTTCAGAAAGGAACAAGTAAGTCTCTGCACTTTCCAGCAAACCTCCATTTATATAGAAATGCTTAAAATAATGTCTACTATTGTTGCGTTCCCAGACAACATCCGTGGCTTTTTAACACAGCTGCAGATTTACGAGAAATCGTAACTTTGAGGCAGTGCCAAAAACCTAACCTCCCTAGAGGAGGCGTAAGGGAGCCACAACAAGGAGAAATGTATTTATTTCTCCTCTTTTTTCCTTTTTTTATATTTGCTGCATTTTGCAACAAATCTAGAAAGAGGAAAAAGCCTCTTGTTATTGTTTTTTTCCTGCACAAAAATAATCATCCCTGCAATGCAGGCACCCATGGTGCAAAGGTGCCTGCATTGGCGCACGTCAGCCCATTGTGCGCCAACGCAGGGGAAAAGGAAAGGAATGTGTTATATCTGATAGATATGGCGCATTCCTGCCCTTTTCTTTTGCCGTAGGGCAGCACAGCATGACGGCCTGTGGCACTGCCCTATGGCAAAAACTCACAAATGAGGCCCTGCGCTTTCTACTTGAAATACTCAAAATCAATCCATAACACCTCATTGTGTAATTTTCTGCACTTTTGGGAACAAATTGTTTCGAGGGGGCACAGGAACAATTTGAACACAGACAAAATGAGTGTCTGTTGTTTGCTTCGTGTGCGATATAGCACTACTTTTTTTTTTTAAAACAAAAAATAAATAGTGCATAATGCTGGGATTTGCTGTTTGTGAAATGTTGCACAATTTCGTTTAATTTTCCTGAAATTTCGTATTATTACACAAAGAGAAATTATGATGTTTTAGCACACCCCTACTCTATCAGACAGTGGAAAAAACACTCCATGGTGTGGACTTATGCTGTTAGAGTGATAGAGTTGTTGCTGAACATGACAAAAACCATCAGCATTCTACTGTTGTATAGCATTTTAGGACCCTAGTGTAAATTTTCCGATTCAAGCCCTTATATAGGTATAAATCACCATATCCTTATATAGGCATAGAAATCATAACCTTATTTAGACATAGCTCATGCAGTCCAAATACGGCATGGCTACTTCCACTAGTTCCAAAAATCCACAAGGATTTCTTGGAAAACTCTGCTTCAGCAGCTAGGGACTTCCCCTTGCTCGAATACTGACTTGTCCAAGAACTCATGGAGTTTTCAAAGAACTGAGAATTTTTGATGACGTTATTATGTCTACCTTTACGTCAAACTCAGCACCTTCAAGGTATAAATATGCCCACACTTGCCATAGCAAACACACGGTGGTTTGGAGCAGTTCGGCTATCTACTTGCCCGACGCATCCTGCTACAGCAAGTGCCGAAGGAAGCCGACCCTCCAGCAGACGTACTGAGAGAGACGCTGTATTTTCACTTGCCGAGAAATCCAGCTCCATTGTTTCCAAGCTACCCTTACGGGTTGTTGGGAAATCGAGTCCTGAGACTGACCTTCTTCATTCTAAACCAAGGTACAGAGCTGATTAGACCCTAAGGGAAATCTTGGATAGATTCTTGGCAAAGAATACTAAATTTATGCTACACCTCACTTACTTCTTCCCTTGTACTCGACCTAGGTTAGGTACTTCAGGGTAGGCGTATTTTAGAAGCACCAGTTGAGTACTTTTTAGGGATGTATGATGTTACAACGCATACTTTTACCACGCATACCTTTACAACGTGGTTTTTACCACGCATACCATTACAACGCATAGCGCTTAGAGGTGCTGGATAGTGGTAAGTATAATTTTCTATTCCAACTCCAGTCCCCGTGGACACTAGGGAAGGTGTTGGATAGAAAATTAAACTTATTCCCTATCCTAGAGCGCCCCCCAGCGCAATGCGTTGTAATGGTATGCGTGGTAATGCCTGCGTTGTAATGGTAGTGCGTTGTAAAAGTTTCGTTGTAAACGTTACATACCACTTTTTAGCCTTTGTTATTTATCTATGTATTTATCTATGGTCTAGGGACCATACAATGCTCTTACAGTATTATTTCATTCTACTCTTTTTACTGTATGCATTATATTTTGCAACCAGTATTACGATTGTAGCAGTTAATTTCTTTTGCTTGAGAAAGAAGACTGTTCAATAAATACTTTTATTGAAAACGCCTGTCTCTCTATTTCTCGGCACCTCTGGTGAAATGAAGCATGCACGAATGACTGAGTAAAATATCTATCTATTGTTTCCACGACTCTGAAGATCAGTTTTATCTTGGGGAAACAAAGTTGTCATGTTTATGCGGTTGTCAGAAACTAAATCCCTTCTTGTGAACTCGAGAACGTTTCTAGTGACCTCTGAGCTAGCTGGCACTCACAATTAAGTCTAATATATTCGATAGAGACCTAGTAGACATAAGTCCTACGTCAAATCTATAGGATATATTATTCCAATGCGCAGAGCCTATTGGGAATATAGGAACGACACTACACTACTGTCCATCAATCCTGAGGAAAAGCCGTCTGAACAGCATTATAGGCCCCGGGGCAAAGCAGTGCACTGGGCCCCACTTACACAACCACTCACAGGAATACAAATGTTCAACGATTTTTTTTTGTTTAATTCTGGTCTGCATGGGGCCCCTATGCTGGTGGGGCCCGCGGGCAACTGCCCAGCGTGCCAATGCATTAAGACGGCCGGGCTCTAAGGGTGGGTTGGGAGCCAGAAGGAGGAGAGACCTCACCACCTCTCATGCCACAGCATTCTCTGGCCTGTGGTAAGGATGGGGAAGTGGGGCGGGTACCAGTTCCCTGAGGTTTGCTGAGATACAAGTAGGACAACCTATTGTTCCACCAATGTCATTGTGGGAGAAAACAGGATAGGCGGTCGTCAGTGGATACTGACGTCAAAGAAGTAAACAACCTACATGATGTCACTTCAGTCAACAACGGAAAGCAGATTCTATGTCTCAGTTAATGCTTCCACACACAACCTCACAACTATTTGTGATTCTTTTTATGTCCGGCCATAAACTTCCTTATCACATAGTGTTGCTCTGAGGTTGTTACTGTCCATATTATTGCACAAAAAACGTCCCTCACGTCACCACCTTTGTAACAGAAATATGCAGCTTCGATTATTTTTCCAGAAAGTCGGAGTGCTATTTTAAGTTATTGCTCTTACTTTTATGTTTATAGCTTCCACTGGTTGTATTGTCAGAAACGCAACAGTTGGTTCACTCCAGTCTCTAATAGAAAAGGCAGAGAGAGCCCTTCCTTTCTGTGGTTGCCATTTAAGGGTAAACAAGTTCTATTTTTGAAATCAGCCAAGCCCCCAGGCTTCCAGCCGTGTTCGAGTTACAGACGGTACATTTGTAACTGATCCGAACATTGGTTTCTAAAAAAAATGTACTCGATAAAATGCTGCGCAGGAGAGAGTTATGTTGCAGGCTGCTGCTCTTTCACCCAGGGAGCTCTCCCCGGAGTGGTGTGTGACGTGCAGGACAGCCTGAAGGATTAGGACCGCACTTGCGTCGCAGGTGGACATAATTCACCCACACAAACTAATAAAGCCCGTAAAAGGAAGAGCAGAACCTCCGAAGGTGGCCGGATGCACATTGGATCTTGTCAGCTGCACGTTACCTTTTTATTTAATACTTACTTCATTTTTGTGAGACAGCAACAGGCGCATTGACCTTCTGGGTTGCAGCTCTCTAACAGTGTGACAGCTGTAATTGGTGCATGTCTCGATCAATAGGAGACCACTCTTCATCCTCCCCATCACCACTTTAACCGTAATTTGTAAGGTAGCCCAGGTTTGGAGCAGGATTTGTAATGCTGACTAGAAGTGCAAGGGCCCAAGGATTATTTTAGGGGAATGTCTGGACTGCCCAGTGCTGATTCCACTCCATACCTCTTTTTTCCGTCAACCTTCACTTCTGTTTCTTTATCTCACTCTTTTTCATCTCTGCTTTCTCTCTTTTTCACCTTTTTCCTATCCTTCTCGTCCTTTTTCTTTCTTTCTTTCTTTTCTCACTTGCTCTGGGTCAAATACGGTTATGAAAGCGCGGCTACTTTGAGGGTCTCAAGGTGCTGGGTGGTAGGCTGCTGAACCGTCTGAGCACTGGGGTTCAGTCGGTGAGCCAGGTCTTAAGAGCCTTCATGAATTGGGTCAGTGACAGGGATTATCTGAGGTGGAGAGGTAGAGTGTTCCAGGTCTTGTCGGCGAGGTAGGTCATTGTCCCCAAAATTGACCCAATCTGTGCTAATTACGCATTTTGGCTTAGTTAGGTTAGAATGTTCACCTATAAAATGCTTCTTTATTAGATTAAAATATTGCATAATATAACAGTACCAAGAACTTTCAGATGCAAAGTATGGTGTTGATGGGACTATAAAGGCTCAGTGATTTCTTATAGTAGAGCACACTGTGCCTCATCCAGTAGGAGTCTAGGCTACCACCTGGATTCTAACTTTAGAGCCACTAACACCACATTAAGGCCAAAGTTAGTATTGGTTATGCCAACCATTTTGGCTTCTGAATATGTACAGACTTGAGTAGTACAGAGAGATCGCATGGGCACAAGTTACTGATGTTTATTTTCTGCATATAAGCACACTTGCATTGGCCCTGCCAGTGTTGTACCGAGTGCGCTGATACCTTTGTCCCCATCGTCGCTGCCCTCCGTTTTTTTTCCCGCCGCTGCCTCCCGTGCGGCCCCGCCCCCCGTGCCCATTCGCTGACCTGCCCTCCCGCCTCCCAGCCTCCCAGCGGACCCCTCCTCCCTTTAAATGGCAGCCGCGCGCAGCGGGCACGCCGAAGGCAAGCCCGTCTGCGCCCGTCCGCGCCTGGACCGCACCCAGTGCCAGGACCCCTGGCCCTCCCGCCACCAACAGAGCAAGACTCTACTACGACGCCAACAGCCTCACTGCGCTCAACAACGGACGGACGCCCACCTGCCACAAAGCTACCCCCAAGCACACCCACGGCCCCTTCACCTGCCGAAACTGCACCTTCACCTGCACCAACGATGCCAAAGCACCTGCAGAAACGGGACCCAACCGACTGCGCTGCATTCTGCTGAACACCCGCTCCGCACGCAAGCACGCCGTCGAGCTCTGGGACCTACTCACCACCGCATCCCCAGACATCGCCTTCCTGACCGAGACCTGGCTGAACGAAACCTCCTCCCCAGACATCGCAGTGGCCATTCCCGACGGATACAAGATCTTCCGCAGAGACCGCGCAAACGGAGCCTGAGGAGGAATCGCCATCATCCACAAGAACACCATCAGGGTCTCCACGAACACCGACGACACCCTCACCGCCGCTGAACACATGCACTTCAAGATCCACACGGACCCCAAAACCCCCCTCAGAGGCACCCTCATCTACAGACCACCCGGCCCACGCCCCCAATTCAGCAACTCCATCGCCGACCTCATCAGCACACACGCACTGACCTCCGCCAATTACATCCTGAACTTCCATCTGGAAAGCAACAACGACTGCAACTCCTCCACCTTGGTCGACAACCTCGCCACCCTCGGACTGAAACAGATAGTCACTACCCCTACTCACATCGCCGGCCACACGCTCAATGCCATCTTTTCCTCCAGCCCACACGTCGCCTACAGCCACGTCTCCGAACTCACCTGGACCGACCACCACTGCGTCCACTTCATCTTCCAAAAACCCGTCACCCACCACCGCACCCCACAGATCCCCTACCGATGCTGGGGCAAAGTTACCAAAGAACAGCTGGAAACCCACCTTGCCCTCGACCCCCCGACCAGCCTCACCGACCCAGAGGACGGGGCGCGCTCACTCAGTCTCTGGATGGAAAACTGTGCCAACACCATAGCACCAGTACGACAACCCACCGACAGAGACACCAGCCTGAGAGCCAGCTGGTTCACCCCAGAGCGCCTAGCATCCAAACGCACCTGCCAAAAACTCGAAAACTCCTGGCGCAGCGACAGAACACCCGCCAACCACGCAGCCCACAAAGACGCCATCCGCAACCACCACCACCTCATCAGTACCACAAAAAGAGCCTCATTCAAAGACCGCCTGGACTACAATGCACACAACAGCAAAGAGCTCTTTAGCATCGTGAAATAACTCTCCAGCCCCTGCACCAACGACATCCAGCCGTCGCAAGCCTTGTGCGATGCCCTCGCCACCTTCTTCCACCACAAAATCACCAACATCCACAACAGCTTCAACCCCTGAATGAACCCGACGTACCCTACCACTACGAACACACCCAACCCCAACGACCACGTCTCTCTGACCACATGGACCAACGTAAGCACCGAGGACATAATCAACACCATGAGCACCATCCACTCAGGCTCCCCGTCGGACCCTCTCCCCCACCACATCGCCAACAAAGTCAACAGCCTCATCGCACCCCACCTACGCAACGTCGTCAACCTCTCCTTCGAAACCGCCACCTTTCCCGAGGCCTGGAAGCACGCCGAGGTCAACGCCCTACTTAAGAAGCCCAAGGCGGACCGAGCGACCTCAAGAACTTCTGGCCTATCTCCCTGCTTCCGTTCCCAGCTAAAGTCATCGAAAAAACCGTCAACACCCAACCCACCCGCTACCTAGAAGACAACAACATCCTGGACCTCTCCCAATCTGGTTTCCGCAGCAACCACAGCACCGAGACCGTCCTCATCGCCGCCACAGACGACATCAGAATCCTACTCGACAACGGCGAGACAGCAGCCCTCCTCGACCTTTCCGCCGCCTTCAACACCGTCTGCCACCACACACTTCGCACACGCCTCTACGACGCAGGGATCAGAGACAAGGCCCTGGACTGGACCACCTCCTTCCTCACCGACAGAACCCAGAGAGTCCTCCTCTCCCCGTTCCAATCCGGAACCACCAAAAACATCTGCGGCATCCCTCAGGGATCCTCCCTCAGTCCGACGCTGTTCAACGTCTACATGGCTCCCCTCGCTCACATCGCCAGACTACACGACCTCAACATAATCTCCTACGCCGACGACACCCAACTCATCCTCTCCCTCACCAAAGACCCCCTCACCGCCAAATCCAACCTGCACCTGGGAATGAAGGCTGTCACAGACTGGATGGAAGCAAGCCGGCTCAAGTTGAACACGGACAAGACGGAGATCCTCATCCTTGGGCCCAACCCCTCAGCATGGGACGACTCCTGGTGGCCCCCATCTCTGGGACCCCCCCCCCCGGCACCCACCACCCACGCACGCAACCTGGGGGTCATCCTCGACTCCAAGCTCAGCATGACCAGCCAAGTAAACGCAGTTTCCTCCTCCGCCTGCTTCCACACCCTCCGCATGCTCCGCAAGATCTACAGGTGGATCCACACGAACACTCGGAAAACCGTCACCCACGCCCTCATCAGCAGCCGTCTCGACTATGGAAACGCCCTCTAGGCCGGAGCCCCGGCCAAACTCATCAGCAGACTCCAAAGAATCCAGAACGCTTCCGCACGACTGGTCCTAGACGTCCCACGCAGAGACCACATCACCTCGCACCTCAGAGAACTGCACTGGCTCCCCGTCGACAAAAGAATCACTTTCAAACTCATGATCCACGCACACAAAGCACTCCACAAGACCGGCCCGGCCTACCTCAACAGCAGACTCTCCTTCTACGTACCCAACAGGAAACTCCGCTCCGCTGACCTATCCCTGGCCGCCGTCCCACACACCCACAGAACCACTTCCGGAGGTAGATCCTTCACCCACTGCGCCGCCAAGAGCTGGAACACTCTCCCCCTCCACCTACGACATACCAAAAACCTCCCGGCATTCATAAGACTGCTCAAAACCTGGCTCTTCGACCACTAGCTGCAGCCCCCCCCCCCCAGCGCCTTGAGACCCTAGCGGGCATGTAGCGTGCTTTACAAATTTCTTGATTGATTGATTGATTGATTGATGTATGTTAGAGAAGCTTGGTGAATAAATTTTCACTATACAAGACCCAAAACAATTGCTGGGGGGGGTCCAAGACCTGTGCTTAGTGCAAGGGGAGGTTGCCGTGCATGTTATAACGAGGAGCAGGGAACAGTGGAGGATGTACAGCATAAGGTCCAGCTGAGGAGGAACAGTGCAGGGACAGGGTGAAGGAGCAGCGCAGGGTACAGGGTGGAGAAACAGGGCAGGGTCCAGGGTAGAGGAACAGTGCAGAGTCCAGTGTCAGGCAGCGGTGTAGGTATGCAGGCTTAGCAGGATATGAGTAGGGCACTCGCCTGTTCCTCTCAGAAACAATACAGCTGGCCAGTAGCAGTGCAGGATTCCCTTCCTTACAGAATAGGTAACATTGAGCTGCAAAGCCACTCACACGTTCGTTCCTTCTAAACGAAACTTGTACAGCAACTTAGTAGTAGGGTGCCGGTCCCATTCACACAGGCCAAGGATGTGAGGCTTACAGGCGTGGATGGAAGCAGTCTGACATTAATCTGTGGGATTAATCTACAGGATCGTTCTCATTCAAGCTGCTAATCGAAACCTAAAGCAGTTTGAAAAACTCTTTCTGAAGGTCAAAAGCGTGGTAGCTAACTATTCAATCCAAGGGCGACTAGATACAATGCTAACCACTCCAAGGTCACTCCAATTCAGTGCTCCCACTTCCCCCTCTGATTCACACTCCTCCTCTCTCACCACCCTTCCCTTGCCCTTGCAGGCTGCAAAAGGGTTTGATTCATTGTTGAATCTTACTTCACGACCACAAACCCTATCACCACTTCCAACCTCCTTATCAATACTGCCTGACTGACACACCTCTAACACTCAGTGACCAACCCCCCATCATGACTCTCCCATTATTGCCACTAGCCCCGGTAACACTCATCAGCACCCATCACCCTCTGCAGCTCTCCACACCCAATCAACTTCCTGGTCAATGCTCCCCGGAACAACACCGCCCATATTCAGGGACACACCCTCTCCCAGTGTATCCCCCATTACCACTTCGGACCCCTCTAACATATTTAGTCACCCACCCTCCTCTTCAGGTCTCCACACTCACCCTCCTCCCCTCTCCCAACACCCAGACCTGTTGGCACGCTTGGACGATATCTCCCTACAGCTGCACCGTCTCTCCCTCGAACTCCACGGTTTGAAAACCCTTTCACTTGAATATCTCCCCTTGTTAAGCCCCCTCCTCGCTAGTCCGATCAGGCCCAAATCCCTCGCCAATGCCTCTAGCACACCTCCTTGCGACCATCCCCTGTCACCTACCACCTCCAAATCTGTTCCTCTACTTAACGCAGCCTATCGTCCAAGAAGCACGTCCGGTCTCACACCTAATGAAATCGACAATCTGCTCAAATCTTACTCGTCCAATGTGGTCCTTAACACAAACCCAAACGGAATAATCCATACTATTCATTCTAACCCTAACAGAGCATCCTACCTCAACTGCAGATTCATAAATAATGATAACCTCAAGCAAGCCAATATCTCACAGACCCCCTCCCCCCCATAGTGCGGCTCCATTCAAAAGCATACTACTTAATTGTAGGTCTGCTAGCAAGCACGCCTCCAAGATATTCAACCTCATTCCACAGAATGAGATAGACATAATTATCCTCACAGAAACTTGGCTCAACCCTTCGTCCACTCCAATTCTCGACCTCTTGGTACCTCCCACCCATGACATAATTCGCCTTGACAGAGACAAGAAGCAGGGTGGTGGCCTAGCTTGTATACACCGGAGAACGCTTGCGGTCTCCCTTTCAGAGTCATCTTCGCCAGTAACATACGAATACCTTTGTCTCAGCATCAGCTCTCACAATCATCTGGTTTGCAAACTACACGCATTCTACCATCCCCCAGGCGACAATCTCCCCTTCATTGAACAATTAATGGAAATCCTCTCTGGCAATGTGGACTCAGCCCAGTCTCACATCTACCTGGGAGATTTTAACCTTCACTGGTCTAACACTAATGATCATGCAGTCTCATGCCTAAAATCCTTCTTACACGGCAACGATTTGATTCAACATTGTGACCAGCCTACTCACACTTATCTGAAGTCCATGCTCTCACAGACTTCTACAACTCTTCCATTTCCAACATCATGGATTTTATGGCCCCACTCCAACAAAAAAAAGCACCTGCAAAAATTTCCAAACCATGGTTCAATGGCAACCTAAACTCCGAACGGCGTAATCTAAGGGCCATTGAACGGTCCTGGAGAACCACCCCATCCGCTGACAATCTAAAAAACCTTTGAGCAGCAAGAAGTGCATATAACAAACAAATCAAGACAGCCAAGGCGGAGTACTTCAGAACCCAACTTAACCAAGCGGCGAATCGACCAAAGAAACTATTCGAACTGGTTAAACAACAATCAGTATCAGCCCCTAGCCAGTCAGATTCAGACATCATACCTCCTTTTTGTGTTGATTTGGCTGCCTTTCTTACAGAGAAAACTAGCCTTATCAACATTGATCTGGAAGCCAGGAAGGCACTATTGCCACCCAATGAACCCGCACCCCTACCGGCCGTTCTTAACAAGACAATACCAATTAGCTGGGGTATCAAGAACAACGCTTCCTGGGACACCTTTACCCCCCTCAATGAAAATGATAATAAAAAGGTACTGCGGATTTTCAACCCTTCTAATCACTTCAATGACCCGTTACAACCTAACATCTTCAAATTAATTAAGTACGAAGTCACCCCCTTCTGGACAAAGATAGTCAATGCTTCCTTGTCACAAGGCATGATCCCAGAATGCCTAAAAGAGGCACAGGTAACGCTTATATTAAAAAAAAAAAAACAGCCGATAGTACAGATCTTAACCACTTCCGACCTATCTCTAGTATACCTACCCTTGCCAAACTCCTGGAAAAATGCGTCCAGTCACAACTATGTGCACACATCGAAAATTACCACCTCCTGGACCAACATCAATTTGGCTTTCGTAGTTGGCATAGCACTGAAGCGGCCCACACTCACATGATAGATGATATCTTAACAATGCTTGATCGAAATGAATCCTGCCTCCTTATCCTACTTGACCTTTCCTCCGCATTTGACACTGTCAATCATGACAACCTCCTATTCATTCTGGAGCTTAGGATGGGCCTTTCAGATCAGGTGCTGCATTGGTTTACGTCCTTCTTGCAATACAGAACCCAAAGAGTTACAGCGAACCACTCACTCTCCCATCCATCCCCAGTCAGCCTGGGGGTTCCCGAAGGATCCTCCTTATCTCCCATTCTCTTCAATCTGTTCCTGGAACCATTAGCTAACGTTCTAAATTCCCTGGACATTAGGTTCCATATGTATGCAGACGATACCCAACTCTATCTCTCTATCTGAAAATCTCCTCTCCGGAGGACATCACTTCATTCAACTCTACCCTCCTGACTACCCAAAATTGGTTGACTAACAACCACCTCCTGCTAAAAACATCCAAAACAGAATTCCTCCTCATTTCTCCTCCGAAATATACTCCTAAAATCGACCTATAGATGAACCAACTAACCGCCTTCAACTGCTCCCCCCGCATCATAGACTCAGCTAAATCCCTAGGAATTACTCTGGACAAGTATCTGAATATGAAGTCTCACATCAGCAACATGTGAAAGGGAACTAACCACCTTTTAAGAACACTCAGGAATCTGAAACATTTCCTACCGCAAGCAGATTTCAAGCAAGTGGTCCAAGCGCTTGTCCTACCGAGACTTGACGGCGGCAATGCCATGCTATGTGGACTCCCTAAATACTCTTTGGCCCCCCTAAAGGCCTCACTGAACGCATCGGCCAGATTGATCACGGGCACCAAGGGAAATACACACATCTCTCTGGTTTTAAAATCACTAAATTGACTACCCTACGAAGCTAGAATTCATCTGAAGATTGCCTGCCTTTCACACAAATCCCACCATTTCAAACCCCCCACCTCCCTCGCACAGAAACTAGAACTATCTGGAGGAGGTAGATCGTCAAGGAGTGCCAGTTCCTTCCTCTTGAAACCACAGATCTTCCACAAAAAAAGAACTTGCCACTGAGCTTTCTCTGGATCTGCTCCTAAAATCTGGAACTCTCTTCCACCCGAAATTCGGAGGATCTCTTCCAAGGCCTCTTTCAAATTGGAAGCAAAAAAATTCCTTATGAAGAAGTTCTTACCTTACTTGGAGGGACAATATATATACCTTTCTTGTACTTTATTTTCTGCCCGAAATGCATTGGACATTGTATAGTTTGATTCATTCCTATATATGATTATTATTTGGTAGTGATTATTATTCATGTACATGATTATTGTGTTTGTTCCCCTTAAATCATTATGTTACATCGTCTTGCCCATCCCGTGCTCACCCAGGTCTATAAATGTTCTATTAGATGTTCACCACTTGATCCAATGCTTAGTAGAAGCCCCATATCATTCATATTTAGATTTTATTATGTTATTGACTAATATTCCTGTATATGATTATTCACTTACTACCCTTATATCACTACGCTACATCATATGGACCCCTCCTTGTCCACTCTGGGCTATAGGGCGATATTATTGTTTAATATTTTACCAGTCTGTTCTTAAACATGCACAAAAGGTTTGATGGGATGTCCTTGCACACCTATCAGGTATCATGCTTCATCATAGGAAATCCCCATGCTCTCCAAAACTTTGATTTGATGGAGAACGGTCCTATATTCTGGAATCAAGGTGGCCCTTTTCTGACCTATGATCCATAAATAAGTTAAGAACCGGTGTGGTAACCCAGAGTGCAATGATCACCACCAGTGCTTAATCTGTAAAAGAATAAGTGCTGGAGCTCTAGGTTTTAGCCAGAATCCTGCAGCTGAAGCTATCAAAAGTCAGGGTGCCGAATACCAAGGCTGCACAGTCGTGATTTCACCTCATGCTTCTTTAATCCACTACCAGACACTGTCTCTTTAACTCACTCTTGTAGGTTCTTTTCACCCCTGCTTTCTCCCTTTGTCACCTTTGCTCATCTTTTTATCCTCTTTCTTTACCCCTTTTGTTTTTTTCTCTCTCTTTCTCTGGATCAAGGTAATTGAGGAAAAATAAGTGCCTTTGCCTAAAAATAAGTGCTTGTGGTCCCCATCTTCCACCACCGGCTCAAATTAATCACTGGTGATTCCACCTCTCTCCTGTCAACCAATGTTCCTGACTCCCCATGGACATAACAATAGGGGAAGTGTCCTGCTCAGTTCCGGAGACCCCCAATTCCCTCCAACGATATGGCTGATTAGAGAGGTAACATATACTCCCTCCTCCTCTGACGGTGTACATGAGAACATGATTGCTGACTGTTGAGCAATGTGAAAGTTGCCCCCAGTGCTTGTGTCCACCACATTGCCCTTCTGTGCCATCGCTCCATCTACTTCTGCCAGACATCTCATGTCCCGGATGCGGTTGCTCACCAGACCCAGTAGTTTCGGAACAGGGCATAGACTTGCTCTGCTCTTGAGTTTGCTCCTAACTGAGCCAAGGGAGCTTAGGGCACTACAGATGAGACTCTCTCACAGGACTGGTCTCACAACTGTAACTGCAGTGGTAACAGCTGTAGGTTGCTTGCGAGTGGACCTGAGAGGGTGAGTGGGCAGCAAGGGTCTCAGTGGTGTGCTACCTTCAGAGCGAGCCCAGGGAGCTGCAAGGGTCTCCGGTGAGCAGCTTTCGCAGCTGATCTCACAGTACCTGTATTACAAATCTAGCTGTGGTGGTAGCAGCCAAAGATCACTAGCGAGTGGGTCGAGTGGGCAGTAAGGGTCATTGTAGCATGGTGGAGGTACCTTTCTGTTTAGAACCCCCACTCTGGAAAGCCTGTAACCTCTTGAAGCTTCATGGTGATGCCCTCCTGACTCCCATCTCCACTGTGAAGAGAGTAGGAAGTTGTGCCCTGAGGCTGAAGCCCTTATATACTGGGAGAGAAGGGTGTACCACGAGGAGAATAGAGCCCTACAGGCATAGGATGGCCATGCAGTCTACTGGTTCAGGAATCAATTGACGGTTCTATTAACAGCACAAAATATGACATGGCAAGTGTTTTTTTCAAGCAAGGGAGTAACCAGAAAATTAAAATACCCCACACATTGAACCAAAGCTCTTTTGCACTAAGCAAATGAAGCAAGTCATCATGACCCCTGAATAGCACTCCTAACTCTTTCACCCAAGCATCTATCCATTCCTCCTTTCATCCACCTTCTGATAGCTACAATTTCACCTTTACATTCTGTCATCCATTCATTTTTTCATCCACCATTCCATCCGTCTGCCCATCCATATCCAAATCTATCCACCCATCTCCAAAAATATCTATTAAACCTATCCAGCAATCCCTGCATCCCTCCATCCTTCTCTTCATCCACACGTTCACCCATCTCTTCATCCACACTTTCCTTTATCCATCCATCCTCCCTTCCACTCATCCATCCACCCTTCCACTTAGCCATCCATCCTTCCACTTATCCATCCACTCATCCGTCCATCCATTTTCCCTTTCACTTATCAAATTATCCGTTGCCTCACTCATCTGTCCATTCTATCACTCATCCTTCGATCCACCCTCCATTTCACTCACCCACCCATTCTTTCACCCATCCACTCATTCATCCATTCATCAACCTATTCACCCTTTCACTCACCCATTCATCCACCCTTTCACTCACACATCGATCCATACATTCATACTTTCACTCATTCATGCACCCGCCCAGCCATTCACGTTATTTATGAGCCTTTGTCTGCTGAGTTGCAGACAGGGGGAGGGGACAGAATGTGCTTAAATGAAATGCTTTGTTGATGTGTAAACTTTGAAGAAAAGCCTTTCCTGCCTGTTTTCAGTGGCTTTATTCATTTTATGGTTCTGTCGTTGTTTTGTGTGTAACTAGATTTGTCCTGTCACATCCACAAGCATTAGGTCAAATGGGAACTTAATAATATTAATTTAGGGGATGGTATTTGGATGGTGTGAGATGATGCTGCATTATGGTCTGTACTGTGGTTCGTTAAACCAATGTAACATTTCAGACCCCTTATGCTGACTGTGTGATTTTCATTCTGTATTTTCCAATTAATAAGGGCTCAATTTGGAGGAGGGCTATGAGTTTTCTTCAACTCTTAGACAGCAGACCCTTAACTGTTTGTCTCATGCTTGGGATTTAGAATTATTTTTAATATTCTTTGTGAGATTTGACTTTAAATCAGATTTCCTGCATTTGATTGAGCCGTATGCTACTTATTCTCTATATTTGATTTACTGTGCATTGTACCTGATTTTGAGACTATCATATATTGTTTTTTGTAATGCACTTTAATACTTTAGTAAACCTTTAGGGTTTTTAACTTATAATTGTCTCAAGAAAGCTTATTTATCTGATTATGTTACTTATTTTATAATTTTGACTTTGTTATTGTCACACTACCTTACACAATTTTTAGGCTAACACCGTCCCCATCCTGAGATGGCACGTAATCTCAAATTTTATCAGATTATCAAATATCGTGACATCACCTCCAAAAAGGTATTAATTTGTCATCAGGGCACATTGTTTTTCAGACACGGTGAACTGGATACCGGGTTGATTTTGATGGTAGATGGTTGGAGAAGGCAACTGCTATGCAGCTTGCGTCTTCGACATAGGTGAGTAGAATGGAGCTTTAATTTTTCGTCAATCTGAGCTTTTTGTTTTTTAAGTTCTTTACGTTAAGCTTGTGTATATTCTGGGCTTAGGCTTCAAGGCACTTGAGGCCTCATTTCCAAGCCAAATGTGCCACCGGTACATCACTTTTTTGGGGGCACCTGCAGCACAATGGGCTTTCAGATATTTACAAGGACACATTAAGTCATCCTGCGTGACTTTTCATGGACTTGTAAATATGAGCCCCTTTCAGGTATTACTCTTCGTGAAAGGGGCGTTCCATGGGTGTTGCTGTGGGTGTTCCCATGAGACATCCCGGGAACCTGACACATTCCCAGATATACAATGTTTTCTAAAACACAATATGCTTCAGAATCCTACTCTCCCCAGGGTAGGCATAGGAGTGCTGCAACGAGGAGAAATACTTTTATTTCTACTCATTTTTCCTGCAGGATGAGAACAGGCAGGCCGTCCTCATCCTGCTTGACCTAACAGCAGCGTTCGACACCATCTCGCATGTCATTCTTATCAACAGACTGCGAGAGATTGGCGTGACAGGCACAGTTTTGGCATGGGTTACATCCTTCCTATCTAATAGGTCCCAAACTGTGTCCTTGGGTCCCTATCTATCCAGCGAGAAACCTACAACATCAGGAGTCCCCCAGGGGTCCATACTAAGCCCTCTCTTCTTTAACATCTATAGGGCACCCCTCCTCGCTGTGATAGAATCGCATGGGATCCTCGTCACGTCATACGCTGACGACACACAACTTGTCGTCACAATTGACAAAAAGTGTGCGAACGCAGAGTGGCGTTTCCAAAATTGTCTTTCGGATGTTTTCCAGTGGCTAAACAAAAATCATTTAAAATGTAATAGCGCAAAAACCGAAATCATTCCTCTGAGTAAAGATCTTTCTTTTTGCCCGAAGGACTGGTGGCCCATAGGATCTGAGGCCCCCCCCAGTGCCGTGCCTTCAGCACGTAACCTGGGTGTGCAATTTGATTCATCCCTCTCCTTCGACGAACACGTCAGGATCACGGCCGGACGCTGTTTTGGGCTTATTAAGTCCCTAAAGAAATTCTTTGATCTCCTCCCCATTGCAGCCAAAAAATCAGTCGCGGTAGCTCTTATACTTTCCCGACTTGATTACTGTAATGGTTTAATGGCGGGAGTAAAAAAGTCCACCCTCAAAAAGCTGCAAAGCATACAACATGCAGCTGCCCGTCTGGTGCTGGGACTCCCTAGAAAGTCATCAGCCTCCACGGCGCTGAACACTCTTCACTGGCTACCCTTACATAAAAGGATCCTTTTTAAACTCCTTCTTACCGTCTTCAGAGCTATGAAAAACTCAGGGCCCCTTTATCTTGCAAAGCGCTTTGCATGCTATCATCCTCCGCGATGTCTGAGATCCTCTGGAAAAAATCTTATCATCATCCCAAGATTCA
Source organism: Lissotriton helveticus (assembly GCF_964261635.1). Classification (NCBI taxonomy): domain Eukaryota; kingdom Metazoa; phylum Chordata; class Amphibia; order Caudata; family Salamandridae; genus Lissotriton; species Lissotriton helveticus. The sequence goes on along the minus strand of NC_136067.1, from coordinate 217,993,573 downwards.
AGTACAAAACTAGGGGCTGGAAAACTTTCACCGTCCTGGCAGCCAGGGCATGGAACACCCTTCCGGTCAATCTTAGATTGACGGACAAGGAGAGTAACTTCAGAAAACTTCTAAAGACATGGGTTTATCAACAATCAGACATCTTTGTATTTGCAGCTATATAGCGTCAGCTTTTTCATCTTCTTTCATCTTTCACGTACCCGTTGCACGTTATCTCAGCGCCAAGATGCTCCTTTCGGAGCGAATGCCTGCGCTTTACAAATACCCAAAAATATCAAATAAATATCAAATATCTTTCTATGCATGCTGCATTTTGCATGTTGACGCATGGCAGCGCAGCAGGAAGGCTTGCTGCGCTACTGTGCGTCAAAACATAGTAAATTATGCCCTTGGTATTTAATCCTTCCCACTGTGTCCCCCAAGGGTGACCGTGCGGCAAAGGTTGATACTCACAGTTTGCCTGTAAGTCCTTTTAGCATGGTATCTTTCTTTTATTCACTGCACATCTCTTATACGAATTTAGGGCAATTCTTATGGGTTGTTGTCGTTCAAACACAACAATGACAATTAGAAAACTCTGCACGAGACCCATTGCCACCAGGAGGCCCTCTGTGACACAATAAATCAAGTCACCCAGGCGTAAAACCCTGTTAATGGATTCTTCGTCCAGGCTCCTAAGTATTACTTCCCTCTATAGACAGACCAATATTTTGAGGGACTCACTATTTCAAGCCCTAAAGAATGGGAAATGAGCCCAGTAAAAAACAAAAACCATAATGAAGTTTCTAATTCCGAAACAAATTCTACTCCCACAAGATCATTACAGTTACTTGAGAAAAAGATGTTAAATGCAAACAACAAGGCACTATTAGACTTTACTTTACTCTACCAGATGTTAAAATTATACAAGTAATTCCATGTCCACAGAATGAGCCGCCTAAAACCACATTGAATATCTTCCATAGCACTTTAAGGAATAGTCCGATTTTGGATTGTAATTTATTGGACACCGCGGACATTCAGATGGCTGATGGCTACCTTAACCTTCTGGGCAACAACGTACCACTGACTGCAGCATTTCATGCCCTAACAGAGTTTTTGGTTGAATATTAGCCCTACTAGAAAAATCTTGAACACAGACCACATTTTAGAAACCCTGCCACTTACATTCTTACTACATTTAAACAAAGCAATACTGTGACTTTAGAACCCCAGCGTAAATTAACACTCATACAATCTAACTCCCATCTAGTTAATTCTAAGCAAACAGTAGAAAATGATTTAAATAAACAAACACAAGTTAGTCTCGTTGAACAATAGGAGCGATCCCAATAGGAGACATGTACATCCCGAATGTCTTGATATTCTTTAGTCATTAATGATGAGTCGCCAACTCTATGCTTGGAGCCACCCGAAGTTAATATTGAAGTACCACTCTAGTCAGTTTTTAAAAGATGCTCAAATGTCGGACCCCCATTATTATTATTATTATTATTATTATTGAACAGTTTTGTACAGCGCGTGGTTACCCTGGAGCATCCCAGCGCTTCACCAAACAGAGTAACAGTAAGAACAGAGAGGAGGTCCAACAGTTTAGCAGAAAAGAAGAGTTTTCAGTTGTTTACGAAAACGTAAAAGACAAGGCTCCGACCGTAAACCTAGGGGGAGTGAGTTCCAAAGGTTTGCGACATTTACGGAGAATCTCCTTCCTCCTGATCGGGCCCTTTTGACCCTAGGGACCACAATTAGATGTTGTTGATCAGAGCGAAGAGTTCTACTAGCTTTATATGGGATCACCATCTTTTGGAGGGCGGGCGGGCCTTTGCCTTGCAGGATTTTGTGTGCAAGGCAAAGAGATTTAAATGTAACCCTTTCTCGCACTGGCAACCAGTGCAGTGCCCTCAGTGCTGGTTTGGCCGATCGTGACATGGGGATGTTGTGAAGCATTCGTGCCGCCGCATTCTGAACTTGTTGAAGTTTGTTCAGAGTAATCTCAGGGGCACCCAGGTAGATAGCATTACTGAAGTCTAATCTGGATATGATCAGACCCTGGATTAGAAGCTTCCGAGATGGAAAAGGAATCAGTGGCAGCACTTTACGCACTGATCGGAGGAGACCAAAACAGACACCAGCTAGTTTGGAGGCCTGGGTCCTAAAGGAGAGGTCTTGCTCCATCCAAATACCCAGGCTCTTAATCTCGGTCTTGGGTTTGGGAGGGGATCCCAGGCAGCTGGGCCAGGCCGAGCAAGGGAGTGAGGGATTTTTCGTTCCCATCAGCGTTATCTCAGTTTTTGAGCCATTAAGCTTAAGTGCTGAATCCCCCATCCACGAGTGGACTTTGGATAGGCAGGAATGCAGCACCTGGGAATTATCCGTGGTCTGTGAGAGGGCTAACACCCACTGGGTGTCATCGGCATAGCTCACGATCTTGATGTTAAATGGAGCCACCACATCCTCCAGGGGGGCCATGTATACATTAAATAGTGTAGGACTCAGGTTATGCTACCCATGCTACTGAAGAATCTCAAACTCAGAATACACCTGAGTACAAAACAAGTGAGCTAATGGAATGGGTAAATCTGATGCTAAAACAGTGTGTTTTCTCCGAAACTGTGGTCATAAATCTAAATAGGGAACAAAAGAAACGAGTAAAGAAAAAAGTGAAAAACACAGACACTCTAACAAGTCTAACATGAAACCTAGACGTTTGCAATTTTTAACTGTTAAGACTCCTAAAAGGAAGTCGAGGTTTTGGGTATCTCATCTAAGCCCCCTTAGCTGCCAGTGGGGATGGAGATAAATTGAGTGCATTAAGCCACTCCTCACTGGATCCTACATCCACACAGGCTTCAATGTAGCCCCCACTGGTTCAAAATAATCCCAGGTATGGAGAGTTCTGAGAGAATAGAGGGGCATATTATCAAGTACGGCGTTAAAATTATCGTGGCTTTAGCGGCAGGAAACGGCCGCTAAAGTGGCGATAATGAGCTTGATAATATGCCCTTGAGAATTCCCATAGAAGCCCATGTTGGGTGTGAACATGGGCTTCTATTGGAATTCACAAGGGCATATTATCAAGCCCATTATTGCCGCTTTAGCTGCAGTTTTCCTGCCGCTAAAGGGGCGATAATTTTAACGCCGTACTTGATAATATGCCCCAGAATTTTTATATCTCAGGAGTACGAGAATCACACACCCTTCCACTGGCAAGTATGCCTTTGACCTGTCCTCAGGACACCCCCTCACTGCACGGCCCCCAGCTGTAGGCGAGTCTGTGCCCCCTTGCTGCTGCTCGTTGCTCTGCTTTGCCCTCCTGTGCCTTTAACTGCTTTCAATTGTACTTTGTGCCTCTGTCTGTTAATAAGTATTTTGTTCGTATTTGCACTGTTTTATCCTGTTGTCCCGGTCGTTAGCTCCCCTGGTCTGACCCCCCCCTCCGCTCCCCGCTTCCCGCCGCTGTGACATCGCGGCCCGCCCCCTTTTCTTCTCTGTCCTACCAGCTCTTGCCTCCCAGCTGCTCCTCCCTCCCACTTGGCCTTAAATGGGGACCGCGCGGCGCAGGTGAGTGTGACCTGTCCCTGGACACCCCCTCGCCGCACGGCCCCCAGCTGTAGGCGAGTCTGTGCCCGCTCGCTGCTGCTCGTTGGTCCGCTCTGCCCTCCTGTGCCTTTAACTGCTTTCAATTGTACTTTGTGCCTCTGTCTGTTAATAAGTATTTTGTTTGTATTTGCACTGTTTTTCCTGTTGTCCCGGTCGTTAGCTCCCCTGGTCTGCCCCCCCCTCCACTCCCCGCTTCCCGCCGCCGTGACTTCGCGACCCCGCCCCCTTTCTTCTCTGTCCTACCCGCTCCCGCCTCCCAGCTGCTCCTCCCTCCCACTTCGCCTTAAATGGAGACCGCGCGTACGTGCAGCGGTCACGCGCAGCGGGTGCGCCGATTGTGCGCCGAAGGCGCGCCAAAGGCAAGCCCGTCTGCGCCCGTCTACGCCTGGACCGCGCCCAGCGCCGAACCCCTGGTCCCCGCAGATGCCAGGCAACCCGCCGGACTTATGACGCCGCCACCCTCAACGCACTCAACACAGGCCGGATCCCCGGTTGCTACCGAGCCACCCCGAGACGCAGCCACGGACCCTTCACCTGCAAAGCCTGCAAGTTCACCTGCCTCCGGACCGGCACTGCACCCGCCAAGCCGACCCCCATCACCAACCACCTCAAGTGCATCCTGCTCAACACCCGCTCCGTCCACAGACACGCCGTGGAACTCTGGAACCTGCTCGACACCACATCTCCAGACGTAGCCTTCCTCACAGAAACCTGGATGAACGCCTCCTCAGAGCCCGACATCGCCATCGCCATCCCGGACGGATACAAGATTACCCGGAGGGACCGCGCCAACCAGACTGGAGGACGCATCGCCATCGTACACAGGAACACCATCAGCATCACGACCAACTCCGACGACACCCTCACAGCCGCCGAACACCTGCACTCTCAGAGGCACCCTCATCTACAGACCCCCGGGACCTCGCACACAATTCAGCGAAGACATCGCAGACTTCATCAGCCCGCATGCCCTCCCCTCCGCTGACTACATCCTCCTAGGGGACCTCAACTTCCACCTGTAGAACAACAATGACAGCAAGACCACCATCCTGCTGGACAACCTCGCCAACCTCGGACTCAAGCAACTGGTGAACACCCCCACCCACTACGCCGGACACACGCTTGACCCAGTCTTCTCCTCCAGCAAGTACATCTCCTTCAGCCACTCCACCGGACTTCACTGGACAGACCACAGCTGCATCCACTTCAGCTTCAGAAGGACCACGACCCACCACCACCCACAACAGGTTCCCCGCAGGAGCTGGAACAAGATCACCACCGACCAGCTCACCACATCCCTGAGCCAGAACCCTCCCGCCAGCTCAACGGACCCCAGCCAAGCAGCCAACAACCTCACACAGTGGATCACCAACTGCGCCGACAACCTCGCACCACTGAAGACCCCTCCCAGCAGACCCGGCAGCCAGAAAGCCTCTTGGTTCACCGACGAACTCAAGAACTCCAAAAAGAACTGGCGTACCCTCGAGAAAGCTTGGCGCAAAGACCCGACAACAGACAACATGACCGCCCTCAAGCAAGCCACCCGCAAACACCACCAGCTGATCCACACCACCAAGAAGACAGCATTCAAGGAACGACTAGACAACAACGCCCACAACAGCAAGGAACTCTTCAACATCGTCAAAGAGCTCTCCAACCCCAGCGCCGGAAACAACGACATCACTCCCTCGCAAGACCTCTGCGACTCACTCGCCTCGGTCTTCCACAGCAAGATCGCAGACATATACAACAGCTTCGGCGCACAGACCATGCACCCTACCACCGAACCAACGCGCCCCACCACCACCCTCCGCGCCTGGACCCCGGTCAGCACCGAAGACACCATCCGCACGATGAACACCATCCACTCCGGATCACCAACCGACCCATGCCCCCACCACGTCTTCAACAAGGCCGACTCCATCATCGCACCCCAACTCCGGGACATCATCAACTGCTCCTTCAACACCGCCACCTTCCTGGAGAGCTGGAAGCATGCCGAACTCAGCGCCCTCCTGAAGAAACCATCAGCGGACCCCACCGACCTCAAAAACTACCGCCCCATCTCGCTCTTCCCTTTTCCTGCCAAAGTCATCGAGAAGACCGTCAACAGACAGCTGGCCGCCTTCCTCGAGACGAACGGATCCCTCGACCACTCGCAGTCCGGCTTCCGAGCCAACCACAGCACCGAGACCGCCCTCATCGCAGCCACTGACGACATCCGAGCCCTGCTCGACAACGGGGAAACAGCGGCCCTCATCCTCCTGGACCTCTCCGCAGCGTTCGACACTGTCTGCCATCGCACCCTAGTGCAGCGCCTCAACAACATCGGAATCCAAGAGAAGGCACTCGAGTGGATCATCTCCTTCCTCGCCGGAAGAACCCAGAGAGTCCGCCTCCCCCCGTTCAGATCCGAGGCCACCGAAGTCATCTGCGGTGTACCACAAGGATCATCTCTCAGCCCCACCCTCTTCAACATCTACATGAGCCCCCTCGCAGCCATCGCACGCCAACACAACCTCAACATCATCTCCTACGCCGACGACACCCAGCTGATCCTCTCCCTCACCAACGACCCCGCGACCGCGAGAGCCAACCTACACGAAGGGATGAAAGACGTAGCCGAGTGGATGATGAACAGCCACCTGAAACTGAATTCAGACAAGACGGAAGTCCTCATCCTGGGATCATCACCCTCTGCCTGGGACGACTCCTGGTGGCCCCCTGCCCTGGGCAGCGCACCCAAACCAACGGACCACGCACGCAACCTGGATCCTGGACTCCTCCCTCTCGATGACCAGACAAGTCAACGTTGTCTCATCGTCATGTTTGAACATCCTACGCATGCTCCGAAAGATCTTCCGATGGATCCCCACCGAAACCAGGAAGACGGTCACCCAGGCACTCGTCACCAGCCGACTGGACTACGGAAACACCCTCTACGCCGGTACCACAGCCAAACTACAGAAAAGACTCCAACGCATCCAGAACGCCTCCACTCGACTCATCCTGGACATCCCCCGACACAGCCACATCTCCGGACACCTGAGATACCTGCACTGGCTCCCTGTCAGCAAGAGAATCACGTTCCGACTCCTCCCCCACGCACACAAGGCCCTCCACAACCTGGGACCCAGATACCTCAACAACCGCCTGACCGTCTACACCCCAACCCGCCAGCTACGATCTACCAGCCACGCCCTCGCCGCCGTTCCACGCATCCGAAGAGCCACCACGGGAGGAAGATCCTTCTCCTACCTGGCAGCCAAGACTTGGAACTCCCTCCCCATCCACCTCCGTCTGACCCAAGACCACCTCTCCTTCAGGAAGCAACTCAAGACCTGGCTGTTCGAGCAGTAGCGGACCCCCCCTCCCCCAAGTGCCTTGAGACCCTCCCGGTGAGTAGTGCGCTATACAAATTTCATGATTGATTGATTGATTGATTGATTGATTGATATTCCATGTATCATCAGAAAACTGAATAATGACTACGAGCATTTAATTTGTATGTCTTTTAAGAGCAGGAAATATATTCCTTAATAGATCACAGTAATGTCACTTTGATACATTCACCCACAGCTTCAGTGGGTTCAATCTGCTGATATCAAACTAGTAATTCTTCTGAAAGTGTAGCTCAGCTACCACATTTTAAATCCTTCACTTATCCTAAACACTGGTGACATTTTCCAAAACCCTGGGATCGATGTACGTGTTATAGAGAACCCCACCCAAAAAATGGTCCTTTGTCATGTAGAGCCAGTAGAAAATCTAGCTCCAGTTAATCTGTTGGTCACCATCCTAAACCTACAGTAATAGATAATCCTCTAACAATAGTCTGTGGCTCTTCAGATCATACTTTAGCTAATTTCAAGGGAAACAGGCAATGGTAATGATTGGTTGTGGTTACCAGGTGCCTTTAATATAAACTGTCATTAAGGCTCCCAGTCTCCCTTATTTTATTCCAAGCTTATTAGTTTGATCTTGGATTCTCACTGGGGTCAATACAAGGTGGGAAAAAGACAACTCTTAATAAACTTTAAAACCGACATAATCTGCCTACAGGAATCTTGCTGCACCGCTGACTTTTCTTTTGAAAATTATTACACAATTAATAGCCCGGCATTACCCAGCACAAGGGGTCATGAATGCAAAGGTATGCCTATACTTCTCTATGTTGATTATAAATGTAATTCTGAAATATTAACATTATCTGACACCGAGCCACAGAAACCTTTTCTTTTTGTGCCCCAGGCACAGATAAAAAACAAATTGGTACCTCTTTAACGTATATTTCTCACCAGGTAATGAGAATGATGGGAAAAGAGTTACATATTTTGAGTCGGTCTCTTGTCTTATAATATTGAGCAGGGTATTTCATTGCAAATATTTCTAATAACCTACTGAATGCCTTTAGAGATCGAGAACTTGAGAAGATATTGGGGGAGATTAACTAAGATTTTGCGTCATTTTTGCATCACAAAAGTGACGCAAAACGACACAAAATCATTTTTTCCTAATTTACTTTCCACCGCTAAACTTGTTTAGTGCTGGAAATAACATAAAAGTAATGCAAAGCAGCGCATATCGCTGCTTTGCATTACTTTGCAGCATGGGGGTGCACCAAGGGTGGTGCATGGGCGTTCTTTTAAGATTGTGGGCACAGAAAAATATGTCTAACTTCGCCTCCAGCACCTAAGGGGTGGAGTTGGCTAAGGGGGGCACACCTCCTATTCTATCTTGTATTTCCCACCGGTTCTGCAGCCAAAGGTGGGTGTTTGAACTGAGGGCTGACATCTGCTGCTAGCAGCAGAGGCTTCGGTCACATTGCAAAGGGAGCAAGGCTTTGGAAGCTCCCCTCTCGATCACTGTGCTCATCCTGAGGGTGAGGGTTGACACCTCCTCCCAGGATGTGCTTTGTTTCTGGCCTCAGAGAGCAGGGGCTCTCGACCCAGGAGTCCAGAAGCATGTCTGGTGGTGGCAGGCTGCCTCAAGCCAGTCAGAGACCACATCAGGGTTTGTAGGTTTCCAGGGGGCACCTCTAAGGTGCCCTTTGGGTACATGTTTCAATAAATCCCACACTGGCATCAGTTTGGGTTTATTGAGAGGATTTGTATGTCCCAAGCACTCCTGGGTTCAGTAAAGACGTCATGGTGCTGGGGAACTTGAGTTGTCGAGCTTCCAGCCCACGTACTCTCTGTAGCTTGTTGTAGGATGTTGTCCCCAACAACATTCCCCCCTCTCTCCCCTTGCCCTCCACTTTAACCCCTCCCCCTTATCCTTTACTCCCCTCTGCAGATATGTCCACGACCAACAATGCCCTACAACTGCTGGCCTTGTACACGTCCAACAATGCCTCACAATTGCTGATCCCCCCCCGCATACCCCCAGGCCCGACCTTCTCCCATGGACCCTCCTCTTCCCCTGATCCTCCCTACTCCCCAAAGCTCCCAATCCCCCACACATACGACCTACCCTCCCCCCATTCCCCACGCCACGAGTGCTATCCCCCACCCCCTTTCTGACTCTCACTGCCCTTCCCCTCCTACTCTTACTCCACCCTATTCCTCCTCACCCAAACCCATCCTCTGTCCCCCCAAAACTCAATGCACCCACCAACCCGAACTGTCTCTCACTCTATTCCAGAACTGCCCCTTCACCCCCCCACTAGTCCCATCCTCTCTCCCTTTGATTATCATGGCTCCCCCCCTCCCGACCCATCCCTCACCGTTCTTCCGAACACTCCTGCCCATCCATTTCCTCCTTCTTCACTCTCAATGACCACATACCCACCTTCCCCCTCCATGCCCCTCCTCTTGCCCTACTACCACATTCCTCCCATCTCCCTTTCTAGGAACCCCACCCTCCCTCCGAACAGCAAACCACCCCCTATGACGAAAATCGCTCATCCTGTGCCGCTCCCTCCCCCTTCTCCAATATCCCACCTTAGTCTTATATCTAACTTTCTTCGCAACATTGAACACGATTTCGCCATTCTCTCCAGAGATCTCGCTCATCTTAGATCAGATTTCTATTCCCTCAAAAATAGAGCCCTCCCACTTCGGTTAAACTGCGCTCGTACTAGACATATGAATCCCGCTACCCCCAAACCGTTTTGCACGACTCCTCTACACTGCCGCACACACAGACCTCTCCGCACCTCCTGCCCCCTCTTCCCCATGGAGATCATCGACCTCTGCAAATCCTACCCTCACCGCTCACCCACTAATATCCAGCCTCCCCCGGCCTCCAGCATCCCTGTCATACTGGGGACTAGCCGAACTCCCCGCTCACCTTGCTCACCTAGGCCTCCTCCCCAACTCACAGCCATCCACTTCCTTCCACTCCCCAAAACTCCCCCGAAACCTCTTTACTGTATGCTTGTTAATTGTCGGTCCGCTATGCGACATGCCACTGAAATATCAGAAACTATACTTAGTGAATCCATCGACATTGCGTTCCTAACTGAAACCTGGCTCACAGACCACTCGACAAGCATCCTGGACCTCCTAGCCCCTCCGGGCCATTCTATTCTCAGGAAAGACCGGCCCATCCAAATAGGCGGTGGTGTTGCCATCATCTTCAAAGAGGAACTACAAATTTCCCTTGTCAATAATACTAATTACTCCACCCTTGAATATCTTGAAGCTGAACTCAAAAATCACGGCTCCCAACCCATTCGCCTTCACAACATATATAACCCTCCCGACAATACTCATCCCTTCGTTGATGAGCTATCCAACATTCTTACACAATCCTCACTTTCGAATTCCCTCAACATTTTCCTGGGAGACCTTAACCTCCACTAGAATGAGCCCAGCGATCCCTCTATCACCCTCCTTTCCAACCTTCTCGAGATCAGTGACCTAGAGCAACTCTGTCACTCCCCGACCCATTCCAAAGGAGCTATCCTAGATGCCATAATTACTAGCAAAGATCTAGCCCTCCTATCCAACATTGTTCCCATCGACTGGTCCGACCACCATCTCATACTGTTCTCTATAGCGGTCTCTGCCACTCCCCCGCCCACGAAAACCACTAAACCCTCGAAACTGACCAGAAATTTGAATAATATCCCCCTGGATGTACTGGAATTCAAACTCCATGCCCAACTTCTCGCCATCCCGCCCTCACTTATCGCAAATGAGCTTACAGAACACTACAACAAAGCAGTTATCGAAACCCTAGGCCTCCTGGCCCCGCTTAAGCTCAAAAACCAAAGAACCGTTCCTTCCAAATCATGGTTTAATACGGAGCTTAACAATGAAAGACGCTCACTGAGAAGAACGGAAAGAACATGGAGACTGCACCCTTCCCCCTTGCACCTAGCTCGCCTCAGACTTGCAAGATCCTCTTACAAAAAACACATCTTTAAACAAAAAGCATCCTTTTTCAGAACACAACTTGACCAAGCCAAAAACAGACCCAGAGAACTGTTCAACATTGTTCGCAATCAAACCTCAGCCGCTCCACCTGTACTTATGGCCTCGACGACCAGATGCGAAGAAATAGCCCTCTTTTTCTCTGAAAAAATTGCGAAAATAGAGCAATCCTTCCTGCCGACTCTGACCCCTACCTCCATACTACACATCCCCCCTACTGCACCTGCTTCCTGCCCACTCCCCCCACCCCCTCCACGACCCTCCATAATACTGATCTCACTCCCCCCTCCTTTCCCTCCACCCTCCAAGATTCTAATCCCCCCAACACTCCCCCTAAAAATAACGCCGCTTGGCATAATTTCCAGCCAGTCACTGAAAGAGATGTCTTTGACATCATTGCAAAACTTAAACCCTCCTCCCACACTAAAGACCCCCTCCCTTCTAAACTCGTCCAAAACCTCAAACATATCATCACACCTGCCTGGACCTCGATCATTAACACCTCCCTAGCCACCGGCTGTGTCCCCACTTCCCTTCAACTGGGACAAATCACCCCCATTCTTAAAAACCCTACGGCTGACCCTAATGACCTCAACAACCTCCGTCCTATCTCCAACTTGCCCCTCCTCTCGAAAGCCCTTGAAAAATGTGTCCTTCCTCAGCTTGACAGACACATTGAACTTTTTTACTTACTTGACCCCCTCCAATCAGGCTTCAGGAAAGGTTGCAGCACCGAAACCGCCATGCTTAACATTATAGATGACATTCACCACTCCCTCGACAATGGCGAATCTAGCCTATTGATCCTCCTCGATCTCTCCGCAGCGTTTGATACCGTTAACCACTCTGTTCTTCTCAAAGTCCTTAAAGAACGATTCAGCCTTAATGGCATGACTCATAATTGGTTTGTCTCATACCTGCAGCACCGCGCTCAGCAAATTAAAATCCACAATTGCCTTTCAAACCCCTCCCCCATCTTTCTAGGAGTTCCACAAGGATCCATACTATCTCTCTCTTTAACCTCTTCATGGAACCTCTCACCCTCATTCTCAAACAAGCAGGGATTAACTATCACCTCTACGCTGACGATACACAACTCTACCATAAGATAAAAACCCATGCTGACATCCTCCACCTCAACAACACCCTCATCAAAATTCAAGCCTGGTTCCACTCGAACCATCTCAAACTTAACCCAAAATAAACTGAAATTATTCTTTTCTCCCCCCAAAACAACCAGCTCCCCATCCAAAAGTGGATCACAGACCTTAACGCCCTCAACTGCTCCTTGTCCCTAGCCACCTCAGTCAAATCCTTGGGCATCTCCCTTGGCAACCGCCTAACTCTCAACGTACACATCAACAACTCTGCCAAAGGAGCCCTCTTTACCCTCCGTAACCTTAAGAAAATTAAGCCCTTCATCCCAATTGATGACTTTAAACTGGCAGTCCAATCGCTTGCTCTATCACGCATTGATTACGGCAATGCCATCCTCACCGGAATTCCCAAAACCCACCTGGCACCTCTTAAATCTATGCTCAACCTCGCGGCTAGGCTTATGACGGACTGCAAACGATTTGACCACATCTCTCCCGCCCTTAAATCCCTTAAATGGCTCCCCATTGAAGGTAGATCCACATATAAAACCGCCTGCATTACACACAAAATCCTCCACCAAAACACACCGACATACCTCTCCAACAAACTGACCAAAGCAGGCTGCACGCGATCACTGAGAAGCTCCAACACCCTCCTACTTATCCCCCCGTCAGAAAAAGAATTCCACTCAGTCATGCTCCTTTTCAGGCAATGCCCCACTTATTTGGAATGCCCTCCCAAAAGACCTCCGCTGTAACCAGTCCTACCCCAGCTTCAAAAAAGAACTCAAACTTCTTCTCCTTAATAAATACTGGGGTTTCTAATCGCTCCCTGGTAGCCTCGCCCCTCTGCATCACCCCGCCTAGCTGCTCCGCATATGACTTGTGACCACCCGCCTGGCCAACTCCCTTTCCTTCTATCTGATCACCTTACAGTTCTCTTGCATGTTTTTTTGTATACTCAAGTGAGGCTTCCTGCCAAACTGTGACCGCTATTTTGTATTAATCATAGTGTCTAGCAATTGTTTTTACTCTCTTATCTAGATGTCATGTATCCTATGTGGACTTGCTCTTTTATTATTCCATTGTCTGTGCTTATACACACTGTACCTGTATGGAAACACCTTGTAAAGCGCTCTGATACTCCTGGGTCCAGCCAGCGCTATATAAAACCTCTTAAATAAATAAAAAAATAAAAAATAGCTTCACTGACACAATAATAAGAACAGACTTAAATATTGTATGGGCATATCTGCTCATTCAGAAATGCCCACACTTGAGATATAGAGCGCCCTGACTTAAGGCTTGTAAGGCCTGCTAGAGGGCTGACTTACCATACCTTAGGCGGTGCTGCTTGGCATGGCACACAGGGAGTGGTCCATGTTGACTTTGATGTTTTTCTCTGCACCAAGGCATGCAGACTGCATTGGCAATTTGCATGGCCTTGCTGAGGGGTCCCTAGGGGATCCTCTTCAGTCCCAATGCTCTAGGGTACCATTTACTAGGGACTTACAGGGGGGTTCGAAGTGGCAATCGTGGTACAGTTTTAGGGAAAGAAGACTGGTACAAGGATCCTGGCTAGCAGAGAGCCAGTACTCTACATTTCTTTTTCGGCTATTGTGTAGTTACTTCTCCAGCGCCGCTCAGCTTTTCTAGAGATCTGCTTCTGTTGGCGCAAGGCATCACAGGACCAGGGTTCAGATTTCTTCGGGCGCTTGCTGGTAACGCTTTTTTCCGGTGCCAGCAAGTCTACTGCGGATTTGACCAAGTTGGAGAAACTATCTGCAGCTAGGTTTGCCTCAGGTTTTAGGTCAGGTTTGGAGGATGCTACAGTGCATTGCAACTGTAGGGGGCTAATGTTCCTCCAGTTGTGTCTTTTGAATGTCTTATGGGGAATGTATGGGTTGGGAATGTGATGTGTGGTGGTTACAGTGAACAGGATGGCTCTGTGATCTGACCAAGGTACTGGCCCAACCTCTATTACTTTAAGGTGGGGGTTAGGTGTAAATAACCCATCCAAGGTGTGACCAGTGTCATGTGTGGGATGCATGACTTTCTGCTCCAATGAGGCATTGGCCATCATCTCTATTAGCGATAATGTATTGTGGTCTTCTGAGTTTTCAAGGAGATAGTTGAAATCACCTAAAATGCAGTAGTCCTCTGAATCAGTGCTGGCTTCTAGTATTGGGCTGATGATTTTTTCAAATTTACTTTTGCTGTTCATGCATGGTGGTCTATATAGTAGTGTGCCGTTAAAGGAGTAGTTAGCACTTAGAGTGATTTGGAAGGAAAGCAGCTCGCAGTCCAAGCTGCTACCTGCCGGGGAGCCTTTTACATCCAGAGAGTTGTTAGCTATAATCGCTACATTGTCACAGAACTCACCTGGACCGACGATGCCATCGTCCACTTTACCATCTCTGACGCCCAACACACCAACTTCAAGCCCCACAGCACTCCCCACCAAAGTTGGGGCAAGGTAACTGAGACGCAATGGTCAAAGGCCCTGGGCACCACACAACCGGAGCCCATGTCAGACCTCGCCCAGGCCATCCAGAACTTCACTGCCTGCATCACCAAAAGCGCTGATGGGGTCACCCCCCTGAAACCAGCAAAAGCCAAAAAAACCTCCAGACAAGCCAGATGGTACACTCCAGAGCACAGAACTACCAATATCAACTGCTACTGACTCGAGAAGTGCTGGTGCCTGACTAAGGACCCATCCAGCAGAGCCGCTCATTAATCAGCCCTAAGCAACTACCACCTCCACATCAAAGAAGTCAAGGAGCAGCAATCAGCATCTGCATTGACACAGTCGCCAACCACATAAAACCAAACCAAACCAAAATGGCCACAGGGAGGGAGCACTGAAATCGAGCTCCTGGGAACGGACAACAACAATTAAAAGAATAACCCTTGTTGCCTCCCCATCAACCACTTGAAAAGAAGATTGAGTACTCACCGGATCAGCTCCCTAGTTGGATAAGCCTGAATCGAGCTCGAGAAGATGAGGTTTGCTGCCGCAACACCGTCTGGATGGAAACTGATGCCTCACTGGTGAACGGCGGCTCCCAGTCCTCACCCGACAACAGGACACCCCTTCTTGGAACCGCAGGAGTACCGACAAGAGCACTGACGGCCCCGGACATGAGCCGCCCCCGCTCCTGGACATCTGATGAATCTGCTGTGAATAGGGAGCGCGAGTAGTTCCGTCACTCCGCTACGCCTGACCCTAAAATAGTGGGCTCAGCGAGGACTGCCCATAAAGAAACTCTCGCCCGCAACCACTCTGGGGGCATCCTGAAGTAGGCTCAGGTGAGTTGCGTCCTGCCGCGAGTCCCGGCGACCGCCTCCCGCTCCTGGCCTCTCACTTAGCCCTTTCTACTGAATCGGAGAGCTAAATACCCATTGCTCCACAACCTCCTGACCCCAAAATGGCCGCTCACCAGGACTGAAGAAAACAGCTGCAAGTAAATGTTCTGCCTTTTCATGCCATCTCATAGCGGACACACACAATTTCCCCCCTTCCTGTGATATCCTCGGACCTCCTCCCTCTCCCACTCCCCCACCGGGTCATCTGTAGTCTATGCGGGAAAAAGGAGCGCGAGCTCGTTCCTCGCTCCGCAACGAATGACCCCAAAATGGAGGTCTAGTCAGGACCGATACTACGAAAACCATTGGCTCCAAGCAATCAGCGACACCCTGAAGTGGGCACAGGAAATTCTTGACCCCCCCTCCCCCGAGCCCAGGGGTCCGCCTCCCGCACCCGGACCTCAGAAAATTCCTGTTATTGTAACAAAGCGCTAACTGTTCTGTTGCCCTAAATTCACCTGACCCCAAAATGGCCGTCGGGGCCAAAGAAGGAATTGTAAATAAAACACACGGGCACAGGCAAATTCCTGCCACTGTGTAGTGGGCACACAAGAGCCCCCCCTGTTATCCACAAACCACTCCCTTGCCCGGTCACCACGGTGACCCCGATCCGGATTTGGATCTCTAGCTACTAACAGGCTCCTTTCTGCCTGACCCGAAAAAGGCCGCATAGGCAGAACAGCCTCGAAAAAATAACCCACAATGTTAGGGCTGCAGCCAATCCTGTGACACCCTGCTGTGAGCCCAGGAGAGCCATAACTTACCTTGATACTGTTTCTGCCTAATTGAAATCCTCAGACAACCTGACTGAACCCACAGCAAAGCCATGCAGTGCCTGACAAAAAAATGGCCGCCTCAATCTCATTGAGGAACTATTGGATCGCCGCTTAAGGGAACCCAGACTGCCAAGACCACCAAATATCTACAAGTTGACTCTAGGTAACCTGAAACATTGCGCTACAACGCTCTTGGATCCTCACATCATCCAGATTGCGCAGCTGAACCCCCTCACCCTGACTGCCTCCCATTCACCTCGCTCCTGGGAACCCTCCCTCTTAAACACAACTTGGACCCCTTACATAGCTATTACCCTGTCCTCATAGATACCGTAGCCCAACTTCCTCCTGCTACCCCACTGAGGAGGCACTGTCCAGAGGGCAGGCTCATTAATCCCCTAACGCAATGTCTGTATTGCTGCGACGTTAACCCACCACATCCTTATCCTGCACTCTATTCCATCCACTTGGTACGACCTCCTGGGAGCCTTCCCCTTAGACACTGGCCGCATAACTCATAAATCTCTACAGCCGGTCAACAGTACTCCCCCACTCCCCTCCAGAATCCAAGCTGATTCTAGCTCCCCTGCTCCCAATCTCTCCCTGCCCCCTAAGACCGCGTTTCAGCAGCCAACCAACCCATTACATATAGAGTGATCTGACACCGCTAGCAGTCCCATCCGTAGCCACTACCCTTCCCGTCTGCTGTGTTATTAGAGCAAACCCACCCCAAAAGGGACTAGCCCCACCGACATCTTAGTTATAATGCCTTCTACCACGACAACCTCCTCCAACCCCCTCTCCTCACCCTACATAAAGCGGCACGGCCCAAACTCCTTCTCGATCACCCCCCAACCTCGCACCCAAAGCGAAAAAAAATCTCAAACACAAACTGATCAGGCAATTCCCAGAATCCCTTTTTGCTGACATATAACACTGCTCCGCCAAAGACCTAGTAAAAATGGACCTCACTCACAATAAAAAAAAACTACCACAACACGACCCCCCTCATCCTCATCCTACGCCTCATCCCTTAACCCAAACTGACAACATAACTACCACCAGAAGACAACACAACACTCTCAGTTCTTCTCCTCGCTGAGGAGATCCTACCCACCTCCACCTCCCCACAAGAAGAGACAGGCCGCCGTCTCTCCCATATTGAAAGCCAAGTCGCCATCATAATACAGGGTTTGAATCACCTTCTAATCAACCTCGCGCCACTCCATAATCTCCCCATAAACTCTCACTCTACTCCCATCTCCTCCATCTCCTCCATCCCCACACACCCTTGGCTTCCTAAGGCCCCACTCCCTAGCCAGTCCTCTTGGCCTTCCTCGATCCGTGCCCCGAGACCGAATAACATTTTGGAAGCCATGTCCTCTGAGGAAGCAACCGAGCTGGCCTCCTCATACACCTCCCCCTCTACTCATATCCTGCAATCCACGATTCAGGTAATCACAGGATTCAGAAGTGAGCACTCCTTCCCGAACCCCCCAGACCCCCTTCCTCCCTCATCAACATCTCTACTGCTTCTCTTACACCTGAACCAAAAAAAGTGACTCCCCGTACTAACTGCATGCTCATAAACTGCAGATCTGCCACAGAGCTAGCAGAATCCATCCTTAACCATGGCATAGATATGACCTTCATCACTGAGTCCTGGCTCAACGATTCCTCCCCACCAATCTTGGATATGCTCGTACCCCTGGGCTTCTCTATCATCAACAAAGATAGAAAAGACCAAAAAGGGGGAGGCTTGGCAATCATTCACAACAACAACTTGTCAGTGTCCGAAATTGATACCTTCAATTACAACTCCTTTGAATGCCTAAATGCCAACATCAAAACCACTAACAACAATCTACTACTAGTGGAGAAGTGTGGCTCACTGGATAGAGGAGGCAGACCCTGAAGCAGAGGTCAGACCCGGGACCAGGGTTCAATTCCTGACGCGGCAGGGTCTTGAGCCCAAATGTCCATGGACTCGATAATTTTTGCTTCGGTGCCTACTCGAATCACGGGTTCACACTCTGCAACTCTGGGAAATAGCTTGCTTAATCTCCACTACGGCCCCCCCGCAGCGGGATGCCTGGCTTTCACCTTGGGAATGCCCAGTAGGGGTTATCTCACAGGAAAAAAGCCAGGACGGGTTCCCAAAGCAAGCGCCTTGAGACCTTGTGGTGATAAGGCGCTATATAAGAACCTTTGACATGACATGACATGACATGACTACCCTGCCACCCCCTGTATCATCCCCCAGGCAACACCGTCACGTTCACGGAACAACTATCCGACCTGATTGCCCACTGCCCTCGCCGAGATAGCAACAACCTAATTCTGGGTGATCTCAACCTCCACTGGAATGATAAAAACAGTGCTTCAGTACAAAACCTGAATGAGCTATTACATTTCAACAACCTTGTCCAGCACTGCTCAAAAGAAACTCACAACAAAGGGGCAATCCTGGATGCCATCATTGCCCAACCCGACGCAATTACTATAGACCACATCTTTCCGGTCGACTGGTCAGACCACCACCTAATCCTATTCCACATCTCGCAACCGTTCATGTGTCACCCTTCCATCACAGACCCCCCTACATGGTCTAGAAACCTAACGCAGATAAACACAGCTGACTTAGAAGAAAAAATAAGTACCCTCCTACCCATCTCCCAGGACGGACTCTCAACTACAGAACTCACATCTCACTACAACATAACCATGTCCTCCATCTTAGACCAACTAGCTCCAATGGAACTGAAAAAAAACAGGAACATCCCCTCCAGATCCTGGTTCAACAAGGACATCAATGAGGAAAAGAGGCATCTTAGAGCTAAAGAAAGTCTCTGGAGAAAGAATCCCTCCTCCACCACTCAAAACAGCAAGAAGAAAGTACAAAAAACATATCAATAATGAAAAAACTAACTTTTTCTACAACGTGCTGGACAAGGCTAAAAACAGACCAAAAGAACTCTTTAACGTCATCAAAAAACAAATGTCCAAGCCGTCTACTACCCATGTCCAGGCCTCTATAGAATTTTGTGACAGCTTCGCCAACTTCTTTAACGACAAAATCACCAAGATTGAACTATCACT
Source organism: Lissotriton helveticus (assembly GCF_964261635.1). Taxonomy (NCBI): domain Eukaryota; kingdom Metazoa; phylum Chordata; class Amphibia; order Caudata; family Salamandridae; genus Lissotriton; species Lissotriton helveticus. Next base: position 217,974,253 of record NC_136067.1, on the reverse strand, counting down.
TGACATCAACCTTAATCCTGTCGGCAAAATCTGTTCCCCAGCAATCAAAACTACCTCTACCGTGCGACCCACAAAAACCTGGAGATCCTTTGATCCCATCCCTGAAATTCTCAGTTTAATCTCCTCCGCCAAGCCCTCATCCCACATCCTCGACCCTATACCCTCCCAAATGGCCAAAAAGCTGAAACTCTGCCTTGCACCAAGTTAGTGCGAAATCATAAACAGCTCCCTAAAAACCGGCATCATACCAGATTGCCTCAAAGTCGGCCAAGTCACACCACTTCTGAAGAAGCCAGGCCTAGACACGCATGGCCTGAACAATTTCAGCCTGTCTCCAATCTTCCCTTCCTAGCCAAAATCCTTGAAAAATGCGTTCTCCGACAACGGAACCAACATATTGACAATGTTAATCTACTGGACAAACACCAATCAGGCTTTAGAAAAGGCTGCAGCACCGAAACTGCAATCCTCATCATCGTGGATGACATCCTCAACTCCCTTAACTCGGACCATTGCTGCCTACTCATCCTCCTCAACTTCTCAGCAGCCTTTGACATGGTGGATCACAGTCTTCTCATCAAGGCTCTCAAAGACCGTGTAGGTGCTGACGAGGTGGTCCTTCAATGGTTCTTCTCCTTCTTTCAAAATCACTCCCAAAGGGTAAAAATCAAATCTTTTACGTCCGACCTTCTCCCCGTTAACACAGGTGTCCCCCAAGGAACCGTTCTCTCCCCTTAATTGTTCAATATATATATGGAACCCCTCACCACTATTCTGAAAAAAGCCAATGTCTCCTTCCATCTATATGCAGACGACACCCAGATCTACCTGGACACCTCCTCCTTTAATCACATTCTAAGACTCAACAATACTCTCAGAGAAGTTCAAGAATGGCTATCAGCAAATCACCTTAAACTCAATCAGAGAAAAACCGAAATCCTCCTTATCTCCAACAAGGAAGAAAACCCACAAATTGTTGAATGGTTGAAATCAATTGATGCTCTCAAGGGTAATCTCACCTTGGCAAACTCGGTAACATCACTCTGAATCACCCTTGATCATAAGCTAACCATGACCAACCACATCAAGAACTCCGCAAAGAGTGCCTTCCTCAATCTGAAACTTCTCAATAAAATCAAACCCCACATTCCACCCTTGGACCTCAAACAAGCCACCCAATCACTGGTGTTGTCTAGACTGGACTATGGGAATGCAGTCTTCTCCGGTACAGCTCTCTCCCACCTAGCGCCACTCAAAACAACCCTCAAAGCAGCTGCCAGAATGGTGACCGGAATCGAAAAATATGACCACATATCTCCCGCACTCAGAGAATTAAAATGGCTCCCAGTGATAATGCGTGCCAGCTTCAGAACTGCCTGCCTCACGCACAAAGCCCTGCACACTGGGAAACAGGAATACCTAGCTTATAAACTTAAGAAAGCCGGGCAGTCTAGAACCCTCAGAAGTTTCAACTCTCTCTTACTCATTCCCCTAAAAACGCGCAAACAAAAAACCGCAGCCCACTTCTTTGCAGGAAATGCACCCAAAATCTGGAACTCCATCCCTGCTGACATCAGAACTACCCCCTCCTTTCCAAAATTCAAAAGTCTCCTACAAGTCCTTTACCTCAACCGCGCCTTCCCAAACGGAAATCCATGACTCACAAGCCTCCACCCTGCAGTCACCTGGCAATAAGCATCCACTGCCTACCTCTTCCTCTCTCCCCAACCCAGCGCCTTGGTTCACCGACGCTCGGAGAAAGATTTAGCCTAAAAACCTTGTCCATGCACCAAGATTACCTCTAGACCTCTCTACCTCAATGGCACACCTCAGACCCCTAGACCTCTCTACCCCAATGACGCACCGCGGACGCTCAGTACAATTGTAACTTTTGAACACTTATGAATACGTTTATTTTATTCTTTACCCTGTATTTGATTTCTCTCCCTCCTGCTGTAAAGCGCTCTGATACATTCGGGTCTGTCCAGCGCTATAGAAAACTTTTTAAATAAATAAAATAAATAAATAAACGAACTCTTCAAAATCGTCAAGGAATACTCCAACCTAACAGCCACAGAGACCACTATCCACCCCTCCCAAGAACTCTGTGACACCCTATCTGACTACTTCCACAGCAAGATCACCACCATCTACAACTTTGACTCCCAACCCACCACCCTCCGCTTCAACAACCTCTCAACCAGCAAACACCAGCTGCACGATAACCACCTGGCCCTCACTCAGATCACCTCAGCCATCCTGTTGTCCATCCACTCCTAGGCACCCACCGACCCCTGCCCCACCATCTCTTTAACCCCGGAACCAACCCTATCAGCATGGAACTTACCAACAGTCACAACATCTCCATCTCCAGGGAAACCTTCCCAGATGGATGAAACACTCGAAAGTCAGACTCCTCCTAAAGAAACACTCTGCTGACCCCAGTGACCTAAAAATTTCAGACCAAACTCCCTGCTCCCCTATCCAGCCAAAGTACTCGAGAAAGTCATCAAGCAGAAGCTTACCAAATACCTGGAACTAAACCACCTTCTCTACATCTCACAATCAGGATTCTGTGCCAACCAAAGCCACAGATGTCATCAGGACCCTCCACAACAGCGGAGAAATTGTAGCCCTGATCCTCCCCGACATCTCTGCTGCGTTCGATGCAGTCTCATACAGCAAAACGCCCTCAAGTGGAATGCCTCTTTCCTCTCAGGACTCTCAGGACACACACAGAACAACCGACTGTAGCCCTACGCACCCAAGGACATCACATGTGGTGTACCCCAAGGGTCAACCCTCAGCCCCACCCTGTTCAACATCTACATGACCAACATCGCAGACATCGTCAGATCCCACAGACTCAACATAATCTCCTATGCTGAAGAAACTCAACTGATCCTCTTGCTCACAGATTATTCCTACAGCGCCAAAACCAACTTCTGCAACACCATGACTGATTTAGCCAAATGGATGAGAGAGAGCTGCCTCAAACTAAACTCGTTCAAAACAGAAGTACTGATCTTCGGAAAGAACACCTCCACATAGAAACACAGTTGATGGGCAGCAAAACTCAGACCAACACCCACTCCGACAGACCACACATGCAACCTCTGCACCAACCTCAACAGCCAATTCAACCTGAAACAACAAGTCACCACCTCTTGCTTCCACACCCTCTGTATGCTCCACCGGATCTTTAGATGGATCCCACCAACACCAGAAAGACCGTCACTCTCGCCCTCATCACCTCGCTCCTCAAAAGACTCCAAACCATACAGAACACTTCAGCCAGACTCCTGAACCCCCCAAACGGACCAGCATCACCCCTCACCTCACAAACTGGCTACCCATCCAGAACAGAGGCCAGCTCAAGATTGTCATGCATGCATACAAAGCGCTACACAACCAAGGACAATCCTACATCAACCATTGACTAAGCTTCCACCTCCCTGCTAGACACTTATGCTCTGCCTCACTTATCCTTGCACACACCCCTGCATTCATCAGAGCTACAGTCACAGTGGTGGCTGCTCCTTCTCTTACATCACCACCAAGACCTGGAACAACCTGCCCCTCCACCTCCGAACAGCACCTTCCCTGGCGGACTTCAAAGAGGAACTCAAGACATGGCTCTTAGACGGAGACAGGACTCTCCCAGCACCCAGATACCCTTAGGGGTAATAGTGCTTCACTCTAGTGGAGAAGCGTGGCTCAGTGGTTAGAGGCGGCAGACCCGGAAGCTGAGATCAGCCGTGGACCAGGGTTCGATTCCCCGCCTCGGCGGGTCTCGGGCTCAAAATTTCCACGGACTCGACAATTCTCGCTCCGGTGCCTACTCGACTCACAGGATCACACTCTGCGACTCTGGGCAATAGCTTGCTTAATCTCCACTACGGCCCCTCGCGGCGGGATGCCTGGCTTTCACCTTGTGAATACCCTGCCGGGGTATCTCACAGGGGACTACCAGGACGGGTTCCCTAAGCAAGCGCCTTGAGACCCCTGGGTGATTAGTGTGCTATATAAATCGAAATACATTTACATTTACAAATACTGATTGATTGAACAGCTGAATCACCCAGTACAGATGCAGGTCTGGCAGTGCGATAACTCCATCCGTCAGCCTACTTGTCAGAGTGTAAAATGCTATCCAGGGTGTGCCACCGCTCCACAACAAGTATCTAACCTCAGTCTCTACTGCTTTGAAGAAGTGATCTGGTACCTCAAACATTGAGTTCTGCAGGGCATACATGAATTTGGACATGTATATAATTTTACTGTATGGCTGACCTCCCCAGCAGCAAGAGGGGGAGTCGATGTCAGTGCTCCACCTCCCAGTGAAAGTCTGCCAAGATACACCCCAGATTCCTATCATGAAATAGATTTTGGCCAAGATACACACCAGGTTCCTATTGTGAAACAGATTTCCGTGCACAATTATATACGCAGGTAGATTAACCCGGTCTGCTCCCAGATTAGTGAGCTCATCCTGTGGTTTCCATTGAGAGAGCAGTTATGCGACGGACTTCCTCTGATTTATATTAATCCCCCAGAAGAGACAGAAGGTTTGAAGGATCTCTGAAATTCTCAGGAGAGACTGATCCCATTCCACCGGGTACAAGAGGACATCATCCGCATTTAGGGAGATAGCATACTCCCAGTCTCCATCCCATCGGAGTCTCCTTAGCAGTGCGCCCCATCTTATACAATTAGATAGTGGTTCCATCACCACCATGAAGAGCAGTGATGATGGGGACCCCCCTGACGGGTGCCCCTGCCCACTTTGAATTCCTCTGAGAGTGCTCCATTCACTTGCACCCTGGCCTTCGGTCTGGTGCACCCATGTCTGAAAGGAGGGTCCTAAGACCATTCACTCCAGCAGTGCCATGAGGTAGGGGCATTCTATCAAGTCAAAGGCTTTTGGCATCTAGGGAATCCCTAGCTTCCTTTTTTCTTGGAACTGTATATCGCTCATGAATGTATGCATTTTTTTCCACCACCTCTTGAGGAAGACAAGGTATACAGGTTGCCCAGGAATTGTGCAGGTCATCCTTGGGTGTCCTTCTGGACTAGAGTACCCTATATATGTCCCCCTGCAGTGTCAGGTGAGGTCTCCCCCCACTAATAGCAGTGCTTCGGGGCTCTCTGTGATCCAGTCTCCCAACCTCCCCAGTCCGGCCCCTGAAGGCCTGACAGAAGATACCAGGAGGCCACAATCAAACTTTCCCCGAATAATCTGTGTTGTATTCGGGGACCATCCGGGGGCCTCCCATCCTGCCCCCATGCCATTGTAAATGGTGGTCAGACTACTCAAACGCACCCCCCACAACTTCCCACATCTTTGCCTCTCCCTGTCACCTCATGCTGCAAGTATTGAATGACCCACCCCCAATGCCAGAAATGCCTGTTGCCCTTCCCAACATTGTATATAACTAATCTAAATATCATACTTATAGAACATCTGGTGCCGGGCCCCGCTGGTGAAATCTCTGGCCTCAGTCCACCATGTTTGGTGCAAGCCATTCTGTTGTACGCAGGAATCCGTCTCGCTGTCTTGAGCAAACACAAACTTATTCCACCAGGGCATGGGGTGATTGTGTGTGATTTGTAGAGTTGAGAGGTGTCCTGGGGCTTGTGGCCCCCACCCACCACCTCGTCTTCTGCCTGACCAAGCATACTCTAGCTGCTGGCTACACACACCTCCCCACCTGCTGATGCCATGGTCCAGGTGTACTATGCAGGGGGTGTAGCTAGTGGCACTATATGCGGCAGACCCTGCCTCCCCTGTTTGTGCAGCAACAAGTTGGTCATTCCTGGGTCACAGACAGCAGCTCAGGCTGTGTGTATGAGAAGGTGCATATGGCTTAGTCTGTGTGTGTGTTTGTGAGTGAGTATGTGAGTGAGTGAATGAATGAGTGAGTGTGTGTTTGTGTATATGTGTTTGTACTAAGTAGTCTGTGGGTTCAATGGTTGGAGTTTTCTGAGAATGCTTCTGTTGCTCATTTTAGGCAGATAATGGCATGCTGGGTGTGTTCGGGGAGCCGGAGGAACCCTTCATTTGTGATCTATGTTGCCATTTGCAGAACAGCCTTTTGAGATTACTGTCATAGAATTGTGTAATCACTGTGTGCTCTGTGCGCCATACTATACTGTGCAGATGTACTCACCGGTCGTGAATAGTCCACTACTCTTCTGATGTTGGTGTTGATTATCTGGCTACTGATGTCTTTTATTATTCAAATAATTGTATTGACACATCCTGGTTTGTTGGATCTGCAAAACAGAATGAATGCATGATAGCTACATTTGTAGAAATGGGATGGTTCCTTTATTACTTGAATCGGTTTGTTTGCTCCAAAAACTATTTTGTTGCTGTGGTTGAGTCAGTGTCTCGTGCATGGTTTGTATACGTTCACCTGCACTGTGGGCATCCCTGTCTGTTGTTTGCTTGTTAAAGAGAAGTTTACAGAAGTGAATCAGTAATCCGTGCGCGTTGTTCGAGGGAAGATAATTCCTATAGCACTTGGATTCAATGTATAGCTGTTAATCTCAGGGCACAAGTCCTAAAAAAGAAGCGGGGGGACTAACCTAGTTAATTAAAATGCGAGTGGCATTGCATCGCGTGACATCGCGGCGCGTGACATGGCACGTGAAATCACAGGAAGTGGCATCATAAGAAGTGACATTAGATCTTAAGCCCTCTCATATATGTTTACCATGTCGATCAGGAGTACATTGGAGCACATTTCTCGTGTACAGGGAAACCCTCCTGATTTAGGCAGGAGATTCACACTTTTGTAAGCTACACATAAAACAATGTTGTCTTTTGTCAGCGTAAACTTCCTCTACCCATAGTGATTTATAAGAAAAAATAGTGGTACTTAAATTATTTCAACGCTTCCTCAGGGGTAGTGGGCACAATATAAATTACATTTATTTTGTGAAAATTCTGGGACAGACCAACACATCTGACATTCTTATAGCGCATGCATATCGACCTAAACAGAGTCTGACCAAAGTGAAAAACTGCCTCTCTTAAGTATGTGTGAAGTGCTAACAAGGTGAGAGCCTTTGTTTCCCCTCTGCTGCATTTACTTCTAGGTGTGAGGCTCCTGACTCCTGCCAGCCAGGAGACTCGAACAAAAGGAGGCCTGATGACCCCTCAGATTCAGCCTTTGTTAAAGGCCCAGCAGGAGCCTGAAATAAGAAGAAAAAACTCCCGCCTGCACGTTGTTGCGGATCAAAAACAGAGACTAAAGTGCAGGCGCTGATGTATGCGTCCCGGTATTTGCAAATGACACGGGACAAATTCAGCATATTTTTCAGTGGGGCCCAACTTCCTGGCATGGTGGACGCAGGGCCGTTTCTGCCATTAGGCAGGACTAGGCGACCGCCTAGGGCGGCAAAATGGTGAGGGCGGCTTTTTTTTTGTGTGTGGCACTTGTCTGGAAGGAAACAGGAAATCAATCATGCAGTGGAGTCCGAGTGCACTGTGCAAGCGCACCTGCTGTTTGCAATTGCTGCCTTGTGACATCATGATGTTGCGCAGACAGTTTAGAGCCGAGCGGCACACCCTAGCATAGTGGCGGGGCGGGGGGCGGCGCGCACCGTAGCGTGTGTGTGTAGAGCGGGGTGCGGGCCCGGACACACTAGTGTAAGTGTGGGCCCCAGGGCTAGCAATCTTGTAGCGCTGGATAGCGCAACCAATGACGGCCCTGGGGAACATTTTTAGCCAATCCATGAGCAGTGCTTCAGCCAGGGAGGGCAGGCCAGTGACGGTGACGTGCACGGCGCACCAGTGCCACCATCTCTCTCGGCGAGCGCGGGGGACGGTCGGACTGTGTGTGTCGGCTCGCGCGCTGTTCCCCCTGTGATGGCCGTGAATTTAGTTTACCATAATTAGTATAGTATACTGCAGCTGCCACCATGCTGCTGCCAGTGCCACACACAGTCTTGTTGTCCGGTCCCGACTCCGTCTCCCGTCGGCCCTCCAAACAGCACAGTGGTCGTGGGCAGGCCTGGTCGTGGGGACATACGTAACGTCGTGACTGAGCAGTGCACGCACCGGTGAGTCAGTCAGAAGGCCGCTGGCTGCGAAAATAAATTTAAATACATATTTTGGATCGGATGCATTGCATGCAAATTCAATTGCAAATGAATCATCATGTAATAATGACGTTGTTCATCATCACTCAGCCTGCTTGCTAATGTTGTAAATGAGGCGGTGGCGGGCGGGTGAATCATTATCTGTTTCTGTTATCTCCGAGCCTGTCCGACCCAGTCCACTCCTCTCGGTCACGGCCGGAGTGGGCCTGGCTGGCGCAAAACACTGAGAGAGCATGTGCAGGGGTTAGGTAGCACTGACGCCGGGTGTCTGAGTGAGGTTTGGTTTGGATGGTGGCGCGGGCGGGGCAAGTCTGTTTGTTGCAGCAGGCCAGGCAGGCTAAAAAGATCTGAGACTGATTTGAAATCATAAGATGGCGGTGGTGGCTGCCCCATGTCCAGGCCTCCGGCCTGTGACTGAGGTGAGGTGATGATGGCTGATAGAATCTATCTCCCTGCATGTGAGCGAGGCTGAGCCTGGAGGAGTAGTAGGACATGGAAGAGGGGGTCAAGGAAGCACGAAGAGAGTGTGCAGAAGAAAGAGCAGAGGACCCCTTACCTTATTTATGCGTTTTTATATAGCGCGGACTTTACCCGAAGGTGTCACAATAGGAACAGAACTGATACATGAGAACATTACAAGTGAACAAATTACAAAAGCAAATTTTACATTAAAGGAGGCAAAAGTGACAATCGTGAGCCAACAAAATACAAGAGGTAGCAAACGGTGCATTACAGGAGGAAAAAGTGACATGTGTGCAGGTTACAAAACTGTACAAAGTACAAGTAGAGGTATAATACTGCAATAAATGGAGGACACTCAAACACAAGAACAAACGTTACGTAGGCACTGGTGGCACTTGTGCAGGCATCGAAAGCAAACCAAATTTAAGAGGTAGAAAAAAGTGTGTTACAAGAGAAAAGTGACGTGTGCATGTTACAAACGAGTACCAAACACAGGTAGAAGGATAATACTGCAATACATGGCAGACTATCTAATGCATTTATTCTTCTAGCCTGGATGACAGGGGAGAGAGTGATGGTAGAAAAAGGGAGGGGGCGGCATTTTTCAATTCTCGCCTAGGGCGGCACAACACCTAGAAACGGCGCGTCCACTCTGTGAAAATAGTGGGTGGACACCGTCCACCCACGTGTACAGCCGACTCGTGCCCTGGTTTATCTGCTTCCTCTGTAATTAGATATTCTGTTTCGGCCTTTAAGAACGTTTCTTTGAATTACGTTATTATGTTGAGGTTTTGTTTTGTGTGCGTTAATGTAGACATTAAGAGTTTGCCTTTATATGTGATCTTTCCTTAATGCCTTTTCAAGACCAGATCATCTTACAAGACATCATGAACTCTAAGGATTACTAAACACACCGTTTACACAGTTTGTATCATTTCACATTTCGGATCCAGTAGGGAAAAAATCCCCAGCGTCTTTGATATTGGACCTCAACAAAATGTACATCTATGGAGGAGGGCTTCTGTGTGAAATTTTAGGCTCAAATTAATGTATTTATTTTAATAGCAGGTTCTTGTTTCTGAAGTTACTAGAAAAACAGACTACCCTTTTCTACCAAGTCTTGTTGGGCATTAGTGCAAAGCATTTTCTTATTTTTACAAAGAGTATTTGTGTGGCTACTGTCTAAAGCATGCAATGCTCCTTACATAGAGCAGATGGCGCGCCGCGCTAGGACAGACTACCACCTGGGGAAAATTATCTTTCAAATCTTGTTATAGTAACATCTGCAAGGTGTCAACTCATTTCTCATGTGCTGCTGTATACTGTTTCTCTAACCATCCATTGAGAACTGCACGTGCCCTTCTTCTCATATTCATTTCATATCTTCAAGACCTCCCCAGAATGCCGGCGTAGAAATGTGGGAGGCTGGATTATCCTTACTTGGGTGGGATAACTGTTTCCAGACATCTCCAACGAGATGAACCATCTAATAGTTGGCATTTTTTTTAAAGTACTTTTTTTGGTTCAGGGTCAGCATTTTTATGGTATTCACTTACTTATGCCACAATTCAGAAAAAGATTTCCAATTCTCTTAACTTAGTCAAACTCTGAGGAACAACTTCATAACTAGGCCCAGGCAGAACTAACCCCTCGCTGTAAGCACTTGCTTTTAAGGAGACACGTGTGTTACTTTACAAATCTCAGTGAATGAACAAACGAATTAACAAAGCAACAACGCGTCTTATTTTGAAAGCAGAATGTGGAATTTGGCATATACCATCCACAGTTGAAGAAATCTGAGAATTATTCAAATATCAGGAGTGCTTTCAAGTACAATGAAGAATAATCAGAATCAATCTCCAGTGAAGGAACAAGAAATTTCAGACGCAGGACATACTACCAACAGGAAGGGATATAAAGAGGTAATCTGAAGCAAACACGATCACTAGGAGCAATCATCTGAGGAAAAAATGGACAACCATCTGCAGGACGTACTGCTCACAGGAAGAACTATAAGTAGCCAAACCCAAGCCATTGCAATTCACGGGAAGCCACTAAACAGGAAGCAGTAAGTCACACTCCTTCAAGCGTGTATCCTACGGTATATCATCATTCTGTTCTCATTAGTGTAGGATAGTGCCCTTTTTTGCATGATTAGCCCTCAATTTTTGCCTCACATCTGATTCAACCTAACTTAATGTGCCCTGGGTCCCTGCCAATCAGGCTCCCAGGGCATGTGTTCTTTCCCAAATCTGTGTCTTTGTACACACAATTGGCATATCTCTGGCCACAGGTAAGCCCCTTATATAATGGACCATGGGTACCAAGGGCACTGTGACCAGGGGGAGGCCTCTGAGGGCTTCAGTACCTATTGTGCCACCTCTAGAGGCCCTGTACCTTAACACCCACACACTGCCATTGCAGGCTGTGTGTTTTGGTGCAGAGAAAAGTGAAGAGTCGACATGGCACACATCCGTGTGTGCCATGCCTGCAGCCCACTGCCTGAGGCCCAGGTAAGCCTCCCTTCTAGCAGAGTGCATTAGCTCTCAGCCGAGGGTACAGTGGCATGAGCCTTGTACCTCTACAATGTCCAAGTCAATTTTTAGACATTGTAAGTGTAGGAAAGCTATAAAGAGTATATGGTCTGCGAGTAGGTCATTACGAACTCGACAGCTCAATAATGGCTTTACTAAAAACTGGAAAGTTTGGTAGCAAACTTCTCCGCACATTAAACTCACACTGACACCAGTGTGGGATTTGATGTAAAATGCACTTAGAACGTACCTTAGAGATTCCCCCTGAAAAACGACTAGCCCTGGTGTGGTTCCTAAATGGCGGCCTGCCATTTGTCATCACCACACAGGGGTTTAGACCCCTGGGTAGAAAGCCTTCGCTCTCTGGGTCCAGAAACAAAGCCCATCCTGGGCAAAGGTGTCATGCCTCCTCCCCAGGATGGGCTGGCCCACACCGGTTCTGCCCCCCACTTTGGGTGTGAGAATTGGCGGGAAAACTATGCTAGGAAGAGAGGTGTGCCCACCTTTGCCAACCCCACCCTTCAGGTGGGAAAGGCAAGGTGAAGCACACATCTCAGTCCCTTCCATCTTGAAGATGAGGGGACCCAGCCAAATAGGGAGAGGCTCATGGCCCCCTCCCACTGGGGGGCGGCATAATAGAGGGTGTACCCACCCCAAGGAAGGGACCCATGGGTCCCTACCTTCACACCCCTTTTAATGCCCTGAAATATAGTATTTAGTGGCAACCCTGAACCTTGACTCCTCAGACTCGAGGAAGAAAGAAGAAGGACTGAAGAGCGGTGCTGACCCAGGAGGAAGAGGATACCTACTGCTTTGACCCCAGCCCTACCACCTGTCCCACCTTTAACCTGCCTACAGTGAGAACCCTGGTGAGTCCAGCAGCCAGCAACCATCAGAGCCCCGCGGACCTGCTCTGCATTCATCGAACAAACTATCGCCCTTGAGCACCGGATTTGCTCAAGCCAAGATTCACCCACGGAATCCGGATCCAGGCGGTTCTACACCACTCTACTCTACATCCGACACCCACTGCCCGAGTTTGAGTAGCCCAACACCACGAGGAGGTCTCCTCAGTGATCCTTTGAGATGACGCCTGCAGCCTCAACCTGAAGGGTGACCCCAAACTGCAACCAGAGGTTTCCACTGGAATACACAGGGTCCCGACGATTTCTTGGCACACTGCACCCGGTCGCCCATGTATCGCTGGTGATCCAGCCCCCATTTTATTGTTGCCACCTGCAGTGCTGAACTTACTGCAGGAGCTTTGCTCCCACAGCCAAGTGGCCTGGTTCTAAGCAGTCCCTAACCGAAGGCCCCCTTAGCCCCATTGGCTAACATCGGGCCCCTGCACTCTGCACCCGGCTGCCCCAGTGCCACTGCTGGTGCAACTTGAGTGCCTACCTAGACCTTGGGGAACCTTAGCCTAACCCCCAACTCGTGAGTCGAGTACTAACCTGTGACACCGATAACCATTTTTTTCCCATAGGGACCAATGTTATGTGTTTTGTTTTTTTTATGCTAAAGTTAGGTTTGTATGGAGAAAAAGTAATTACACTGCAAATCTTTAAAAGTCTTACTTATTCTGTATTGTGCGATCCCTGGCGTGGTATCTAGGCATACCACTTTGAGTAGTAGACGTAATCTAAAAGTGTTCCAAAAGTAATTACTGTATAATTTAAACTGCTTTTTGAACCAATGCAAACCTGTAGCGATTATAAATTCAACCACAACTGCATTTCCTAGTGAAGTCTTGCATTTGAGATTATATTTTACTTACCAATGCCAATTCCTGCTTGGGTCTAAACATAAAACATAAGTATACCTTTTTAATACTTACCTAATTGGTCTGGATTCAGTCTCTGAGTGTGTACCATCGGTCTTGATTGAGTAAATACAATAAACGCTTAACACACCCTCTGGATAAGCCTAACTGCTCTGCCACACTACCACAAAGAGAGCTGTTAGTACTTGCCTAATTTAGCCTCTGCTATACCTCTGGGGACTCCCTGGTTTCTGTGCACACTACGCCTTACTTTGGTGTAGTATATACAGAGCCAGCTACCTACAAATAGTGACACTTAATCTTTCAGTCTTAAACCACTAATGCTACAGATACACATTTCTAATGGTTTCCTTACACAAACATGTTCCATGACACCATGAAAACCAGACAGAGCCATTTTCTATTGAAGAAAGCCAGCTTCAACCCAACAACCTTTCCATTTCAGTCTCCTCCTTCTCCACGACCTCACTGCACTGCTCTGTAAAGCCGACACCTAGCCCTTGCTCTTTGCACACTGGCACCATCCTCGAATTGTTTGTTCATGCATGGATAACATAAACTATCTCATCCAAACATCTAAAGGTCAGACTACATTCCGGTAACCAGCAGCTTATCCCAAGGCGGCTTCAGATGCCTGATATCTTCAGTCTCTACTTAGAACCTCTTGGTGCTCTTCTGACTGGAAAGAGCATCAAGGTTCATCGATATGCAAATTACACACAACTCTACTTGAAAATCTTAACTACAGGATATATTGTGTGCCTAAAGCAGTTCCTCTCCATCTGATTTGGGATGTGACGTTCAGCCTTCTGTAGAAAGAGTTCCTCTTGACACCAAATAACAAGCTAACGTACAAAAATATCGGACTTTGATTGATTCATCTCTCAACTCACCAACTACATTAAGTCCCTCTGATACTACATTGACAGCAGTCAAACCTACAAGCTGCACATCACGAAGAAGACTTTCACCAGCTTTCATTTCTCCAGAGAATCAAAGCATACATCCCAAAGCACAACTTCAGAATTGCTATGTAGGCCTTGGCCACCTAGATGGCTGTGGTGCCTTGCTGACTAGCATCACAGATATCCTCACCACTAAAGGGCATCACAAATGCAACAACAAGACCCGAGTCAACTATAAGATCTGCTGTATAAGATCTGCTGTATCATATTTACGGATGCCTTCTTCACCCAGCATCCTACAGACATCATCAAGTACTCTGGCGGTGAATGCAAGACATGCAGCCAGGATATTGCCACAGTGGAAACAAAGAAATGTACAAATGAAAAGATCAGAAGATAGGTCTTCTTTGGAATTTTGTAATGCACCAAGGACCTAGTATTCATCCCAACACATGTCTGACAAATGCCTCACACTACAGGAAGCAGGTAAAGACCCTCCTCTTCAGGAAACATCTTTTCCAGGTGGGGCTGCTTTGATTGCTTCGCCCACGTGGCCGCCAAGCCTGATTTCTTCTAGCTTCTATTACAATGCCTGTTTATTGGGTGAGGGGAGATTCGATATTGCTAGCAGGACTTAGTACAGCGCTTTCTCAAACACTCCCCGGTGGCTCCCTTTATGCTCCTTTTTAGGGTTCCCATAAACATTTCTGCTATCCCATTGGCTTGTGTCCAAAGTGGTGTAATCCTTCTGAATTCAATGGCTAACTGGATTAGGAAGTCTTGGAAGTCTGGTAAAGGGTGGGCCGTTGTCTGATTTGAGGGTCTGTGGGATCCCTACATTGTGAAGAAGTCATCCAGCATCTGGATCCCTTTTGCGGCTCCAATCGACGAGATTATCTTGACCAGAGGGAGCGGCGCATAATTGTCCACCAGTTCCAGGAGGTATTTTCCTGAATACATGGGGCTAAAGAAGTCGATGGCTAGTAGTTCCCATGAGTTATCTTATAGTTCTGATATCATCAGCTGTAGTGGAGAAACACATGCCCACGAGACACAACTCTATCTCCGCCATGTTGTCTTGTTTCCAGAATCATAGCTTCTCCCGTAAGGCTGTTTGGAGGTTATTATTCTACTGTGGCTCTCGGGTGTGAGTTCAGTGGCTTGTTATCAGAGGCTCCTGGGGGTGGCGATGTGGAATCCCCTCATTATGAGTCCTTCTTCTGTTGCAACCAACCCTTTGTGGATATTGTGGAAGGCTCTAATCTCTTCAAGGTCACCTACCAATTCTTTGCTGTGTCTCTATTTTTGAGCCTTGATCAGGTGCTTGACAACCTTTAGGTCTCTCTCCTCGTCCGTCATGGCAATTACTTGGGAGGATTCCCAGCGCTGTAGGTATGCTGCTGCTGTCTATGAAGTGGGTTTTACTTAGTTGACGGTAGAGGGTGTCTCGTGTAGTAGTCAGCAGGGTTTTTTTTCTTACTCCCATGGCTTTTGCTTCTCATGGCAAGTATGCTTTCCTTTGGGTTTGCCTATGCCTCTTTGGTGCAGCCTGTCATTCGGCACACAGTTCTGCTCTTGCCATGGCCAGCACCTTTGTGGCCTTCGTCGCCAGTTGTGGCATTGGATGCAGGGATGCGGGACAGAGACACGGAAATGGTGGGCGGAGTGCTGAGACTATGAAGTTACTTCCTGTGCCGACCTCCCCAGCTCAATCTTCTCGATCTTAGTGCCAAACCACACAATTAGGACGCAAAACCTGGTGACTGAAACACCTAAAGGATTTCACAAATAAGATTGCCCTTCCCTTCTACAGCAAATATAACAAATATGGTGAAACAAAAGATCTATCATATGTGTTCCAGAATCACACTCTTGCTTCTTTATGATTTCTCTCTTGAGTGGGAAGTGGAATGGATCACTGTCAGGTTTACTGGTGATGTAGGGAAAGGGCTTTCGCCAAGGGGAAAAATGTTTAACACATAGAGAAAACAAGCATTGGCAAAACAATAGGGACCGCCTTTGGGATGCATTGGTTTCACCAATGCTTTTCAGCGATAATGTACATCATTGGTACAATGCAAGATGATTTTTGCCAATTCTGCACAGCAAAATGAAAAGTGTCATGACGCTACTGGCACCACGTCCATCAGTATGTAGGTGCATGCATTACCACTCATGGACTCTCCTACCGATTGTCTTAGGCCCTATTTTCATTCTTTTGTTCTATTTACTAATTCAAGATGGTGGACCCCACTTTGATCAGAATTAGTTTTTTTTTAACCTGTGCAAAAGTGCTTTTTTTTAAGCAGAGTGTAGGTCATCAGCAAATAGTAGCTATGGTATACTAGGGTAGGGGTAGGATGAAATTAAAAGCAGTACAGAGAGGGAGAGAGCAATTGAAGAGTGGAGGCAGCAACACTGCTTTCTCGCAGTGGTAGAAGCAGAAACATAAAATGGTATTATAAATACCATTTTATGTTTCTGCTTCTAGCACTGCGAGAAAGCAGCAGGGTTTGGTCGGGGGCGAGCGGGTGGGCGATCCTGCTCGTGGGCAGGGGAGGAGTGGCTTGCCTACTGTTGTAGGCGCTGACTGTTTGATCGGCCCTCTGGGGCTTACCAAACCAGTCATGCCCACTGTTTTGGGTGCTGACTGTTTAGTCGGCCCTCTGGGGCCTACTAAACCAGTCGTGCACTCTGCCTTTTCTCCATGTAGGCCGAAAATGGCTTCCCCATAAGCGCTATTGCAGCATTGTGATTGGCTTAGGGTAGGGGAGGGAGTCTGCCTGCGGCGGCTGCTTCCTGTTGCAGGGAACTTTTATTTTAATTTAAACCTCTCCCCGAGTGACCCACTGATTGCCAGCCAGGTAAGCAAGCACTGCAAACGCAAAATCTGAACGTGCACACAGAAGGTCCTTTTCCCCTGTGCATAATATACCGCTGTGGAGAACTCTGAACAGTGAGAATGAACCTCGGCTCGAGGACATATTATTTGACATTCCCAGAAGTGCGTGTAGAAACCTTCACCTAGCGTAGCTTCCCAGACATCCTACCGGGAATGGTGGAGAAGGTGGAATAAACCTACAAGTTTTGCTCCAACCAAAGGCTGACTGCCATTTTAATTTGGCCTCCCACTTTGCTCTAAGATGCAATCTTCAAGCAAGACCAAGCGCAGTAAGGAGGTGATCAAACTGGTCTTGACTTATCCTGTTAAATCATGGTGCCTATGCAGAAGCATAGCATGTTAAACATAATAGTGCAGCTCTACCTCTACTAGTAATGCACCAACTAACCAGCCTTATGCTGGTGAAGAAGAAATATTTTTTGCATCATGAATGCCAGTTCCAACAGCATGACTGTAATGTTATCAGCATGTGAGTGACACAACCACTAATGGCATGTGGAGATATCTATGTCTTGGTGCTACACACTCTGCGAAACAGCTCAAGCTGTCTCTAGCCAGATCAAAAAATATGTCTTATAAGCTCCCAGGGCAAGAAGTCTTTTTGCGGACATTATATCAGCATATCTGTCTGCACATCTGTGAAACAAGTTGAAATGCCTGAGTGGCAGCGTTCTTTGTGTTTTTTTTAAATGTTACTGTGAAGGGGTGTGCCAGTTGTAATATTGCATTTTGATTTACTTCTGTATTTCTTAGCTGGTGTTCAACGATAGTGGGGCCTAGGCGCGCCAGCAGCGGGCAGACGAGTAAACGCCCACAGCCAAGAAGAACAAGATGACCGCACGCCATGCTCACTTTTAGGTCACGTGACCCCTCTCTGGAGCTGTCCTTGAAGCTCCGTGTATAATTTATTCTGCTAATAAATAGAGTCTGCACGGATGTCCTCATAAAGCGACGTGTATCTAGTTACATGACTGTTAAACAGTTACAAGAAATAAAAATGTCTTGCATTAATATCTCGCCGGCTTTCTTTTTTATTACAATGTAATGCGCATTTTTAAATGTCGGGGGATTATTGGACAGGAAAGGTTAGCTGTGCGCCTTCCGGCAGCGGATTGTTCTGGCAGCCAGTCATGGACCAGAACTATATTATCCAAGGACAGCAGACTGTGTGTGAGGCTGGGAGGGGAGCAGGGGCGTGGCTTATGCTTCTTTCCATGAAGGCTTCCCATCCAAGCACTATTAACACGTTCTTTCATAATGCTCCAAATGTCACGCTGGGACTCATAGTACTGATGTTTTATATCATTTATCCAAAACAACGTTTTCCTGTTTGATCTGGCTTGATAGTGCAGCTAGCTGTCTAGCAGACCTGTCTGTTCTTACCACTACATCAAACTAGACAAGGGGTAGGCTGTAACTCCACACAAAGGAGCATTTCACCTCACGCCATTGGATGTTTGATGTATCATTCCACCTCCAATGGAGTGCAATGACTAAGGAATTATTTTACAGTACCAAAATGCATTGAATCCTCACATGTTAAATTATTTATTTCAGAGAATGCATAAGTAATTCTTTTTGTTGTTGTTTTTTTCAGTGGAAAAAGTTGTTAAACGATTTAGTGCAGACACAAAATGCAAGCTAGACCTATTGAGTTTGCCAATGCCTGTTAACTGTTACAAATGTTCCCAATTCCAATGCCTCGTCCTTCTAGATCTCCTAACATCACAGGAAACGTGTTTGTTTTTCGCATACATGAATAGTCACAGTCTGAAATAAATAAACGCTAGGTTGAGAGAGTGTCAATAATGGCTTAAACACACAACACACAAAAGATGAGGTACTACCTTAACGAAATTTCACACTGCCACTCTACTCGCTTCATTTTAAATACCACCCCACCATTAAGAGGTAGACATGAGATGCGAATAAGGAAACCAGTCTCCGAGTGAGTGGTCTGATTAACCTGCAAACATGTATATGAGTGTGTAAATAAACAGCAGAGTGACACTGAACTGAAAAGGTGAGTGTGGTATTGTTTCTCTGCGTGGAAGGTATGATTTTATTACTATGATTTTGAAGATATATTTTATGTTATGACATACTTCCGTTAGTGCCTTACAGTGGTGCTACACGTTTGTGTTCTTCTGAATGTGGATTCCAAGAGTATGGTGGGGTGGGAGTTGGGGTTAAATTACAATGGTGGCAAATTTGAGATTAGTTTAATGTAGTGTCTATACTTGAGGATTTCAAGGGTTTAAAGGCTTTGCTTTGGAGCAGCTATTGACTATCCTTTATTTTATTTCTGTAATACCTAATCCATCCTATAAAAAGAATTTAAAATGCAGCAACAGGCCGGACTTAAATGAGATCATATTACCACAGCCCTGACTAGCCTACATTGGCTGCATGTGGCAACGAGAGTACCATTTAAGGTTTTCTGTATAGTTCATCGTGTCTGTCACCAAGGCCAGTTCACCATTTGTCGCCGGCAAATTTGTGTGCTACACAAAGTCATGTTTGGCCCACCCTCGATACAGACTTTCCATTCAATTTACACATTACCAAAAAGACCAAGATGGCTGAGTTCCAACTTTCTCTCTTGAAGAAAGTGCAGTCATTCCTTTTGCAATAGACTTCAGACATCATCAGTGATGTAATATTTTCAGCCATAAGCAGTGCATCATAGCGGTGCAAGTTATACTCATGTCAATTACAATAAGGGGTAATTTTCAGTGTCTTTTGTTTTTAAAATGGTAGTTTCCCATTCTTGAATGATTTATTTATAACTCCAATTTAACCTTTTTCTGTGACTTTCTAACATTTTATTTAATTTAAGTTAAAATATTACTACCGTACTTTTTCAGTGAATATATATGTTTTTTTAATGTAAAGTAATATCTTATTACGATACATCTCTATGGGTTGGCCGCACGGCTTATCATAAGGCCAGGCTCTGTGCCCAACTCGTAGCAGGCAGTCACACCCCCGTTAGTGGGCAACCACCCACATTGTTCTTTTTTAAAAATTGTTTTCCCGATTCCTCTGGAGTCCCACAACATTTCCTGGTGTTGATCACTGCCTCCCCTTCTCCGGTGTAAAGCCCTGAGGGTAGAATTCTCAGGCAAGTCATCCATTCTCATTGGTTATCTCACCTCGTTAGATTTTTTTTTTGCAGAGTTTTATATAGCGCGAACTTGACCAGAATCGGGTATCAGAGCGATTTACATAGCACCTCTTACGTTACATCAGGACACACATTCATTTTTGTTAGACGCAGTTTCGAGGTCGACAGCCCTAGCCGATAGGCCAACTACTCTTCCCTTTGAGAGGAAAAGTTAGACATGTCCACATTCAAGTCCTCTAATGATTCCAGAAAATATGCAAGCATGTCTTGGTCAAAGAATTCCTCGGATCTGCTGTCCATAGCCACCAATATTGGTGCTGGCTCTAACAAACCAAAATAAATGTTCCATTTATGAAGAGCAGATGAAGAAGCAAACGTCTTGTATTTTGTGTTTGTGACATGTAAGCATATGTGCATTTTGCTATTCATGAAATGGACCAGGCCCTGTTTCTTGACAGTTAGTTTGATTTGCAGCACTTGTTGGTGCCAGAGCAGGCATGCAATAATGGGTCAAGCAGAATCCTTCCATTAAGGCATGAAAACGTTGATTCTGGAGCTCTCTAGAACACCAGGTGTGTGGATGGGTTAGATTTTGATCTCCAGTATTTCATTTAGGCATTAAGCTAGAAACAACATCATGTTATTATTTTCTGTCTTTTCAGAGATTCCAAAATGAATAATATTGTCTCTCCTATTCCTGTCCACAAGCTCTGAATTCTTCCTTTGCAGGTTCAAGATTTCATGTCCCTAACCCGGATCATTATTCAGAAGATCGTAAACTACATTCAGTCTCTGGTCTGTTGAACCTAGATGTTTCTGGAATAGCATGAGATCTGAACGCACAAATTTGATTTCTACTGTTGAATGCTTATCTGCATCTAGAGACACTTTACTCAATCGCAGTTCAATCAATCAATCAATCAATCAATCAATCAATCAATCAGTAATTTGTATAGCGCGCTACTCACCCAGTAGGGTCTCAAGGCGCTGGGGGAGGGGTCCGTTACTGCTCAAAAAGCCAGGTCTTGAGTTGCTTCCTGAAGGAGAGGTGGTCCTGGGTCAGCCGTAGGTGGATGGGGGGGGAGTTCCATGTCTTGGCCGCCGCAGTTCGGTCATCAGGGAATTCATAATGATCACTGATACCTTTTTTGGGAATTATGATATGGTTTCCTGCTTTTGCATCACGATTTCCGTGAATAGCAGTTGGCTGGGAATCTTAGATCTCTAAATGGAGTGGGGTGAGTGTATGCACACATCCAGTGGTGATATCATAGCTAATCCAAAGAGAGTAGCAGGTAGCTTCCAAAGTGGCCAATAAGTACAGCACCTTTGGGTCATTGAGTCTGAAGCAGGTAGACTGAAATGCAGTGCAGTTAGAATACTGGGTTATTCTTCAGCAGCCCAAGTCAAGACAGTAGTTGGGAATAACTGGGTTCTAAGCATCCCCAGCACTTTCTTGTGGAGGAAGTGAAAATTATTGATCACTAATAAATGAGGAACGAGAAGCAGAAGCATCCAACCAGAATGCAGGATCAAGATTCTCTTTGCCACCTCACCATTCAACAGTGCACGTCAGCCCTCTTACTAATATTGTGAATCTCAGCAAGGGCACAGGGTCAGTATCCACAAACTGAAGCAGAATCCATTCGAAAAACCTCCAGTGTGAAATCATCCACCAATTCACATAAAAGTAAGTGGTGCCACAGGGTTTGATTGTAGTATGAAAACACTGCTATCTGTAATAGTTATTGGAAGCCCACCACTTCATTCTAAAATATGAAAATATAAAGGAGGTTGCAGAAGCAGATGCTATGAATTCCTGGATTAACACTTCATGATTGGAGAATTGTGGCCAAGGTAGCCACTGACATTATGGCAATAACAGCAGCAGACTAGTCACTTACGTTTTGAAAGTGCATGTGCCTTTTTGGATAGGGGGAATTGTATATATTGTCCAAAAGCAGAGCAGAGATCACTGAAAACTATATACTTGCAAATACATGCAGCGCATCTGTGCCGTCACTCAATGGTGCTCTCATGGAGGACTCCCAGGTAGTAGAGTGAAGTCTGGAATGGAGCAAAGAAGACATCTTGATCACGTCAATACTGATGAATGGGTGACAGCTCCACATGTGCAGAACCAGGGCAGAAGACCCCATGAAGATATCAGAAATGACTTAGGATGTACGTGTGTGATAAGAGATCCAGGTCCCAGAGTTAGCTTCTTCCTAGTGAGTGACAGGCAGATCACACACATTTCAACAATGGATGGGGAGGATGATGAGGTACACAAGGATGGAGGGATGATTGATACAGTGTCTTGGTCCTGGAGAGGGTCTAAAGCAAAACAGACAGCTCTGATTCATGTGAGGGCACTCCAAGACTGTAACATTGCATCGGTGTCTGTGTCGGGTGTGTAAGCAGAGGAGACAAAAGCATCGCTGATCCTCACAGGACGTTGACCATCTCAGATGAGGCCAAGCTTCCTCTTTGGATCTATGGAGTTCATCAGTCAGACGCCAATAAGCATTGCACACACTGGTGAACAACCTCTTTTGTGCACTGTTTGATAAGACGTGGCAAGAAATTCTCAGATATCTCTTCAGGAAGGTTCCTTACTGTAAACACTGTCCTTTTAGACAGGCACAATGAAATTCTAAAACCGAAGATATAAGAAGAATGTCTGCTTGTGTTGCATTGATCTCAATTAGCTATCTACCTGTCCAAAGCCATTGGTAGGATTAATTTGCCATCAAATACCGCCTAAATCATGTACAATATATAACAAGTGAGTTACAGTCACCCCCCATCAATTTTCAGCAGCCAAAGACACAGGAAATAATCCACATGGTTGAAATGTCAGGCTGAGGTGTGGCAATATATTG
This sequence comes from Lissotriton helveticus, assembly GCF_964261635.1. Taxonomy (NCBI): domain Eukaryota; kingdom Metazoa; phylum Chordata; class Amphibia; order Caudata; family Salamandridae; genus Lissotriton; species Lissotriton helveticus. The sequence continues at coordinate 217,951,546 of NC_136067.1, read as the reverse complement.
TAGAGACTGGAGATGGTGCTTGACATCTATCTTGGAATTGCAGTGGTGGAGAGGTGTCAGGACAGTAGGACCTGCCATTCACTGGACAACTGGACACCACTTCCGGGAGTGGGAGGGAGGAGCAGGAAACACACACACACACACACACACACACACGAACACTCACCTTTCCTCACAACGAGGCAGGATGTGTGGGCACTCTTGCTGCCGTTATCTGCAATATAAAATAAAGAAACATTCCATGCACTGACCTGCCTCCGTGTACTACCTTGGAGGATCGGAAGCCCACCAGCAGGGACACGACAGCTGGCGAACGAAAGTGGGATCCTCATGAGTGCATTTTTCGGCCTACAACCCCAATAGGCCCACCTGCAAAAAACCAGGTGAGCGCGATCGCACTCCAGCTCTGCGATGCCGAATATTCAAACAACGTGCCCCAGAAACCCCGAAAAGCCTTTTAAGTGGCGAGATACCGCGGGATCTAGCGAGACTTCGGTGTCTCATGCAAGCCAGGCCAGCTCTCACACAATGAATGGGGGTGGCATTCCTAAAGTCAGACAACTCTGGATAACTGCATCGTACCATATGCAGGTGGCCATTTCCAAGTCATGCAAGCCTGAATGCCCATAGAATACAAAGGGAGCAGCCATCTTGATGTCAGGCGCTCCATTATAAAGGCCTTCTTACAACAAAAAAGCAGGAAAGAGCAGATGAAACTGTGGAAAAAGCAAGGAACGACCGGTACCAAACAGAAAGAAGTAGGTGTAATTGTGGTAATGCGACGCGGGTCCCACTATGGCCGAGGAAGGCATTTCCAGCTCCTTTTTTCGACGCCCTCTATTTTTCGACCTCTCAGACTCCCAATCGAAACGTGCCAGATGAGAAAAGTGGACCTAGTGATTCAAGAACTACCTGCGAGCTACTTGCAAGAGTCAGATGGATGAACATGTGAGAGACCTGTTCCTCAATTGAGTTACCAACGCCGTAGAAGACCTACACATAACGTTCCCACCCGAGTCTATCAAGACATACAAACGTTTGATCAAATGCCTCCCAGACAGATTTGACCCGCAACGAAAAGTTGACTATGAACGTTACAGGTTCACCACAACCTGCCAAATAGAAGATGAATAACTAAATGTTTGCACAACGAGACTGCTCAAGCTAGTAATGTACTGTGAAATTGAGGAATTAAACAACAAGAAGGCAATAAAACTGTGCATTATCCAACGGTGCTATTACACTGCATTTCAAATGAAAATATTGAAGGAAATGTAGACATTGGACAAAATATTAACCACAGCAAGAACGGATACCAGGGCCACATCACACGCCATCAACATGGAAGGCGGCTAAGAGCGAATGCTCAAAAAAGTTACTAGGATGACAGGAGGAAGCAACGAACAAGATGAACAAGCACACGCAACAGGCAAAACTGAAAGAGCATGCTATCGATGTGGACTGATGTATCCACATTTTGGCACATGCCCAGCTGTGAGACAATGATTTTGAAAGTGCAACAAGGACAACCACTTTGCCAGCTTCTGTCGAGGGAGTCTCTGGAAACCACAAAGGGGACGACCTGACAGGGCGAGAGCTAACGCACACAAGACATATGGACATGCAAAATCACAGTCCCTCTGTGGAGTCTGATTCCACGTCAGCATTGGTGACAGGCGACTGTCTCTACCTCATAACGGTAGTTGGCAGCATAGAAAAAGCAATTGCAATGCCTACACCTACTGGAAAGAAAGGAGATGCAATAGACTGCCATGGTATACATTCTGGTGGGACAACAACTAGCTCCATTCGTACTGGACAGTGGAGCCACATGCAACATCATGTGCATGTAAGAGTATGAAAAAATGGAGCCAAAACTCCACCTGTCACCATCGAATGTAAACATCTTCCAATGAGGTGCAGGGCGCCCAGTGATGACCCGAGGCAAGTTCTTAGAGCTGCTCATGTGCAAGGAAGTGTCACTGCGGGAAGAGATACATGTCCTCAGAGGAACCTTCCCAGCACCATGCCTCCGAAGCAACATCACAGCACAACTGATGGGACTCCTAGCCATGACGTACAATGTGTCAGCACATCACAGCATCCTGAAAAAAATATCCGGCACTGTTCAAAGGGGTTGGGAAGCTAAGAGGCACACAGTTCACCCTTCACATCAATGAGACAATCAAACCAGTGAAATAAAACCACCCCGAGTTCCTGTGCATCTTCAACCCTAGGTGGAGGAAGAACCGAAAAACCTGCCTGAACAAGACATCATGGAGCCAGCAGATGACCCAACTCTGTTCGTCTCTTCCATTGTCACTGAACCAAAGAAGAACACACAAAAAATACGCATCTGCCAAGACACACCGGCCTCTACATGAATTACATGATCAGCTGCCTACATGGAGCCTGCATTTTCTCCAAACTGGATCTCTTCAAAGGCTACCGCCAACTAGAACTCCAACAACAATCACTGTGCATCATGAAATGCTCCACACACCTGGGACTGTTCAGATGTAAACGGCTAAGCTTTGGAGTATCATCAGTGGCAGAAAAGTGACACAACACTTGGGAGGAGGATAGGTAGCTCAGGATTAGTGAAGAGGCTGAAGTGTCTGCCTGTGGTCTATGACTTGGTGAGCAGAAGATTATTTCAGGTTTAGTATCATGTCTGATACTTGCTTCCAGAGATGAGTTGGGGATTTGTTCCAGTGTAATTTTGAAAAAAAGTAAAGTTTTTTTGTCAAGGATGTGTCTTGGCACCTGCCATTTTTAGTTTATATGTGGTGGATTTGCCACCTACATTAAACAGTTCTAACTCTTTTTCTTAAAAAATGGGCTCAATCCACATACTTTGCTTGTTGTACGCTGGTCACATTGTTATGCAAGAATATACCCCAATGGGTCTTCAAAAGAAGCGTGATGTATTGTCTAGTTATTGTAAGGAAAATGTAGAAAAAGTTAAAGTATTGATTTTTGGGGGAAAAGTTTTACACTATTCTGTTTTTTTAGATAATATTAAAGTGGAAGTTAAAACCAATTAATATCTAGGAATACATTTTGTTTCAAATTTAAAGTGACATGATCATTTAACCTCAATTTAAACAAGAGAATTTTTGCAGACAAGTTAGCTGGTTAAACGCAATCCTATATGTGGGAGACTCTCGCTCGCACCACTCTTAAAATCTTTTTTTGCACAATATCCCACCTATCGCACTTTATAGATCAGAAATACTCTGCATGGAAAAAAGTGATATTTTAGATACTGTGGAAACTGTATGCTTAAAAATATTTTTAAAACTTCCTAAAGGAACAATGATACAACGTATTTGTTGTTACAAAATGTAATGCCATGGCTCATGTCTTTAAAGTAAAAAAAAAACATATTTATTAGACGGTAGTCCATCTAAGATATCTAACATTTGTTGATTTGAAGGATAATACAGTGAGCATAGATGGGCTCAAGGTCTCCTGAAATATATTAACATGCATACATAATATTATCAATCTTCAGGATCCATCGGATGTTGGGATGCTTTTCCATCCAAAAATTCAACAAATGATGGAGTATTAACTTTATCCACCCATGATGATATTAATTCTCTGTCCCAAACATCTTCTATTAGGGTGTCTCTGCAAACCCTGGGTAACCCTGACACTGTTTTATATTTGTATTATTTATCTGACCTATTGCTTTATCAAAATTCCAAAATTAAAGTTACAATCCAATAATGGGGGTACCCAGTTTATCCTTGAGAATCAAGGATAGAGGGGGGGTCGGTATTTGTCCTTATAATGTGAAATATACTATTGTTCATGTTTACATTTTTTGTACTTACATTTATGACATAACTTTTCGAAACCTATTTACAAGGGCATTGCTTAACAGGGACGTCACTATTAAATTACGTTCCAGTAGTGCAATACCCTGCTCCATATTTACAAGTTGGCGTTAAGACACTTAACTTGGCTTAACGCCACCTTGTAAATATGCCCCTTAATGCAGCAGTCGGCTGCGGCAAAGGGCCAGGCAATGGGTGTTGCTGTGGGAGTTCCACCACAACACCCATTGCTTTATGACGCTGCCCCTATTTACAAGGGTAGCATAAATATGGGGCAGCGCCAAAAATAAGACAAGGGAACACCTAGGGGGAGATTTACTAAGATTTTGCGCATTGTTTGTGTCACAAAAGTGAGGCAAAATGGCACAAAATATTTTTTTCCTAATTTACTTTCCAGCGCAAAACTTGTTTAGTGCTGGAAATAATGTAAAAGTAATGTGAAGCAACGCATATCGCTGCTTCGCATTACTCTGCACCATGGGGGCGTATCAAGGGGGGGTGCATGGGCGTTCCCATGCAACCAGCCAAGGTTTCTCCAGCTAAACGCAATTTACTAAAAACAGTAGATAAAGTTCAGCGTGAGAAAACTGCGCCTTTTTCAACTAGGCGCAAGGAAGGAGAAATGCTTTCATTTCTCCTTCCTTTTCCGACTTTGCATGTGTACTGCACTTTGCAGCATGCATTGAAAGTGGGGAAAGCTTTCCCTCGTGTCTAGCATAGTATTTTGTACAGGATGACCCTTTCTGTACAAAACCTATGCTATACTCATGCACACACCCTGGCGCTGCGGCGCTAAGGTGTGTGCATGGCGCACAGGAGCTGAAATCAGCGCAGGCGCAAGGGAAAGGGGTGGAGAGAGCCATATCTTTGAAAATATGACGCTTCCCTGCTCCCTCCCTGTAGCGCAACGCAGCGCTGCCTCGGGGGGGGGGGGGGCTGCGCTGCGTTGCAGGACTTTTTTTGTATATCTCCCCCCTGGTGTTATTAATTTCTCCTCGTTTTAGCTGTTTCTATGTGTGCTGCATTCTGCAGCCCACATAGAAATAGCAAATCGCCAATAGTTATTGTTCATGTGCAGGAAGGTGTCCCTTCCTGCATATAAACAATCATTAAATAATTATGAGTTGCAACTTATATATGTGCAGCATTCTGCAGCACAAATAGAAGTTACAAATCACCATTAGTGACTGTTTATGTGCAGGAAGGTACAGGACACAGCACACATAGAAACAGCAAAATTAAGAAGAAATTAATAATTTCTCCTCTTTGCCCTTGTTTAAGACCAGGTTTTCCCTGGTCTTATTTTTAGCGCTGTCCCATATTTACGCCACCGATGACATCAAGCTGATCCTCTCCCTCACCATCGAACCCACAGCCGCCAGGAACAACTTCCACAACGGGATGAAGGCCGTTGCCACCTGGATGAGAGACATTTGCCTCAATCTCAACTCATACAAGACCGAAGTTCTCATCCTGAAACCCACCCCTTTAGTTTGGGATGACTCTTGGTGACCCGCTGCACTAGGAACCCCCCCCCACACCCACGGATCACACACAAAAATTTGGCATCATACTGAACTCCTCACTCACAATGAACCGCCAGATCAACGCCGTTTCCTCATCATGCTTCCACACGATTCGCCTGCTTCAAAAGACCTTCAGATGGATCCTAACCGAATCCAGAAAGACGGTCACCCACGCACTTATCAACAGCAGACTCGACTACTGCAACACACTTTAAGCCGGTGTCATCCAGAAACTGCTCAGGAAACTACAGAATGTTCAAAACGCAGCAGCCAGACTGGACCTCAACATACCACGCCACAGCTACATCACCGAACACCTGCGAGAACCCCACTGGATCCCAGTCAACAAAAGAATCATTTTCAAGCTCCTCACACACACCTACAAAGCCCTCCACGATGCAGGGCCAGCATATCTGAACAACCGCCTCTCGTTCCACATACCCACCAGACACCTCTGCTGAGCTCCGCCCAACTGGCCCTGGCCACCATCCCACAGATCTGCAAGACCAGGACCGGAAGAAGATCCTTCTCCTACCTCGCCGCAAAAACCTAGAACACCCTGCCTCTCCTCCTGCCTCTCCACCTCAGGAAATCCCTGTCGTTGACCCAATTCTGGAAGGATCTCGAGACCTGGCTCTTCGACTGTACCCCACTTTCTAGACAGATCAGCAGCCCCCCTCCCTTCAGTGCCCTGACACCCTCATGGGTGAGTAGCTGCGCTATACGAACCCTGATTGATTGAGCAATAGTTCCCTGCAACATACGCACCCATGCACCATGGTGCAAGGGTGCATGAGTTGGAGCTGAGCAGCTACATTTGGCGCCAGTGCTAGGAGTAATGCAGGGGTGCGCCGGATTCTTGTAAATACGGCACATACCTGCGTTTTGAAACTGCGCTCAGACAGTTTCTTATGAATATCTCCTATCTTTTAAAACGAGCCATAATCTTACAGGTCTTTTTTCCTTAGAATGTAGATAATTATCAGTTTGAGTAGAATACACCATTGAAATGTGTGAATTTGTTTCATGGATGAATGTCTTAATAAACATATGTTATTTATTACTTTCAGTCTGATTTGGTTTTAGTCTAGATAGATAGATGGCTAGACAGGCAGGTAGGTAGACAGACAGGTGGCTATGAAAATAGTGAGGTGTAGGTAGGCAGACAGAGTTAGACAGATAGATAGATAGAAAGATAGATAGATAGATTGAAAGATAGATAGATAGTAAGATAGATAGATAGATAGATAGATAGATAGATAGATAGATAGATAGATAGATAGACAGAAAGACAGACAGACAGTCTGACAGACAGTCTGACAGACAGACAGACAGACATACAGACGGACGGACGGACGGTGGTGCTGGTGGGAGATTTTTTAAACATCTCGGGCCTCATTTATGAGAAATTACGCATCGCTGCGTGAAAGCAGCGATGCATCACTTCTCAGTGCGCCCTCCTTGCGACATGATTGTTGCGTCATATTTACTGTATGAAGCATCATGTCGCAAGGAGTTACAGATACGCCAGTATTTCTGACGTATCTGTAGGCGCAAAATTAACGCATTACTAGAGTGTGTCACAAAAGTGACGCAACTCCTGCAATGTGTCCTTTCACATGAGGGCTTGCGTCAGTCTTACGCCTGCTGTGAGGCAGGCATAAGATTTTGACGCATTTGAGTCCTAGAAGTGGCGCAGTGAAATCTGGTAGATTTCACTGCGTCACTTCTACGACCCTTTCTTGCGTGGGAACACCCCCCCGCATACATTATACCTGGCGCAGGTATAATGTAGCGCACCGGTTTACAAAGTGACGCATCTACCTAGATGCGTCACTTTGTAAATATGGCGCAACAAGGCGCATTTTTTACACTGCTGGTGCGTCACAAAAAGTGACGCACCGGTGGCGCAAAAGTGACGCACGGCCTCATAAATGAGCCCCCTCATGTTATGCACCTCCTGTGACCTCCTCGCCTGCCTCAGGTGAGGTCAGTGCACTGATGGACATGTGAGACTCACTCACCTCTGGAGCCTGCTCCTGGCGGCGCCCTCTGGGTGGGAGGCCATGTTACACATGAAATCGGGGATATGCAAATCAGGGTTTTGATACCTCCAGCCAGTGAATGAAATACCTTGGAATGCTCGTGGACTAAAACGAAACATAACTTGCCATGTTAGTACGGCTGGTTAGAGATAGTAAAGGAGATAATGACTTCCAGAGAGAAATAAACAGTGAGGGGTTTGTGTAAAATCCTCAACCAAAGAAATTACAAGATCAGACACGTGTTACATGAACTTATTTGACCTAAAACTAATTTGCATAAATAAAATTTAAGAAGGTAAGTATTTTCTCATTACCTTTCCCAGAATGACAAGCGAGATCAAATTGCAGCTTAAGTTAACCTTTCAAATATGTTTTTTTTTAAAAAAAGTGTCATGAAACTAAATATTAGATGTTTGTCACGGCGTGGTGGCGATGAAATGCAGTGAAACTTGGTTCTTTCCCTGGAACCTGGAGGGAATGCATTTGATTTGGTTAATTTTAAAAAGTATCACCCCCCACTCCTCCCCACCCCCCGCAAGATATCAGTGCATTTACCTAATAGTTTGAAAAACTCTCCTATTATTAAAAAATAAAAACAAATCTAAATAATAATTCATATTTAGAATTACGAAGCAGAAAACACATTGCTGTTACTGCAGTGTTTTGTGTTTGACACTGAAAGCATCTCTGTGATAAAGGTATTTACACAAACAAGTGCCACATTTGAACCTCACCTGTGTATGTAAGTGTGAGTATTTATAAAGCGGAGAGCTGCATCCTGGAGGACGAAGTGCACCTGGTCATGGTGATAGGCAGTGGCGGTGGCCAAACTAAAGTTGGGGAACGGGAGATTAGGGAAATACATTTTTTTTTAATGTACCTGTCCTGCCGCCAACACTGATTCCCGACCCGGTGATTCTCTCCTCCAAGCAGTCACTGGGGCACAAAGCACAGGCTCACCACCCAATCCAGACGCTGCTCTCATGCTATACCAAGCATGATAGCAACGTCGGGATTAGCCTGAGCGGGCTGGTCTGACGCTCGCTCAGGCACAGGGAGCCTGCCTCTTTTCTCCAACCTGGCTGTCAACACAGCTGGATTGGAAAAAACTAAAGTACGCATGGCTGTTTGCCAGCCTGAGATGGCCGGCCAAACCAACATGCACTCTTTACAGTTCCCATCACTTCTCCTCCCTGCACAGCCCAGCCCCATCCAAAACACCCTGGCTCAGTCAGTCAGCAGAAAATACAATTTTATTAAAAATGTATTATCATTTTATTTTTCGCCCACTGTCTCTGACCAGTGGGGAGTCACTCCTCTGCCATTACAAAGGAGCCGCCCATGGTGATAGGGAAGGGGTATGGGATGGTAGGTAGGAGAGACGTGATCTCGCTGCAGCATGGGGTGAAAAACTGTGATGGTGGTTAGGGTGGCCTCTTCACTCTAGCTCATTTTGGACAATGTCTCCTGTACTAAACTTTCCATCTGCAAATCAATAATTTCAGGGTTGTTAGTCTAGTTAGTTCAATTGAATCAAAACAAAACTACAACAATGCATTAGATCCAGCGGTAAATGAGGCTTTCATCACTGCTGACCAATTCAATCCAAAGGAGAACACACACCCAGGCCCACACCGAGATTCAGTCGCTGTAGGTCCTTTATTAGAAAGCATTGCTAAGCAGACACTACTCCGTCCTTCAGTCCTCGAGACATTTACCCCCTTTCTTATTCCCCTAAGCATTCATTACTCATTCTGAATTTACTCAAGAGAAATATACAGTCAATCTCAGACACTCACACTCGAGCATTGACATTCTACCTTCTGTACCTCACACACCCCAATATCAACATTCTACATAACACATTCCAACATTATCAACATTCTACACCCTTCCCTCCTCCAATGAAATCCACACTCATACACCACAACTAAGAAGAAAACAGTTATCTATCCAACTTCAAAATCATCTATTCTAAAAGGATCACACAGGTCCCTAAATCATCTACACTCCAATTTTACACAAACTCTGCCTTCTCCATCTTCTTAATGACCCCAACTTCTCTCTAAATCTCTACCAGCAACCTCTGTCCTCCTTCCCTCACATCCATCACTTGTCTCAGGCACCAGCCTCCTCCTGAGTTCACTAAATGTTTATTTTCTCAGATCCATATACAAGTTGTCCCCATCACCAACAAAATTGTTGTCCCCATCCTGACATAGAGGTACTCAACCAATATTCCAGACTCTGCCATCCTCCACTGTCACTACTTTATGAAATACATCCACTTCCTTGAATGGGTCTAACCACATTGCAGTGCATTTACCAGAATCTTTAGGCTTCAAAGAAAACTTTAATTAATTGAACATTGTGCAGATACAGAGGTTATTATAGAATCTGAACACCAGAGGTGAGTGCATTAGGTGATTGCTCATGACCTCACAAATGACATGCCTGACATCTCTAGTGACATAATATCAACTTACTACGGACATTAACAGTGACATAACTGTGGGTGCAATATTATTTGTTTGTTTGAATATGTGTTGTTAGTTAATGATATTGTGTTAAGGCATTTTTTTATAGGTCTAAATATTGAGACTCTAATCATCCTCCATTTAGAAGGTTAGTTATGATTTTTGTGGCAAGAGTACGAGTTATGGATTGTGTAGCTAACCATAACTGGCCAATTTCGGGGAATCTTTTTGTGATTTTTGTGATAAATCTCCTTAACAGAGTTTGTATGTGATTTATTTTCAGATATTCTACATCAACCTCTTATACAGCCGTAACCCGCTCGGTGTGACTTTTGGCTACCGCATTAGGGTTTTCCAAAGGGCGTGAGCTTAAGCCAGGGATCGCACACAACCCCACCATGTTTCATGCCCTAGCTGCCTTGAGTATTTGGCAGTGTGCTGGATTGCCATTGGTGCTGGCCATTTTCTTATGGCCAGGCTCTGTGCTCAACTCACCAGGCAGCCAACTCCCTCTGCACACATCCTTCGGCTATGTACATCATTTATTGGCCGCTGGACCAGGCCTTTAGCCCCATTATGACTTCCTGGTATTGCACCATGATTTAAAGAGGACCTCAAGTTAAACTCCCCAGATTGGGAAATAATTTGCCAGACCCACAATTACCAGGACCTTCGGTAAAAGTTTTGTCTGATTTGAGGGAGATTACCACTCACACTTCAGGTCTGCTCTGAGAAGGTGATACATATCAGCAACGGGGCCAGTACAGGAGAGGGAAGTTGTCTTTGGCCATGCCAAGCTAGGGGGACCATGGTTCTAGACATGTTGGACAGAGGCCCTGTCCATCTGTGGTTATACCACGCGCAGATCTGTAGCTGGTAAAACTGGGCCCAGTGTCTCTGGTAAATTTGGGTCTTGAAACTCTGGACCACTTTTAGCTTTCTGGAGCAGGACCCCCAGGTGACTCCAGGCAACTCACAGCGGCGCCCTGCAAGTTCTACTACAAACAATTACCTGGTCCTTTTGCACAGTTTTTGTCTGATTTTGTGGAGTTTACCACTGTCACTTTCCACCGACTGTGAGTAGGTGATAAAATTGCAGCAGCGTGTTGGCAACAGGTCGATGGTTTGGGGCCCGACGGTTGTCTCTCCATGTCATGCTGAAGAGGTTGGATGGGGGCCTTTGCCCTCAGCCCTGTCCACTCACGGTTTACCAGGTACAGATCCTCACCCAGTGTTTACAGACCTGGTAAATTTGCATCTGTCTCGTCCACTCGTAGTTGCCAGGAGCAACATCCTAAAGCGACACCACTTCAGGCAACTCATAACGGGTATCTGCAACTTCCATTGTATCTAGTCAAGTAAGGTTTGCCTGTATTCTAAAACATTCTGTGACTACACACAGATTCACAAAAGAGATGTGCACCGTTTTTAGGTCGAGCCTGGGCAGCGCTTGTGCTGCTCTGCGAGCCATGCTGTATTGGAGTATGTACTTGAAGCCCCACCTACTCTCCGCCCATATCTGTCATTGGCTTGGGACATTGTCCTTCTTAAATGCTGGCATCTGATTTGTTATTAGGCTTGTTAGTCCCTCCTTAGTACCTCCTTGTCTTCATTTGTAGCCTCCTATGAGGGCTGGCCCTTTTACTTCGGTTGTTATACGGTACGTATTCTTTACTCTGTAAGCCCTATTTTCTTTAATGAGTTTCTCTTACTGCAGGGGAGCAGAAGGGTCTCTAGTGCTCAGTTGTGACCACCGGCTTGTTTATTTAACTTGTAGCAAACAGGGAGCTCTTCAGGGGGACACGGGAGGCAGAAGGGGACAACTCAGCGATGCCTACAAGAATTTGGAATACACTAGATCTCGCATTTGCAAGAGTTTAAGCTATTGGCATTGTAAATGACCAGGGGCTAGATGTAGGTAATCCCAGATTACCGATTCTTAAATACCGAATCATACCGATTTGGTCGAACAGGCAAATGGGATGTAGGTAATTTTTCTTAAAAAATTACTGAATGGAGGCCCATAGGAATGAATGTCAATTACCGAATCGGTAAATACCGATTCGGAAATTGGGGGAAACATTGAAGGGTGGCAGAGTGTCACTTTGACACCCTGTTGCACCCCTCAATTGTGTATTGGTGCACATGTTGAAGACATACATGCCCTAAGGGCATGTATGTCTGCAACATGGCACTGTTGTAAAAGCAAAAAAAATGCTTTTTCAAGGGTTTTAATTATTTACCACCAACTTGTAGTTGGTGGTAAATAACGAATCCTAAAATGGGAAAATCACTCATTTGAGTGCTCCCTACATATCAGGATTCGGTAATTTACCGAATCGATATTTAAGAATTCGGTAATTTACCGATTCCTTAAATTACCGATTCGGTAAATTACGAATCCTTCTTTTTTAGCCTCCTACATCTGAAAAGCCTATTACCGTTCGGTAACGACCGATTTCGGCCGTTACCGACCAGTAATAGCCTACCTACATCTGGCCCAATGTCTTTTATTTATGTTTTAAAAACAATAATGCTAGCACAGAAGGCGTCCCCCTACTGTTCCGTGACTTTGTATCCACACCTGATTTCCCCTTGGATAACATTATATCTGTCTCCCCTACCCCTAGTCTTAATTGTGCCCCTGTCACATCGATTCCCAGGAAACAAAAACCAAAGCTTTTAATTGCGGCCCAGATCCACCGCCCACCACCTAGTAAAAAAAGAAAGACACTTAGGGTGGTACCTGGTAAAGTCAAAACCTCGCATACTGAGTTTGGCAAAAGGTCAAAAACTCCCATTTTATCTGATAGTACCCCAGTAGTAGAACAGGATTTTATACCAGCAGTAGTATCACCATTGGGTCACAACCCGCCTGAAGTAGTTATACAGACAGTGATTCCTGATGATAGTACTGGAGCGGCAGTTGCTGTTACCTCTTCCCCCCCCCCATTGATGGGAAATTTGGAGTTCTTGTTGAGATCTCTCCTCCTACCCATCAATGAGTCCATTAAAAAGGTGGAAATCAGACTGACCATACTGGAAGCCACCATAACTAGCATGGCCACTCTGACTAAAACCAAGGGGAGTGGGGTGGCGCATTCAACATCTTCGACATTGCCCCCTTCTAATTTGGCACAAAAAAACTCTCCCGTCCCAGCACAGCCGGCCAAGCAAACCCTACAGCCCCAGGGCACAGTTGATCTTCCCACCCAAAAAGCACAGCCCCCAACTCAACCAAAGCCACCAGGAACCGATTCAGGCGCCGCCCCAAACAAACCAACTTTAAAGGCTACGATAAGCGGCAACCAGAACACCCAAGGGGTAGGTCGGAATAACAAGATACCACTTAAAAAGGTCCCACATGTAGAAATCCCCCCAGAAGCAGCGCCCTTTGTGGTTGTCTTGACAGGGGTCCCCCAGATAGCGGAAAATAAGAAGGAGGGATACGTTGACCTTAAGAACAAAATTATTCATTGGTTGAGAACATACAGGCCGATAGCGCCCAATATAGATGGGGACATAGTCCATGTTAGACGGATTAATTGGCTAGGGAGTAGCACTAAAAATATAGAGGGGGACATAGTGGTGGTGAATTTTAGAGATCCTCGGGCTGTTGATTATATTTTAAACTGGCCACCAGGAAATGGCGAATCCCGTATCACCCCTCGAGCCTTAACATATTTCTATCCCAGGACAGAGGCTGCCCCTTTTAAACATCCAAATAAATTCCTATCTTATAGGCCTTCCTTTACCCTGCCTCCTATTAACAACTATCCCCAGCATGGACAACATTTTCCCTTGATGCCTGATCACCTCCCTCAGTGGTCTAGGGTCCCTTATAGACATATGAGTAACCACGACACCAGGCTGAGCCGTTTGAGACCGTTTACCCCGCTGGACACATATAATCGGTTTTCTCAGCTCTCGGGGCTGGAAGACTGTGATTGAAGTTCAGCGCCCGGGGGGGAGTCAAGTGAACTTCGTGAGGGGGAGACCTCACGACGTGCCTGTTGTAGTGTAGATATGGAGAAGGTCGGGCCACCCCCAGTCCAAACTGTGATCACTAATAACATTATTGAGACTTCTATGTTCGCTAGTCCCTTGACTGGCGTGGATGGTTGTCCTGTGACCACTATCCCCCTGGTATCGGAGGGGGGGTGCTGTAGGACTATGGTGGACAACGAGGGTGGGACTGGAGAGGGACACACCTTAGTGCTAAAAGGTAGTCGGGTAATAAATCTCCTTTCCTGGAACATTGCGGGGTTAAAAAGGAAGTTAGAAATACCAGAGTGGCACGTGTTTATTGAGAGGTTCGATGTTTGCCTGTTTCAGGAAACTTGGAGCCTAAATCCACTATACAAAGCGGGGTATACTACTCACTTTCTTCCAGCAGTAAGTAAGGGAAAGGGTAGACCAGCGGGGGGCCTTACGGTGTGGATTAAAATAGAACTGGATTGGGTGGTTACACGCCATACCCTGGAGTGTAATGATATCCTCCATCTTTCCTGTAGAGGAAGGGTGGAGGGTAGTAGGCTTGACCTTTTTAACGTTTATGCTAGAGGGGCCCCTGGGGATCCTGCCTCCCTAACTTTAACAGCTCTGGACTCCGCCTTAGCAAACTGCCCGTCTTCATCAAAGATCATCGTGGGGGGTGATTTTAATTGCACGTTTGAACCGCTCCTCGGAGATGATCCCTTGGGCATCGAAGAGGAGGATTCAAAATGGTCCATCCCACCATTATCCCTGCCCCCGATTAGGAAATGGTCAGCTAGGGCAATTCAAATCAATGCACTGACTAGGGAGCACAAGCTAAGAGCCCTTAACGGTAGGACTACATCTGATCAGGCAGGGGCACTGACCTTCAATAGGCTTACTGGGCCGTCCCGAATTGACTACATCCTAATGGATGTTTGTTTTTGGGCGGACCTTATTGACATGGAGGTCTACCCAAGTCAGGATAGCGACCATAATCCCTTGTGCTGTAAATTCAACTGGGCTACCCTAAAAGTTAGGAGGGCGAAAGCCACCTCAAAAATATCTATGGAGGTTATCCCATATAATAACTGTCGCAGATTGAAATGGGATAAGGTTAAACTCAGGGAGGACGATTTAGGGGACATTAAATCTTTGGTGGAGCGCTTGACTTTAGACCTGGAGGGCTGGATTGGTGAAGATCCGATTAGCAGGCTCCCTTACCCCTCCCTTGATTCTGCCTACAAGGCCACACTAGACCACGTTGGTCAATTTTTCACCGCGAAAGCGAAGTGCAATAGGGCCACTATTGTACCCCCCACTCTTACTAAACCCTGGTACACTGACCAGTGTAAGGACAAGAGGAGACAATTGACAAAAGCCCTGATTTCGGGGGACTCCTTGCTGGTTAGAGCGGCCAGGAAGGATTACCTGAAAGCATTATCACTGGCCAAACGGGAGTGGGAGGAACAGCATTGGCAGGACCTATCCAATGCTGTGAGCAGTAGGAACCTGAACCTCTTTTGGGATTTGATTAATAGATCTAGACAGAGGAAATCACAACCATTGGCTGCACATATAACTAGTCAGCAATGGTTTGATCATTTCTCATCCCTGTATGGAGGTTCTGAGGAAACAACCAGCCCTGGGACGGTTAGTTTGGGTGAGGGGGATACCCCAGGGGTGGACGACCTCCCATTTACGACCTCAGAGGTAGTGGCGGCGATCAGACACCTAACCCCTAAGAAAGCAGCCGGACAGGATGGGATTCCTGGAGATTTGTTGATGGTGGAGCCTCAGGCTTGGGCTAAATTAATAGCCATAATAATGAATCTGATCACTAGGGGTCACCAGGTGCCAGATTCTTGGAAAGGGGCAGAGGTGGTAACCGTGTTCAAGAAGGGGGCTAGAGAGGACCCTGCTAACTACAGACCTATCAGTTTGATAGACATAATCCAGAAAGTGGTTGGCAGGGTCATTATCTCTAGAGTAGGAGATTGGATGGAGGAGGCCAGTATTCTTTCCCACTTACAAGCGGGCTTTAGAAGTAAGGTAGGCACGATGGACCAGGTCTTTCGCTTTTTTGCTATCTATTGGAAGGCAGTGACCATCAAGAAAGGTAGTTTATATATGGCCTTCATAGATCTCAAAACAGCTTTCGACCTGGTCCCTCGTGCAAAATTATGGAAAATCCTAGGGGAGATGGGTTTTCCCAGTGGACTCCTTAAACTAATCGTAAGGCTCCACGAGGGGAATTACGCGAGGGTTAGATGGGGATCCCAGGGACAGTTAACAGATAGGGTCCCTGTGAGGAGAGGAGTACGCCAGGGCTGCGTTATGGCTCAGACACTTTTCTCCCTATTTGTGAATGGTGTGGTGGACCATCTGAAGGGAGAGGAGGCGGATGCCCCATCCCTGGCGGGAGAAAAAATCCCCACCCTACTCTTCGCCGATGATACCTTATTAATCTCCAAATCCCCTGTGGGCCTGCAAAAACTCTTGAACCGGTTTAGCTCCTTCTGTACCAACCGAGGCTTAACCATTAACACGTCAAAAACTAAATTGATGGCACTCTCCCCCTCCAAGAGATTCAAAAATAATCTTCTACTTAATGGTGTTCCTTTGGAGTTGGTTGAATCCTTTGATTACCTGGGTGTCCGGATAAACAGTCGTATGTCCTGGAAAAATCATTTGGCCAAAATGCTACTCAGTCACCAAAGAGTATCCGGGGTGACTTTGAGGGAGCTCCGCGAATCAAGCAGCAAGCCTGTCTCCCCTGCTATGGCCATTTACGAGGGCCAGATTCTCCCTGCGGCACTATATGGCTCTGAACTCTGGGGGTTCGAAAATGTGTCTGATCTATCGACAGCGGAAAATAACTTCCTAAGGAAGGTGGTGGCTCTCCCCACTTCCACCCCATTGATCCCCCTGAGACTAGATCTGGGTAGAAGAGCATTAAAGGACTTGGTAAGGCTCCGCCCGTTGCTCTTTTGGACTCGCTTGAGAAGAACTGCCGAGCTTACAAAATACGCTGAAGAGCTTGATGATCTTCTGCTATTGGACACGGGCAAAAAAATAGTATGGCTGAATAAACTGAAAGACCTGGTTCTTAACCTGGGGTTAAGGGATGCATGGGAGTCACAATTGCCACCGCCCAAGGAAGTGATTAAAAAGCTATATTGGGACTGGGTCCAGAATAATGCGCTGAGGGCTGCGGATGGGGGCAGACTCACGGATCAATTCTTGTTATTTAAGTGTGTGAGGAAATTGGAGCCCTTCCTCGACCTGATAACTAAACCCCTAGATCGTGCGTTATACCTAAAACTGCGATATGGGACGCTACCAGTGCATGAGTTCACGGCGAGGTGGCTAAACTCTGGTGCCCCCCTGCGTGCATGCCCAGGTTGTGTGGCACCAAAGGAGTCTGTGGCCCATTTGTTTTTTGCCTGCCCAGCTTACAAAGGAGCTCGGAATCTTTGGTTGAAACCAGTCTGCAGGGAACTGGGGTTGAGGTGCCATAATCAGGCACTTTGTGTTCTCTCTACGGACAGTTCATCTTCCTTCATGATTTGTGGGGTAGCAAAATTCTTGGGTAGCGTGTGGTTGACGCGCTCCAGATTATTGAAACTACGTCCGGGGGACTTAATGGTCTAATGCTGTATGCGTTGGTAGTAAATTAGAGTCTGTTGTGCATCCTCTTTTATTTGTTTTAATAATTTTATGGAGAATTGGTAAATGTATATGTATTTTTATTTCTTTTATGGTGATTAATTTGCCGAATAAAGATTATGACTGGAAAACATAAATAAAAGGCATTGCCGTTTACAATGCCAATAGCTCAAACTCGCGTAAATGAGAGACCTGTGGCATTGCAGATGCTTGTAATCAGGTGGTCTTCAGCGCATGCTCTACTAATTCACCAACTCTGTGAGTTAAGGCATGAGTTCCAGGTAGCCCAACCAGGAAGCAGCACCCGCATGTCTCAGCTGTGTTTTCTACAGTCAATGGACTAATAACTGACTTACCCATGCGCTGTACACAGACTAAAGTCTTCATAAACAGGTGCGCTGCTACATTCAGCAGATGTGCTGAGACACTAAACAGAATCGCGACCAAGTCAGTAGTGGGCTATAACTATAAGGTATTTTCGTTTAAAAGCTGTTACTTTTTTTTTGCCAGCACCACACTTGCCCATCAGTTGCTAACTGAAACCGGTTGGAAAAGAAGACACCCATTAAATTGACCACAAGTCATTCTTTTCCAGCAAACGTAACACACTCAGTAACATATGTGGTTTTTCCTACCCAGCACATGCTGGATATTTTCAAAATGTGACTCTTTCTCCCCAAGTGAAACTGTAGACTGCTACTTTATTTGGGATTAGACTGCGCGCGCTCCCCAGTGAACAGGATCCACTCGGGTTCCAGAGGCCTAATGCGCTCTGCGTCACGGCTCCGGCGCGAGAGTGGCGCGCGCCGGCCAAACTGGGGCCCTCTTGCGACACAGGGGCTACGTTGCCTTTTAATTCACGAGCGGATCACTGCCGATGGCAGCGTTTATTTAGCTGGTTTATCTGATTACAGATGATACTGTCTGTTGGAGGATGTGTCTGGAGGCTGGAAGACGTGCTGCAGGCAGTAATGGAAAGACAGATTGAACGATAAACCCCGGGCTGAGGCAGGGCTGAGTGCGAACTTGCCACAAAGTGCTAGGGTTCTGTCTAAGAGCTGCACCATGGCTTCTACTTAGGTAAATCTTCAGCATGAGCAGTAAGGGGCATATTTATGAGCCCCTTGCGCCGCCAGAGCATCCATTTTTGGGAGGCTCCGGCTGCGCAAATCTTGAAATCATATCTATGATTTCACGCAAAGCCACATAGCGGGGCTTTGAATGGCCTCATAGATGTGGAGTAAGGCAAGGCAGCGCAAATCGTTGCGTTGCCTTATTCTGCGCTGAGGAGGTGTTCCATGTGCGTTGCAGTGGGTGTTCCCATGCAACACCCATGGATTTTGATGCTTCCCCAGATTTAAAAAGCCATGTAAACCTGGGGATGCGCCAAAACCTTACGCCTCCCGAGGTGAGGTGTAACAAGGAGAAAAAACATCATTTCTGCTTGTTTATTCCTCTTTCAATGTGTGCTGCATTCTACAGCACATTTAGAAAGAGAAAAAAGGCTCCCAGGATTGGTTTTGTGCAGGAAAGTGCTCCTTCTTGCACAAAAACAATCCTGCTGACAACACAGGCAACCTTGCACCATGTGCAAGAGTGTCTGCATTGGCGCCAGGCTGCAAAAATGTCGCCAGTAAAGGAGGAAAGGACAGGAATGCACTGTATTGGATATATATGCTGTATTCCTGTCCTTTCACTTAGACGTGGGGCAGAGCAGCAAGGTGACTTGCTGCGCTGGCCTACGCCAAAACCCCATAAATGAGGGCCTAAAGGTA
Organism: Lissotriton helveticus; assembly: GCF_964261635.1. Classification (NCBI taxonomy): domain Eukaryota; kingdom Metazoa; phylum Chordata; class Amphibia; order Caudata; family Salamandridae; genus Lissotriton; species Lissotriton helveticus. The sequence goes on along the minus strand of NC_136067.1, from coordinate 217,932,234 downwards.
CACTTATCATAACACCATTAGAGCAGGAGACTCAGGGTCTCATTTATGGGGATTTGACGTAGGGCACCATGCTGCACTGCCCTAAAAGTGCAGGAATGCACTGTATTTATCTAATACGGTGCATTCCTGCCCTTTCCCCCATCGCTGGTGCCATTTCGGCAGCCTAGCACCAAGGCAGGTACTTTTCGGGAGGCGTGAGATTTTAGCACTTCCCCAGTTTAATATGGTCTTGTAAATCTGGAGTTGAGTCAAAATCCATAGGTGTGGCATGGGAACACCCACTGCAACACCCATGGAACGCCTCCCGACCACAGAGTAAGGCAACGCAGCGATTTGTGCTGCCTTGCCTTACTCAGTATCTATGAGGCCTTTCAAAGCCACACAAAATGGCTTTGCGTGACATCATATATATGATTTTGTAGTTTGCACCGCCGGAGCGTCACAAAAAGTGATGCTCTGGCGGAGCAAGAGGCTCAAAAATATGCCACTCAGTATTAGAGTTTGCATCAAGCACTGGGGCAGTACCATAGGGCAGAACTTCTACCTTCTTACAGGAGTCTCAGTGGCAAAAGAACTGGAGGCAAATCACGGCCACCAGGAGGCCCCAGCCATCATCACACGTGGACAGCCAACAGGATACCACCTTTGTCCCTTTGCCAAGTGTTCCATTGTAAGCAGTGATTTTTACACAATGAGGGCCCCAACGTTAGCGAAGGCCATTGGCTAATAAACCAAGGTGCGTTTGAAAGCGCTGTTCTAAATGTTGAGATTTTCTAAATGTTTTTTTAACCTTTTATGACTACAACTACCTATCTAGTCTTAAATGCTTTGTATTTTTTCAATAGTTAAAGACAGGTGTAAGCGATGGAGACATTGCCTCTATTTCTTGCATGTTGGTTTATGCCCCCAGCTTCCACTTCTAATTTTGACCATCTCCTAGCTTTATATCTTGCCAAAGTACCAATGTGGCTTTTCAACCATATATTGTCAGAAGACTTGAATGTCTGGTCGGAGATCCATGACCACACAAAATGTGTCTGTGCGTGGGTGTCAATTCACCAAAATGCCAGTAGTTGCGGAAGTAACATCCCTTACTCTTTTACTTTAATGACATCACAGGAAGTGACAACATATAACCCTTGACCCTGTTTCTTTCCAGGTAGGCATGTCTCATGACACTCACACTTTCTTACACCCCATTACACTCATCCGCATTCATTCTCACTCACTCACTTGCATTTACTATAAATCTCACTCAAACTCACTGACACTTACTCGGACACAGATTTACTAATCCGTTGCACCTTATTGACGCAAACTGATGCAAAGTGTTTAGGAGGGATTTATTATCCAATGCAAATCATGACTTGGGTTTGATAGTATCCCAAAGTAATACAAAATTGCACTATGTACTGCTTTCCTTTATTTTGGATCAAGTGGGCATTCCCTAGGGGTATTGATTGGGCATTCCCATGCAACTATCCATGGTTTTTGACACAAATCCCTATATACAAACATTAGTAGAGAAGAATTTGCATCAAAATCTTACTACTCCTTAAGGCAGGCATTACGAGTAAAAATGTTTATCATTTCTCATCATGTTTCCAACTCAAGGATGCTTTGCGCACCGGCTGGTTCTGAAGAAGCTGCAGGGCTTGCGAGGCAGTTTGCTGCATTGTCATCAAGGCTGCCATCGACAAGAAGCTGCAGGGACTGAGAAGGCAATGCAACGTTATTGTGCTGGGAAAGTTCTCGCAGCAGATGCGATGCGTCGGTTTTGCTCCGGGTTGCGCCGCACAATAGAGGATATGCATTGGTTCTGCTGGGTCCACAGATGAACTACCAGAGCACCTTCAGCCCCATTGCCTATGGTCCAGGACAGGAGTGGGATTGCATCACTAGGCAGCGGTAAGACTGACAGATAGCAGAGTACAGGTGCTGGGTTCAAGCTTGTTGAAGCCTTTTGCTGTTGAGGCTTTAGTCAGGAGGCCAGCCAAGTAGCCCTAGGAGTCAGTCCAGGGTTCAACAGATGAAGGTCAATACAATCAACCGTCTCTTTACAACATTTGTAAGGAAATGAAAGGTTTCTTAAAAAATTGCCCTCACCCACTAGGTAGTGGCATACTTCCTCATAGGGTTGCTTCCTCATAGGGCTGCTACAACATCCCTGCGCTCACCAATGCCTGGGATGGAGCAAAGGGAGGGGAAGAAAAAACCCAAAGATAAATGTGTTGGGATCTTGTGCAGTAAACGTGAGGCATTGTGGTGTGAAATCTAAATGCTAACTCAGAGATGCTGTCTATTAAAATTTATTCCAAGGTTCCCTGGTTTAGGATTTAAAATGTAAATAGGCGGAGAAGGTATGGGGAAAATTAGGGCCCCCTTCTTCACCTATACTGCTTTTTATGTCGACATGTTTCAGCTGACTCTCCCTTTCCTGGTTATTTACCAAATCTTCAAAGGAATGTTTAGGGTTTAAATGTGATAAATGAAATTACAAATAATGACTTGGCTTGTCATTTTCTCTGTAGACACCCGTGTGTGTTACTGAGAACATGAATAAATACATTACATAAATACAAACAAAACAATGTACAAAACCTTGCGTTTCCCAATATCGTTTTTGTAAGTATGGTTATGTGTATCAATTTGTACACATCTTCTGAATTCATAATCCTAGAGTTATCTGTCTCCCTGAATTATCATTTACAGCTAGATTCATGAAGCCAAATTGCGATCGCAATAGCTGTGAATTCGCAATTGCGAGCGCAATTAGACGGAAAGGAATTCAAGAAACAGAAAATACCAAAATTGCGTATTCGCAAAATAAAAATTGCGAGTTCGCAATTAAATTCGCAGAATCCTGGAGGAAGGGCAATTGCGAATCTGAAATAGCGAAAATCCATGGATTCTGCGAATTCAAATGCGAACTCGCAAATCAGTCGCAATCGGCATTCATGAAAAATTGCTAAAAGCGAAAAACGAGAAAATCGCTAATAGCGACGCGCAAATTAAGAAGAACTCAAATCAGGTGGTAACCAGTAGCGAAAAAAAAAATATTTTTGAAAAACAGTTAGGTTAGGCCCAACAGGTGCAGGGCTGACCAAACACATTTAAGGACATGCAGCTGGAGCCTGGGGATTCCCACAATGCCTGGACTCTACATGCTGGTGAGGCGGCGTAGGCTGCAGCGAGCTGCACGCAACAGACGGAGGATACAGGACCGGATTTTCCGCCAGCGGGTCACCCTTCTGGGCCAAACCAGGGAGCAAATCTGTGCCAAGTACCGCCTGAGTGGGGCTATGATTATCAAGCTCATCCGGGACCTAGACCCCCTGATGCAGCACCCTACAAGGAGGACCAATGCCGTGCCCACACATGCGCAGGTATTGTGCTGCCTGCACCTCCTGGCCTCTGGTAGCTTCCAGGGGATGGTCGCTGTTGCAGGGGGGATATCCCAGCCCACCATGTCCCGCTGCCTAAGTAGTTTCCTGGAGGCAATGTTGACCCGGCTACACCACTATATATCATTCCCCACCAGCCAACAGGACCTCAATGAGACCAAGCTGCAATTTTACAATGTAGCGCAATTCCCACACGTCATTGGATGTATTGACTGTACACACATCTATATTTGCCCACCTGCTGAAACTGAGTACATGTACCGCAACCGGAAAAGCTACCACTCCCTCAACATTCAGATGGTGTCCAATGCAAAAACAATCATCACGGACATTGTGGCACAGTACCCGGGGAGCACACATGACTCCTTCATCTTCAGGCACAGCGGCATCCACACACGACTGGCCAGGGGAGACTTTGGGGAAGGACACCTACTAGGTAAGTACACATGCCCAAAAATTGTACACTGTGATCATGTAGCTGCGCAGAACAGGCACTCACCCTCTGCTCCTTTCATTCAGGTGACAGCGGCTATACACTCCGTGAGTACCTCCTCACCCCATACCTCAACCCTGCAACACCACAGCAACGGCGATTTAATGCATCACACATACGCACAAGGAATTGTATTGAGAGGACATTTGGGCTGTTGAAAAGCAGGTTCCGCATACTGCACAAGACAGGTGGGGCCATGAAATACAGTCCTGAGGTCTGCTGCCGCATCGTGGCCGTGTGTGCAATACTTCACAACATTGCTGCCAAGCGCAGGATCCCTGTTGACATCTCTGGCAGTGAGTCTGAAGGGGACCAACGCCCACCTGCACATGCGCGTCATGCACGCGGGGAAAATCCTGCTGAGGGACACAGACGGCGCAACCAAATCACAATGAACTGTTTCTAGTGCACCCACTCCCCTCACCCAACACTTCACTCATGTATGACACTGGAAATAATCACATGAGTCTGATGTATTATCATAGAATAAATATTAATGTTGGTTGCACAATAATATGGCATTAGTTCAAACTGTAACATTAGAGGAGTATTGCTTCATACTACTCGACATTTTGGAGGGGGCATGCTTATGTCAGCAGCATGTCCCTGCCCTATGGACATCAATGTCATTGGCGCCTCCGGCGCGCGGCTCCCAGGCGCCTCTCGGGCTCTTCCTCCGGATGAGCACGTGATGCCGCCGTGGGCCTGCTGCTGCGGCGTGGAACACTACCATGTGACGAAGACAGGCTGCTGTGAGTAGATGTCCCCTCACTTGTGTCATCCCCTCCTGCATGGCCATGGCCATTTGGCTGCAGAGCCTGAACAGCAGTGGTTACCTGCTCCAGTGCCCGTGCCACGTCCTGATTGCATTGGACCATCTGGAGTTGCATGGTCAGAGACCTACGGGCCAGCTGGGAAGTGGCGTTCCCAATAACATAATTGGAGCGCGTGTACGCCGTGAGGCGTGTGAGGAGCTGGCGGTGGCGGCGGCGGCAGAGGTTTCGCTGCCTAACCCTGGCCGCAGTGTTTTCCTCCATAGCAGAGGTCATCCGGTCCATCCGGTCGGACAGATGGGCAATATTCCTGCCTGTATTGTGCAGCTGCAGGTGTATAGCTGCAAGGTGTCGTGCCTGTAATTGGTGCACACGCAGCATGCGGTACTCTATTGAGAGCCCTGGCACACGCACAGTCATCCCCCTCCTGGCGGTGCGTGCTGTATTTTGGAGCCGCTCCCTGACCTGCCTGCTGGGCTGGGTGGGCACAGTAGGAATGCATTGTGTCACTGGTCTTGCAGCTGCTGGGATTGCCAATGCCACTGGCATGGGTCTCACTGCTGATGATGGTGGTGCGCCTGTTGTAGCTGGCCTTGCAGGTGGTGGTACGCCTGCTGGCACTGGTGCTTGGGCAGATGGAGCTGGTTGTGTGGATGTTTCTTTCTCACCCTCAGGATCCTCTTGTGTGTCGTCAATTTGCAGCCCCTCACTTTCCCTGCTGGTGTTATCAGCGCCACTTGTGATGGAAACTGAACGTTGATTAATTACATGTATCTTTGACATGTGAGGTTGCTACATGCATGCTGGCTACAATTCCCTGACTGGCTGTTGCATTGAGTACATTAGGACATGTCTGGCTGCATGGGAATTTAGGACATTGTGGTCAGACTACATGTCCCACAATGCTATAGGGATATTCTGGTGTGCATGGGCTGCATGACTGGGGTTTATTATGAGTAGCTATAGGGTCATGGCCATTGTTAGGGGACAGGGTCGCAGTCGCATGGCACTTACCTTGGCTGTCTTGGGTGGGTCGGGATGAGTCCAGGCGGGTTACCCCACGCATGCCTCAGGTTGTAATGTGTCCTCGACACGATCCTCCAATGGGGTGTTGGGAGGGACTGTAGGCTCTCCCCCTCCTGTTGCAAGGCGCTCACCCAGCCTCTCAGCCACCCTCTCCTTGGCACGACCTCGGAGGTCGTACCACCTCTTTTTGAGTTCATCTATTGATCTCTGTGTTACTCCAACAGAGTTCACTTTCGCGCGTATGCGCAACCACAGTCGGCGTTTCTCGGCCTCTGGCACCCTCCTGGAGTCCGTGCCAAAAAGTTTGTTATGGTCTTTACAGACTCCATCGATTAGATATTCCAGCTCCTGTTCGGAGAATTTCAATTTACGCTTTCTCCCTGTGTCGCTGGTCCCTGGTGCTTCCTGTGACATAGCTGCAGCCTGCAGGATCCAAAAGCAAAAACTGGAGGTGGTTGGAGTGGAGCTGTGAGCTGTGCTGCTTCCAATTCTGCCTCAGTATTCTGAATGAGGGAGGGAACAGCCTGCTTCCTGGTTGTGATGTCATCACTGTGCTCGAAATGCGACTTCCCGTTTTTGCCATCTATTAGCGAGATCGCAATTTCAACACGGAATTTGACAGTTTTTGCGAATTGTCTGTGATTTCAGGGAAATCGCTATCGGCTTTTGCGGCCGATAGCGAATCGCTATATTTAGTCGCAGATTTACATGAATCCCATTATGCGAATTCTTTATTGCGATTCGGTATTAATCGCAATTTAGAATTCGCAGAATAGGGTTTTCATGAATCTGGCAGTTAGACTCCTGTGTGGGACCACAGGAACGAGGAAATACAGCGACTATTTTGTGCCACATTTATAATCCCTCATCAATCAAGCTCAACACTCTGTGGAAGGGGGAGACACTGTCATGAAAAATTCTCTTCACAAGAGTAAGGGTGGATATTTGCTCTTCTTAACAAGTTTCATCTGTGTAAGTGCTCGCAATGGAAGAAAGCGCGAGCATCGCCCTGTAGTCACACGCTGCGTAAATCACCAAGGAAGAAACAAGAAGAAATATTATATCAGGCTTATTTCCCTCATGGTTGTGCACTCAAAGAAGGAGTGTATACTTCCTCCACGGGTGCACCAGTACAGCATCTAGTCTGTCTAGTTATAGATGTTCCTTCATATATCCTGCCATTAATCCAGCTCAAAAGCAAAGGGAGATAATAAGAATACTCTTCTTATGTGAGTGCATTTAATCTTACACATAATACATTCATTGATCGGGTAGTTTTTGGTCACTCAACACTGTTCCACTCACTCTTAAGTTTGGTAAAGTAAGTGACCGGTCCGGTGGTTTACCAGTTGTGCTGTCAGGAGGTGGAAACATCTCCTATTTATTAAAAGAGGGAGACTCTAGGAGCTTTTCAAAAGGTCCGGTGACCCGTGCTCCCAAAGTTAAACTTATACCAAAAGGGAGTCACTGTTCCTAAGTAGAGAGAGAAAAACAATGGAATTAAGAGGTACTCTTGTCGTGTGCTACTCTAATTGTGGGGGGCAGTGTGTCCTCATCTTGATGCCCTCACACATGCCAAATGATGTCATGCTTCATCATTGGGCTTATGCTCCTTGTCGGGCTGGCGCTGCAATGCCCTACGGGTCCCCCGAAGGGTCTCTTTTTCAGGGATGTTTTGATGAAGCCCTATGGGTGCGTGGGTGTAAGTGGCAGTAAAGTCCTAGAAGGTGTATTGAAAAGTGGCTGGAGGGAGAGTGATTAATTTGTATTAGGTGATACCTCTGTCATTATTAAAACAAAGTGTATGGTGCTGCTTTAAGGGGTATTATGTCCCTTGGTAGGTGGGTAATTATATGTCCCTAGTGGGTATATGTTTTGGTCAACATGTTACGCGCTTTAATGGTCTCAGGGGGAGATCCAGGGTGCTTCATCAGGACTGAGTGAGAAAGTTGTATCTACAGTGGCCCAAAATTTGTATTGCCCCCGGATAAATAAAGGGAGTAGATATTCCCTTAGTAGGTAGGGTAAGATCCCATGAGATCAGTGATGGTCAGTTGAGAGGGTTCTCTCGGTGCATCTGGGCTGTGTCACCTGTGTGCCTCTCGCTGTCAACGAGAAGTTCTACTCCATGTATCCGGGGGCACCAATATTTTTGGGTCACTGTAGATACAACTTCTTGAGCGCACGAATACCCGGATGTGTTTTGGCGCTTAAAGACTATAAGTAAACCCAGGATCAAAACTAGTTCTGTAATAGCCAGGTTTTAAGACTCTTTCTGAATAAGACTAGTGAACTTGCAGACCTAATAGGCATTGGAAGCATATTCCATAGTTTGGTCGTGCCATAGCTAATGCTTCGTCCCCCCCAACTAGAGGTACGAATCCTGGGGACCATCATAAGCTTGTTACCAGTAGTTTGCAGCTGTCGACCAGGATAATACTAGGAGAAGATATTCTTTAGGAACACCATATTATTCAAAGCCTTATATGCTAGGCATTGCGTCTAAAACTTGATGCAACTTGTTACAGGAAGCCTGTGAAGTCTTCTGATTATCTTTGAAACTGATTTGTACTTAAGCAGATTTAGTGGGAGTCTTGCGGCTGCATTTTGTTCCATTTACAGTTTATTATGTTGTTTCAGCATATTCAAATACAGTAAGTTGCAATAATCTAATTTTGATAGCACTAGTGCAGTCACAACTGTCCTCCTAGAGTCAATGGGGATATAAGGAATAACCTTCTTCAGTTTCTTAATCAAATAAAAAGTGGCAGAGACCGTAGCATTAGTTTGCTGAGAGTATGCTAATTTATTATCCATCAAAATCCCTTGCTTTTTTTACTTGCTTTGGCAGTTCTGCCTCCTCTACAGGCCACCAAAAGACATGCCATCTAGGTTGGAGATTGTCAAAAATCACTATTTTGGTTTTCTCCGAATTAAGTTTAAGACAATGCTTGCCCATTCAGCTATTAATTTCCAGCATACAATTTTAAAACTGCAAAGCAGTGGGGGCTTGATCTTTATCTGCATTAAACTACAGCCAAAATTCTGGATCATAGGAGCCAGTTCTGACACATAGATATGAAAAAGGGATGGACTCAGAGACAAGCCCAGTGGAACACCACAAGGCAGAACATATGGGGCTGATTTGAAGCGATCCACATACATCAACAATTCGCAGACTTACCCTAACAAAATGAGGTTTCATCCAGTAACTGAAAACAATTTCTAGTCTTTGAAAGCCATTTTGAAGAGCTTGTAACTAGTGTTACTGCATCTAAGGAACACGCTGTGCATTGGAAAGACAGAGCGATAAATAAACTGAACATACTGCAAACTAAGCTAACCCTGCTGGCTTTGTAAAGTGATGGACAGTCCCAGTCCCATGTAAAGGCCAAATATAATTTACCCAGCAAGCCAGCACCAAACTGGCTTGGAGAAGGCTCATTGTGAAGCGTCTCTGTGGTGATGAAAATGCTATGGGGAAGCGGTTGGTGTTGTACTCCAAGAACTAAACCACATATTTAGGTTTCTTCAGAGATTTGATCCTGCAATTAGTGCTTTGGCAGATTTTGATTTACATAAGTCTTAGTACTTGATGTCTGTGCTCTCCACACTCATGGAGGAATTCAGAAAGTTAAATCTACATGCAGAGACATCCACACACATAGATTTATGGCTACTCCTGGGTATACATTTTCGCCTAATACAATTCATAAGCAGCTCACAGGGGATTTACACCTAACAGACAGCATTTGTGTCCCAACTTGCCTACATGATGGGTTGGTGATATTTACAACTCAATTATAATGTTATAGGCGTATTTTGCATAAATTGGCCAAATGTAATTCAGCGGAGCATAGGTGTCCGTTTTTGCGACATGTAATGTATTATGATGTGTCTTTGAATATGTGTAGAATAGTGTTAGATGTGAGATGTATTGGTTTTTATTTTGACATTAACAATTTACATATTTGTAAAGTATGTGCATCTGTTATGTTGATATTTTTGGTGTGTCTGTAATGTCTAAACTTACATAACAAGTTTTGAAAATGAGCCGTGTCGAGCTACATCCTTTCCTGCTGCTGACACTGGGACTACAGGACCCAGGAGCCTGCCTGCCTGTACAATCACCCTCACCTGTGCTGCATCTAGCGGGGGCTAGAAAAGACCTCGCCGCTCCCGCTTCACGGGAGCCGCGTCGAGCTACATCCTTTCCTGCTGCTGACACTGGGACTACAGGTCGCAGGAGCCTGCCTGTCTGTACAATCACTAGAAAAGACCTCGCCGCTCCGGCTACGCGCCGTGCGAAGCCCGAGCCAAGGGCAGGCCCGTCTGAGCCGGTCCGAGTCCGCTGAGGCTGGGCTCCCCCTCTTACTTTCACCGTCTTGGAAGGTCAGTTGATTTAACATTTTACATCTAAATTCTGAGGGAATATTCGTTAAGATTTCAGACCATTTTACTTACTGCTGTCTACCTGGACTGAGTGCTCTCAGGTTATTAAAGATGAGTAAACGTGAAGCGAAAAAAACAGTTGCCTCCGTCGGTGGTAGCATGGCAGGGACCCTTGATCAGTTTATTCTTAGGGCGACCTCGGTACTGGGAAAGGAGATCCAGTTGACCGAGCGATGACTGTCCCTGGATCCGACACTAAATAAGAGATCTTCCTTAGGGACTATAGCCACAGCACGATCGCCAGTACATCAAGATGTAGTTAGTATTATATCGCAGACTAACAACGAAGTCGGCACAGTAGCTGGTAATTCCCTTGGAGGCACAGAGGTTACATCAATTTGTTACTGACTGGAAGTAATACACCAGTCTCTGTTTCTACACGTGCATCTGCCCGCTCCCCTAAAAAAAAACATGACTAAACGGACAACATTGGAACCGGCAACAAAAAGGAAGCGGGGAGGTGGACCGCAGAGGCCTTGCACAGCGAAAGTGGCAAGGTCGAACAAACCCCTTGTCCGTGTTAAATCTGAGGAAGGCAGTCCTATCACAAATACTGATCCAGCTGATGGCATCATGAATTCAACAGGGGGAAAATGCATTAATTTAAACTGCGATATAGAATTGGGGAAGTCAATTGAAAATATTTTAACTATTCAGTTAGCCCCTATCACACGCAGATTAATCAAGATTGAGGAATGCTTGGACAAATACGAACTTTTGGTGCGGTCAAGGTTTGCACCTCTCGAGGGCCTACTTGTTCAACCTAAGCAAACCAAGCAATCTAGTATGGTTAATAATACCAACCAAGGGAATGAGGCGGTAACATCGGACCCTCCAAATGCACAGGCCACAAATAAGGCAACTATTAAACCAACAGCGGCAACATCATCATCTAATCCTGTGGCAGTAGTAACCAGAAACTTTTCTACTGTGCCTGGGGTACATGAGGACCTAGGGAATCAATCTAGTGAATTTGCCCAATGCACAGCAAATAGCTCAGGGGATGGCAGAGATTCAACGGCCTTAGAAAGGGACAACAACTGCATCAGACACCACTTGGATCGGCAAACCCTGATCCCCAATGGACCCGAAGGACGGAGTGGTAAGGGACGTAGTGGGGCACAATCAAACTCTCTGACAATTAACTTGCCTCCTGCTGCAACACCTTTAGTAATTGTTCTGAAAAATGTTCCACCATTACGAGAAAATCAGCCTGAAACCACAGAACAATTGCTGTGTAAAGTTTTATACTGGCTTAATGCTAGAATTAGGGAGGTTGGGCTTTGGGGGGAGGGAGTTGATAAGTTTATGATTATGGCTAGAAGTGTAATTTGGATTGGTCCTTCTAGGAAGAATGAGTATGGGGATTGCATTGTCATTAATTTTAACAATGTGCATACAACTAAATTTCTGTTGGATAATCTGTGTGGAGTAAGGGGCAGGGCTGTGGATGGGATGTCAATTGTTCCACTGGGGTATTTTTACAAACCAGGGTCTAACAAGTTTTATGCTGAGACCCAAATGGAGATGAGTAGATGCACCAGGGGACAGCCAGGATTTAGTAACAAACCTCATGAGCTCCTATTATCCAATAGATTTGCCCCTCTCTCTGACTTGGATTTAAGTGATTGACTACAATCCTCTACCTTGCCAATGGCAGCATGTTCTGCTCCTTCCCCTATTGTTGATCTAACTATAGTTTATGGATCCCAGAGTTCGGAGACAAAGAATCATGCTGTGACCCCGCCCCCACTTAGAACTGATCTGGGGAATTTGCATAATGATGCACTATCTTTACTATCTTGGAATGTTGCTGGGCTTCTTAGTAAAACTATGTCCTCTGATTGGGTGAGTTTTGTTGAAGGGCATGACTTTATAGCTTTACAGGAGACCTGGTCGTTAAACACAATTTGCCACCCAGGTTACCTGGCGTATGGTAAAGAGGCAATTGCAAACAAAAAGGGGAGACCCAGTGGGGGATTGATTATATGGGTTAAACAACAACAATCCACCCAAGTAAAGGTATTAACAGTAGATAGCCCAGACATTCTCCCTATGAAGATCTCTTACAGGGGTGAGCTAGATTTTATCTTGATCAATGTATATGCGCGTGGGTTACCAGGTGGGAAAGCCTCACCAGTCATTGCCCAATTAGAGACATTTATGGATGCTTTAGATGGCTCGTGTGTTTTTATTATCGTAGGTGATTTCAATTGCACTTTTGAGCCATTGGGCATAGATGATTGTAGTCTCACTATGGAAGAGGACCAAAACTGGGGGGTGCCCCCATTGTCATTACCACCAATCACCAAATGGACCGAGGCAGCACTCCAAATGAAAAGTTTATTACTGGGGCGTGGGATAAGAGCTAGTAACGGGAGAACTATTTCAGATGCAGACGGTTGCTCCACATATAACAACGGGTCCAGAAACAGCAGGATTGATTACATATTTCTAAGTCTCGAACTTTGGGACAGACAAGAGGATATGGTGGTTCACCGTAGACCCGAAAGTGATCATGATCCTTACTACTGTCCCTAGTAAGGATTGGTATATCTCGGCCAAGCATGAATCCTGTATCTGAGACAATCCACCCAAGTAAAGGTATTAACAGTAGATAGCCCAGACATTCTCCCTATTAAGATCTCTTACAGGGGTGAGCTAGATTTTATCTTGATCAATGTATATGCACGTGGGTTACCAGGTGGGAAAGCCTCACCAGTCATTACCCAATTAGAGACATTTATGGATGGTTTAGATGGCTCGTGTGTTTTTATTATCGTAGGTAATTTCAATTGCACTTTTGAGCCATTGGGCATAGATGATTGTAGTCTCACTATGGAAGAGGACCACAACTGGGGGTTGCCCGCATTGTCATTACCACCAATCACCAAATGGACCGAGGCAGCACTCCAAATGAAAAGTTTATTACTGCGGCGTGGGATAAGAGCTACTAACGGGAGAACTATTTCAGATGCAAACGGTTGCTCCACATATAACAACGGGTCCAGAAACAGCAGGATTGATTACATATTTCTAAGTCTCGAACTTTGGGACAGACAAGAGGATATGGTGGTTCACTGTAGACCCGAAAGTAATCATGATCCTTAATACTGTCCCTAGTAAGGATTGGTATATCTCGGCCAAGCATGAATGCTGTATCTGAGACAGGAGAGGTGACTCTGTCCCAGGACAGCTGCCGGCTAAAATGGGCAGTGGTTGTGGGGGATGACGACCTACAAAAACAGATTAGATCCTCTACTGAAGAGACCCTTGTTCTGATGAGTTCGCCAGATGTCGAGGGCAATAACCTTCTACATCTTATGAAGTCCCATGAGGACCACTTCTTAAAACTAAAGTCTCTGCTCACTAAAAAGAGGAATCCACCTAAACCCCACCATACAAGAGGGTCCAAATGGTATAACGAGTACTGTGGCAGTGCATTTCAAAACCTCTCCAAAGCTATAAAGTTGGGAGATTGCCAACAGGTTAAGGAGGCAAGGGTAAAGTATAAAAGGGCAAAAAATAAGGCCAAGAAAGACTATGATGAGGATAGGTGGGCAGGCCTAACCAATGCCTCTGAAGGGAAGAACTGGACCAAGTTTTAGGAATTAGTTAAATGGGGCAATCATGCGAGTAGTAAAACACCTAACAATAATGTCCCTCCCAAACTTTGGGTACAGCATTTTAAGGGTTAATTCGATTCCCCACTTAGTATTATTACCAAGTATCCAGAGGTTAGGGCAGAGGCAGTCCTTCATTTGACTAAAAGTGAGATAGACGGAGTTTTAGATAGGGTGCCAGCATGGATGGCTCCAGGCCCAGATTGCATCCCAGCCGACCTTTACAAACAGGATAGGAAAATCTGGATTGAGTACATATTTATCATTGTAAATGCTATCGCCAAAGGTGCATTAATACCAGACACCTGGCGGGGGCCGAAATCATACCCATATATAAAAAAGGGGACCGCGCCAGTCCCAGTAATTATAGGCCGATAAGCCTAACCGATACTTTACAGATATTAACTGCAAGACTTGTTTTAGGTAGAGTTAATGAGTGGATTATTGAGCACTATGTCATATCTACCTATCTAGCGGGTTTTCGACCCCATGTAAGTACCATTGATCAAGTATTTCGATTTACGATGATTTATTGGACTACAGTAACAATAGCGGGGGGAATATTATATGCAGCATTTGTTGATTTAAAATCAGCATTTGATCTAGTACCCCGCTCTAAGCTGTGGGATTCATTAAAGGAGGCTGGGATGCCTTTACAAATCCTTGCTTTTATTATCAATCTCCACGAGGCGAATTATGCCAAAGTAAGATGGGGGCAGCAGGGTGAATTGACTGGTGCAATGCCCCAGGATGATTCGAGCGCTATACAAAAGCCCCTAACATAACATAACATAACATTCCCAGTTAACAAAGGTGTGCGCCAAGGGTGTGTCCTCGCTCCTACCCTTCTTTCCTTATTTATAAACCGGGTTATTGCTTACTACTCTAACTATCCAACAGACGCTCCATCCCTTGCCGGCACAAGGGTTCCACTGTTAATGTTTGCGGACGACACGCTGATTTTATCAAAAACACAGTCTGGCCTGCAACGAGCCCTTGATCAATTTATAGTTTTTTACAATGACCATGAGTTGGCAGTAAATGTCGACAAAACAAAGTACATGGTATTGCATAGACATTGTTAGATCTGGGGGTCTCTAGTTGGCAGAGGTAGGTACCACTGTCCAAATAGGGACCCTTGCTTCTAGTCCGGGCAAGGAGATAACCCTCTGAGATAACCCCTGCTCACCCTCTAGGTAGCTTGGCACGAGCAGTCTAGGCTAACCAGAGGCAATGCGTAAAGTATTTGTACCAACACTCACAGTAACACAGTGAAAACACCACAAACTGACTCCACAACAGTTTAGAAAAATAAAGGTATTTTTAATCTAGACTACACAAGACCAAAACGACAAAAATCCAACATACACAGCTCAAGGATATGGTATCAAAAAGAGTTCTTAAGGTTGCGTTAGAATTCTCTACGTTGCGATAGAATTCTCTACTGATGCGTGAAAAGTTCACAGTTGCGTCACGTTTACTCACAGTACCTTTTAGTTGCAACAAAGTTCCAAAAGCAGAAGCTGGTGCGGTGGAAAACAAGCGATGCGTTGCTCCTGAGACCCTGGGGAGGCGATGCGACAGCCCCGCTGCAGCAGCGGGCGTGTTGCGACGAATCCGGTCTGTATGGGGAGTAAGGCCACTTGTATAGATTCCGGTGCGTGAGTTCCGTAGGAAGTCTGTTCTCGCAAAGGCACGATGCGACGATCTCGTAGGGGCTGCGACGATCTCCGGGGCAACGATGCGCGGTCCAGCGGGGATCCTCTCTCTCGCAGCTCCTCGATGCGTTGGTTCTGCGACGATGCTCGCAGCGACGTGATGCGGTCCGCAAGCAAGCGGTGCGGCGTTCTCACCCAGCGACGACAGGCTCTGCGACGATACTCGCAGCGATGTTCGATTCTCCCGCACCAGTCTGGTGCGTCCCGCAAACGAAGGATGCGACGTCTCTGGCAGCGGCGTCAGGCGCTGCGACAATCTCGACCTCCGTAGCGGCGGGAAACTTCTCGCACTGTCGGGGATGCGCTCCGCAAGCGAGCGATGCGACACTTTTCAGTTTCAAAAGCCACTCAAGCTTAGTTTCAAGCTTCCCAGCACAGGTACAACTTCCAGAGGCCCCACAACTGGATCAAGCACTCTAGGAAGGACAGAACTCTCTCAGCAGAGTTCAGGGAAGCTGGGGGTAAAGTCCTTTTGTTCCTGGGACTTCAAAACAGGGAGCCAGCTCTCCTCAGGCCCTTGGAGATTCCTTCAAGACAGGGGACACAGCTCAACAGCAAAGTCCTTCCCCTCTCCTTGGCAGCAAAGCAACAGGTCAGTCCAGCAGAGCAACAGCAGGACAATCTTCCTTCTTCAGTTTCAGCTTTCTCCTTGGCAGAGGATTCTTCTTGATTCCAGGATGATCTAATTTTCTGTTGTCAGGGGTCCTGTACTTATACCCCTAAAGTCTTTGTTCTCTTGGTGCATGTGGGCCCTGAGCCCGGTCTGAACCAGTTCTGGGTGGATCCTGAGCACTTTGTTTTGCTGGCTGCATCTTTCCTTTCAGAGTGAGGGGCAGGGTCCTAAGCCGCCCAGCAGGGGGGTGGAGCCAGCATTGTGGAAGGCAGGCACAGCTCTATTCAGCCCAGGTGCTAACTCCTCCCACCACTCCAGTTGCAAATGCAGTCATTCAGCCTAGTGCTGACTCATCCAGCCTCCTGGGGAATCCCCCAGCCCCTGTCACTCTCAAACCAGACAGTCAATACACAAACAGGCCCAGGCACACAGAAGGGTCAGACAAGAGAACAGCAACTTGTTAAAAGTGCTGTTCTCAAACACAGGATTTAAAAACAACCTTTCCCAAAAGATGTGTTATCAAATTCTGAGTTCAGGGATACTAGATACTTATGTCCTATCTTGTTCCTATGGGAAGAAATGCTGTTAACCACTGTAGCCAGCATCCCCCATGTTAACCTATGGAGCAAGATAGCCTTACAGTAGTGAACAACGAAAATGGCTGCCATTCACTACCAGAGCATGTCACCTGCACTAGTACATGCTCTACCTTTTACATACACTGCACCCTGCCCAGGGGGGTACCTTGGGCCTTCCATAGGGGTGACTGAGGTGCACAAAAAGGGAAGGGTTAGGCCTGGTCAGTGGGGACACTGACCAGGAGGACATGGCAGTTCTAAACTGCCCATAGGCACTGCAGTGGCAGGCCTGAGACACCACTTTAGAGCTACTCCTGTGGGTGGCACAATCAGTGCTGCAGGCCCACTAGTAGCATTTGTCATCACCAGCCCTGGCACACCCAGTGCACTTTACTAGGGACTTCATGGTGATACAAATATGCCAAACATGTATATTCAATCAGAATAACAATTTACACAGGGAGCACTTACACTCTGGCACTGATCAGCAGTGGCAGAGTGTCCAAAGCATCTAAACCAGCAAAAACGAAATCCAGCACAGCATCAAAAATACAGGAGGTAGAGGCAAAAAGATAGGGCAAAACCACGCCAAAGATGCCAGGTCTAACACGTGTCCCCTCCAGCTGAAAGTGGGGAGAACTGCCCACCCTCTTGGGAGTTCTCTTCATTAAGGTGGAAAAACCTGGACAGACCATCAGCATTGGCGTGTTCTGTGCCAGGGCGGTGTTCCACCGTAAAGTCCATTCCCTGTAGGGAGATGGACCACCTCAACAGTTTTGGGTTCTCACCCCTCATCTGCATTAACCATCTGAGGGGCCTGTGGTCGGTCTGAACACGGAAGTGAGTCCCATACAGGTAGGGCATCAACTTTTTCAGAGCCCAGACCACAGCGAATGCCTCTCTCTCAATCGCACTCCACCTCTGTTCCCTGGGGAGTAGTCTCCTGCTAATGAAGGCTACCCGGCTGGTCTCCTCCCTCCTCAGTGATTTGTGAGAGTACTGCTCCCACACCATGCTCTGAAGCGTCTGTCTGTACTATGAACTCACTGGAAAAGTCAGGTGCCTTGAGCACCGGTGCTGTGCACATAGCAGTTTTCAGGGTTTCAAAAGCAGTTTGGCAGGCGTCAGTCCAGACAACTCTTTTGGGCAACTTCTTGGAAGTGAGTTCTGTCAAAGGGGCGACAATGGTGCCATATCCTTTGACAAAACGTCTGTAATACCCGGTGAGTCCTAAAAAGGCTCTCACCTCCGTCTGAGTCTTGGGGGGCTCCCCAGCCAGAATGGTATCAATCTTTGCCTGTAGGGGCGCCACCTGGCCGCTCCCCACCTGGTGCCCCAAATACACCACGGATCCCTGCCCTATCTGGCACTTGCTGGCCTTGATAGTGAGGCCTGCCCTTTGCAGAGCCTTCAACACTTCGCAGAGGTGTTGCAGGTGTTCCTCCCACGTGGAGCTGAACACAGCAATGTCATCCAGGTATGCGGCGCTGAATTCCTCCAGCCCGGTCAGTACCTGGTTAACCAGTCTATGGAATGTGGCAGGGGCATTCTTCAACCCAAAGGGCATGACACGGAACTGGAAGTGCCCCTCTGGCGTTGAAAATGCTGACATCTCTTTGGCCCCATCAGTTAAGGCAATCTGCCAGTACCCAGAAGTCAAATCAAATGTACTGAGGTACTGGGCAGCTCCCAACCGATCCACGAGCTCATCAGCTCTGGGGATGGGGTGTGCGTCAGTCTTCGTGACCGCATTGAGCCCACGGTAGTCCACGCAAAACCGGAGTTCTGGAGGGCCACCGGGCGTAGCAGCTTTCTTGGGCACCAAGACCACTGGGCTAGCCCAGGGGCTGCTGGAGGGCTCAATCACCCCTAGCGCCAACATCTTGGAAACCTCTTCCTTGATGCTGGACCTGACCTTGTCAGCTACCCTGTAAAAATTTTGTTTCACAGGCGGACTGTCTCCAGTTTCCACATCATGGACGCACCAGTTGGTGACTCCTGGGGTCAGGGAGAACAGGGAGGAGAACTGACCCAACACTTGGCGACAGTCACTCTGCTGTTCTGGGGTCAGGGTGGGCGAGAGGACCACACCATCCACTGACCCATCTTGCTCCTTAACTGCCAGGAGGTCAGGGAGAGGATCACTATCCTCTTCCATTCCTGCATCTGTAGCCATGAGCATAGTCACTTCAGACCTCTCAAAGTGGGGCTTGAGGCGGTTCACATGCAAGACTCTCAGGGGCTGCCTGGGAGTCCTCAGGTTAACCAGGTAGGTTACCTCACTCTTCCTTTCCACCACCTCGTATGGCCCAGTCCACTTGTCTTGGAGCGCACAGGGCTCCACTGGCGCCATCACCCACACTTTCTGCCCAGGTTGAAATTCGACCAGAGTGGTATTCTGGTCGTACCATCTTTTCATTTCTTCCCGGCTTGCTTCCAGGTTCGCCTGAGCAAGCTTCCTGAAGCGTTGTGTCTGGTTGCGGATGGCCAGCACATAGCTGAACACATCCTGGGGGGTTTCCCACTGGACTTTTCCCAACCCTCCTTCACCAGTGAGAGAGGTCCTCTAACAGGGTGGCCATACAGGAGTTCAAAGGGACTGAACCCTAAGGACTTCTGAGGCACCTCCCTGTAGGCAAACAACAGGCATGGTAACAAGACGTCCCACTTCCGTCTCATGGGCTCCGCTAGGCCCATAATCATACCTTTCAGGGTCCGGTTGAACCTTTCAACCAATCCATTTCCTTGAGGGTGGTAAGGAGTGGTGAACTTATAAGTTACCCCACACTCCTCCCACAGAGACTTCATGTACTTAGAGATGAAGTTGGTACCCCGGTCGGAGACCACCTCTCTGGGGAACCCCACACGGGAAAAGATCCCCATCAATGCACGGCCCACCACGGGTGCTGTGATTGTCCTGAGAGGGACTGCTTCCGGGTACTGGGTGGCATGGTCCACCAAGACCAGGATGAACCTGTTGCCTAAGGCTGTCTTGTGGTCCTGGGGCCCTACGATGTCTATGCCCACCCGCTCGAAAGGGGTGCTCACTACTGGGAAGGGTTGAAGGGGTGCCTTCAACTTTGTTCCAGTCTTGCCACTGGCTTGACAGGTTTGGCAAGATCTGCAAAAGGAACCAACGTGCTTTCTCATCTGGGGCCAGTGGAAGTGGGTGACAAGCCTGTTTAGGGTCTTGTCTTGCCCCAGATGTCCTGCAAGAGGCACGTCATGAGCCAGACCCATTAGGAAGTTTCTGAAGCGCTCGGGTACCACCAGCACACGGGCTGCACCGGGCTCAGCAAACTTATCCTCGCTATATAACAAGTCATCTTCCCAGTAGATTAAGTGATCTCTGGCTGCTCCACCTGCTGCCTGATTTACAGCCTGTTGCCGCAGACCAATGAGGGAAGGGCACTCCTTCTGCGCCTTGCAGAATTCCTCCCTGGAGGGACCACCTTCCTGCTGCCAATGGGTCAGCTCAGGCAAGTCTCCCAGTTCGGCTACCTGTTCCCCTGTAGGTTCCAGGGCATCCCCCTCAGGTTCTGCTTCCTCCTGGACCGTGGGAACGGCTGGGGCTGGTTTCCCACGCCCTCTGCCTCTTCCTCTCCTGGCAGGTCTCTGGGCCACTGTTTTAGGCTCCAGTTCTGCTGACTCCCCCCTACTGGCTGTCATAGCACGTGTGGACACACAGATCCACGCAGGCAAACCCAACATCTCCAAGTGAGTTCTGTGTTCTACATCCTTCCATGGAGAACTCTCCAGGTCGTTACCTAACAGACAGTCTACATGCAAGGCATCACTGACAACTACCTCCAAAAGACCAGAGACTCCCCCCCATTCAAAGGGAACACGCGCAAGCTTGCTGAAGCGCACTGAACTGTCAGCTGCCACTACAGGGTGGAGTACACCAGGGATGATTTGCTCTTCAGACACCCACTGACACCTCACGGATGTCACGCTGGCTCCTGTGTCTCTCAGAGCCTCAATCTCCCTCCCATTGATGGTCACCTTCTGCCCATATTTCTTAGTGTTAGAGGGCAGTAAGGTTTCTTGGACCACCTCTTGGTCTCCTAGAGAGACAAGGGTCATAACTGCTAGCTCCCCCCAATCACTAGAAACCAAATCCCCTCCCAAAGCTACACTAGCTAACGCTGGGGCGGGGGCACCAGTGGGTGCTTGCTTCTTCTTGGGACATTTTGGAGCAATGTGGCCCACCTCAGGTAGGGGGGCTTTGGTTATCCCTTCTGTCTCTATTGTCCCGCCTGCCCTTAGAGGGCCATGGCTGTTTAGCTTTGGGGGGTTGGGATTCCTTTCCCTGGGAACTATTTTGGGGCCCTTCTGAGAACTCCTTTTGATTACCCTTGTCCCACCCACTCTTCTGCTGGGGACCCTGCCCACCTTTGGCTGTGGTACCCACAATTCCTCTGTGGACCCTGGTACTGGTCCAGCGGTCCGCCTCCTTAGCAAGCTCAATGGGGTCTGTCAGCTTGCTGTCTAAAAGATGCTGGCGCAGCTCTGGAACACAAAGACTACTCAAGTGCTCCCAACTGATTAAATGCAACAACCCCTTAAAATCAGTTACTTTACTGCCCTTCATCCAACCTTCCAGTGCACGCGAGTACGAATTCACACACTCCATCCAAGTCTCAGACTCTCTCTTCTTGGAGTTCCTAAACTGCAGTCTGTACTGCTCTGGGGTAAGGCCATACCTGAGACATAAGGCCTCCTTCATATTGGGGTAGGTCATGGCACCTGCTAATTCTAAGGGCTCTAGAGCACTCCTCCCAGAAGCCTCAAAATGTTTCCACAGGCCCGCCCCCCAATGCTGATCAGGCACACCATTCATCTTCAATGCAATTTCATACGAAGTGAACCAGGCATAAATATCCTCACCCTTATGGTAATTCTGTACCAGGTCCTTGGGAATATATACTTTACCCCATGCACTGGCTGCGCGCTACCACCATTAGAACTGGCATCCACCTCCTTGGCTTTAAGATCCAGTTCTCTCATGCTCAACTCATGAGCTAAAAGCAATTTCTTCTCTTCGAAGGCACGGGCATTTTTGCTCTCCTCTGCCGCCTTTTCTACTTCCAATTGCTTCATTTTCATTTTCATGACTTCCAACTCATACTCTCTTACTCTCTGATTTTCTTGTAACTCTTCTGGGGAGAGGCCCCTGCTGGAATGGTTGCTGCCAGCTCCTGCACCTACTTTGCCCACTGGCAAATCTGTGACTTGAAAACTGTTTTCTACATCCACATCATCCTCTCCCTCTTGTGCCTCCCAATGGGCCTTCAAGATTTTCTGCAGCTCCTCCTTTCTGTAGGCGCTCTTTATGGGGCACTCAAACTCAAGGCAGAATTTCCTAAGTTGCTTAACTTTGTATGAATACAAATCTCCAATGGCAAACTCCATCTCTACTTCTGCCTCCTTACTGGGTGCCTTCCCATGCAAAGACATGCTGTATTGAAGAGTTACTCAAAAATAGAAAAAACAAAAACCAGTAGTATGCGGTGGCGTAGTGGTCTGCACTCACTAGTGATGTACACCAATTACTGTGGGTCAAGTACAAATACAAGTTCAAATCCCACCGCCTGACCACCAATGTTAGATCTGGGGGTCTCTAGTTAGCAGAGGTAGGTACCACTGTCCAAATAGGGACCCTTGCTTCTAGTCCATGCAAGGAGATAACCCTCTGAGATAACCCCTGCTCACCCTCTAGGTAGCTTGGCACGAGCAGTCTAGGCTAACCAGAGGCAATGCATAAAGTATTTGTACCAACACTCACAGTAACACAGTGAAAACACCACAAACTGACTCCACAACAGTTTAGAAAAATAAAGGTATTTTTAATCTAAACTACACAAGACCAAAACGACAAAAATCCAACATACACAGTTCAAGGATATGGTTTCAAAAAGAGTTCTTAAGGTTGCGTTAGAATTCTCTACGTTGCGATAGAATTCTCTACTGATGCGTGAAAAGTTCACAGTTGCGTCACGTTTACTCACAGTACCTTTTAGTTGCAACAAAGTTCCAAAAGCAGAAGCTGGTGCAGTGGAAAACAAGCGATGCGTTGCTCCTGAGACCCTGGGGAGGCGATGCGACAGCCCCGCTGCAGCAGCAGGCGTGTTGCGACGAATCCGGTCTGTATGGGGAGGAAGGCCACTTGTATGGATTCCGGTGCGTAGGTTCCGTAGGAAGTCTGTTCTCGCAAAGGCACGATGCGACGATCTCGTAGGGGCTGCGACGATCTCCGGGGCGACGATGCGCGGTCCAGCGGGGATCCTCTCTCTCGCAGCTCCTCGATGCGTTGGTTCTGCGACGATGCTCGCAGCGACGTGATGCGGTCCGCAAGCAAGCGGTGCGGCGTTCTCACCCAGCAAAGACAGGCTCTGCGACGATACTCGCAGCGATGTTCGATTCTCCCGCACCAGTCTGGTGCGTCCCGCAAACGAAGGATGCGACGTCTCTGGCAGCGGCGTCAGGCGCTGCGACGGTCTCGACCTCCGTAGCGGCGGGAAACTTCTCGCACTGTCGGGGATGCGCTCCGCAAGCGAGCGATGCGACACTTTTCAGTTTCAAAAGCCACTCAAGCTTAGTTTCAAGCTTCCCAGCACAGGTACAACTTCCAGAGGCCCCACAACTGGATCTAGCACTCTAGGAAGGACAGAACTCTCTCAGCAGAGTTCAGGGAAGCTGGGGGGTGAAGTCCTTTTGTTCCTGGGACTTCAAAACAGGGAGCCAGCTCTCCTCAGGCCCTTGGAGATTCCTTCAAGACAGGGGACACAGCTCAACAGCAAAGTCCTTCCCCTCTCCTTGGCAGCAAAGCAACAGGTCAGTCCAGCAGAGCAACAGCAGGACAATCTTCCTTCTTCAGTTTCAGCTTTCTCCTTGGCAGAGGTTCCTTCTTGATTCCAGGATGATCTAATTTTCTGTTGTCAGGGGTCCTGTACTTATACCCCTAAAGTCTTTGTTCTCTTGGTGCATGTGGGCCCTGAGCCCGGTCTGAACCAGTTCTGGGTGGATCCTGAGCACTTTGTTTTGCTGGCTGCATCTTTCCTTTCAGAGTGAGGGGCAGGGTCCTCAGCCGCCCAGCAGGGGGGTGGAGCCAGCATTGTGGAAGGCAGGCACAGCCCTATTCAGCCCAGGTGCTAACTCCTCCCACCACTCCAGTTGCAAATGCAGTCATTCAGCCTAGTGCTGACTCATCCAGCCTCCTGGGGAATCCCCCAGCCCCTGTCACTCTCAAACCAGACAGTCAATACACAAGCAGGCCCAGGCACACAGAAGGGTCAGACAAGAGAACAGCAACTTTCTAAAAGTGCTGTTCTCAAACACAGGATTTAAAAACAACCTTTCCCAAAAGATGTGTTATCAAATTCTGAGTTCAGGGATACTAGATACTTATGTCCTATCTTGTTCCTATGGGAAGAAATGCTGTTAACCACTGTAGCCAGCATCCCCCATGTTAACCTATGGAGCAAGATAGCCTTACAGTAGTGAAAAACGAAAATGGCTGCCATTCACTACCAGAGCATGTCACCTGCACTAGTACATGCTCTACCTTTTACATACACTGCACCCTGCCCAGGAGGGTACCTTGGGCCTTCCATAGGGGTGACTGAGGTGCACAAAAAGGGAAGGGTTAGGCCTGGTCAGTGGGGACACTGACCAGGAGGACATGGCAGTTCTAAACTGCCCATAGGCACTGCAGTGGCAGGCCTGAGACACCACTTTAGAGCTACTCCTGTGGGTGGCACAATCAGTGCTGCATGCCCACTAGTAGCATTTGTCATCACCAGCCCTGGCACACCCAGTGCACTTTACTAGGGACTTCATGGTGATACAAATATGTCAAACATGTATATTCAATCAGAATAACAATTTACACAGGGAGCACTTACACTCTGGCACTGATCAGCAGTGGCAGAGTGTCCAAAGCATCTAAACCAGCAAAAACGAAATCCAGCACAGCATCAAAAATACAGGAGGTAGAGGCAAAAAGATAGGGGAAACCACGCCAAAGATGCCAGGTCTAACAGACATAAACTAGCTAAAGGCAAGGTAACTATGGACAATGTACCCCTAGAGCAAACTGATACTTTCACTTACCTAGGGGTAACTATGGGTAGGAAAATTAACTGTGCACCCCAAATTGAGCTTTTAACTCTTAGGTACAACCAGCTAGCGGAGGCCCTATTAAAGGAACATAGGTTGTCGTATACTAAGCCTATAGGGCCTGCTGTCGTAATTTACAACGGGAAAATAAGATCGTCTATTATTTACGGTGCTGAATTATGGGGGTTTGAAAATCTATCACCCCTAGTCAAAGCGCAAAATACGTTTTTAAGATCTCTGACAGGCCCTCCCTTGTTCAACTCCAATTAAGCCTTTGCTTTTAGACTTAGGTTGCACCTCCATTGATGAGGTAGCAGGTTTTAGACCTCTAGCTTATTGGAGGAGATTGTGGACCCCTGCGGAATTGGCACCTTATGCTAATGCAATGTTGCATCTTAGGAATGCACATTCGGCGTCTGAAATAAAATGGCTCCAGAAGATCAAGTATACTTTGTCTGAAATGGGCCTCAGCCATCTGCGGGTTGACCCAGTAGGAAATATATTCCCTAGCAAAAATTACTATAAAGAGCTTTACTGGGATATGCTAATCAAGAAGAACCTGTCAAAGGTGAGTAGTATGTCACTCACAGGTATCTTCTATGAACACAAGTTTTTAACTAAAGCAGATCCATACTGGAATATAATCACAAAACGTGGAGATAGAAAACTATATCACCAATTCTGTGTGGGTACCCTGCCAGTAAGATCATTTGCAGCTAAATGGGACAGGGTTTCTTCGACCAATTGCCCATTCTGCCATTCCAGGGAAGAGACTATATCCATCTGCTTTTTGTATGCCCAGTGTATCTGGATCCTAGACGCAGGTGGCTTAAGCCAGTGTGTGCAAATCTTGGTACAAGATCTTGTATGACAGCGATGCGTATACTGACAACAAATACCTGTCCAGATATAGTCATTGCTATTGCAAAATTTTTGAACTGGGCATGGATGTTGAGGAAAAAAAACTGATGGTTGCTGAGGCATCAGATTTAGCTCTTGATTGTGTTAATGTAAATAGTTTATCTTAAAGGATTTATCGGATAAGATTTTATCTGATTTTAGCTTTATATATCTTGTTAGGATTCGATAATGATTGGTATCAAATTCTGTATCTTTACTGTATGGACTGTTTATTTCCAATGATGCCACTTTTCATTGACACTTTTATGTATGTTATGTGTCTTTTATGATTATAAATTATCGAATAAAGACGAATAAATTGAATTGAATTGAGTTTTATTACTTTTAGTTTTTAACTTTTTATGTTAACATGTTTGTGATGTGATTTATATGGGTGTCTGTAGTGGCTAAAGTAATAATACCATTTTAAAAATTAATTGAATTTCTTTTAATTTTAGAATGTGATTTATATAGATATTTATAGTGCATAAATTATACAAACTTTTTAAAATAATCTAAATTATTTTGTAACTTTTAAAATCTTTCAAATTGCTTTGTATGGGTGTCTACAATGAATAAAGTTTAAAAAAAAAATGTTTAGGTGTCTTTTGTGCTAGCAGCGTTATATTGTCTGCCTTCAATTATTGCTATATGATTTCCTTGCAGTACATGTGAGTGGCCAATTGGGTTATCGGCTGGTAAGTTCTCCCTTACGTTCCCGCTAAATGCGCTACTTTCCCCGTAGGAATTCCTCACTCGCTGCTGGCCCCACCTGGACAGCCCGTGAGGCTTTAAAGAGGAATCCCAACGGGTAAGTGGAACAGGGACTCGCAGACTGGCGCTGTCTTATGCGCACTCGTCGAGCATGGCGTGTCGACTTATTTATTTACATATTTCCTCGCCGGGATACACGACCTTCCCTCTAGCGTTGAACTAACCTTGTAACAGAGTGTCAAATCACCTTTAATGGTTTTTACTGTGCGGCTTTTCACCATTTATGGCTCAAATCTTAGCCTATAAGTGTATGAATAATATTTTAATATTGGCGCCACCCCCCGCTCGACAAAACAAGGATGTGCCACCACCATCCTGTACTATGCACAGGCGGGAAAATGGCGCCTCCACTTAGATGCATGCTATAGCGATCCAGCATGGCAGCACTATGCAGTGCGCTCCACTCACGCGCATTGCAATTTTTATACCACTCTCACTCACAGCACTACCCAACCCTGTCACTACCTAGACAGAACACTACCCACGGGGCACGTATTCTCTGACACCCCGGATATAGGCACAAATATGATGTACTCTGGTCCATACTTACTTGTGACATCATTGTTGTTTGCTTTCTTCTCTTCATTTTTCCAGGAGGTCCCTCGCAAGGAACCATTTCCGAACGACACTACACAGGTCGTATACCAGTGTCCTCTTAATCCGGAGGATACTAGCAATTATATGAGCACAAAGGTCCTGATGAATCGCCCTTAGGGCGAGAAACATGTTGACCGTTCTCACAACAAGGGTTGAATAAAGGTTTGGTCTCATTGTTCACCACTCCTTAATACCCCTTCATCTTTTTTAATAAAGTAGTGAGCCTGACCAATAAAATCTCTATTAGGACTCTACTAACTTTTTTTAAGACACACCACCACGCTCACTATTGCACCTTTCATAGGCCCCTCACACCCACACACCCGTTGGCTCGGAATAGAAGATCTCCGCCAAAGTGCAGCTTCCCTTGCTGCCCGACGGGCATTGCACCGCCAGCCTGTCGTAGGAGCAGGATACCGATGATGACGCTGGACGGTCATCGGCTGGGATAACAGTAGTTGTCCTGCCGTTAGCCTGTGTGAGGTATCCTTACATTCTGAAAAGGGTCTACACTATGCACTTAACCCCCACCTTTTAATGAGTGAGAGAGAAAATAGGCTGAGCTAATTTTTCAGCTCCCATTGGGGAACTCTGTACAATACTTTTTGTTGCATCTTCCTAGGACGAGTGCATTGGACCCCACTCAAAAATCGTCCCCCCCTATTCCCCCTGTTTGATACCATGTGTGGTGTGTGACTTGGCCTAAGGGTGGACTGTAGTGCTACTGGAGCACACGTGGATGTAGCTTTTGTGAATTGAAGCTGATTTACCCTTGTGTGGGTGCTTGCATGTTGTGTTACCTTCCGTATGTATTTGCATGTCCCTCCCTGTGCCCATCCTTAATTTCCAATTTTCGCCTTCCACTTTGTAAAGGATATTCCCCATTCTACAAGCAGCACCCACTTTGGACTTCCACATTGACACCTAAATCATAAAACTTTGTGCATAGTCATTTGCACTCTCAGTAGAGAGCTCTGTACATAAGAGACAGGTCCAGTGCAGACAGCGATCCTTGCTTGCACCTTTGTGAATTGCATTTATGAGTATGTGAATTACCAATCCCGGTGCTACAGATAAATTGCATAAGTACCGCTTTGGTACACACCTTAATCTGTCACACTGGTTAGACAACTTTCTGGACTCTTCTTTCTTATCTGAATTTTCATCTTCAATACTGGTCCAGCTCTCACCTCCTCCTTCCACTTTAAGGTCAAAACAGGTGCTGACATAGCTTTCAGTTGTTTGCCCAGTAAGTACTGCCCATGGTGAATCTAGGCCTGCGTTTGCTGGCCACTAGAATACCACATTTATGGATCTAATAAAGATACTTAGTAGACATTGTTTGCAGATTTGTTGCATTTTTCTATTAGCATTAGTGGGTCAAAAAGTGAATCCTTTGATTAATATTAACAATGATGATTATCATTTACTGCGAAGTGGTCTGCCAGATCCTTGATCACACCCTCCACAAAAACCCAAGTAAAAAATAAGGCATTGGCCCTCAATATGAGCTGCCCAGATTTTGATGCAGGTATACCAGGCTGGCCCTCAATATGAGCTGGCTATATTTTGGTTCTGGTATACCAAGCTGGCCCTCAATATGAGTTGGCCAGATTTTGGTGCAGGTATACCAGGCTGGCTCTCAATATGGATTGGCCGTATTTTGGTGTTGGTATCCTGGGCTGGCTCTCAATATGAGTTGGCCGTATTTTGTTGCAGGTAAACCAGGCTGGCCTGGCCTTCAATATGAGTTGGCCATATTTGGTATTTTGGTGCAGGTATACCAGGCTGGCCGGGCCTTCAATATGAGTTGGCCATATTTTGGTGTGGGTATACCAGGCTGGCCCTTCATATGAGTTGGCCGTATTTCGTTGTGGGTATACCAGGCTGGCCCTCAATATGATTTGGCCGGATTTGGTCCGTGTCAGTGGCAGCTTGTGACCTGGCTGGGGGACATTGCTTGCTTCCTCTGTGGCGTTGGAAGGGAGTAGGCGAGGGCCAGGCTATGCTTGTACCACCAGCCCATGCTTGGGTGGCCCTTGGCTTTGTCTGGTGCTATGGTAAAACAGGAGAGTTGTTTTTTTTCCCAGGACTTGCGATTGCAGGAAAATCCAGTCACTTGTGATCTGCCAGACTTTTAATGAGGAACATACATGGGTTATCTCATTCGCATTCCTGGCCTGTGAAAAACAGTTGTCACTGTTGATAAGTTGTGATTTTGTTGCTATGATAGTAATCGCCTTCTGCTACTTCCTGGCCCTTGGATCATGATGCTGAAGGCAGACCTTCCTGCTGGTTCCTGTAGTCCTGGCTCATGTTTAGGAGCTGGACAATGTGATAACAAGAGTGTGAGGAAAAATGGATGAACATTATAGCGTCCTTTCATGCAGAGTGGAAACCACAGTACTCTGCCAAGCTGTAATTGGTATCTTATGTCAGAAAATCCAATCCCTTGACTCCCCGCATTACCAGAGGATTAGAAAACAGTTAGGAGAATCTTCTGCTAATCCATTTATTTACTTATTGGAGCCTTTAATCCAGGGGATGTCTAATATTTGTCTAAGACCGACATATCCCACATCAGCTTTGTTTCACAGCCTTAGAAAAAGAACACTGCTAAAAAAAACAAAAAACGGATTGTCTTTATTTTCAGGTTACAGAAATAAAGGAGACTTCCGGTTCAGAACAGAGTAGAATTCAGCCGTGCGGAAATGTAATAACAACAACAGAGAAGGTGAATCACTCAACCAATCACACCAGAGGGTAATGCCCACTGGCATAAATTCACACTAATTATAGAAGATGCGAACAGTCATCGAGCGAGAGCAGCAGGTTAGATGC
Organism: Lissotriton helveticus; assembly: GCF_964261635.1. Taxonomy (NCBI): domain Eukaryota; kingdom Metazoa; phylum Chordata; class Amphibia; order Caudata; family Salamandridae; genus Lissotriton; species Lissotriton helveticus. The sequence continues at coordinate 217,902,321 of NC_136067.1, read as the reverse complement.
CCTTCTCATGGATGGATCATGGGCAGTTGCGGCTAGCACGGATCGGGGAAGATGGGGTGCTGGGATAATGAGATCTAAAATAAGGAAACAAACCTTACCTTGCTGCCGCGTCTTTCCCCTGTCGCTCCTTCTTGTCCCTCTACACTGCCGGAACAGGAAGCACATCCAGCCTCCCCTAAGCCGATCACAGCACTGCAATGCAGTGTTGTGATTGGTCTGAGAACCGCGGTTTGGCGCTTGGCGCTCAGCCAGTGAATGGGGGCCTGGGCATGTTCTTCACCCAGGCTGTAATGCCGCCTAGGTGGAGAACATGTAAAATATGCATGAATGTTTGGCAGGCCTGAGACGGGCGACTAAACATTTATGCACACTTACAAAGTGTGCGCACCACTCCCCCTGCCCTCAGAGCAGCCCCGTCACCCTGCAAAGCTGCCGCAGAAGGACAAAATAAAATGATAATAACCTCAAGTTATCATAATTATATTTTTCCTTTATTTCACTGCTGCAAAGCATTGGGGCGATGCTCTTCCACCTTAGTGGAGGAGCCACAACTGTTGATGGGTATCCTTCCCAAGTATATAGGCCTAAATGTGCTTTTACAGCACATTTATCAAATTTAATTGCTAAAACCAACCACGTTTTGTAGGCAGTTTTAATTGGACGTTTCCATACTTCAGAGCCAGCCACAGTATCTCAGAGCATTCTCATCAGCTGAAAAATGCCAAGGAAAATAACATCCATTTTATATACAGTACCAGAAGACTGTGGGCCCGATTCACAAATGGCCTCAACAATTGTGGCATAGGCCCCGAAGTCGTAGGGGAGTCTCCGCACTTGGGAGGATTCTCCGCAATGAAAATTCTCATTGAGAAGATTCTGAATTGTGTGCGGAGATTCCTCCACGGCTGTGGGGCCTCTGCCACAAGTGCGGAGGCCCTTTGTGAATCAGGCCCTACTGTTTATTAAAAGTTCTGCTCCAGTTAATATTCCAAAACTATTTCAGTGCAGAAAATATAATGCCATTAAAACATGATTCCTACTTTTTTTTATGCATGCCCATCTCTCTCTTTCTCTTTCTCTCTCTCTCATCAGTAGTACCTGCTTTGGACTACAAGGTTCTGATTTTTTTCTGATGTATCCTTTTTCTGCTCCTCTCTTCTTCACAGTTCCTGATATAGATGACACAGACCCAATGAGAACAAGCGTTGGCTAAACCAATATGATTGAGTCTAATGCCATAATGCAAGTAGTTGCTAACGCGGGATTACTGGTTACTAATTATCTTACCAAATCCCAAACTATGTCGACTGAATCGTTGGTACCTGTCTTTGAGTAAAAGGTAATCTCGCAATAAGTCAATCAATTTAAGAACTTACACCACTCTAAATGACCACTGACCAAATTTAAGTTTTAAAGTTTTAATATAAAGTCAAAGATAACTGAAGATACAAACTTCTCAAAATGAGATTCAAAAGGTAAATTGGTATCACTATAAACATGAACTTCTTGAATAATCTAAGTCTGAAGAACAAAATAATAAGTACAAGCTCAAAAACCATAAGGGTTGTCAAAATAGATATAAGTTGCAATCTCAAAGTCATTACAGAAAAGAAAATTTAGGTTAGTCTGTCCCTACACTATTTTAAATGACATCCCTACTTAGCAAGATCTTAACCCTCTAGGTGTCAGCCGTGGTGACTTCCTAAGAAGATCACGCACTTCTCTTTGTCTCTTCTCTGATAATGGGTCTCTCCTGATCAGCCTATCTGCCTACCCATCCGCTTCCTTAGGCTCCCAAAATCATCTGCTCTGCTCTCCTCCCGGGTCTCTTTCCCTAATACCAAATCACATTTCTGATAGGAACGCCCCTTGGGACGCCCCTCACGTGGTACATCTTTGCGCGGCAAACTCCATGATGGTACTCTTGAAGACCCTCGTTATAGTTGACCTTGGTTCCCAGGCTTCTTCTTCCAGTGCGCTGATACCCCCTGAAATTCCTGGAAACTCCTACAGGCCTGCGCAAGGCGCCACTGAACAAAGTCCCTTTCATTCGAGCTGATTAGGACCCTCGCACCTGCATACAGCTCATCCTGCAGTGGGCCTCAAATTCCAGACTCCACCATATCTTTAGTCATAAAACACTCTCAAAGCTCTGTGCTGGACACCTCTCGACCTCTTCCCTAACGAGCACATGACAATTTAAACTACATGACATTATCGGCTCTGGCCTACTTGATTTACATGCAGCAGGTCCCTGCACTCTTAAAACGTTAACTTGATTTAAACAGCAAACATTCTTAACTAGCATACGTTTCTAAAATAACACATCTATAAAGCATAAACTTTTAACCCTAAGTTCAATAGTACATTTGGAAGAACCATGTCAACCTTATCTCACATTAATATTAGCAGCACGTTCAGGTTTGCTGTGAATTGCCCTTAGGCCTACACATAATACTGGATTTTCAAAGTTATATTTAATTCGGACATGATTCTTTTAACATGAGAACATGAGGTTTTCACATATATTCCAACATTTCTACATTAATCTCACACCGTTATAATTATAGTTACTCTACTTAACATTCTATACATTTCACTACTGAATATAAAACACTCGTGTGCAAAACATGTTTAAACTAACTACGTGCTTGTAAATATGGCGTACTTATACATTTTTTTCAAACTTGTGCTCTCTCAGTCCCCCCTTTGATGACCTTCAGGGGTCATCATCACCAAGACACTAAAAATGTAGAACCCTTCAAAGTGAAGTCATGGTTGTGCCACCTCTTTTCATACTCTCCAATGCTTTCAGACTCTTGTATTGAGAATCCTGCATTGCTGTCAACTCTTCCTCCTGTTTCCTCATAGTTCTCTGCAACCTATTTGCTTTATAACATTGATACAAACGCACCAATCCCCACAAAGTGATTACACAAATCACTATTATGATGATGGGTTTCAGTATGTACCAAACGATACCCTTTCCTAAGTTGGCAAACCAACTTCCAACTTTACCCATTCCATGACCTACTTTTTCCCACACATTTACCTTTGCCAGGTCCTCAATTTCGTAGTGTATGGCAGTGATGTTTTGTATATACTTCTCTAGAGGTTTTGAATTGTCTGGAATGTAAGTACAGCATTCCTGGACCTTCAAAGCCTTACAGACTCCTCCCTCTTTTGCTAACAGAACGTCTAAAGCAAGTCGGTTCTGAAGAACCATTGCCCTAATCGATTGCATCTCCCCTTCTATCAGCATCAAGGATCTTGCAGTACTGGCAGATAGCCTATCTACGACTGTAGCTAACCTCCTGATCTTAATGTCATTCATTATCAATCCTAAGAAAGGGAATGCAGCACCTAGTACATCTCCAACTACCTCTGCTGCACCCAGCCCTCGTTTCCATCTAGTTGATATTTCCTTCTTAGGCGTGTCTAAATTCTCAACATGATATATTTTAGGAAAGACAACAGCCAGATAGCATGATCCATACCAATTATCTGGTAACTTCACATAGGCATTTCTTCCACATACAAAATATACATTTGGTATTGCTTGCATCCCTTTCAAAAAGTTCTTAGAGTAATACTCCAGTTGAAAGGCATGCTCACAATTGACTTGACCTACATAAAAGTTCTCATAATAGGAGTGACTCCTGTGAATACACAGTTTCCCCCTTTTCTCCTTATCCAAAGCAATTGGACCAATACTACCCTTTCTTTGATGTGCCCTTTCCTCCTTGGTCCAATCTGTTTCCCATTGTCCTGATGCCTTCAAAATCTTCTGCCTCCTATATCTAGTATCTACCTGTGCTATAAACTTTTTCTCAACTTCTGATATTTGACAAGTCAGATTGTTCCTTCGAGCATGTGAAGTATCTAACGTTTTCCATGGAATAAACCATTTGTGTAGTCTGTCTTCGCTTTTGTAGTAGTCCCATTTGTTCAAATGCTTGAAATTCGGAACCTCTGGCAATGTCGAGTCGAAATTCGAGAAATAATACTCGAATCCTTCTCGTCCATAAAACATGCTCAACAATAAACTGCACGTTATTCCATATGTCAACGGAAGATGATGGTATCTGATACCCTCCTCCACTGAAGCTGGTAATTGCATACAAACGTAACAATCCTTTACTTCCATGGCATCAACATATTCATAAAGCAATTTAGCATAAGCATTTGACTTGTAATTTCCCTGTGACTCGTCGGTGTGAAGCCTTTTTATTTCTGCATCTAACAATGCTTTGTCTTTCTCATTGATGTTTCCCTTCTCTTTAATAATGGTAGTTTTCGGTGTTGACACTCCCGTATCCTCCTTGACTGCGGTTTCATCCCCCTCGTGTCCCACTAGGAATGAAACAGTTACCACTAAAATTATAAGAGAAACCACTACTCCTAAAAGTGTAACAGCTATACATTTTGCCCTGCGGTTCGGGTTGCCAGCCTCCATGTTCTCAAACAGTGTAGTTTTTGACTTTCTTCCAGCATTCACTTCCTCTTCTTTTCAAACAAAGTCTTTCTCTCTTGCAATGTCTTTCTTTGAACACTTGGAAGCTTGACAATTTGTTTCCGCAAAACAATTCAAAGTCCAGTAGAAATAGACAACCCTAGCCCTTCTCCATCCGCTAAAAGGAAACCCCTACCATTTTTTTTTCTTCTTCCACTCGGCGCTAGGTTATCTTGCAACAAATTTACAATTTCTTTTCAAAAGTCTTATTTTCGTCTGAAGTTATGTATGACTCAAGGAGTGATACTACGTCTTCATAAATGTCCATCCGAAGTATCATTCCCTCAGGTTCTGGGCAGTTCGTGCCACACCATGGAAAGTCAACTTTTTCTAGGATTATTCTCCTTATTTCGCTCAAGACAAGTGGACGGACAAAATTGAGAGTTAGCGTTTTTTCAATTTCCACTCCTGGTACTATCAGTTCTACATCCACAATTACAAAGGGGTCCGTTCTAATCAAGATCACTTTCTTCACCTTTCCAGTTCTGCGCCCCTTTGAAGACATTCACAATATGGTATTAATCCACAACAATAAGCGCTCCTAGCATTTCTACTACTCGCTCAAGCATTTCCAAACGAAGAAGAGTTCCCTCCAATATTGGATATCGTGAACAGCAAACTGGAAACTCAACTGTCTCTAAAATCAATTTTCTTATTCCACTCAGGAGAGCAGGATGAACGATGTTGAGTGTCAGCAACCTTTCGGTCTCCGCTCCTGGTAGTAGAAACCTTATTTGCACTGTGATGATCGGGTCAGTTCTGATCAGTTCCACTTCCCTGATCCTCCCTGTTCTGTGTCTCCCAGACATCTGCAACGAGGTAGGTCCAGTCGGGAGTAGAGTATCTTCTACTAGGCACTCGCACCCTCCTTGATCTTCTAAGACCCTCCTCGGCTTGATCCTGGATATCTTCTTCTGGATCTGAGTCTTCGGATATAGGAGTAAGCGTTTCTTCCTGGGCCGACCTCAAACTTAGCCTTCTTCTCCTAGTTGGCCAAGTGGCAGCTCCAAGCCTTATTCTCCTATTCCTTGTCCTCCCACTTGGTTCTTGGTCGCTCCGATACGGATCTGAGTCTGAGTCGTATTCACTTCTGCTCTCTCCTTCAGTTGCGTCTTCTGTCTCACTGCCGTCCTGCCTTTGCTCTTCTTCTGAATCCGTTGCGTTCCCAACTTCTTCTGACACCCCCTCAGCCGCCTCTATCCCTTCTTGCGACTCTTCTTCCACTTCCGGGCTTTCGTCTGGGATGGGAGCTGTTCCTTCTAGAGGTGCTGGAACTCTGCGAGTATGGGAAGCATGGATCCAATTTGGCAGCCCCCCACACTTCACCGCGGTGTTCGTTATCAGGATTACCTGAAAGGGCCCACGCCAGCGAACATCTAGGCAGTTCTTCCGGACGTGTTTTTTAACTAAGACCCAGTCCCCTGGGTTCAGGTCATGACACAGGTTCCTCGCTGCTGGAACTTCAACTGCATGCACCTGAAGGGACACAGAATGGATGGCGTCAGACAGTCCTTTACAATAATCCAAGATCAGATCATCTGTAATATTCAATAGAGCAGTAGTTGGAACTGTAGGAAGTCTCATGGCCCTCCCCATCAGGATCTCGTGGGGAGAGAGACCTGTCCTCCTATCAGGTGTGCTGCGCATGCTCATGAGCACTAAAGGAAGAGCATCTGGCCAACTCAAGGATGTGGATGCCACTACTTTAGCCAATCTATTCTTCAAAGTGCCATTCACTTGTTCCACAATTCCTGAAGCTTCTGGTCGATAACTACAATGCAGCTTTTGATCGATATTCAGTGTGGAGCACAACATCTTCACTATTTCGCTGTTAAAATGTTTTCCTCTGTCAGATTCCAAAGAGGCAGGCACCCCGAAGCGCGGTATCAACTCCCTGAGCAACAATTTAGCCACTGTGAGTGTATCGCACCTACGTGTAGGGTACGCTTCAACCCATCTGGAAAATACGCATACAATCACCAACACATACCGAAGGCGATTGACTCTTGGCATTTCGATGAAATCTAGTTGCATTCTATTGAAAGGCCCCCCCGACCTCCCAATGTGACTCAGTGTGACTGGTGTTCGTTTGCCTACGTTCAGCTGTTGGCAAGTAACACATCGCTTACATACTGATTCTGCTGCTATTCTGAATTTCGGGCAATACCAAGTCTGCCTAAAAACTCTCATCATAGCATCCCTTCCTAGATGTACTGGACCATGTATTTCTCTCGCCATGGGATTAGCTAATTCTTCAGGTAACACAGCTCTCCCATCTGCTGAAACCCAAAAATCCATTTCACTTCGCACACAACCTGCTATTTCCCATGCCTTTTTCTCTGTTTCAGGTGCGTTCTCCTGCATTATTCTTAAATCCTCCCAAGTGTCTACAGTTTCTAACATCATACTTAATTCAGTCTTTTCTTCTGCACCTTCTATTTCCACCTTTGAGAAAGAATAACTTTGTTCCGCACAATAGCGTGCGACTTCATCAGCATATCTATTACCTTGTGACACAAAATCTGTATTCTTAGTATGAGCTACACACTTCACTACTGCGATGTCAACAGGACCTTGTAATGCTTCTATCAGCAATCGCACAAATTCTCCATTTCGAATGGGCGAACCAGAGGAGGTCATGTAACCCCTCTGAGACCACAACTGCCCGAAATCATGAACCACACCGAAACCATATTGGCTGTCCGTGTAGATGGTGACTCTCTTTCCATTTCCTGCTATGCAGGCACGAGTTAGGGCAATAATCTCTGCTACCTGTGCGGAATGTACTCCTTCCAGGCAAGCGGCTTCCACAACTCCAGTAATGGTACAAACAGCATAAGCTGCTCTCAACCGACCAGTATCGTCTCTTAAACATGAGCCATCAACAAAGTAAATTTCATCGGGGTCTGACAATGGCTCATCCACAATATCTGGTCTGGGTTTCGTGCATAGTTCAGTCACATCAAGGCAATCGTGGTCTTCACATCCTTCGCCTTCTATTACCGTAGGTAATGGCATCAAAGTAGCAGGATTCAAGACAGAGCATCTCCTGAGAGTCACGTTTTCTGCGGCAAGTATAACTTGCTCGTAACGCGTGAGCCTGCTATTGGTCAGATGCTGCGTCTTCGTCCTGGTCATTAACAATTCAACTGAATGTGGTACATACACCACTACTGGATGTCCCATCACAATACTCTCGCTCCTTTCAATGCTGACACCCGTTGCAGCAACGGATTTGAGACATCCGGGCAACGCTGCGGCTACTGGATCTAATGTAGCCGAAAAATATGCAACTGGTCTACGGGCATTACCGTGGGTCTGTGCCAAGACTGACAAAGCACATCCCTCTCTCTCACAGCAATACAGTGAAAATGACTTCTCGTAATCGGGCATTCCCAAAGCTGGGGCACGACACAAATCGTCTCTCAGCTGTAAAAACGCCACCAGACATTCTTCATCCCATGGTACCGGATCACTCACCTCCTTGTGCGTCAGTTTCTGTAAGGGCTTTGCTTTCAGTGAAAAGTTAACTATCCACTGTCGGCAGTAACCCACCATTCCTAGGAACATTCTAACCTCTCTCTGAGTTGTAGGCGCATTCCTTTTCATTATCGCCTCAATCCTCTCTGGGGACACCTTACGTTTCCCTTTTTCTAACCTGTGCCCTAGATACTGTACTTCTGTCAGACAATACTGCAACTTGCTCGGAGATACCTTATGTCCATTTTCAGCTAAATGGTTCAGTAAGGCAATTGAGTCTGCTTTACAAGCTTCCTCTGTTTCTGACGCAACAAGTAGGTCATCTATGTACTGTACCAGAACCGAGTTCTGTGGCAGTACTAGATTCTCAAGATTCTTCTTCAGCAACTGATTAAAGATGGATGGACTGTCTGTGAATCCTTGTGGGATTCGACACCATGTTAAAACGCGATCTTCCATTTTAAAAGCAAAAAGATACCTGCTCTCTTCATCCAATGGGATTGAAAAGAAAGCCTGACAAAGATCTATCACTGTGAACCATTCTGCTTGACATGGTATTTGAAACAATATCACTGATGGATTCGGTACCACGGGACAACATGAAACGACTATGTTGTTAATCTTTCGTAAATCCTGTACTATCCTGAATTTCCCACTAGGTTTCTGCAAACCCATAATCGGGGAGTTACAAGGACTACCCACGATTTCTTTCAGTATTCCCTGCTGTATCATTGACTCGATCACAGGTTTTATTCCCGCAATCGTTTCCTGGGACAATTTGTACTGAGGCGTTCTCGGAAACTCAACATTTGGTTTTACCAATATTTTTACCGGCTCTACCCCCTTAATCAATCCTATTTCTTCTCCTGTGAAATCCCATACCTCTGATGCCACTGCATCTCGTAGGTCTTGGGGAAGATCTTCTATTGTCAGAGTAGGATATAGTTCTACACAAGATTTGGAATTGGCCACCTTAAAAGTAGCATCTTCGTCGGTAGTCTGTACCTCCACTCCTTGCGGGGTGCAGTATATGGTGCAGTTCAATTTGCACAACAAATCCCTTCCTAACAGACATACCGGACTCGAGTCACAAACCACAAACTGATGTTCGTTCATGTGGTTTCCAATTTTCACAGACACTGGTTCTGTCAAGGGACTAGTCATTCTTTTATTTGCGACTCCTACCACTTGAATTGTTTCCCCTGACATTGGCAAGTCTGGAACTACCGCTGATCTCAGAGTCGAACGAGTAGCCCCAGTGTCCACTAAGAACGTAGTGGGACACCCTGCCACTTCTGCCTCAACAAATGGCCCTCTCTGATCCACTTCTAGAACTGCCCCGAGGGTACAGTCCTCTTCACTGCTCACCCGTTGTCCTGTCAATGGATCAATGTAATAACATTTTTCTTCCTCGATAAACAGAGGCATTTGTTTAAAGACCTTTCCTCCAGCTGCTATCTTCGGTGGCTGTGGGAATTGGGCCCGTGGAGCCGAAGTCCCCCCTTTGGCCACCTTACTGCTCGGAACTGTCACCTTTTGCACTGGGTCTTCTTGGACCTGCTCTTCTACTTCTAGCTCTCCATTTTCAGGGTTAAAGGGACACTCGCGTCGCCAATGCCCCACCTGGTGACACTGATGACACTTTGTCGTTTTCTTTAAAGTGGCAAAGTCTATCCTAGGTCTCTGCCCTTCTTCATTATCTTTGCTCTGACCATTTGGTTTTCGTCCCATCCCCTGCTTCTGCTGGCCACCCTTCCCAGCGGACTGCATTTGCACCACCATCAATTTCTCCTTTAGATTCTTGGCTTTAGAATCTATCTCGTCACTGCAGTACCTCGCATATCGTAAAATCTCATCTAGTGGTTTGTTCTGCCAACAGATTAAATGTTGCTGTATCATCAAACAAATATCAGGTCTCAACCCCAAGACAAACTTTGACACAAACTGCCCTATATCTTTGGGATCCATTACATCTAGTCCACTGTATTGCTTGAATGTTTTCAATAATCTTTCATAAAACTCGTGAACTGTCTCCTTGGGTTCCTGCCTTGTTCGGTCTATTTTTACCCAATCTATGTCCTGTGGTGGTACCTTATCTTTCAGCCATGCTATTACCCTTTCATACTTTCGCATGACAATCTCAGACGGTCCATTAGTCCGAGCATCCCTCAATGGTTCAGCATTTGGCCATTCGACACTAGTCTTACAAGGGGTCCACAGATCAGATGGGACCACGATGTCAAACAACGTGTTCAAATCAATCCACAATACCTTCGAAATTTTAACAAACCTCTCTACCTGCTTATACCACTCTACTGGATTGTCCCGCAACTTCGGAAATGAGTTGGTAAATGCGGCTAAGTCTCCTCTACTCCAGGGCACATGTACATAATTTCCATTTGATATTTCTCGCAAAGGGAATGCCTCCATCTGCATTACCCTTCCCTCAGGGGTCATCACATTTGTACTTCGCCTAACCGTGCCCTTTTTCGACCACCTTTCTTCCCATTTATCCAGATCTCTCCACACTCGTATCCCAGCTATCAACTCCCTTATGTGAGTTTTCAATCCAGTAGTCCTTTTCTCATCTAGATCTTGATCTGAGTATTGTAACCTATGGTTACTCTGTAGTGCCCTTGTCCTAGATAAATCTACAGCATATCTGTCGGCCAAATTAGACAGTTTCTCGTGGAATGCTCTAGCTCTCCTGGTAGTATCCTTCGCTATGAACAGCAACTCATCTTGTTCATACAAATCGATCCTTTCTAAAGGCACCGTTCCTTCTATAATCTCGTCAAGATCGGATTTTAGGCTGGAGACATCAAGCCTTTTAACCTTTATCGCAGCTTTCAGCACCTCTGGTCCAGAAGTACCTTCTGCCTCCCTCCCGTCCCAGCTCCTAGCCCTGCGCCTAGGCACTGGTGAGTTAAAGGGAGTCCTCCCCTGTTCCCATCTCTCTAGGTCCCATGCCTTTCCATCTTCTCGGGGTGGATGATGAAATACTTCCTTGTTTCTAATTTTTCCGCCTTCCCCGATCTGCCTGTTTTCTCCAGGTGCATAGTAAGGCATCCCATTGCTCCCCCTCTCTTCACTGTTTCCCTGTGATTCTTGGTTACTCGAAGCATGGCGGGACCTGTCACTATTCCCCTTCCTCCAATGTTAGACATCTTCCCCGAGTGTATGATGAAGGCACCTAAACCTATTCTGAAAAGCCCGTACCATTTCATCTCCCCCTTTCTCCCAGAGACTGGACATTTCCTCACACTCTACAATCCTAGTATTTTGTTCCGGCTGTTCTCTCTGATTTGTAGGACATGCCTCCCCTCTATTCTCCTGACTTTGGCCTTCCCGGCCCTGACTACTCTCGCTGGCCCCACAATGAGATACTGTCCCATTGCCCCTGGTATCCCACTCTGGTTCCGTCCTTGTCCTGTTACTCGGGGATACTATGGACCCGTCCCATTCCCTCAAATCAGCTCTTAATTCTGAATAGGGTCTTGGCCGTGGTCCCCTTAGATCCATTGGTCCTCTCGGACCTCCCTGTTCTGAATTGGGACCGACAGTTGTGTCTAATGGGGTATTCCATGTTACTGATCCTGGCAATTGTTTCCATGCATTTGTCACATTATTCCTCCTTTCCATCTCGATCCTTTCTCTATCCAATTGCCTTTGTTGTTCCTCTCTATCTCTCTCAGGGTTATAGATCGAAACTATGGGTCCTATGGTAACAGGCACCTGTAGAGCGTCTGGTAATCCCACAGACTCAGCCCTTTCGGTGGTTGGCGTTTTCTGCACCACAAACCTTCCCACTACACTCTGTACAGTGTTGTTTGGAGGTGTTTCTCCGCCTTTGATAGGTGTCCATTCCGATATAGGGAGTGGTGTATATCCCTCTATGTCATTCCCATCTTCCCTTGCGAGCCCTCTATCTTCTATTAACCCCACTCTCGGAGGTGGTCTATCCATTAACAATCTGTTTATCAGATTGTCCTCCGACTCGCTTTCCTCGTCTTCTTCCATGAGGTTTCCTCCTCCTCCTGCCACCTCCCTCATCGGATACATTTTCTCCACCTCAATAGTCTGTACCCTCCAACGCTTTTCCTCCTCATCCCATTTGGAATCTCGCACTGCCCTTACCGATCGCGTCAGTCTTTGTTGACGCCTGTTCAAATTTTGGTCGTGTGCAGCCTTAATCCATGCATTAAGAGCCTCAAACTGTGTTGGTCTGGGCGAGGGTTTCAATGAGGACATGGTTGCCTTTAGCCGATGTAACACCTCTAACTTAAACGTTCCATACTTCGGGAACTGCATTTTATCATTTCCTCCCGTAAGCTTATTCCAAGCCCCAATCCATAGTATGGTATGCAGCCCAACATTCGTTGCCATATAATGAGCTGGCGTACCCTCTGGGGGAGCCTCTTCCCCGTAATAATGTTCACTTCGTTTACGTTTAAAAATCCCTTTCAAACACTTAAAACACTTCATGATTTCTCTTTTCTCCGCGTTTGTTTACTTCCTGATGACACTCCACCAATCTCAGCGCCGTTCTCACTAACTGGCCTATCCGTACGCGACTTTCCTCCGACGTCACGCTAGCCGCCCAACCAGAGCGCGGCTCTAGCTAACGTCACACCAACCGCTCAATCACAGCGCGGCTCTAGCCGACGTCACCCGTCCCCCTTCGCAGCAGTTCCCCTCCTTTCTCAGCTCGTCTCCTCGGTCATGCACGCGTCCCATTCATACTCTGAAAAATGATTACTTCCGTCCAAGCGATCACCTTTCTTGACTGTACGCCCACAGTCTTTCTGTAGTTGTCACCTTAACCTGGCGAAATATCTTTCCGTTTACTTCCAGACAATCGCCTTCTCCGATAGGTTACTCACACACAGTAACTTTCGACCAGCGTCCGTTACTCATACACTCACTCTTACACTCCCCCTATCTTGGATCCACGGCGGTCAATGGTACCTCGTGACCTCCGTACTATGGTCGACAACTACCCTGGATGTTCGATACACCCAAAACCACTTAAGCTCTGGCCTGAACTTAAGATTTCACTAGTTCACCCGTTTACCAGGTTACCAGTTTACCAGGTTGCGCGCGCTCACAACCTTCTCTCATTCACACTACAGGCATTCAACTCCGCAAGACATTACAATACAAATACAACACAAAACACCGCAATCTGTTCACGCATGACCCTTTTTATACTCACTCTCCGATACTGCTGCTTTTCTCGCACCGTCTGCACCTTTCGGCACACGATTCTTCCGCTGCTCGTCTCTCGGCGTCTCGGGCCTTGGGGTAAACTAACCTCTCTAGATTACCTTCCTCAAGAAGATAACCATCCTCACTCTGCTACCAACTGCTAACGCGGGATTACTGGTTACTAATTATCTTACCAAATCCCAAACTATGTCGACTGAATCGTTGGTACCTGTCTTTGAGTAAAAGGTAATCTCGCAATAAGTCAATCAATTTAAGAACTTACACCACTCTAAATGACCACTGACCAAATTTAAGTTTTAAAGTTTTAATATAAAGTCAAAGATAACTGAAGATACAAACTTCTCAAAATGAGATTCAAAAGGTAAATTGGTATCACTATAAACATGAACTTCTTGAATAATCTAAGTCTGAAGAACAAAATAATAAGTACAAGCTCAAAAACCATAAGGGTTGTCAAAATAGATATAAGTTGCAATCTCAAAGTCATTACAGAAAAGAAAATTTAGGTTAGTCTGTCCCTACACTATTTTAAATGACATCCCTACTTAGCAAGATCTTAACCCTCTAGGTGTCAGCCGTGGTGACTTCCTAAGAAGATCACGCACTTCTCTTTGTCTCTTCTCTGATAATGGGTCTCTCCTGATCAGCCTATCTGCCTACCCATCCGCTTCCTTAGGCTCCCAAAATCATCTGCTCTGCTCTCCTCCCGGGTCTCTTTCCCTAATACCAAATCACATTTCTGATAGGAACGCCCCTTGGGACGCCCCTCACGTGGTACATCTTTGCGCGGCAAACTCCATGATGGTACTCTTGAAGACCCTCGTTATAGTTGACCTTGGTTCCCAGGCTTCTTCTTCCAGTGCGCTGATACCCCCTGAAATTCCTGGAAACTCCTACAGGCCTGCGCAAGGCGCCACTGAACAAAGTCCCTTTCATTCGAGCTGATTAGGACCCTCGCACCTGCATACAGCTCATCCTGCAGTGGGCCTCAAATTCCAGACTCCACCATATCTTTAGTCATAAAACACTCTCAAAGCTCTGTGCTGGACACCTCTCGACCTCTTCCCTAACGAGCACATGACAATTTAAACTACATGACATTATCGGCTCTGGCCTACTTGATTTACATGCAGCAGGTCCCTGCACTCTTAAAACGTTAACTTGATTTAAACAGCAAACATTCTTAACTAGCATACGTTTCTTAAATAACACATCTATAAAGCATATACTTTTAACCCTAAGTTCAATAGTACATTTGGAAGAACCATGTCAACCTTATCTCACATTAATTTTAGCAGCACGTTCAGGTTTGCTGTGAATTGCCCTAAGGCCTACACATAATACTGGATTTTCAAAGTTACATTTAATTCGGACATGATTCTTTTAACATGAGAACATGAGGTTTTCACATATATTCCAACATTTCTACATTAATCTCACACCGTTATAATTATAGTTACTCTACTTAACATTCTATACATTTCACTACTGAATATAAAACACTCGTGTGCAAAACATGTTTAAACTAACTACGTGCTTGTAAATATGGCGTACTTATACATTTTTTTTCAAACTTGTGCTCTCTCATAGTGTTAGCTCAATAGAGTAAGACCCTTGAAAAGGACTCGGTAGGAGCATACAGCGAGGATTATAGTATTAAAGTAGACCCATATGCAGTTCAATGCAAGCCATGGAGATTAGGCAGAAAGATACACCCAAACAGCCAATAGAATTAGGTGAGAGGTGAACGCTCCACTGGGGTGATCCAAGACGTGATTAACACAGTTTTCAGCCCATAGCAGAAAGAACTGGTGAAGGAAAGCCAGTAGTTGAAGGGGCGGCACCAAAGCATGTTCTATGTATATTGTTAGCAATAGGTTTGGTTGATGGCTGTGCTGTCAAAACCCAGACCCAAAATGGAGCCACCACCAACAGTGAGTGACTGATCATACTGAGTTGCCAATGAGCAAATGATAAAAATTAGATGTCTTTATTATCATTGATTCACGGAAAGCAACTTTCGTGATACTGAGCAATTGATAAACTTTTGAACAGTGCTTAATGCATCACAGAAATGTTTTTATTAATTTGAAACGTTATAAGATAGTGTCTTTTACTCTGTTTCTTCCACTTTCCACTGAACCAGCTTAGCCAATTCCTCTTCAAGGTAAATCCTGAACTCCATTAGAGCCCTGTTCTACCTATATTCTCCATTTGTCTTCAATAGACGTGGCTCCAGCTCTTTTCATGATATGTAATGCATCTTTATTTTCAGCTATGGTTCCAGTTTGCTGGAAATATGCACTATGAATCCCTCTTCTGAAGGAACCAGCTGCATACCTTACTGTACTAAGTCATTTTTGCCTTATTTGGTTAATGCTTCTGCCAGCCTAAATTTTTGAAAAAGAGGTTAACAGGCAATTGTCTCTGTTCATTGAGTGAAATACTCTATACAATCCTTCTCAATTGGAGTTTTGATCATTATACTGTACAAGGTCAGCTCTACCATCAGTCTCAGATTAATTACATGACACATTAGATGGGAAGAAAGAGCCGATTTTTTTACTGGATCTGAGTGCTGCCTTCGATAAAGGGGATCATCACATACTCGTGGATCGATTGTCCCTCTGCGGTATTCAGGGAAAATCACTACATTAGTTTACTTCTTTACTTACTTCTAAGTCTCAAGCTGTCCAACTCTCTACCTTTCTCAGAAATGGCATTCCACAGGGTTCATCTGTATGTGTCTTCTCTGGCAAAGCTAATCCACCTCTTTAGTCATCAGCTGATATTTCATGCCATTGACATTCAGATAGTTATTTTCTTTAAAGGGGGATTCCATCTCCGGCAGCCCCTGTATGTCAGAGATCACAGTGTGGATGACTGCTAACTCCTTGAAACTGAATGGAGAAAAAACAGAAGTGCTGATCTTCGGATTATCTCATTGCATCTGGTACCCATCCTGTTGGCCTACATCTGTTGATTCGGGTAAAGGCTTAGGTGTGGTATATGATTGTAATCTGTCATTCGGACTCAGGTCAAGAAATTGGAAATGGTATGCCCAGGTGAGGGACCTTTGCTCACTGTGCCATTGGAACCAAGCTACATTTGACTGACGATCCTCAGTCAGCGAGAGCCTCAATCAGGGTGAAACCGTTCTTGGTTTACTGGTGTTCCAGTTCACAGAGGACTTGGCTTGGCAGTTCGGCTGAACTGTTTGTCATAATCCACAACATGAGTAGACTAACCTTTGTAAGCCGGATACAGCAGGAGCGATGCCAGATGCCTGATTCCAACCTCCCCTGTACGTAATACCTCCTGCTAGTAACTGTATAACACCAACAAAGGATATCACAACAGGGGAAGGGGAAAAGTGGATAAATAAACCATAAAGTTGCAGCAGCGTAAATCAGCAGGTCCGATAGGAGATAGAGGTACAAGAATCACTTCTTCCTAGCCAATGACCCTGCAGAGGAAGAGAGAACACGTCACCTCACACATACAACTTATGCAGAATAGATATCAACTATGTGTGTGTACTACTCACATTTACACGCTGCCGCTATTTCTGACAATCAAAAAGGCACAAAAGAGAAAAATAAAGTAAAGCAAAAATAGCAGAAAAGTTCACAAAGGTAATTGCTAATCTCTTAAAGGCAGAGAGTAATTACGAACGTGGAATTGCAATCTCCACACACTCGACAAACCAGTACTTATCTGCACCAATGAGCGTCTGTTCAAATGCGTATGTCCAACAGTTCAGTAGAATACCTTTCTACTGTTTTGTCCCGTTCTATTCACAAGTAAGAGCCTATCTAATCCAGCGTGGCATGCGCTAAACTAGCTATTAATAATTACAAGTCCAGCGCGTCCCGCGCTTCTCTGTAAAGAGCGTTTCCTCACTTTTCCAGGGTATTCCAAATACGAATGTTTTCCGCTCAGTGCGGCAAACACAGATGCAAGTCAATTCTCGGTCTTCGTGGTATTTAATCATGCGCGTCTATGCGCTACCGCATCAAGGGTGAGAAAAACTCTCGGTAACAGGCTCCAGGAACGAGTTACTTCACGAAGGACTCAGACGCTAACCATCAGGTGACAAGCACCCGAGAACAGGAAAAGGAATGCCTAAGAAGGCAAGAAAAAGAGAGAAAGGCCAGCTCACTCGGCTCTAAGCATTCTGGGACTTAAAGTACAACAGAGACAACACGTCAGTTAAAGATACAACCACAGATCTAAATCGCGACAGAACCCCCTCAATACGACCGACGTCCGGCGGTCCACCAGGCTTCCCAGGAAATCGTGCGTGGAAACGCCGCAGCAAATCCGGGCAATGCAGATTGGATCGAGGTTCCCAAGAACGATCCCCAGGCCCATACCCCTTCCAGTCCACTAAGTACAACACCCTCCCTCTCACTCTTTTGGAATCAAGAATGGCCCTCACCTCATACTCCAACTCCCCCTCAATCTCTAGAGGACAAGGTTTCGGAGGCAACCTAGTACAAGGAATACAAGGCTTCAGAAGGGAGACATGGAATACAGGGTGAATATGCCACGAAGGAGGAAGAGTGAGTCGTACCACAACAGGGTTTATTATGCTGTGGATAACATACGGCCCTACAAACTTAGGTTGCAGTCTGGTGTTTCCCTTGAATCGCAAGTGTTTAGTGTTCAACCACACTTTATCTCCTATTTGATAGGAAGGCTCCTCTTTTCTCTTTTGATCTGCATAATGCTTATCCCTATCTCGGGACTCTCCTAAGTGTTGCTTGGCTGCCTTCAATACTTCTCTAAGATGTGCATGGTGACCCTGTATTGATGGATGTGAAGTGGTGACAGGGTGTTCAAAGGGCAACATGTTAGGATGATAACCCAGTAAACAAAAGAAGGGAGAACAACCTAAAGAGGAGTGGTTGGCATTATTATAAGCAAATTCGGCAGTCCATAATAAGGTGCTCCTTTCATCACTATGCTGGAGGGTGAAACATCTGAGATATTGTTCCAACGTTTGATTCAACCTCTCCGTTTTACCATCTGTCTGGGGGTGATAGCTTGTGGACAGACGAGCATCTATCTTCATGCTGGTACACAGAGCCTTCCAGAACCGAGACATAAATTGCGTCCCTCTGTCGGTAATCAAAACAGAAGGAAGTCTGTGCAATCGTACCACATGTTGTAAGAATGTAATAGCTAGCTCTCCCGAAGTAGGTAATTTAGTCAAGGCGATGAAATGCCCCATCTTAGTCAAATGATCTATAATGACTAGAATAGTGGTATAACCTCTAGAGGAAGGCATTTCAACGATAAAATCCATAGAAACCGTGTGCCACGGTGAGGGAGGCACCGGTATCGGCCGCAACAACCCACTGGGAGATTGATGACTAGTCTTGGCTTGAGCACAAATGGAGCATTTGTCGACATATTCCTTAGTGTTCTTTCTCATTGATTCCCACCAGAAATAGCGAGACAGATTCTGCAATGTTTTTTGTTTCCCCAGATGACCCCCCAAGGGAGAGTCATGAGTCCACTGTAACACTTGTTGTCTTAATAGATCTGTAGGAATATATAGCTGTTTATCGTGAAACAGCAACTCTTCTTTCCTGCACCGGTGTAAAGGATCTTCATCCACCCAGGCCTGTTCATCTGGGACATCGCATTGCTTTCTCACCTCATCCAAGAAACTCTCTGATGACATCACAGCTGATATTTCATTCTGAAAGGAAGCCTTGTGCAAGATAGTAGGAGGCGCCTCTTCTTCTCTCAAGAGGGAATCGGCCTTAGGCGAAGGGCTGGACAGGGCATCAGCCTTCCCATTCTGGGGCCCGGGCGATATTTGATTAGGAAATTAAAGTCCGCAAAAAACAAGGACCACCGAAGTTGTCTAGGTGTCAACGCCTTTGCACTTTTTAGGAATAGGAGATTGCGATGGTCCGTATAAATCTCCACCGTATGTTTTGCCCCCATAAGATGATGTCTCCACTCTTCACATGCTCTTTTTATTGCCAGCAGCACTTTGTCTGAAATGCTGTAGTTGAGTTCAGAAGGAGACAATTTCTTAGAATAAAAGGCAACAGGATGTAGTTGCCCTGTATCAGGGTGTCTTTGAGAAAGAACTCCTCCCAAGGCGTAGTATGAAGCGGCTGTTTCCAACACGAATGGTTGTTCCGGGTCTGGATGACGCAAAATAGGAGCTCCAATAAAGCACCTCTTCAATGACTGAAAGGCTGCCTCTGCTGACTCATTCCAACAAAAGGGGGTTCCCTTGCGTAGCAACGACGTCATGGGTTGTACAATGGAGGAGAAACCTTTGATGAATCTCCTATAAAATTTGGAGAATCCAAGAAAACTTTGCAGGCTTTTCACGCTAGCAGGGGATTCCCAACGGATGATGGCATCAGTTTTCTTTTTATCCATAAATATACCCCCTGGGCCAATCACATACCCCAAAAACTCCACTTCTGTTGCGTGGAACAAACATTTTTCAAGTTTAGCAAACAAGGTATGTTGCTGTAAATGTTCCAACACTGCCTTCACATGTTGTACATGCTGTTCTTCCGTCTTGGAGTATATTAAAATGTCATCAATGTAGACCATGCACGAGACATCCAATAATCCACGTAAGACTTCATCCATAAAAAACTGGAAGGCGGCAGGGGCATTGCAGAGGCCAAAGGGCATGACTCGGTATTCGTACAACCCATACTTTGTACGGAAAGCTGTCTTCCACTCATCCCCTTGTTTGATCCTCACCAGATGGTATGCTCCTCTGAGGTCTAATTTGGTAAACACAGTTGCTCCCTTAAGCTGGTCCATCAGCACTGGTTTCAGGGGTAGAGGATAGCTATTCTTCTTCGTGACTCTGTTAATCGCCCGATAATCAATGCATGCCCTCAAGCCGCCTTCCCGTTTCGAAATTAAAAAAAAGCGGCGAGGATGCAGGTGAAGTGGAAGGGCGTATGAACCCAGAGGCCAACATCTTTTGTAAGAACGATTGTAAATATGCATTCTCAGGCTCCGTGAGTGCGTATATCCGGCTACATAGTATGTTTGCGCCAGGTTCTAATTCGATTACACAATCGTACTCCCGGTGGGGAGGTAATCGACTTGCTTCCTTCTCACTGAATACCTCACTGTAGTCCGCATAAACTTCGGGTAAGGATGAAACCAGGCACACCGCCTGTACCCTGCAACTAGAGGCCAATAACACGGCAGGATTTTCCTTACGAGAGTCTTCTGGTATGTTTTGTGCTTTTGTACAATGCTCAGCACAAAACAAGGAATTCATTTTGATGATCCTTGCGGCCCATTGCATGTGGGGATCATGTGTAGTTAGCCAAGGCATGCCCAATATCAATTTAAAGTTCGGGGCATCAATGAGATTGAATTGTATGTTTTCGAAATGCGTTGTCCCCATCTGCATAAGAATAGGTTGCGTATGGTAACACACTGGCCCTGAGGTCAATGCTGTGCCATCTACTGCTTTTACCGGTTCTGGCTTTAACTTCCGAATACAAGAAATACCCAATTCATGAGCATACGTTTGGTCAATAAAGTTCCCAGTGGCCCTGCAATCCAGGAGTGCATGAACCAATTCCACCTTTCCAGCAGATACTTCCAATGTTACACACACGTTCATATGAGCCACAGAGTTTTGTATGGTGTTGATTAGAGTGGGAGAGACTTCGTTATTCTCTGACCTCGAACAAGGAGTCTCGATCATGTATGAGGAAGTTAGTTTTCCGCCGGCTCGTCGGCCCACTCCACCACAGGCACCTTCTTCCCTTCTTGCCTCTTTTTATAGGGGAGTTTGGTTCTGGAAGAACAATTCTTAATAAAGTGGCCTGCCTTTCCACAGTACATACACAACTTCAACTGTCTTCTTCTTTGCCTTTCCTCGGAGCTAATAGGAGCTTGTATGCCACCGACTTGCATTGGTTCGCTTCCGTCTGAAGAGGCTGTATTTTCTTCTGCCGACATCCTGGGTCTGGTAATCAGGAGTCTAGAGTCACCACGTTGTTTATCTCCCTTTCTCTCCTGCAGACGATGATCCAGCTGGACAGTTAAGTAAATTAGTTCCTCGCAAGTGGCAGGCATATGAACAACCTGCGCTAATACATCTTTCAATTCACTGCGCAGTCCTTGATAGAACAGTGAAGTGCGTTTTTCAAGAGGCCACTCTGTTTCTACAACTAATCTATTGAAATTCGTAATATATGTCAACAGGTCTTGCGTTCCCTGTTTTAGTGTGATGAGTTATCTGTCTAAAGTTAGAGAGTGAGCCTTCCTATCAAAGAGTTTCCTCATTTCCTCACAAAACTTGGAAAAGTCAAAAAGAGCAGGGTCATTCCTTTCTATTAATGGAAAAGACCAGGTAGCAGCGTTGCCCCCCAAATATGACATTACAAACGCTGTTTTGGACTGGTCATCAGGCAAAACATGAAGTGCAACTTACATTGCCCCAGGAATATGTTAAACTTTTTTGGATCCCCAAAAAATCTTTCAGGGGGTGAAAGAGGAAGCTGAAGAAGCT
This sequence comes from Lissotriton helveticus, assembly GCF_964261635.1. Taxonomy (NCBI): domain Eukaryota; kingdom Metazoa; phylum Chordata; class Amphibia; order Caudata; family Salamandridae; genus Lissotriton; species Lissotriton helveticus. The sequence continues at coordinate 217,880,572 of NC_136067.1, read as the reverse complement.
GTATTACCTGTATAGTGGAAGGGCTAGCTCCCCCAGTCTGTCCCTGCGCGGAATCCCTAGTAGCAGGGGGGGGCAGCGTCCAATTCCTGATGTAGGACCCCCCATGTGTACCGGTAGGACCACCCTGTGAAAGGCCTGCGACCTCCCTCCTCACTGTGGCCATCTCATTGTACAAGTCAGTGTGTTCCCCTCTATAGGCCTCTACTTCCATTCCTAGAGCCGTCAATGATTCCAACACGAGGTTAGAATGGTGTTAGTATCCATCGCTCAGGCTGTAATTACACCGTGGGCTTGTCACTCTGTCATAATCCACGACATGAGTAGACTAACCTTTGTAAGCCGGATACAGCAGGAGCGATTCCTGATTCCAACCTCCCCTGTACGTAATACCTCCTGCTAGTAACTGTATAACACCAACAAAGGGTATCACAACAGGGGAAGGGGAAAAGTGGATAAATAAACCATAAAGTTGCAGCAGCGTAAATCAGGTCCGATAGGAGATAGAGGTACAAGAATCACTTCTTCCTAGCCAATGACCCTGCAGAGGAAGAGAGAACACGTCACCTCACACATACAACTTATGCAGAATAGATATCAACTATGTGTGTGTACTACTCACATTTACACGCTGCCGCTATTTCTGACAATCAAAAAGGCACAAAAGAGAAAAATAAAGTAAAGCAAAAATAACAGAAAAGTTCACAGAGGTAATTACTAATCTCTTAAAGGCAGAGAGTAATTACTAACGTGGAATTGCAATCTCCACACACTCGACAAACCAGTACTTATCTGCACCAATGAGCGTCTGTTCAAATGCGTATGTCCAACAGTTCAGTAGAATACCTTTCTACTGTTTTGTCCCGTTCTATTCACAAGTAAGAGCCTATCTAATCCAGCACAGCATGTGCTACACTAGTACTAATAATTACAAGTCCAGCGCGTCACACGCTTCTCTGTAAAGAGCATTTCCTCACGTTTCCAGGGTATTCCAAATACGAATGTTTTCCGCTCAGCGCTGCAAACACAGATGCACTTCAATTCTCGGTCTTCGTGGTATTTAATCCTGCGCGTCTATGCGCTACCGCATCAAGGGTGAGAAAAACTCTCGGTAACAGGCTCCAGGAACGAGTTCCTTCACGAAGGACTCAGACGCTAACCATCAGGTGACAAGCACCCGAGAACAGGAAAAGGAATGCCTAAGAAGGCAAGAGAAAGAGAGAAAGGCCAGCTCACTCGGCTCTAAGGATTCTGGGACTTAGGGTCCAACAGAGACAACACGTCAGTTAAAGATACAACCACTGATCTAAATCGTGACACTGTTCCTATTGGAGCAAGGTCCAGATTGATCGGCATTTGGCTGGGTTCAAACTAAGGTGACATTGTGGGCAAAAGAATGATGGGTTGGAATGCTACCCTGAGTGATTGCCAGTGGTTTGACTTATTGCAAGAATTCATTCCATCACTTTTTGTTTGTTTCATGTACCACTTACGAGACACAGGTATGCCCAGATGTGTGTCCCATGCTCACTGAGCAGATAGAACAAAGCTACATCTGACTGACAAGCCCCATTCATGGCAAGACCAGTCTTAGGTTGCTTGTGTTCCAGTTCAGGGACAACCTGGCCTGGCAATTCGGGTCGGACTGTTCCTATTGCAGCCTGGTCAAGACTGATTTGTATACGTCTGCGTCCAAACTGAGGTGCCATATTGGACAAAAGAATGACTGTTTGAAATGCTACCCTGGGTGATTGCCTGTCGTTAGACTGATTGCAAGCATTTCTCCCATCACCTTTTGTGTGTTTGATACATTCACAATACTAAGCCAATTGAATAATACTACGCCATACACTGTTGTTATACTGATGCACTAAGAAAACTGAGCCTCTAAAAGGCATTATACTAAGATTTTAAGCATTGACAATGTTGACAATTTTGATGAGACAGAACCACTCCCGGGAAGCATACTGAGACAATAATGACCAATTTCCTTTAACATTTGGGCATTTGTTTTTGATGCTAATGAGATATAACTTCTGCCGCAATCACAAATATTCTTGTAATTGTTGTGATCAGTGAAGGAATTTCAGTTTGATGGTGGGTCTATAAAATATTGATTGGAGGTCAAAAAGATCTTTTTGCTTTCACTTGCTGTTTGAAAACCTGCTGGCTCCAGATTTTAATCTCAGTACCACAGCTAAGAGAGTCACTGAGTAGTAGGAGCATGTGTAGATGGTGATATGGAGAATGGTTGGAACACCCACATAGCAAAAAGTAGGAGTAAGTGTGTTTGCAGGTTGGTGTGGGTATGCAGTGACTCCATGTTTCATGGGGGTTTAGGAAATTAATTTTTCCACAGAGGGCTTGATTACACGAGGTCCCTTCCACACATGATAATTCTCACACCCATAAAATACAATACCAAGTTGTTCAGAATTATTGAATTCAATAATTATTGCCTATTACTGACTTTCTGGGGAATAACATGAGCATTTTGGTGCCAGAAAAATCTACATATACCCCAGTAAACACCGGGCCTTTTCCACCTGTTAAAATCCATCAAGTTTGACCTGCAGAAGCTTAACGAATAGGGCAAGTTTTATCGATTACTGGGTGCAATAAATATCACTGAACTTGTAATTTCGTTCCAAATACAGGGATCGCAATTTATTGGGCCACTTGTAATCAAACCCTATATAGAGAAAATAATGTTAGCAATGTGTAAAAGTACATTTTTGTAACATTTTCTCCTGAAGATTGTGCTGTCATGTGTTTCCTGCACGGCTCGTTGTCGTTTTTCCTATGTTAGCCTAATTGTGCATTTTGTAGGCCGCCTTTGCTTTTGCAAACGATAGTATGTAAGCACTCCTGCTTTTGTGCCACATTGTGCTTTAACACTGAACCTGCATATGTTTTCACATTCTGTTCTTTTCTTGGGATTTAGAGAAGGTCAAACAACAATGCCCCTTATTATTCTCTGGTGAGACACTGCACCTAGACATAACACAAGAATACAGCTGCTGTTTGAGAGAACACACGTTTTGACATATAACTGTGCACAAGAGTTTAAGAAAACATACACTTTTATTTAACAAAGCTTTATATAGCGCGAACTTGACCCGAATCGGGTATCAGAGCGCTTTATATAGCAACAGTTGCATTACATGAGGACTCATTCATTTTTGTTTGGCACGAGAAGTTTAAGTGCCAAGACTCGAACCCAGTTCCCCAGGTTGCAGGTCGACCGCCCTCGCCATTAGGCCAACTCCTCTCCCCACACTTGAACGAATGTTCTGAGGTGAGATTGCTACATCAGCTGAGAAGTAGAACAACCACCTGTGTATGCTAAGTTATAACATGACAGGGCCTTAAATGATATATGGTTTATTGACCATGCTAACAGTATTTTAGTATGCATTTGACTGTGGCATGAATACTGCATTTTAGGACACGATAGTTTGAATAAATATTCTAAACTTCCTTCCTGTCTCTTGCTTATTTTATTGTGGGAGTGTCCTGATACTGTGATTCCTGAGAGGGTCAAGAGTATTCTGTTCTCGGGTGCCAATTCTCTTGTTTCTCTGGTAAGGTTAGGAGGGCAAGTGAGGCACTATAGCTAGTCGGACTCTGGCTCATAGATATTGAGGTGGTATGGTGATACAATCCCTACATGCCGATGTTCTATGATCCCAAGCATAGTTCTGTTCCTGAGCACAATCCCTGCAACAGTGCATCTTTAGAACAATCTTTTTTGAATTGCCTGAAAGTTGCAAACCTATACAAATCCATAAACAATGCTGACATGCTTTTTTTTCTACTCCACTCCTTCCGTTCAAGTTTTTTTAATGCTTTTATCCTCTAGAAAGCATAGGATATGTACCTACACTGGTCTGTTACATTAAGAGCTACATAGGTTACAGTAACAGATATAAGGCATTACACACTCAACAATCTGCTTATGTGCCAGTGCCTAATGCCATACTATGGGTCTGTCCATGTTGATTAGCATATAAGACATGCTTATCAAGGGTTCGGTAATAAAAATGTGTTTGAACTCAAGCGGAGGTGTGTGTCATACTACAGTCTGCTGACAAAGGAGGCAGCTGAACCTTCGCTGTTGCACTGCTGCAGCTTTAAGAAAATGTCTTCTCTATATTAAGAGTATTAATAAAGCACAGTATCACCCGCAAGAGTATCCTGGTGCTGAGCAGGTGTGTCCTAGCCCTGCCTATGGTAGGTTTGTTAATTGAAAAGCCAGGCCTTCAGCTTCTTGTGGAGTTCAAGAAGAGAGGAGGAAGCTCTGATATGGGATGCCGCTCCACGCTTTAAGGAGCTATGTAAGAGAACACCTGTCCTGATCATGTTCTATTTATGCGTTCTAAATCTGTTACATCATACTTTTAGGGCTAGACACCATTTTTCTCAAGTACCTTGCTTCGAAAGATGCATATTACTTTTAAGTGTAATTAAAAACGGGGGCAGCCCAATATCCTTAGGAATCTGGCAGGGGCGGCTCCTTCATGTGGGCAGAGGAGCGTCACCTCACTGCTTTCTCGCAGTGCGAGAAGCAGAAATATAAATTGGTAGTATCAATACCATTTTATCTTTCTACTTCTCGCACTTCAAGAAAGCAGAAGGGTTTGGTTAGGGGCGGGCGGTCCTGCTCCTGGACAGGGGAAGGGTGGCTTGCCCACTGTTGCGGGCGCTGACTGTTTGGTTGGCCCCAGGGCTGACCAAACCAGTCATACGCACTCTGCCCTCCCGATTGAGGCCTGTGCGGTCAGCGTCCCAGCCAATTGGCTTAGGGGAGGGAAGGGAGGCTGCCTGTTTCCTGTGTGGAGAAGAGGACGTGGGGCGACACGGGATCGGACTGAGCCGCAAAGGTAAGTTATTTTTTTTTAATTTATTTGAAATTAGGTGGCATGGTTGATGTTTAATAGCTGAAACCTGTTTGTTGTTGCAGTGTGTGATTTAAAAACTTCTGGCTTAATTATGAGGTTCAATAACAGCCTTACAGGCTCCTAGTAGGTTCTTCAAAAGTACCTACAAGCTAGGGGGTTCCTTACCAGTATCAACATACCAAGTGTCCCTGACATGCTAAAAAAATCTCTTCTAAGCCCATCAGGGACGTCTGCAAGAAATCTTCCTTAGACCTGACACCACCTAAGTTAGTAGTTGATTTGTCCCCCAAACGAACGGTCTTCATTTTTGATGGCATCAATACAGCTCGATGATGGGCCAGACAGTGCAGGTAGTTGAAGGCTAAACCACCCTGTGGCATATTTATGACTTTCGTAGCACAGCAGCAAAGGAAGTCACCTTGCTGCTCTTCCTTGCGTCACAGGGAAAGGGCAGGAATATGCCATATTTATTCCATATGACGCATTCCTGTCCTTTTTCCTTATGCTGGCACCATTTTGGCATCCTAGCGCCAATGCAGACACCCTTGCACTATGGTGTGAGAGTGCATATGTTGTAGGCAGGATTGTTTTTGTGCAAGAACGGGCACCTTCCTGCACAAAAACAATCCTGAGTGGTGTTTCCCTCTTTCTGTGTGTGCTGCACTCTGTAGCACGCATTTCATCATGCAGCTTTAGCCATACTATAGGTATACAGGTGACTGCCCTGCCCTGATTGTTTCAGAGGGTGTTTTAACTTACTTTTAAGTGAGTTCTCACGTGCACTTTACATTTTATTGTTTTTGGTCCCGAAGAAGCTCCAACGACCCTTATGGCAACGCAGGCGCGAAGCATGTCGTCCTTTGACCCTTGACTCCCGGGCATAGTGTGCCTGTGGGGCCAGATTTTATTTTATAGTATATCCTCCGGGGGGAATACAAGGTAAACATTCGCTGCATGTTTACCCTTTATTAATCTTCGAATCACTTTGCACACACTCTTATCACCCTCTTTTTGACCCTTACCCCGCACACCCGCATACACCATCCGGCAGTCCTTTAAAAGATCTCTGACAAAGAGACCCTTCGGGCGACCCGCAGGGAATTGCAGCGCCGGTCCTACGAGGAGCAACTGCCCAATGATGAAGCATGACACCTTTTGGGGTGTGTGAGGGCATCAGAGGACAATAAGTGGCCTTCCATCTCACTAATGGGTCCTTTTTCACCTAGGATGTCTTTTTCTCCCCCTATCTCATTCACCTTTTCTCCCTTTTTCATGCACGGGTAACTTTTTGCACCCTTAAGCGCGGGTGACTTTTTGCACCCTGCTATAGGATCAGTGTCTCCCTTTTTTGGTTTGGATGTATGTATTAGGATCAAGGACACTGGACCTTAAATAGCTCCTTGGCCCCCCTTTTTCTTGTGATATAATATCCATCTTCTCATTACCTGGCTGAGAAGTGGATCATTTCTGGGGGTCAGTGTTCCTTATATAAATCTGCTGTGCTGAGTCTGGAGAAATGAGGCTTCGTGGAAACAGCATATTAGGGACACCCTCTCCCCAGAGCTTCTCACATTGCTGTCAAAAATACCACGTCTTCTTTGACATAAAGCTCCTCTGTCCAAATGTTACTACCATGGTTTCATCTGTCTTTCAGCCTTCGTTTCCCTTCCCACGCCACTTTGAGTATCCCTTCCTATTACAATTATTGTTCTGTAGGTTAGGAATTATTCAGAAACCTGTGCAAAAAAAAATGTTAGATGTGATTCCATATTTAATAGCAGAGACATTTAAATGTCTTGCTTGTGTTGTCACCGTCCGTTAATATGTTATTTTGTGTTTTAGACCTCCATTGTAATTAGTGTAGGTCTCTGTAATATTCTGTGATATGATAAATTCTAATAAAACTTTCTGCTAAAAAAGGTCTTAAACACGAACAAATCACACAATGTTCAAAAGTACATGGCATGTGCACTGTCAGAGAGCAGTTCATATTTTCAATACATATATTTTGAAATGCGCATTTTGTTCTTAAATATTATTTGAAACTTTTATTTTCAGTTTTTCTTCCTCGTGTTTCTCAACAAGTGTTTGCATATTTTTTTTAATTAATCTATCAGCTTCCTGACGCCTTTATAGACTTTTATAAAACTTTGCATCAGGCAGTGTTGTTTTTCCTTTTCGCCTCATTCCACGCGCAGAATTAACAATTTGAAACAGACGGCGGGAGCGACAAAGCCCACAAAATGTGATGCAGATTGTGCGGCGAATTGGATCAGCGGTATCAGAGGCCGAGGAGTTGAACAGAAGATTGCTGGTGACCCTAAAACTGGGGCCGCTAATACTGCCGACTCTCCAAAGGGGCCTATTCAGATTACATTATAATCTCATAACTGGAAGATTGGCAGGGGATTATGTGCTCACCAACGAGGGGGAATGCATTTCTTAAACTATGTTTTCGCTTAAAAACAATCAGACCCTCCAAAGCTCTTCCTCAGCCCTCGGCATCTGCTGTGAATTTCGATAAAGAGTTGGTGGGCTAGAAGAGAAACTTGAGATCACGCAATTATCAATTTGTGTCAAGATCTGTGTTGCTGCCCAGATCGCTTGTATTATTGCGGGGTACGCGGACCAAAAAAAATCAAAGCGAGACTCCATTGGATGTCATGGTTGAGAAGATGGCCGCCACCGATATGGTCACGGTGGTGAATGCATGTGAACCGCGTGCCATGCTCTAGTTTTAGGGCCTGAGTTGTGCATAACTTGGGGGCGTATTCACCGTATCTGGTAGATACCATTAGCACAGGAGTAAGGTATTTTACGGTTGAGGTAAATGCCACCCTAGTAGGAGTTACTTCCTCAGGGAGGAAGCATATCATGCAGATGTAGGGGCATTTTTATCATTGAGTTGCGTCACCCTAGCGCCACGCAAGGGGAGGCACGGGCAACACAGTAACTAAATCAGATTTATCAAGCCACTCAAGACCATCTTGTGTGGCCCTGCATGGCTTGATAAATCTCGAGTAAAGCAAATCAGAGCAAACAGCTGTGTTGGGTTACTCTGCCCCAAGGATGTGTTCAATGGGTGGAGCGTGGGTGTTCCCACGCTCCACCCATGGATTTTGACACATTCCCAGATTTACAATTAGTGGTAGACCTGGGAATGCATCAAAATGCTACGCCTCCCGGGTGAGGACAATCTCTTTATTTCTCCTCATTATGTTCTTCTTTCTAGGTGTGCTGCATTCTGAAGCGTACGTAGAAAAAGGAATGCCCCTTCTTGCACAAAATAATTCCTGCTTACAACGCAGGCACCCTTCCACCATGATGCAAGGGTGACTACTTTGGCACTAAGCAGCACATTGTTCGCCAGCAAAAGGAACTGATGGGAATGGTGGTATAATGTTAAATACAATGCATTCCTGCCCTTTCATGCAGGTGACTTGCTGCCTTGCTCTGGGTGAAAGTTTGATAAATGTGCCCTGTAGTAATTATTGCAGCAAAAACCCACGTATTATGGTTCTTTTTCTGAGAATTTGCACCCCAATATATTTTGCCAGTTTCTTCTTTGTGAGATAAGAGAGAAAAACTGCAGAAGTTTCATACCTATCATACAACATGTCATTCCACTTGCTGTGCAAACTCCTCCTTAAGCAGGGATCAGAATTTACCCCCAACTCACAAACAAGCCCTTCAAGTTTGAAAATGCAGCAGTACACTTGGCCACAGCCATAGACAATACAAAGCCTTTATTTTCCCTTATCCTACCAAAAGGCAGTGAAGTTGGAACAATTTTCTGAGTGGGTGTGATGCCATCAATGTTACATCACTGAAGTCAAAGAAATGATGAAAAATTATCGTGTGTCACAAAGTGTAGCGAATAAGTCGTCCATTCATCAGTACAGTAGTGAGGGTGTATTATGTAGCCAGTGGTACATTTTGGGGCACGCTGTCACAAACATATATTTTTGAAGCATGGTGTGAAAGCACACTGTTATTTAGAGACACACATTTTCAGTTGAACTAGCCACTAAATTTGCCCAGTCATGCAGTTTTACTGATAAAACTATCTAGGGCACCAGCGATAATGTGTAGAAATAGGTTTCATCAAATATTTATCATATGCTAATCACCATGTAAAGCATATTGATTTGTTTTGATCTTATTCAAATCTATGTTTCCATCATACTTCACAAATACAAAAAGTATACTTCACTTTTGTTTTCTAACTGGCGATATGACATTTTTATGTAGATCATTTACAGATATTTAAGTCTTGTTCAGTTAAACAAAATGACACCCTACAGCCTTTACTCCCTGTACCACTCACAATAGAAGTGACTTTCCGGGAGATTTTATGACCTTCACTGAGGTAACAACCAGTAGTATGCTTTCCAATTTTTTAATGGCTTTCTTACCCAGGTCTCTAAGGGTATCCTTTATAGGATGCACTCACCCCATCCACCGAGGTGGCATGCTTCATCACAGAGTTGTGCTCCACGCTGGGTGGGTGGTGCAATACCCAGCAGGCCGATCATGAAGAGGCACTCTTTGGTGGAGGTCTTTTCTTGCTCCTGGCCCCAAAATATGGGGGCGAAGAGGTAAATAGAGAGTCGTGGATGGGGTGATTCTAAAATGACCTCACAGATATGCTCAAAAACACAATTTTATGATTGGGGCTTTAATTGTGGCAAGATTAAAACCTGATTGAGCATAATTTATTCATTAGAACCAATAAGTGGTCAGCATGTTTAATGCCTCACTGCCCAGATGGGTCAATGGAGTTTCTTTAAGACCTATGAATAGAATCTTACTCAACTCGTAAATAGCTATTTATATAATTCTTTTAAATATATCATATAGTTTACCAATTCCATGTGTATGTGCAGGAACATTTAGGTGTGTCCCCAATTTAGGGAACTCAAAAGCGTAAAGGCAAGAAGACCTAGAAGTGGCGGTAGGGCGGAGCAAAGCACGATGGCAGGTCGGTGAAAACAGCCCTTTCTTCTCATTACCTAGCTGTTCTTTGCCCTCTGCCAGCGGAGTTTGGCTGGGTGTGATGGCGTGCATTCATTGTGACTGCAAGTGAAGACGACTGGGGCACTTGACTGGCCTCTTTACGACACATGAAGGGTGTGGCTGTGTACACCACTGTAGGCCTCCACTGAGGCTGTGGAAAATTCTATGGGGGTCCTGGGCATCAATCCCCTTGACAGCCTTTCCATTGGTGAGGTGCACAATATGGTGCTGCTGCTGGTGCTGCTGGAGGTCCCACCATCACCCTGTTAAGCTGCCTGACTGCACAGTGTGGCCTACCATCTGTGCCCGGCCCAAGACTCGGCAGGACGGCGTGCCTCACCCGCAATGTGGAGTTCCTTGCCTGACTGTGCTGTGGTGTGAAGGCTTTGCCCTGGCTTGCTGTGCACTCTACCTCCCACCATCTTAACGACAGAGCATCCTGCGACAGGCACTAGAACTCTTTGGGTGACCATCTTGGATTTGGCTTGGTGCCTCTTGCTGAACTGATTGCTCCTATTGGTCGCCACAATATTATACTCCCCAAGCCTTTTCTGTTGTGCCTCATTCACCCTATCCTCTTGCAGTGCTTGGTGTGCATGCTATTCCCCTGGGGTGCCATGTTTCTGCATCACCACCCGCTACCAGTGGTTCAGAGGGGCCGGTGCTGGGCTTGTAGATCACCCGCAACTTTGAACACAGTCCCGGACTGGGCCTCTCCATGCCTGGTAATAGGGCCCTATGACAACTGCCATTCTCCTGCTCTAGCCGGGCGCACACCACCCTCTGTGCGCACACCTGAGCCAGAAATGACTTTTGGCGCTTTGGAAACAATACTGTCAGAACTCAAGGATATAAACTGTCTATCACTAACATACAGCATGCAACCTTGGAAACAGCAAAAGAACTGAAGTGTCTCAGGTCAGCTCTCTCCACCTTTAAGCCACAACTTGAAATAGTTGATGGCAAACTGATGGATATGTACACAACAGTTTAACTTAATGCTGAATTGGGGAGCTAAAATCTTGAATCTGCAGTGTAAGGCGATTGAGCTAGAAGAGAACAGCTGGTGAAATAATAGTCACATTTATGGTGTCCCTGAAAACAAAAAGCGGGCCAGATATGAAACTCTTTCTAGCTAAATGGTTGATTGAACTCCTAGGCTGTTCAAGCTGGACTGTTCCCATGTGGAGAAGTGTGGCTCACTGGTTAGAGGCAACAGACCCTGAAGCAGAGATCAGGCCCGGGACCAGGGTTCAATTCCCGACGCGGCAGGGTCTAGGATCAATGTCCGCGGACTCGATAATTCTCGCTTCGGCGCCATCTCTAATCATGGGCCCCAAACTGCAACTCTGGGAAATAGCTTGCTTAATCTCCACAACGGCCCCACCAGTGCTGGGATTCCCTGTTCCTCCCCTCACAGGGAGAGCCAGGAATGGCTCCACAGCCTAAGCGCCGAGATACCCTCATGGGTGATTCAGTGCTATATAAATCAATAACTATAACTATAACTATGGAGAGCAGGGTCAAGATTGATTTGCATATGGCTGGGTTCAAACTGGAATGGCATGGAGAGCAAAACATTGATGGCCCAGATCTCTGGACTGGGGTGAATGTTTGACAGTGTTCAGCATTCTGTCCATCAATCATTCTTGCACATTTGGCTCCCACAGTGGAATGCTAACAATGCAACCACCCGAATAGTGATATTTTACCTCAGATATACTCCTGCCGCTCTTTACAGACATTTTGGCAACAGATTCTAGGTACTGTGAACTCTTATAATGGCCTCACTCTGCGATCCTCCCTGGCGCTGATTTTTCCTCATGACACATTGAAAATTGTGCACCTTGACAATCATACAAAGAGGTGGATAGATACGACTCTTGTGGTGGCTACAATGGCTATCCTTTGCCACTGGAAGCAGGCAATGCCCCATTCTCAAACAGATTTGACATGGTGATGGCAGCAATCCCATGAACAGATTATTTATCGCCTTCTAGATCAAACCTCTATGTTTGAGAGAATTTGGTCTCCTTTCATCTCGAGATTGCCCACTCCCTCTTGACCTTTCAGATAAGTTGGGTACCTGATAATCTCTTCTTTTAACTGTCTATTGTTTTCTCCTTTTCATTTTCTTCTTCCCTTCCATTTTCCGTTTCCTTGTGCTTACGTCTGTCAGCTGCATGTTTGAACCATGTTTGTTGTCGAGCGAATCGGCCCTTTGCGACCACAAAATTGCTTTTTGGCATGTACAAATCCCAAATAGTGATTCGGTAACTTGTTGCCAAATCGCAATTTGGGTTTTGCAATTTGGAATTAGGAAGGGGTGTGTTTAGGGTGTCCCTTCCTAATACCGAACGGCAGTGGTATGTTTTGTGACCGAAAAGCGGTTGCAAAACATGTCCAAATTAATGTAATTTGAAAATGGTGGTAACCCATTCGAAAATGGGATAGGGTCCCTGTTGGACCTCGCCCTTTTTCCAGTGTGGACTCATTTTGTAGTGCTTTCACTGTGTTACTGTGTGAGTAAGCACAAATGCTTTACACATTGCCTCTGAGATAAGCCTGAGTGCTCGTGGCAAGCTACCAAGGGGGTGAACAGGGGTTATCTTAGCTGTGTGATCCCTTTACCCTGACTGGAGAGAGGGTCTCTACTTGGACAGGGTGCAAACCACTGCCAACCAGAGATGCCAATTCTAATATTGGGGGTCAGCGGTGAGGATAGGACTTGTGTTTGTACTTTACATACAGTGATTAATGTTCACTACTCCATATCGCAGGCCTGTACTCAACCACATGTTGTTTTTATTTTTTCTCTTCGTTCCAACTCCTGAGTTTTTGATCCACAGTCATCTGAGTCTGGTGAGTCAGCAGTTAGAGCTGCAGATCTAGGGGCTCATTAGGATGGAGGATTTTCCGCATCCCCGGGCCGGCGGAAGCCACCGCCGGCTCGGAGGATGCGGAAAATCCTCTGCGGACCCACCAAAGACCCACCGCCACATTAGGATAGCTGGTGGGTCCTGGTTTCAGTCCGCCGCTTTTCCGCCGCGGTTGACTTACAACCGCGGCGGAAAAGCTGTAACATGGCTGGCGGTGTCTATCAGACACCGCCAGCCATATTAGGATAGTGTAAAAGAGATGCTTTTCCACGGTGGCTTTTCCGCCGTGGAAAAGCATACGGATTTTGACTTGGGGGCCCGTTGCGGGCCCCCTGGGTGAAGAGGGGGTGGGGGGTGCACATGGGGGGTACCCATGGTACCCCCCTGCATTTGTATGCAGAAATCGGCAGGCACCGCGCGGTGCCTGCCGCTTTCTGCATACAAATGCAATGTATGCATTTTTAACATTGCGGCGGGTGCAGCTTGAAGCTGCACCCGCCGCAATGTTAAAGATAGAGGATGTGACCGCCACCCTGGCGGTCACATCCTAATCTTCACGGAGGGAACGCCGCTGCCCATGCGGACGTTCCCCCCTAATGAGCCCCTTGGTGTTTGAGCTAAGAGGTTGGAGGACTTTTCGGTACCTCAGCTGAAAATGCCCTGCAAGGGGCTCAAATGTCCTATTAAAGGCCTCACTAAAAAGGAGGCCATTCAATAGGCAGTGAGGACTTGGTTGGCAGCAAAAGAGGCTGGTGAGCACACAGAGGATGGTAATGATCATGTGGATATGAATGAAGCAAGCATGCATTGCTATTTTGTGCATCAAGATCAACCTGGAAGGAAGGCACTTTCCAGGGTAAACAGCAGTGTTTCTTCAAGAGGTCTGTCCCTAGAGATGCTGGAGGACAAGTGGGAGGCTAGGAGGTATCATTTGGAGCTGCAGAAGCTCAAGATGGAACATGAGAGGGAGCTCTAAAAGGATACATTGGCAGCTGAGGAGAGAAAATGTTTGCTAGCGCAGGAGCTGAGCTTAAAGGAGCTGTTTTTGAAGGCCAAACCCAGCACAGAGGGTGGCAGCATTGCATCAGTGCAGTCTGGAAAATGGTGCACATTCCTAAGCATGTAGGGAAAGGGTATACGAAGGGAGATGATATGCAGAGATGGTTTCATGGCTATGAGACAGCTCTTCACATGAGTAGGCCCTGAGAGTATGGACAGAAGGATCCAACTGGGTACAGAGAGGCATAGAACTAGAACGTGGCCCTGATGTTGTAGGCCAGGGTCCATGTGCTATCGCCCTAAGCAGGGAAGTCCATCAAGGTATTGATTAGTTTATCCTGGCCTTAGGCTTGAAGGGGGTTGTGTTGGACCTGGACCTTGTTGCAGGGGTATCCCCAAACGTTTTGCCTTTTTCCTCCTATTTATTCTGACCTGCTTTTGTTGGCTTTAGGAGTCTGCTAACTAGTGCTAAAGGCATATGCACTTTGTCTAAATTATATTGGTGATTGGTTAATCCGTGATTGGCATTTTTGATTTATTAGTAAGTCCCTAGGAAAGTGAATTATGTGTGACCACGGCCTATAAATCAAATGCTACTAGTGGGCCTTCATCATTGCTTGTGCCACTCACACAAGTAGCCCTGCAAAACATGTCTCAGACCTGCCACAGTAGTGCCTGTGTGTGTAGTTTTAAACTGCCATTTCGACCTCGCAAGTGCACCCACTAACCAGCCCCAAACCTTACTGCTAGTATGTCACCTCTAAGGTAGGCTCATGGCAGCCCCATGGGTAGGGTGCAGTGTATTTAAAAGATAAAACATGTACTGGTGTGTTTTACATGTTCTAATAGTGAAATACTACTAATTTTGCTTTTCATAATTGAAAGGACTCTAATAGGGTAACATGGGGATTGCCTTGAAATTTCTTTTAAGTGTAACTTCCCACTAGAAGCTGATAGAGATTTAGAGTTTGGGGCTCTGAACTCACAATTTAAAAATACATCTTTTAGTGAAGTTGGATTTTAAATTGCATGTTTTAAAATGCCACTTTTTGAAAATGGTAATGTTCTTGTTCTGTGCCTCTGCCTGTCTGTAGAATCCTTGTCTGGGTTAGGATGACAGTTGGGCTCATGTGCATTCACTCTAGACGGTCACACAAAGGGAGCTGAGGTGTGCCTTGTATATCGTGTTGGGCCATCACCAGGTTGATGGGCCTTCCTGAGCTAGGGTGGTTGGAGGAGTTGTCACTGACACCTAAATAGGGCTGTGCCTTTCCTCACACAAAGCTGTCTTTAGCCGCCCTGCAGTGTGTCTGGGGCCAGGTCAGGGAAAGGCGGGGGCTTGTGCACTACAAAGACTTTCCTGTGAAGTTTGCCTACTTCAAAAACAGAAAGGTGTATAAGTATCGGACCTCTGACACTTCCATATGAGAACGCTTTTGGACTGAGGACATTCTGCGAGGTCGAAGAGCTGGATGCTGTATGAGGGACTGACACTCTGCCTGTTGCTTTGTTGGGCTGGCCTGCTTATTGCTGCTTCTGTCCTGGGAGTGAAAGAACTGGACTTTGCTTTCTCAATCCTGCTTCCAAGGTTCTCCAACGACTTGTGCATGCTTGCTGCCTCATGTCTCATGTACATCAAGGACTTAACCTACCAGTACCTGGGCTGCTAAGAGCTCTGAATTGCCATGTGGTGCCTAATCAAGTTCCCGGGCCCTTGGAAGTGCAAACTGGTGAGAAAATCTTTTTCTCAATGCAGCATCACTGTGTGGCTGAAAAATCGATTCATCACTGCTGTCCAGCCGAAGAATCGACACATTGCCTGATTCCCGGCTGTAAAATTAATGCAGCACCTGCTTTGCCGCATCAGCACAGCGCGTCTCGATTTTCGACCCATCGATCTATGGACCACTGTCTGCTCTTAAAAAATTAAAAGAACACTTTCCATCCATGTTTTTTAAACACATCATGCTTTCCTTTAATGAAAACGGGCTGCATTTGAAAAAAAGTTTGCTTTATTTAAAAGCTTTCACAGACATGGTGGTCTACTGACCCCAGCAGGCCACCATCCCTGTGATGGTTGCGATTCCTAATGGGTCGCAAATTGCGACCTACCACGTTAGTATTCATGAGGAATGCAGATTTGCGACCTATTAGGAATTGCTATAGAAAACTGTTCAGTTTAGAAAACGTACAAATTGCGATTTCCTAATTGCGATACACTAAGAATCGTATTTAGGAAATCGCAATTCTGAAGTTTTGTACATGTGGCCGTTAGTTCCATTTGGATATTCGGTTTGGTTTGTGTAACTATGTATATCCATGACATTGTGGACTTCTTTTATGGAGGTCATACTGTGCTTTGTTACAGATTAGCCACCGTACTGATAATGTTGTTTTTCTTTTATCCCCTACGCCGATTGCTAATGTATAATTGCCAGTATTCGGACTATAAATCCCAATAAAGAAATGTTATTAAAAAAAAAAAAATAGACTTGGAAGACAACAAAACATATATATCTACACGTACAGACATAATATCTACATTTACAAACATACATAAAAACTGCATTGCAATATAACTGATTCGTCTGATCCAATATTCCATATCCATCTTATATGGTAACATGACCACACTCTACAAATACCACAAGCACAAGAATGGGCACAGCAAACAGTGAGTAGCAGCATGTTGCTGCTCATTACGAATTATATTTTAAAATCTTTTCTGGGTGGTAAACCTCTTACAACAATGGGTCTTTCCCAAATAATAGCTAGTGGAACCCACGTAGGATAAAGGGACTTGGCACTCTTTTCAGTTCGATGGCCTGTTGTATCAGGAGGCAAGCATTATTGTTTTAGCCGCAAGGTCCAACATATCTGTATCTCAACATCCCTGACAGTGCTTACTAAGCATTATGGGACTTATTTACAAGCCCCTCGCGCCACCGCATGTCACTGTTTCCCATATTAAAAATGAAGTATGGGCAGCGCAAGGGGCTTGGAAATAAGCCCCTATAGGTGTACCTGCCGTCATGACTGCCCCGGTTGTCTGTTTCCAAATTGTGTTCATATAGCTGACAGCGGCGATTTTAAAATGGGAGGAGGTGTGGGCAGCCAATTAAGGGCCATCTTTGGATGTTTAAGATAACTTTACCACCAGTGTGGAGTAGAGCTGGTGAAATAAGTCATTTTGGGCCATATGTATCATGCCCAAATGCGTTTGCAAACGCCGAATTTTGCAGAATTTCCGCGTTTTCGAACGCATTTTCGCAAAATGGTATGTATCACACATCTGCATGCAAAATAAGAAATCGCAAAATTTGCGATTCCTTATATGCAATGTAAGAAGCCAAAAAAATGTGTTAAATAGCCTTAAGGAATCGCAAATTACCACCAACTTCTAGTTGGTGGTAAGTTGCGAATTCCTTGAAAAATGCAAATTTTTGCATTTTTCAAAGTGCCATGTGACGCACATATGTGCGCCACATGTGCACCCATGCATATTTCAGGGGTGCAACAGGGTGTGCTTTGGACACCACTGCACCCTTGAATTTATTCTCAATTTGCGATTAGCAAATTGCGAATCGCAAATTGAGAATAACTTCTCATTCATTCCTATGGGCCTCCTGGCCCATAGAAATGAATGGGACAGTATTCCTTAATTGCGATTCGCATTTTGCTAATCACAATTAAAAAATTTAAAAAAAACGCAAAAAAAAGCTATTTTGTACATACATACCTTTTTGCGATTCTCAAATAGCGATTTCTTTAAAAATCGCTATTTGAGAATCGCAAAACAGGATGATGATACATATGACCCATGGTGACCCCATTCATGCTTCATTTATTTTGATTTAATGCCAAAACTGAATTTTTCATTTAACTGTAATGTGCATCACCTCTCTTGCATTTTATAAGTTTGTTGGTTATATGCCATCTTGGAATGGCTATGGCTTCTGGGGCGGCATCTTTTGTGATGTATTCCTATAGGTTCTGTATCGATCCCCCTATTCCTGACCCTATTCTGGTTAGCAAACTAACAAGTTAACTAGCAGCCATCCCCTGAGGCAGAAAACCCCCATGATGCAGGAACCGTTATCTGATAAAGCCACACTACGGCACAGGAACGTGTTATCTGATTAGGTCATAACGCTTGCCATCTAATTAGACAAGCGATATTCCTCCATTCCCTGATAAGGCATACGGAGTTCTCAAAACAAATCAAACCTATGACACCTTGGGAAAAACCCTGCGGCCATTGTTTTGATTTCACCGAGAACTTCAGCAAAAGAATGTGCTAACGACCTGGTCGTATGACATCCTTATTGACGTATCTATGTCCATCCTTACGTCAATCTCGGCACCTTAAAGGTATAAATATTACCGATATTGCCCTATGCAAACACACGCGGTGGTGACGAGAACGGAGCAGCCAGACTTGCCGAAGCCCAGAGCAGAGCAGACCCCGCTGGCGCAGCCCCGCCTTCCTGACGCGCTGAGAACGAGACGCTGCCTATTTCTCCTGCCGAGAAATCCAGCTCCGGCGCTTCCGGGTAGCCCTCGCAGGCAGCCTGGAATATCGAGACCAGAGACGAGAGATACCATCCCTCATCCATCCTAGATTCCAGGTACAGAACTGAATAACCCCTCACAGAGAATTCTTTAGTCAGTCACTTGGCAAAACAAACTTAACTTAAACTGTAACTTTCTATTCCCGCCCACGTATTAGGCTTAGGTCAGGTACGCGGGGTAGGCGTAGCTAGAAACACCAGTTGAGTACGATTAACCAAATGTATATGTGTATGTAATATATTTTATTCATTTTAAACCTTCATATGGCTTAGAAACCATATCAATGTTTTTACAGTATTATTTTATACTTTTGCTTTTAATGTATGCACTTTACTTAACCATAAGTATTGCAATAATATCGATCCATTTCTCTTGTATGAGAAAAGAGACTGATCAATAAATAACATCTTTTATTGAACACGCCCGTCTCTTCCTTTTTTCTACAAACTGATGAGACTAAGAATGCAGGTACTGACTGAGTAAAATAAATTGCCTTTTGTTCACACGACTCTCGAGACACACTCTTGATTAGGGGAGAGCAAAGTTGTCATGTTCTATGGTTGTCAGAAACTAAATCCCTTCTTGTCTATCCAGGGAGGTTCAACTCCTCCTTGCCTATTCGAGAAGGTTTCTAGTGAACTCTGAGCTAGCTGGCAAACCCAAAACTTTAAGTCTAATATCGACAGTAGTAGACCTAGTTAACGTCTGGTCTAGGCCTATACTATTGAAGGTATTATTCCAATGCGCAGAGCCTATTGGGATAATAGGAACTACACTACACTTTGAATTGCCAATAGTGTTTTCTATACTGGTATAGAGATACATAGACGCTTGTTTTAGCCATCAGTATAGTTGTACATAGAAGTTCTTACTGGTCAACAGTGTCAAAGTTACTTTTGTACTCTTGGGTGAGTTGATTATGCCTCTTGGTCTCTATAATTTAGGCAATGTTCAAGAGAGGGTAATCCTAGTGCAGCCTGTGAATTTTTATTTTTAGCAAGTAGTTTAGTCAGTCCTGGGATTGTTGTCAGCTATTTTTTCCCACTCCTATAATAGATGATATATATGTTTCGGATCACATCAAGGGATGGTCGCGATTGGTTCAAGATGTTATTCCATGGAATATACTTAGACAGAGGATCTTTCTCTTGCATAGTTTTGTTTGAAGAGCTATGAACTCATGGGACACTTGCTGTATTTGTACCTAGATATTATTGTCTATTTGAACAAAATGGTTAAGATAGCCTCTTCCTTCCATTACTGATCCCTTGGGATTTCATCTTTCAAACTTGTGATGGATGTATGCAGCATAACGATTCACTAATGCTATTTTTGGAGGAGTTGTGCTTTTATATTCTGATTTCCAAGTGTTGTCTCTAGAACTGTCCATCTCAGGTCGTTAGGTGTGCAGAGAAGCGTGGCTCAGTGGTTAGAGGTGGCAGACCCGGAAGCTGAGATCAGCCGTGGACCAGGGTTCGATTCCCCGCCTTGGCGGGTCTCGGGCTCAAAAATTCCACGGACTCGACAATTCTCGCTCCGGTGCCTACTTGACTCACGGGGTCACACTCTGCGACTCTGGGCAATAGCTTGCTTAATCTCCACTACGGCCCCTCGCGGCGGGATGCCTGGCTTTCACCTTGTGAATACCCTGCCGGGGTATCTCACAGGGGAATACCAGGACGGGTTCCCTAAGCAAGCACCTTGAGAACCCTGGGTGATTCGTGCGCTATATAAATCGAAATACATTTACATTTACATTTTTCCAGGAAATGTACGGTGAGTTTAGTGGTTATACATTTGTATCGAATGGTGCTCCTGTGTTCACTGATGCATACTTTTACTAGTCTAGTGGTCATTCTGTTGTGTACCATTTTAGGACCCTATTGTAATTCTCCCATTTCATGCCCTCATATAGGTATAAATCGACATATCCTTATATAGGCATAGAAATCATAACCATATTTAGACATAGCTCATGCATTCCAAATACGGCAGGGCTACTTCTACTAGTTCCGAAAATCTACAACGATTTCTTGGAAAACTCGGCTTCAGCAGCTAGGGACTTCCCCTTGCTCGAGAACTGACTTGTCCAAGAACTCATGGAGTTTTCAAAGAACTGAGACTCTTCGATGACGTTATTATGTCCACCTTTACGTCAAACTCGGCACCTTTAAGGTATAAATATGCCCACACTTGCCTTAGCAAACATGCGGTGGTTTGGAGCAGTTCGACTATCTACTTGCCCGACGCGCCCTGCTACTGCAAGTGCCGAAGGAGGCCGACCCTCCAGCAGATGCACTGAGAGAGACGCTGTCTTTTCTCCTGCCGAGAAATCCAGCTCCAGTGTTTCCAAGCTATCCTTGCGGGTTGTTGGGAAATCGAGCCCTGATCCTGACCTTCTTCATTCCAAATCAAGGTACGGAGCTGATAAGACCCTAAGAGAAAACGTGGACAGATTCTTGGCGAAAGAATACTACATTTATGCTACACCTCACTTACTTCTTCCCTCATACTAAGCTTAGGTTAGGTACATCAGGGTAGGTGTATTTTAGAAGCACCAGTTGAGTACTTTTTAGCCTCTGGTTTTTATGTATGTATTTATCTATGGTTTAGGAACCACACAATGCTCTTACAGTATTATTTTATTCTACTCTTTTTACTGTATGCATTATATTTTGTAACCAGTCTTACCATTGTAGCATTTCATTTCTTATGCTTGAGAAAGAAGACTGTTCAATAAATCCTTTTATTGAAAATGCCTGTCTATCTATTTCTCTGCACCTCTGGTGAAACGAAGCATGCACGATTGACTGAGTGAAATATCTATCTATTGTTTCCACGACTCTGAAGATCAGTTTATTCATGGGGAAACAAAGTTGTCATGTTTATGCGGTTGTCAGAAACTAATCCCTTCTTGTGAACTCAAGAAAGTTTCTAGTGACCTCCGAGCAAGCTGGCACGCACAATTAAGTTAATTATATTCGATAGAGAACTAGTCGACATAAGTCCTCCGTCACATCTATAGGATATATTATTCCAATGCGCAGAGCCTATTGGGAATATAGGAACTACACTACATGGCGCCCAAAGTTTGGTAAGGCACTAATTTAACGTTAGATATTAGAGTAACTCAGTCGTGCTTTTCACAGAGACCCCTTTATCCCGTAAAAACTCCAATAGACGTCTGGAGTGGGTTAAAGGATAAAATATCCGCCATAACTAAGTAGGACGAAAAATCCTATGTATTAGTTTTTGGTTTTGTTCAACATTGAAGGATACAGTGTTCCAAAATATTGTGCACCTTATCTTTATTTTCTTGAAACTTGCTCTGCAAGACTTTCAACAAAATGTCATATAGCGACACCGAAAACCGTGGAGCTGCAGGAACTGCAGCCCAACCGGGTTTTGACACCACAGGGTTTAATGAAGACGACGTGGATGCTATAATCATCCCGGAAAATGTGCGGAAAGCCATAGCTATGAAGCTCATAGAAAATGGCCTATCAGCAAGAGGTGGTAGAGTCATATTTGTCATAGAGGCACATTAAGATCGGCAGACAGAGGTATTCTATTCATGGATTATCTTTCAACTCCTCCTTGCCTATTCGAGAAAGTTTCTAGTGAACTCTGAGCTAGCTGGCAAACCCAAAACTTTAAGTCTAATATCGACAGTAGTAGACCTAGTTAACGTCTGGTCTAGGCCTATACTATTGAAGGTATTATTCCAATGCGCAGAGCCTATTGGGATAATAGGAACTACACTACATGGCGCCCAACGCGTTTGGAAGGGCGATAAAACTAACGTAAGACATTTAGAGTAACTCAGTCGTGCTTTCTCACTCAGACCCCTTTTTTCCCATAATACTCCAAAGACGTCTGGAGTGGGTGAAAGGTAATATCCGCCAAACCTCGCAGGAGGAAACTCCTATGTATGGTACTTGGTTTAGTCAACGTTGAAGGATAAACCGTTCCAAAATATTGTGCATCTAATCTTTGTTTCCATAAGAAACCTGATCTGCAAACAAACAAAATAACCTTCTGTCGGTACAATGTCAGACAGTGAAGGAGAAAGAGAGGCAGTTAGATTAGCAGCTGAAATAGCAGCAGCTGATACTGCACTACAAGAAGCAGACCCGGATATAATACTCATCCCGGTCATTAAAAGGAAATCTATAACTTTAAAACTTATAGAAAATGGACTGACACCTAGAGCTGGTACAGTCATATTCGTAATTGAGGCACACGAATATCGGCAGACAGAGGTATACTATTCATGGATACATTTTCCAGCAGCAAATGCTGTAACAAAGTACTTCCACTATTACAAAGTAGAGGAACCTCCTGGAGAGTACACTCCTTTCGAGGAGGTGGAAGTACCACTTAAATTTCAAGAGCATTTGCTCTTATTTAATGGCGCCCTAAAACATAATAATCACATCACCAGGCTCGGTCCTTTAGGTAGACCAGGAGCAACGTGGCCGGTCCTAGCCGGATACACACCACATCCAGACATCAATGGGATGTCTGCAGCAGAGCTGTTAACACAGCTAAAACAATTAATAAAAATACATAGACAATTAGTCCAATATGTGATGCGGACTTCAACAATTCAGCCAGCAATTAAAATTCCACAGCTGACCCCTCACCAGGGGAACACAAATAAAATTACACCACAGAACATTCAATTATGCCTAGGTAAAGTACCAGCTAAACGGGAACAAATACCATTCTGGTTAGCACAAAAAATCACCCAAATAGAGGCTGTGTTTCCAGACACGACCCCGTTAGAAAAACACAGGATTCTGACTATCTGTCTTCCAATGGGAATCGCACCACACATTGAGGACTGTGACACTTGGGGTACAGTCTTTGCTTCCATTTACACAAAAACGCACGGTGTTCCATCCATTTCGGTAATACCAGATGTGCTAAAACAAATTCAAGACGAATATGGTTCAGAACCCGCTTTAACTCTTGGTATGAAATTACTAAAAGACTTCAAGCAGGTCTCGGCTATATTATTAGCCAACATAAAGGGAGAAGCAGCAAACGTGGCGATCCGCCAGAGGTTAAAAGAGACAGATATAGCAGACCAACCAGCTGAAATTGCCAGAATCATAGAAAAATCCTATGAGGAACTAGGTAGAGATAGTTTAGGTGGAATACCAGTAAAACCACAACTGATTGAAAGTCCTGAAAAAATATTTTTTAATAATAACTCAACATCACAAAAAAAGAGCTGGGATGGAAACAAACAATCCAATCCTAAAGAAAAGAAATTCCAGTCCAGAGGAAGGTCTCCTAGGCGAAGAGAAAAATCTCCAAACCAAAGACAAAGGTCACCCCAGAGTGACCCCTCTGGGAAAAGATATAACCTTAGAAATAGGGATAATATAAAGAAGTCTGATAGATATCAAGACATTGATACACGTCCCTCTCAATCTTTTCAGACTTCCTCGCAGAAATCGGAAAGAAGAGGACGATCAGAACAAAGAGAAGAGCACGCCAAGTCCAAAGACAAGGAACCTGCTCAGCTAAAAAAGAAATTACAATTTCCAAAAAAGAAGGTAGCCAGTATCAAGGTAGTTAACAATGCCGAGAATACTGAGGACACAACTGAAAAACGGAGAATGGGCTCAGACAATGCTAGACAGCGCAGCAGAAGTGAGCATAGCTCGCAAAGTCCTTATGAATCATCTGGAGACAGTGGACACGAATGAATATCTTCAAGTGGAAACTGCAGACACCAGAGTTAGCAAACCTCACAAAATATATGAAATAACATTACGTATAGAAGGGGATAAGACTAGAAAAATAAGGGGACTATTTTGGGATAATCTCTCCAAGGGCTATGACATCCTTCTAGCTGAAAAGGACTGGCCACCAGAATTTGTCAGGGAGTGCCCTCATGGCGAAGAAATAATTATGCCTGCCTTCTCAAATCATATCCCAATTCATAAAAAATACACACTTGCAAGAAAGTGGGCAGTAGCCCTAGCTCCTGCTTTATATAAAAATCACGTAGGATGGGATGAGGACTCTCCTCCTCACAAAATCCAGTTAAAATCACAACCTACTGCACAGAGGCAGTACCCAATTAAGCAAGAAGCTAAAAAACAGGTAAAAGAAATCCTAGATCAGCTAGAATACCAGGGGGTGATTGAAACTTGCACCTCACAAATGAACAACCCTTTGTTTCCGGTCTCCAAACCAGACAATTCATATCGTCTAGTTTTGGATTACCGACACCTTAACTCATGTTGCAAAACTTTTGCAGTGCAAAACTCGCATAGTGCTGCACTAATGAATAACATAGTGCGCAAAAAATACAAAACAACATTAGACATCTCTAATGGATTCTTTTATCAAAACATAGCACCAGAGAGCAGATATTTGTCTGCATTCTCAATAAATGGCACTCAAAAACAATTCTGTCGGTTAGCCCAGGGGTACAAGAACAGCCCAGGAGTATTCTCAGCGAGAGTAACAGAATTACTACAAACATATGACGACGAAGCATTATCGTATGTCGACGACATATACTTAACAGATGATGACTTGGAGACTCACTTGAAGAGAGGGAACACCATAATACTTGGGTTCGCAGCAGAGGGTTACAAATTCAACTTTAAAAAATCCAGAATTGCCCTTCTGACAGTCCTGTTCTTAGGATATGAATTATCAAGTGAAGGCAAAAGCCTGGCTGACAATTTCCTAGAGAAATGTGCCGTACTCCAAGCACCTAGAACACTAAAAAATCTACAGTCAATCCTAGGCTTCCTAAATTTTGGAAGAACATACATTGCAAATTACGCAGAAAGGGTCAAACCCCTTTATGATCTAATAAAACCGGATTTTAAAAGAACCAATTGGACTCAAATACACACAGAAATTCTGAGATCCTTACAAACAGACATGCTAATTAAAACAAAATTAGAAACACGTGATAACACACGCAATCTTGTGATTCGAGTCATCCCAGGAAGATGCGGATTCACATACCTGACCTCTAATGAGGGAGAAAAGGTACCAATTGCATTCAAATCACACTTGTACACAGAAGCTGAAAAGAAATTCAGCATTAAAGAAAAAATTGTTCATGCAGTTCAAACCACAATAGATAGAGAAAAAGATCAAGCTGACGGTAGACACATCACGGTCAGAACAGCAGAATCAGCCTTTGAGGCATTAACAACACCATGTAATTTACCAACAACAACATTGAATCCGGAATGGATACAATGGGTGAATTCAATCACAACGGACAAAGTATACTACTACTTTGATCCAGAACTAGAGGAACTAAAAAATCTAGAATATGAAAGAACATTCCCTCTGCCAATCGACATTCTGCCCTTACGACAATACTCTTGTGTAATCTATACAGACGGACATGCTCAACCTTCCGTTTGGGGAGAACAAGCATACAACCCAACATGTGAGATCACAAAAGAAGTGTGGCGCGGAGGTAAACTAAGACCTCTATTAACAAAAACACACTCAGTAGAAACTAATTCAGAACAACAGACTGAAATAATAGCATTGAAAATGGCGCTAGATAATGCGGATCGCGAATTCCCGACACTTATAGTGTCCGATTCATATCACTGCGTCAAATCATATAACAACGATTTGCAGACATGGATTCAAAACGGTTACAAAGATGACACAGATGCAACAACAAAGCAGAAACTGCTCTGGGAACAAATAGCTCTTTTACAAAAAGAACTACCAAAGACTCACATGACACACTCACTGAGTCATCAGCGTGATGGCGTTCACGTTGCAGGGAATTCATTGGCTGAAACAGCCACAGCGGTAGCAACTAAATCGGCTTCCGTAGCTCGAAAAAAGCGTACAGTGAAGTATATTGACGGTGAAACAGTGCTGGCGGTGGAAACGTCATCAAAAGGTGACTGCTCAGCGCTACCGATCAACTATCCACTCAATTATACATACATAATCGATGCAAACTCCGTCCCTTTTACTCGAATCCCTGGAGTGGGGGATAGAGTGATTCCAAACATGGACAGGAGAAACTTGTTAATCGCAGACGCACATATGGGCGAGGGTCTCAGACACCTCAAACTAAAAGATTCTCTGGAAGAATTACAATCAAGGTACTGGTGGCCAGGCATGAGCCTGCATCATACTATGTTTGTAAAAAACTGCCCAAACTGTAACAGGAATCGCAGTGGTGAGAGACACGGTGTAATACTGTGTCGTTTCACTCCAGAAAAACTCAACAGTAAAAAGCAAAGCGTCCGATTAACATATACAGGCTAGTTTCCACTTATAATGTAGATCACCAGCACTCGGCTGACGTCTGGACTGTTATACAAAGATTTGCGAGTCTAAATGGCATATACGCTAAGAGCATGCTACGTTCGACCATTGTTTTCACTCTAGCCCTCCAGCCTGAGGGAAACATGGCCAAATGAGCATAGCACAGCGGGAATCTTCTCACTTCCTTCCTGAGGGATACGGGATGGTGTAAAGAAAAAACCAAGGCATAAAGCAATCTATAACGGAAAGGATATTAGGTTCGGGAGCTGGGTGGGTCAAACATCTAATAAGTGTCCAACGTAGTCTAAATAACCTGCCAAGAAATTCTCTGAAGGGATTCAGTCCGTACAAATTATTATTTGGAACTAGGATGTTAATCTCTGACCTTGACAGTCAGACTTCAGTGGTAAAGGAAAAAAGCTTTGATATCAAAGATTGTTTGGCTATTTTACAGGACTTAAACGAAACAAGAAAAGACCTGAACAACATAAAGTTGAAACAGCAGCCAACAACCACTGAAGAACCACCACCTGTCCCAGCAAGACCTGTCTGGATTCCAAAAATCGGGGATCTAGTCAGAGAAAAGATCGCGGTAAAGAAGGAATTTGGGCCTTCTTACAGAAAAGCAGTTCCTGTCTTGTCTGTCAACGGAACAAGATCAGTTGTACTACCGCCGCTTGCTGGTAAAAAGGAGAACCGAGTTGTATCCATCGACCTGGTAAAACCACAATCATGTGGCCGATAACAAATAGTAGGCCAAGTGGACTCCCCATAAGTAGCAGAACATCAAGGTTTGCTACCAGTACAGAGGTACTAACAAAGAGGCTAATCACATTCGAAACGCCTACAGAAGAACAACAAGGACTATGCAACAATGCAATGGAACTTAGACCTCTGAAAACCCAAATAAAAACATTTAGCAGAGACACACCAACCTATAATGAAGTAACAAACGACTATGCAAGAAACAGTAATCCTGAAGCTATTGGAACAATTGACAGAACTGCATCCGGCTACTTCATAAACTTGGATGATTCCTCTGAAGGCTTCACTGAATCAAAAACACAGCCATCAACAAAAACCTTTAAAGATAAAGTTAAAGTACTTTTGAAACAACTGAAAGAAACATATCTAATTTCTCCATGGATCGAATTTTGGGTGGGTTTTGGTGCATTTATCCTCATACTTTGGCTCATCATGATACTTACTTTGGGACGCTTCATTGAGGGAAAGTATGCTAAAATGGACACAGCAAGTCAGAAAATCAACTTGATCCTCAAACCACACACATCTTCACACGTCGAGAAAAGAGAACTTTCTTCAGTCAACTTCACAGCCAATCCTATACCGGGTGGGGTAGCATGGGACAACACTGACTACGAAATCTATGGTCCGGTTGAAATCCTGAAATATCCACACCAAATTAAGATCTCATTGAGTGACTTTGTAAAACCAAGCTCATTTGCTGATGATTGGGACTTCGAAAGTATAAACAATATGATGTCTGACTTAGTGATGTCTGCTAAATTTACCAAACATGATTATTTGCAGGGTTCTACAAATTATGATAGTATGTACTGTTATAACCACTATGGTAACCATTTTCTACATAGATCTGCACAACCTAGAAATGTTTTAAATTATAATTAATGGGAACATTGTGCAACCCCTCCAAAAGGAAGCTCAAGAACCGTTTATGACAAATATTCATATTTTTCAGGTTTTAACATAAGTAATGCTGAAACATTTTATTTCAAATTGTCAAATAAGACATGAACGAAGACCATGATAACAAACACAAAATTGATCTATTCAGACTCATTCTTTGAACAAATGAATACCTTTGGTTTTGATTATTGGGACAAAAATGTTGAATTGAAAAGTGTTTGGGGCACAAAAGAATGGCAAGTACAGGGTATAGAATCTTTGTTTAGAGCCTGCATGATCCCAGAACAAATTATATTTTTAAATGACACTGTTCAACAAACTACCTGTCTTGGCTTAGCCAAAATCAAAGACTTAAATAAACCGTCTATTCCAAAACCAACAATGAACAACAATAGCTCTACAGATGAGGAGATAGACATAAACTATGTATTAAACCAAAACAGAACACATCCAGATTGGAAACAGTGGTTGATCTGGCCCACAGATACTAATAACTGTCAAGACAGATTCCTGAACAAAACACAGGGGTTCAAAATGACCAGGCCAGACCCTAGATATCCCCAAAGACATCACCCAGGGATAATAACCACCTACAGTGTGGGCAAATTATGCCTTCAATGGCTACAAACTTCCACACTGGCAGAAATTAAGCAACACCTAACTTTACTTACTGATGGTGCTGACTTGCGTGATTTCATTATGGGACCACGCAAACAGCGTCAAAAGCGTTTCATAGCAGCCTCTGTATATGCAGCATACAATGAGGCCTGGAAGGTTACTCAAATTGAGACAGCAGAAAGGATACGGGAAATTGACCGTATTAATTTGGAAAAATCACTTTCTGTAGTGGACAATGGGTTAATGACTCTGTCCTCCAGAATTTTTTCTTTGGACAGCATTGTGTCTTCAGCAATCGACATATTATCGCAAGACTTACTGTTATTACAACACGGTCAGTCCCAATTGCGTTCTATTGTACAGCTTGGCTGGACGTTACAAAATCTGCGTTCAGGCTATGTGCCTTGGCGTTTAATCAACACAACGTCACTTTTCAATATCTTTAACCTTACTGATAGACAAATCAGTATGGCCCAGAAGGGTGCTGATTATACAATCCTGAGCATTGAGAAACTTGAGAGATTACCAGTGACAATGTCAGAACGACCTGTCAGTGAATGGATAATACATGGGATAATTAATATTCCAATATCAACCTTCAGGTTTCAATACTGCCAAAAATATATACAGGCTGGCATGTACGAAAAGCTGGGAAAAGGGTACATTAAAACAACATGGAACTTGCCCTATTCACATGCATGTGTCAGTAATAAAGGACAGAAAGTGTTTCTTAGTGGCAATAATTGTGCAATGTCACTAAGCGGTACACTTCTGTGTAACGGAATTAGTTTGCATGGAGCCTGTGAAGGGAACTCAAATAACCTTTCATGTCACCAGCAAGGCGCACCTGCAACAGAGATTGAACTATTCTTTCAAAGACTCTATAATGGGAGTTACATTCTAATTGTAGACCGCAGATGCTGTAGTCTTATGCCCGGGACTCCTTATCTCGTAACTACGACTGCGAAGGTCAAGTGCTGTGGACACTCATTGTTCCCCAGCTCCTTTCCAGACAGGGAGGCAAGGGCATGGCCCAACTTGAAAATTACTTCTATTCGAATAGATACTTTAAGCAGAATGAAAACAGTGCTTCTTCAGACGCCGACAAGGCTCACGTCATCAAAAGAAACGTATGATCTCCAAGTCGCAAGGACGACTGCAGAGATACATTCATTGTTATCAACTAATTCCCCCATACATTTCGCAGAAATCCTGAATGAAATCTTAAATATTTCTGATACCAGTGGAGTCTCAAAGGTATTTAAGACAGTATTTTCGATGGCATTAACACCATTCAAAGCCATACTGGGTATTTTTCCAGATTTCATCCATTCGATTTTTGGCGGACTTCCCCTCATTTTGGGACTAATTGCAGGAATCCTATTCCTAGTCCTTATATTTCGTTATGGCAAACCATGTCACAGACAAAACACCTGCGACAAGGGAAGAAACAATCCTAGCCATTGGATACCGGGACCGGATATCAAAAATCCTGGGACTATCCCGGCTTAGAGACCTGAACATGACTTGGTTTCTATCCTTTCGACCAATGTGGCAACGATGTGTTTTACCTGTATTAAGGTGCCTGCTATGCGGAGAAGAATGCGTGTTAGACACCTGTCTGACGCTACAATCGGATGCGCCAATGGATGCAGAAACATTGTTGAGTCCAACAAAGGCTCATGCTTTGTGCTGCCCTCAACGGCTACCAATCCTGATGACGGCATTCGTGGAAGCTTCACCACTACGATTAAGGGGTAGTGAGGTTCAAGATGAAAGCAGCATCGATCAGGTACGACCTTCTGTCAGCAATCCAAATCAGAATGTCAATGGAGACAATCATGCGCACGAATGCATGGTTACACCTATTTCCGAGTTAGTGGAACTCTCCCAGGAAGCTGTTGACAACTTTTTCGAGAGTCTAAATGATATGATGTTCTCACCGGAACAGAAATAGAGACTTTTGAGCAAGCTCGTACACGGCGTTCCCTGAATTTGGCCTTCAACTTTAATAATACAGTCACATGAACAATTTTCCCTCCAGTTCACGGACAGCATATTTTTCAGCAGCCCCAAAATATTTTTGCATATTTTTCGGGACACTATCTTCTGCTTAAAGTAAGGACTATTCTTAGAGAACTAAAATTTCTAATTTTAGATAGTTTATAGACATTAGCTGCCCGCTGGTATGTTCATAAATATTTTATTCTGTGATGAAATGGTCTCGAACTTTTTTCTGTATTAAGAGCCATTTCATGTGTAAATTTTCATATACCAAATAGCAATAATGTATACAAATGCGTGATTACTTTAGCATTTTCCTACAGCTTGAGTGCATACTATACATATGACTGCATTTTTTCCGTATATTTGATAATTTCGAAATGCATTTATGTATTTTGGGGTGGTAAGGTATACAGGATACTCTACAGTATGTTTTACTATGCATAGATTAGTAAATATGTCCATAGTTAGCGTAGAGTGGGTGTGATGTATTCCTATAGGTTCTGTATCGATCCCCCTATTCCTGACCCTATTCTGGTTAGCAAACTAACAAGTTAACTAGCAGCCATCCCCTGAGGCAGAAAACCCCCATGATGCAGGAACCGTTATCTGATAAAGCCACACTACGGCACAGGAACGTGTTATCTGATTAGGTCATAACGCTTGCCATCTAATTAGACAAGCGATATTCCTCCAGCCCCTGATAAGGCATACGGAGTTCTCAAAACAAATCAAACCTATGACACCTTGGGAAAAACCCTGCGGCCATTGTTTTGATTTCACCGAGAACTTCAGCAAAAGAATATGCTAACGACCTGGTCGTATGACATCCTTATTGACGTATCTATGTCCATCCTTACGTCAATCTCGGCACCTTAAAGGTATAAATATTACCAATACTGCCCTATGCAAACACACGCGGTGGTGACGAGAACGGAGCAGCCAGACTTGCCGAAGCCCAGAGCAGACCCCGCTGGCGCAGCCCCGCCTTCCTGACGCGCTGAGAACGAGACGCTGCCTATTTCTCCTGCCGAGAAATCCAGCTCCGGCGCTTCCGGGTAGCCCTCGCAGGCAGCCTGGAATATAGAGACCAGAGACGAGAGATACCATCCCTCATCCATCCTAGATTCCAGGTACAGAACTGAATAACCCCTCACAGAGAATTCTTTAGTCAGTCACTTGGCAAAACAAACTTAACTTAAACTGTAACTTTCTATTCCCGCCCACGTATTAGGCTTAGGTCAGGTACGCGGGGTAGGCGTAGCTAGAAACACCAGTTGAGTACGATTAACCAAATGTATATGTGTATGTAATATATTTTATTCATTTTAAACCTTCATATGGCTTAGAAACCATATCAATGTTTTTACAGTATTATTTTATACTTCTGCTTTTAATGTATGCACTTTACTTAACCATAAGTATTGCAATAATATCGATCCATTTCTCTTGTATGAGAAAAGAGACTGATCAATAAATAACATCTTTTATTGAACACGCCCGTCTCTTCCTTTTCTCTACAAACTGATGAGACTAAGAATGCACGTACTGACTGAGTAAAATAAATTGCCTTTTGTTCACACGACTCTCGAGACACACTCTTGATTAGGGGAGAGCAAAGTTGTCATGTTCTATGGTTGTCAGAAACTAAATCCCTTCTTGTCTATCCAGGGAGGTTCAACTCCTCCTTGCCTATTCGAGAAAGTTTCTAGTGAACTCTGAGCTAGCTGGCAAACCCAAAACTTTAAGTCTAATATCGACAGTAGTAGACCTAGTTAACGTCTGGTCTAGGCCTATACTATTGAAGGTATTATTCCAATGCGCAGAGCCTATTGGGATAATAGGAACTACACTACACTTTGAATTGCCAATAGTGTTTTCTATACTGGTATAGAGATACATAGACGCTTGTTTTAGCCATCAGTATAGTTGTACATAGAAGTTCTTACTGGTCAACAGTGTCAAAGTTACTTTTGTACTCTTGGGTGAGTTGATTATGCCTCTTGGTCTCTATAATTTAGGCCATGTTCAAGAGAGGGTAATCCTAGTGCAGCCTGTGAATTTTTATTTTTAGCAAGTAGTTTAGTCAGTCCTGGGATTGTTGTGTCAGCTATTTTTTCCCACTCCTATAATAGATGATATATATGTTTCGGATCACATCAAGGGATGGTCGCGATTGGTTCAAGATGTTATTCCATGGAATATACTTAGACAGAGGATCTTTCTCTTGCATAGTTTTGTTTGAAGAGCTATGAACTCATGGGACACTTGCTGTATTTGTACCTAGATATTATTGTCTATTTGAACAAAATGGTTAAGATAGCCTCTTCCTTCCATTACTGATCCCTTGGGATTTCATCTTTCAAACTTGTGATGGATGTATGCAGCATAACGATTCACTAATGCTATTTTTGGAGGAGTTGTGCTTTTATATTCTGATTTCCAAGTGTTGTCTCTAGAACTGTCCATCTCAGGTCGTTAGGTGTGCAGAGAAGCGTGGCTCAGTGGTTAGAGGTGGCAGACCCGGAAGCTGAGATCAGCCGTGGACCAGGGTTCGATTCCCCGCCTCGGCGGGTCTCGGGCTCAAAAATTCCACGGACTCGACAATTCTCGCTCCGGTGCCTACTTGACTCACGGGGTCACACTCTGCGACTCTGGGCAATAGCTTGCTTAATCTCCACTACGGCCCCTCGCGGCGGGATGCCTGGCTTTCACCTTGTGAATACCCTGCCGGGGTATCTCACAGGGGAATACCAGGACGGGTTCCCTAAGCAAGCACCTTGAGAACCCTGGGTGATTCGTGCGCTATATAAATCGAAATACATTTACATTTACATTTTTCCAGGAAATGTACGGTGAGTTTAGTGGTTATACATTTGTATTGAATGGTGCTCCTGTGTTCACTGATGCATACTTTTACTAGTCTAGTGGTCATTCTGTTGTGTACCATTTTAGGACCCTATTGTAATTCTCCCATTTCATGCCCTCATATAGGTATAAATCGACATATCCTTATATAGGCATAGAAACCATAACCATATTTAGACATAGCTCATGCATTCCAAATACGGCAGGGCTACTTCTACTAGTTCCGAAAATCTACAACGATTTCTTGGAAAACTCGGCTTCAGCAGCTAGGGACTTCCCCTTGCTCGAGAACTGACTTGTCCAAGAACTCATGGAGTTTTCAAAGAACTGAGACTCTTCGATGACGTTATTATGTCCACCTTTACGTCAAACTCGGCACCTTTAAGGTATAAATATGCCCACACTTGCCCTAGCAAACATGCGGTGGTTTGGAGCAGTTCGACTATCTACTTGCCCGACGCGCCCTGCTACTGCAAGTGCCGAAGGAGGCCGACCCTCCAGCAGATGCACTGAGAGAGACGCTGTCTTTTCTCCTGCCGAGAAATCCAGCTCCAGTGTTTCCAAGCTATCCTTGCGGGTTGTTGGGAAATCGAGCCCTGATCCTGACCTTCTTCATTCCAAATCAAGGTACGGAGCTGATAAGACCCTAAGAGAAAACGTGGACAGATTCTTGGCGAAAGAATACTACATTTATGCTACACCTCACTTACTTCTTCCCTCGTACTAAGCTTAGGTTAGGTACATCAGGGTAGGTGTATTTTAGAAGCACCAGTTGAGTACTTTTTAGCCTCTGGTTTTTATGTATGTATTTATCTATGGTTTAGGAACCACACAATGCTCTTACAGTATTATTTTATTCTACTCTTTTTACTGTATGCATTATATTTTGTAACCAGTCTTACCATTGTAGCATTTCATTTCTTATGCTTGAGAAAGAAGACTGTTCAATAAATCCTTTTATTGAAAATGCCTGTCTATCTATTTCTCTGCACCTCTGGTGAAACGAAGCATGCACGATT
Source organism: Lissotriton helveticus (assembly GCF_964261635.1). Lineage (NCBI taxonomy): Eukaryota > Metazoa > Chordata > Amphibia > Caudata > Salamandridae > Lissotriton > Lissotriton helveticus. The sequence continues at coordinate 217,845,745 of NC_136067.1, read as the reverse complement.
GACTGAGTGAAATATCTATCTATTGTTTCCACGACTCTGAAGATCAGTTTATTCTTGGGGAAACAAAGTTGTCATGTTTATGCGGTTGTCAGAAACTAATCCATTCTTGTGAACTCAAGAAAGTTTCTAGTGACCTCCGAGCAAGCTGGCACGCACAATTAAGTTAATTATATTCGATAGAGAACTAGTCGACATAAGTCCTCCGTCACATCTATAGGATATATTATTCCAATGCGCAGAGCCTATTGGGAATATAGGAACTACACTACATGGCGCCCAAAGTTTGGTAAGGCACTAATTTAACGTCAGATATTAGAGTAACTCAGTCGTGCTTTTCACAGAGACCCCTTTATCCCGTAAAAACTCCAATAGACGTCTGGAGTGGGTTAAAGGATAAAATATCCGCCATAACTAAGTAGGACGAAAAATCCTATGTATTAGTTTTTGGTTTTGTTCAACATTGAAGGATACAGTGTTCCAAAATATTGTGCACCTTATCTTTATTTTCTTGAAACTTGCTCTGCAAGACTTTCAACAAAATGTCATATAGCGACACCGAAAACCGTGGAGCTGCAGGAACTGCAGCCCAACCGGGTTTTGACACCACAGGGTTTAATGAAGACGACGTGGATGCTATAATCATCCCGGAAAATGTGCGGAAAGCCATAGCTATGAAGCTCATAGAAAATGGCCTATCAGCAAGAGGTGGTAGAGTCATATTTGTCATAGAGGCACATTAAGATCGGCAGACAGAGGTATTCTATTCATGGATTATCTTTCAACTCCTCCTTGCCTATTCGAGAAAGTTTCTAGTGAACTCTGAGCTAGCTGGCAAACCCAAAACTTTAAGTCTAATATCGACAGTAGTAGACCTAGTTAACGTCTGGTCTAGGCCTATACTATTGAAGGTATTATTCCAATGCGCAGAGCCTATTGGGATAATAGGAACTACACTACATGGCGCCCAACGCGTTTGGAAGGGCGATAAAACTAACGTAAGACATTTAGAGTAACTCAGTCGTGCTTTCTCACTCAGACCCCTTTTTTCCCATAATACTCCAAAGACGTCTGGAGTGGGTGAAAGGTAATATCCGCCAAACCTCGCAGGAGGAAACTCCTATGTATGGTACTTGGTTTAGTCAACGTTGAAGGATAAACCGTTCCAAAATATTGTGCATCTAATCTTTGTTTCCATAAGAAACCTGATCTGCAAACAAACAAAATAACCTTCTGTCGGTACAATGTCAGACAGTGAAGGAGAAAGAGAGGCAGTTAGATTAGCAGCTGAAATAGCAGCAGCTGATACTGCACTACAAGAAGCAGACCCGGATATAATACTCATCCCGGTCATTAAAAGGAAATCTATAACTTTAAAACTTATAGAAAATGGACTGACACCTAGAGCTGGTACAGTCATATTCGTAATTGAGGCACACGAATATCGGCAGACAGAGGTATACTATTCATGGATACATTTTCCAGCAGCAAATGCTGTAACAAAGTACTTCCACTATTACAAAGTAGAGGAACCTCCTGGAGAGTACACTCCTTTCGAGGAGGTGGAAGTACCACTTAAATTTCAAGAGCATTTGCTCTTATTTAATGGCGCCCTAAAACATAATAATCACATCACCAGGCTCGGTCCTTTAGGTAGACCAGGAGCAACGTGGCCGGTCCTAGCCGGATACACACCACATCCAGACATCAATGGGATGTCTGCAGCAGAGCTGTTAACACAGCTAAAACAATTAATAAAAATACATAGACAATTAGTCCAATATGTGATGCGGACTTCAACAATTCAGCCAGCAATTAAAATTCCACAGCTGACCCCTCACCAGGGGAACACAAATAAAATTACACCACAGAACATTCAATTATGCCTAGGTAAAGTACCAGCTAAACGGGAACAAATACCATTCTGGTTAGCACAAAAAATCACCCAAATAGAGGCTGTGTTTCCAGACACGACCCCGTTAGAAAAACACAGGATTCTGACTATCTGTCTTCCAATGGGAATCGCACCACACATTGAGGACTGTGACACTTGGGGTACAGTCTTTGCTTCCATTTACACAAAAACGCACGGTGTTCCATCCATTTCGGTAATACCAGATGTGCTAAAACAAATTCAAGACGAATATGGTTCAGAACCCGCTTTAACTCTTGGTATGAAATTACTAAAAGACTTCAAGCAGGTCTCGGCTATATTATTAGCCAACATAAAGGGAGAAGCAGCAAACGTGGCGATCCGCCAGAGGTTAAAAGAGACAGATATAGCAGACCAACCAGCTGAAATTGCCAGAATCATAGAAAAATCCTATGAGGAACTAGGTAGAGATAGTTTAGGTGGAATACCAGTAAAACCACAACTGATTGAAAGTCCTGAAAAAATATTTTTTAATAATAACTCAACATCACAAAAAAAGAGCTGGGATGGAAACAAACAATCCAATCCTAAAGAAAAGAAATTCCAGTCCAGAGGAAGGTCTCCTAGGCGAAGAGAAAAATCTCCAAACCAAAGACAAAGGTCACCCCAGAGTGACCCCTCTGGGAAAAGATATAACCTTAGAAATAGGGATAATATAAAGAAGTCTGATAGATATCAAGACATTGATACACGTCCCTCTCAATCTTTTCAGACTTCCTCGCAGAAATCGGAAAGAAGAGGACGATCAGAACAAAGAGAAGAGCACGCCAAGTCCAAAGACAAGGAACCTGCTCAGCTAAAAAAGAAATTACAATTTCCAAAAAAGAAGGTAGCCAGTATCAAGGTAGTTAACAATGCCGAGAATACTGAGGACACAACTGAAAAACGGAGAATGGGCTCAGACAATGCTAGACAGCGCAGCAGAAGTGAGCATAGCTCGCAAAGTCCTTATGAATCATCTGGAGACAGTGGACACGAATGAATATCTTCAAGTGGAAACTGCAGACACCAGAGTTAGCAAACCTCACAAAATATATGAAATAACATTACGTATAGAAGGGGATAAGACTAGAAAAATAAGGGGACTATTTTGGGATAATCTCTCCAAGGGCTATGACATCCTTCTAGCTGAAAAGGACTGGCCACCAGAATTTGTCAGGGAGTGCCCTCATGGCGAAGAAATAATTATGCCTGCCTTCTCAAATCATATCCCAATTCATAAAAAATACACACTTGCAAGAAAGTGGGCAGTAGCCCTAGCTCCTGCTTTATATAAAAATCACGTAGGATGGGATGAGGACTCTCCTCCTCACAAAATCCAGTTAAAATCACAACCTACTGCACAGAGGCAGTACCCAATTAAGCAAGAAGCTAAAAAACAGGTAAAAGAAATCCTAGATCAGCTAGAATACCAGGGGGTGATTGAAACTTGCACCTCACAAATGAACAACCCTTTGTTTCCGGTCTCCAAACCAGACAATTCATATCGTCTAGTTTTGGATTACCGACACCTTAACTCATGTTGCAAAACTTTTGCAGTGCAAAACTCGCATAGTGCTGCACTAATGAATAACATAGTGCGCAAAAAATACAAAACAACATTAGACATCTCTAATGGATTCTTTTATCAAAACATAGCACCAGAGAGCAGATATTTGTCTGCATTCTCAATAAATGGCACTCAAAAACAATTCTGTCGGTTAGCCCAGGGGTACAAGAACAGCCCAGGAGTATTCTCAGCGAGAGTAACAGAATTACTACAAACATATGACGACGAAGCATTATCGTATGTCGACGACATATACTTAACAGATGATGACTTGGAGACTCACTTGAAGAGAGTGAACACCATAATACTTGGGTTCGCAGCAGAGGGTTACAAATTCAACTTTAAAAAATCCAGAATTGCCCATCTGACAGTCCTGTTCTTAGGATATGAATTATCAAGTGAAGGCAAAAGCCTGGCTGACAATTTCCTAGAGAAATGTGCCGTACTCCAAGCACCTAGAACACTAAAAAATCTACAGTCAATCCTAGGCTTCCTAAATTTTGGAAGAACATACATTGCAAATTACGCAGAAAGGGTCAAACCCCTTTATGATCTAATAAAACCGGATTTTAAAAGAACCAATTGGACTCAAATACACACAGAAATTCTGAGATCCTTACAAACAGACATGCTAATTAAAACAAAATTAGAAACACGTGATAACACACGCAATCTTGTGATTCGAGTCATCCCAGGAAGATGCGGATTCACATACCTGACCTCTAATGAGGGAGAAAAGGTACCAATTGCATTCAAATCACACTTGTACACAGAAGCTGAAAAGAAATTCAGCATTAAAGAAAAAATTGTTCATGCAGTTCAAACCACAATAGCTAGAGAAAAAGATCAAGCTGACGGTAGACACATCACGGTCAGAACAGCAGAATCAGCCTTTGAGGCATTAACAACACCATGTAATTTACCAACAACAACATTGAATCCGGAATGGATACAATGGGTGAATTCAATCACAACGGACAAAGTATACTACTACTTTGATCCAGAACTAGAGGAACTAAAAAATCTAGAATATGAAAGAACATTCCCTCTGCCAATCGACATTCTGCCCTTACGACAATACTCTTGTGTAATCTATACAGACGGACATGCTCAACCTTCCGTTTGGGGAGAACAAGCATACAACCCAACATGTGAGATCACAAAAGAAGTGTGGCGCGGAGGTAAACTAAGACCTCTATTAACAAAAACACACTCAGTAGAAACTAATTCAGAACAACAGACTGAAATAATAGCATTGAAAATGGCGCTAGATAATGCGGATCGCGAATTCCCGACACTTATAGTGTCCGATTCATATCACTGCGTCAAATCATATAACAACGATTTGCAGACATGGATTCAAAACGGTTACAAAGATGACACAGATGCAACAACAAAGCAGAAACTGCTCTGGGAACAAATAGCTCTTTTACAAAAAGAACTACCAAAGACTCACATGACACACTCACTGAGTCATCAGCGTGATGGCGTTCACGTTGCAGGGAATTCATTGGCTGAAACAGCCACAGCGGTAGCAACTAAATCGGCTTCCGTAGCTCGAAAAAAGCGTACAGTGAAGTATATTGACGGTGAAACAGTGCTGGCGGTGGAAACGTCATCAAAAGGTGACTGCTCAGCGCTACCGATCAACTATCCACTCAATTATACATACATAATCGATGCAAACTCCGTCCCTTTTACTCGAATCCCTGGAGTGGGGGATAGAGTGATTCCAAACATGGACAGGAGAAACTTGTTAATCGCAGACGCACATATGGGCGAGGGTCTCAGACACCTCAAACTAAAAGATTCTCTGGAAGAATTACAATCAAGGTACTGGTGGCCAGGCATGAGCCTGCATCATACTATGTTTGTAAAAAACTGCCCAAACTGTAACAGGAATCGCAGTGGTGAGAGACACGGTGTAATACTGTGTCGTTTCACTCCAGAAAAACTCAACAGTAAAAAGCAAAGCGTCCGATTAACATATACAGGCTAGTTTCCACTTATAATGTAGATCACCAGCACTCGGCTGACGTCTGGACTGTTATACAAAGATTTGCGAGTCTAAATGGCATATACGCTAAGAGCATGCTACGTTCGACCATTGTTTTCACTCTAGCCCTCCAGCCTGAGGGAAACATGGCCAAATGAGCATAGCACAGCGGGAATCTTCTCACTTCCTTCCTGAGGGATACGGGATGGTGTAAAGAAAAAACCAAGGCATAAAGCAATCTATAACGGAAAGGATATTAGGTTCGGGAGCTGGGTGGGTCAAACATCTAATAAGTGTCCAACGTAGTCTAAATAACCTGCCAAGAAATTCTCTGAAGGGATTCAGTCCGTACAAATTATTATTTGGAACTAGGATGTTAATCTCTGACCTTGACAGTCAGACTTCAGTGGTAAAGGAAAAAAGCTTTGATATCAAAGATTGTTTGGCTATTTTACAGGACTTAAACGAAACAAGAAAAGACCTGAACAACATAAAGTTGAAACAGCAGCCAACAACCACTGAAGAACCACCACCTGTCCCAGCAAGACCTGTCTGGATTCCAAAAATCGGGGATCTAGTCAGAGAAAAGATCGCGGTAAAGAAGGAATTTGGGCCTTCTTACAGAAAAGCAGTTCCTGTCTTGTCTGTCAACGGAACAAGATCAGTTGTACTACCGCCGCTTGCTGGTAAAAAGGAGAACCGAGTTGTATCCATCGACCTGGTAAAACCACAATCATGTGGCCGATAACAAATAGTAGGCCAAGTGGACTCCCCATAAGTAGCAGAACATCAAGGTTTGCTACCAGTACAGAGGTACTAACAAAGAGGCTAATCACATTCGAAACGCCTACAGAAGAACAACAAGGACTATGCAACAATGCAATGGAACTTAGACCTCTGAAAACCCAAATAAAAACATTTAGCAGAGACACACCAACCTATAATGAAGTAACAAACGACTATGCAAGAAACAGTAATCCTGAAGCTATTGGAACAATTGACAGAACTGCATCCGGCTACTTCATAAACTTGGATGATTCCTCTGAAGGCTTCACTGAATCAAAAACACAGCCATCAACAAAAACCTTTAAAGATAAAGTTAAAGTACTTTTGAAACAACTGAAAGAAACATATCTAATTTCTCCATGGATCGAATTTTGGGTGGGTTTTGGTGCATTTATCCTCATACTTTGGCTCATCATGATACTTACTTTGGGACGCTTCATTGAGGGAAAGTATGCTAAAATGGACACAGCAAGTCAGAAAATCAACTTGATCCTCAAACCACACACATCTTCACACGTCGAGAAAAGAGAACTTTCTTCAGTCAACTTCACAGCCAATCCTATACCGGGTGGGGTAGCATGGGACAACACTGACTACGAAATCTATGGTCCGGTTGAAATCCTGAAATATCCACACCAAATTAAGATCTCATTGAGTGACTTTGTAAAACCAAGCTCATTTGCTGATGATTGGGACTTCGAAAGTATAAACAATATGATGTCTGACTTAGTGATGTCTGCTAAATTTACCAAACATGATTATTTGCAGGGTTCTACAAATTATGATAGTATGTACTGTTATAACCACTATGGTAACCATTTTCTACATAGATCTGCACAACCTAGAAATGTTTTAAATTATAATTAATGGGAACATTGTGCAACCCCTCCAAAAGGAAGCTCAAGAACCGTTTATGACAAATATTCATATTTTTCAGGTTTTAACATAAGTAATGCTGAAACATTTTATTTCAAATTGTCAAATAAGACATGAACGAAGACCATGATAACAAACACAAAATTGATCTATTCAGACTCATTCTTTGAACAAATGAATACCTTTGGTTTTGATTATTGGGACAAAAATGTTGAATTGAAAAGTGTTTGGGGCACAAAAGAATGGCAAGTACAGGGTATAGAATCTTTGTTTAGAGCCTGCATGATCCCAGAACAAATTATATTTTTAAATGACACTGTTCAACAAACTACCTGTCTTGGCTTAGCCAAAATCAAAGACTTAAATAAACCGTCTATTCCAAAACCAACAATGAACAACAATAGCTCTACAGATGAGGAGATAGACATAAACTATGTATTAAACCAAAACAGAACACATCCAGATTGGAAACAGTGGTTGATCTGGCCCACAGATACTAATAACTGTCAAGACAGATTCCTGAACAAAACACAGGGGTTCAAAATGACCAGGCCAGACCCTAGATATCCCCAAAGACATCACCCAGGGATAATAACCACCTACAGTGTGGGCAAATTATGCCTTCAATGGCTACAAACTTCCACACTGGCAGAAATTAAGCAACACCTAACTTTACTTACTGATGGTGCTGACTTGCGTGATTTCATTATGGGACCACGCAAACAGCGTCAAAAGCGTTTCATAGCAGCCTCTGTATATGCAGCATACAATGAGGCCTGGAAGGTTACTCAAATTGAGACAGCAGAAAGGATACGGGAAATTGACCGTATTAATTTGGAAAAATCACTTTCTGTAGTGGACAATGGGTTAATGACTCTGTCCTCCAGAATTTTTTCTTTGGACAGCATTGTGTCTTCAGCAATCGACATATTATCGCAAGACTTACTGTTATTACAACACGGTCAGTCCCAATTGCGTTCTATTGTACAGCTTGGCTGGACGTTACAAAATCTGCGTTCAGGCTATGTGCCTTGGCGTTTAATCAACACAACGTCACTTTTCAATATCTTTAACCTTACTGATAGACAAATCAGTATGGCCCAGAAGGGTGCTGATTATACAATCCTGAGCATTGAGAAACTTGAGAGATTACCAGTGACAATGTCAGAACGACCTGTCAGTGAATGGATAATACATGGGATAATTAATATTCCAATATCAACCTTCAGGTTTCAATACTGCCAAAAATATATACAGGCTGGCATGTACGAAAAGCTGGGAAAAGGGTACATTAAAACAACATGGAACTTGCCCTATTCACATGCATGTGTCAGTAATAAAGGACAGAAAGTGTTTCTTAGTGGCAATAATTGTGCAATGTCACTAAGCGGTACACTTCTGTGTAACGGAATTAGTTTGCATGGAGCCTGTGAAGGGAACTCAAATAACCTTTCATGTCACCAGCAAGGCGCACCTGCAACAGAGATTGAACTATTCTTTCAAAGACTCTATAATGGGAGTTACATTCTAATTGTAGACCGCAGATGCTGTAGTCTTATGCCCGGGACTCCTTATCTCGTAACTACGACTGCGAAGGTCAAGTGCTGTGGACACTCATTGTTCCCCAGCTCCTTTCCAGACAGGGAGGCAAGGGCATGGCCCAACTTGAAAATTACTTCTATTCGAATAGATACTTTAAGCAGAATGAAAACAGTGCTTCTTCAGACGCCGACAAGGCTCACGTCATCAAAAGAAACGTATGATCTCCAAGTCGCAAGGACGACTGCAGAGATACATTCATTGTTATCAACTAATTCCCCCATACATTTCGCAGAAATCCTGAATGAAATCTTAAATATTTCTGATACCAGTGGAGTCTCAAAGGTATTTAAGACAGTATTTTCGATGGCATTAACACCATTCAAAGCCATACTGGGTATTTTTCCAGATTTCATCCATTCGATTTTTGGCGGACTTCCCCTCATTTTGGGACTAATTGCAGGAATCCTATTCCTAGTCCTTATATTTCGTTATGGCAAACCATGTCACAGACAAAACACCTGCGACAAGGGAAGAAACAATCCTAGCCATTGGATACCGGGACCGGATATCAAAAATCCTGGGACTATCCCGGCTTAGAGACCTGAACATGACTTGGTTTCTATCCTTTCGACCAATGTGGCAACGATGTGTTTTACCTGTATTAAGGTGCCTGCTATGCGGAGAAGAATGCGTGTTAGACACCTGTCTGACGCTACAATCGGATGCGCCAATGGATGCAGAAACATTGTTGAGTCCAACAAAGGCTCATGCTTTGTGCTGCCCTCAACGGCTACCAATCCTGATGACGGCATTCGTGGAAGCTTCACCACTACGATTAAGGGGTAGTGAGGTTCAAGATGAAAGCAGCATCGATCAGGTACGACCTTCTGTCAGCAATCCAAATCAGAATGTCAATGGAGACAATCATGCGCACGAATGCATGGTTACACCTATTTCCGAGTTAGTGGAACTCTCCCAGGAAGCTGTTGACAACTTTTTCGAGAGTCTAAATGATATGATGTTCTCACCGGAACAGAAATAGAGACTTTTGAGCAAGCTCGTACACGGCGTTCCCTGAATTTGGCCTTCAACTTTAATAATACAGTCACATGAACAATTTTCCCTCCAGTTCACGGACAGCATATTTTTCAGCAGCCCCAAAATATTTTTGCATATTTTTCGGGACACTATCTTCTGCTTAAAGTAAGGACTATTCTTAGAGAACTAAAATTTCTAATTTTAGATAGTTTATAGACATTAGCTGCCCGCTGGTATGTTCATAAATATTTTATTCTGTGATGAAATGGTCTCGAACTTTTTTCTGTATTAAGAGCCATTTCATGTGTAAATTTTCATATACCAAATAGCAATAATGTATACAAATGCGTGATTACTTTAGCATTTTCCTACAGCTTGAGTGCATACTATACATATGACTGCATTTTTTCCGTATATTTGATAATTTCGAAATGCATTTATGTATTTTGGGGTGGTAAGGTATACAGGATACTCTACAGTATGTTTTACTATGCATAGATTAGTAAATATGTCCATAGTTAGCGTAGAGTGGGTGTGATGTATTCCTATAGGTTCTGTATCGATCCCCCTATTCCTGACCCTATTCTGGTTAGCAAACTAACAAGTTAACTAGCAGCCATCCCCTGAGGCAGAAAACCCCCATGATGCAGGAACCGTTATCTGATAAAGCCACACTACGGCACAGGAACGTGTTATCTGATTAGGTCATAACGCTTGCCATCTAATTAGACAAGCGATATTCCTCCAGCCCCTGATAAGGCATACGGAGTTCTCAAAACAAATCAAACCTATGACACCTTGGGAAAAACCCTGCGGCCATTGTTTTGATTTCACCGAGAACTTCAGCAAAAGAATATGCTAACGACCTGGTCGTATGACATCCTTATTGACGTATCTATGTCCATCCTTACGTCAATCTCGGCACCTTAAAGGTATAAATATTACCAATACTGCCCTATGCAAACACACGCGGTGGTGACGAGAACGGAGCAGCCAGACTTGCCGAAGCCCAGAGCAGACCCCGCTGGCGCAGCCCCGCCTTCCTGACGCGCTGAGAACGAGACGCTGCCTATTTCTCCTGCCGAGAAATCCAGCTCCGGCGCTTCCGGGTAGCCCTCGCAGGCAGCCTGGAATATAGAGACCAGAGACGAGAGATACCATCCCTCATCCATCCTAGATTCCAGGTACAGAACTGAATAACCCCTCACAGAGAATTCTTTAGTCAGTCACTTGGCAAAACAAACTTAACTTAAACTGTAACTTTCTATTCCCGCCCACGTATTAGGCTTAGGTCAGGTACGCGGGGTAGGCGTAGCTAGAAACACCAGTTGAGTACGATTAACCAAATGTATATGTGTATGTAATATATTTTATTCATTTTAAACCTTCATATGGCTTAGAAACCATATCAATGTTTTTACAGTATTATTTTATACTTCTGCTTTTAATGTATGCACTTTACTTAACCATAAGTATTGCAATAATATCGATCCATTTCTCTTGTATGAGAAAAGAGACTGATCAATAAATAACATCTTTTATTGAACACGCCCGTCTCTTCCTTTTCTCTACAAACTGATGAGACTAAGAATGCACGTACTGACTGAGTAAAATAAATTGCCTTTTGTTCACACGACTCTCGAGACACACTCTTGATTAGGGGAGAGCAAAGTTGTCATGTTCTATGGTTGTCAGAAACTAAATCCCTTCTTGTCTATCCAGGGAGGTTCAACTCCTCCTTGCCTATTCGAGAAAGTTTCTAGTGAACTCTGAGCTAGCTGGCAAACCCAAAACTTTAAGTCTAATATCGACAGTAGTAGACCTAGTTAACGTCTGGTCTAGGCCTATACTATTGAAGGTATTATTCCAATGCGCAGAGCCTATTGGGATAATAGGAACTACACTACACTTTGAATTGCCAATAGTGTTTTCTATACTGGTATAGAGATACATAGACGCTTGTTTTAGCCATCAGTATAGTTGTACATAGAAGTTCTTACTGGTCAACAGTGTCAAAGTTACTTTTGTACTCTTGGGTGAGTTGATTATGCCTCTTGGTCTCTATAATTTAGGCCATGTTCAAGAGAGGGTAATCCTAGTGCAGCCTGTGAATTTTTATTTTTAGCAAGTAGTTTAGTCAGTCCTGGGATTGTTGTGTCAGCTATTTTTTCCCACTCCTATAATAGATGATATATATGTTTCGGATCACATCAAGGGATGGTCGCGATTGGTTCAAGATGTTATTCCATGGAATATACTTAGACAGAGGATCTTTCTCTTGCATAGTTTTGTTTGAAGAGCTATGAACTCATGGGACACTTGCTGTATTTGTACCTAGATATTATTGTCTATTTGAACAAAATGGTTAAGATAGCCTCTTCCTTCCATTACTGATCCCTTGGGATTTCATCTTTCAAACTTGTGATGGATGTATGCAGCATAACGATTCACTAATGCTATTTTTGGAGGAGTTGTGCTTTTATATTCTGATTTCCAAGTGTTGTCTCTAGAACTGTCCATCTCAGGTCGTTAGGTGTGCAGAGAAGCGTGGCTCAGTGGTTAGAGGTGGCAGACCCGGAAGCTGAGATCAGCCGTGGACCAGGGTTCGATTTCCCGCCTCGGCGGGTCTCGGGCTCAAAAATTCCACGGACTCGACAATTCTCGCTCCGGTGCCTACTTGACTCACGGGGTCACACTCTGCGACTCTGGGCAATAGCTTGCTTAATCTCCACTACGGCCCCTCGCGGCGGGATGCCTGGCTTTCACCTTGTGAATACCCTGCCGGGGTATCTCACAGGGGAATACCAGGACGGGTTCCCTAAGCAAGCACCTTGAGAACCCTGGGTGATTCGTGCGCTATATAAATCGAAATACATTTACATTTACATTTTTCCAGGAAATGTACGGTGAGTTTAGTGGTTATACATTTGTATTGAATGGTGCTCCTGTGTTCACTGATGCATACTTTTACTAGTCTAGTGGTCATTCTGTTGTGTACCATTTTAGGACCCTATTGTAATTCTCCCATTTCATGCCCTCATATAGGTATAAATCGACATATCCTTATATAGGCATAGAAATCATAACCATATTTAGACATAGCTCATGCATTCCAAATACGGCAGGGCTACTTCTACTAGTTCCGAAAATCTACAACGATTTCTTGGAAAACTCGGCTTCAGCAGCTAGGGACTTCCCCTTGCTCGAGAACTGACTTGTCCAAGAACTCATGGAGTTTTCAAAGAACTGAGACTCTTCGATGACGTTATTATGTCCACCTTTACGTCAAACTCGGCACCTTTAAGGTATAAATATGCCCACACTTGCCCTAGCAAACATGCGGTGGTTTGGAGCAGTTCGACTATCTACTTGCCCGACGCGCCCTGCTACTGCAAGTGCCGAAGGAGGCCGACCCTCCAGCAGATGCACTGAGAGAGACGCTGTCTTTTCTCCTGCCGAGAAATCCAGCTCCAGTGTTTCCAAGCTATCCTTGCGGGTTGTTGGGAAATCGAGCCCTGATCCTGACCTTCTTCATTCCAAATCAAGGTACGGAGCTGATAAGACCCTAAGAGAAAACGTGGACAGATTCTTGGCGAAAGAATACTACATTTATGCTACACCTCACTTACTTCTTCCCTCGTACTAAGCTTAGGTTAGGTACATCAGGGTAGGTGTATTTTAGAAGCACCAGTTGAGTACTTTTTAGCCTCTGGTTTTTATGTATGTATTTATCTATGGTTTAGGAACCACACAATGCTCTTACAGTATTATTTTATTCTACTCTTTTTACTGTATGCATTATATTTTGTAACCAGTCTTACCATTGTAGCATTTCATTTCTTATGCTTGAGAAAGAAGACTGTTCAATAAATCCTTTTATTGAAAATGCCTGTCTATCTATTTCTCTGCACCTCTGGTGAAACGAAGCATGCACGATTGACTGAGTGAAATATCTATCTATTGTTTCCACGACTCTGAAGATCAGTTTATTCTTGGGGAAACAAAGTTGTCATGTTTATGCGGTTGTCAGAAACTAATCCATTCTTGTGAACTCAAGAAAGTTTCTAGTGACCTCCGAGCAAGCTGGCACGCACAATTAAGTTAATTATATTCGATAGAGAACTAGTCGACATAAGTCCTCCGTCACATCTATAGGATATATTATTCCAATGCGCAGAGCCTATTGGGAATATAGGAACTACACTACATGGCGCCCAAAGTTTGGTAAGGCACTAATTTAACGTCAGATATTAGAGTAACTCAGTCGTGCTTTTCACAGAGACCCCTTTATCCCGTAAAAACTCCAATAGACGTCTGGAGTGGGTTAAAGGATAAAATATCCGCCATAACTAAGTAGGACGAAAAATCCTATGTATTAGTTTTTGGTTTTGTTCAACATTGAAGGATACAGTGTTCCAAAATATTGTGCACCTTATCTTTATTTTCTTGAAACTTGCTCTGCAAGACTTTCAACAAAATGTCATATAGCGACACCGAAAACCGTGGAGCTGCAGGAACTGCAGCCCAACCGGGTTTTGACACCACAGGGTTTAATGAAGACGACGTGGATGCTATAATCATCCCGGAAAATGTGCGGAAAGCCATAGCTATGAAGCTCATAGAAAATGGCCTATCAGCAAGAGGTGGTAGAGTCATATTTGTCATAGAGGCACATTAAGATCGGCAGACAGAGGTATTCTATTCATGGATTATCTTTCCACAAGCAAATCCAACAACACATGTGTTTCACTTCTACAAGAAGGAGGAACCTCCAGCGGAATACGCTCCTTTCGAGAACGTTTAAATTCCATTAACATACCAAGAGCATCAGCTCTGGTTTAAAGGCGCCCTACAACATCAAAATCACATTACCAGGCTCGGTCCACTAGGTAGACCAGGAACAACATGGCCGGTACTCGCTAGCTATACACCACATCCTGCTATAGAACAAATGACAGGTCCAGAACTGTTAGCTCAGCTAAAACAATGAATTAAAATACATAGACAATTGGTACAATATGTCATGCGGACTTTAACAGTCCAACCTGCTATAAGAATTCAACAGCACACCCCTCATCAGGGGAACACAAACAAAATTAGACCACAGACTATACAATCAGTCATTGGTAAATTGCCCGCAAAAAGGGAACAAATTTTGTTCTGGTTAGCTCAAACAATTACTCAAATAGAGGCAGTATTTCCGGATAGTACACCTCATGAGAAACACAGGATTTTAACAATCTATTTACCAATGGGGATCGCACCACACGTGGAAGACTGTGACACTTGGGGTACAGTCTTTGCTTCAATCTACACAAAAACACAAATTGAGTTCCGTCTATGGCGGTAATACCTGATGTCCTGAAACAGATTCAAAATGAATACGGACCAGAACCTACCTTGAATCTTAGTATGAAATTACTAAAAGATTACAAACAGGTCTCAGCTATCTTATTAGCTAACATCAAAGGTGAAGCAGCATCCGTGGCAATCCGCCAAAAATTAAAAGAACTTGATATTACTGAGGGGATAAGATCAAGTGGATTGGCAAACTTAAGCAGTTGGCAATAGAGATCGGGTTCGGAGAGGCTTGGGCAACCCAGAACGTGCCAGCCAAACAAACCATCAAGAAGGCATACTGGGAATGGATGAAAGGGGTGGAGGCACGTAAATCTAATTGGGGCACTCTCACTGAACAGTTCCTTGAGCACAAGCCGGCCGTTAAATTTGAGCACCACTTTGACTTTATCCAATCTCCTCGGGATAGATTGCTCTACACGAAATTCAGGCTAGGAACGCTCCCACTTAATGAATTGGTAGCGGGTTGGAGGAATCACAGCTTGGCTTCTGTGAGCTGCCCGGGGTGCTATGCGCCATCAGAGTCGCTTCCCCATTTCCTCTTTGCATGTCCCGCCTATAGAGCTGCCAGGAGGAAATGGTTGAAACCTATATGTAAAAACTTGGGGTTTACTGACTACAGGTTAGCATTAAGTGTGTTTAAAGCAGATACCTCCTCCCCCAGCATTATCTGTGCTGTAGCAAAATATTTGGGCAGTGCTTGGCTGATTCGTATAAAGCTCAGTAAAAGCGAGAGTCCGTAGGGAGAAAATACTGCCTTTTTTATGTCAACTGTAAATATCTTCTGTTTTATTGTATATACTGTATAATTTGCTCTTTTTAAAACGGTTTTTTATAGCATTCTTTTTAAATTGTTAATTGTTGTTTGAATTGTTGAAATCTGCTATTTTCAAAAATATCTGTCTATGCTTTTATGATATTTTATATCGAATAAAGTACATACAACGATATTACTGAGCAACTGTATAAACTTGCAAGAATAATTGAGAAATCCTATGAAGAACTAGGAAGAGATCGTTTGGGTGGGAAACCAGTAAAACCTGAACTGACAGAAAATCCTGAAAAAGTTTTTATCAAAAACAATCTCACTACACCTAAAAAGAAGTGGGAAAATAGTAGACAGTCACTTCCTAAAGAGACACGTTCTCAATCCAGAGGTAGATCTCCTCAAAAGAAGCACTCTGAAAAGAGGTATATCCCTTAGAAATAGGGATAATTTAAGAAAACATGATAGATATCAAGATACTGATACACGTTCCTCTCGTACCTTTCAGACTTCCTCACAGAAATCCGAAAGAAGAGGACAATCAGAACACAAAGAAGAACGTGTGAAGTCCAAGGACGATCAACACGTTCCAAAAAAATAAGAAAACTCAATTCACCAAAAAGAAGGTAGCAAGTATTAAAATCAGACATGCTGAGGATCTTGAGGACCCAACTCAAGAACGGGGAGTGGGCCCAGACAATGCTAGACAGTGCAGCAGAGGCCACCATAGCTCGCAGGATCCTGAAGGATCAGCTGGAGACAGTGGATCTGAATGAATGCATTCAAGTTGAAACTGCAGATACCAGGGTTAGTGTACCACACAAGTTATATGAAGTCACACTCCGAATAGAGGGGGACATAACTAGGAAAATAAAAGCACTCTTTTGGGAAAAACTATCAAAGGGTTATGACAGTCTTCTGGCTGAAAAAGACTGGCCACCTGAATTTGTCAGGGAGTGCTCACATGGCGAAGAGATCATTATGCCAGCCTTCTCAAATCATATTCCTATTCATAAAAAATACACTTATGCCAGGAAATGGGCTGTGGCTCAGGCTCCAGCATTATATAAAAATCATGTGGGATGGGATGAGGACTCTCCTCACCATAAGATCCAGTTAAAAAATCAACCGACTGCTCCGAGGCAGTATCCAGTTAAGCAGGAAGCTAAAAAACAGGGCAGGGAGAGCTTAGATCAACTTGAATACCAAGGGGTGATTGAAACATGCACTACGTCCATGAGCAATCCTTTGTTTCCTGTCTCCAAACCAGACAATACATATCGTCTAGTCTTGGATTACAGACATTTAAACTTCTGCTGCAAAACATGTGCAGTACAAAATTCACACAGTGCAGCACTGATGAATAACATCGTTCGCAAAAAATACAAAACAACATTAGATATTTCAAACGGTTTCTTCTGTCAAAACATTGCACCTGAAAGCAGGTACTTGACTGCTTTCTCAATAATGGGGACACAACGCCACTTTTGTCGTCTCCCCCAGGGATTCAAGAACAGTCCTGGATTATTTTCAGCCAGAGTAACAGAGTTACTACAAACGTATGATGATGAGGCATTATCTTATGTCGATGACATCTATCTTACAGATGGTGATTTGGACAGGCACTTGACCAGGGTGAACACCATAATACTTGGATTCGCCTCTGAAGGGTATAAATTCAACTTTAAAAAATCAAGAATTTCCCGCCTCAACGTCCTATTCTCAGGATATGAACTTTCAAGTGAAGGCAAAAGCCTGGCAGCTAACTTTTTGGAAAAATGTGCACTGCTCCAACCTCCAAAAACGCTGAAAAACTTACAGTCAGTTCTAGGATTCCTGAATTTCGGAAGAACTTACATTCTAAACTACGCAGAGAGGGTTAAACCTCTCTACAAATTAATCAAACCTGATTTCAAACAAACTAATTGGACACAAAATCACACAGAAATTTTGCGTTCAGTGTAAACAGACATGTTAGCAACAAAACATTTACAAACTCGCAACAACGTACGCAACTTTGTAATCTGAATCATCCCAGGAAGATGCGGATTCACATACCTAACCTTTAATGAAGGTGAAAAGGTACCAATAGCTTACAAATCACACTTGTACACATAAGCTGAAATGAAATTCACTTCAACTGAAAAAATTCTGACAGCGGTTCAAACTGCAGTGGCAAGAAAAAGAGCACTTGTGCAGGGAAAACGCATAAAAATTGTTACTCCTGTACCTGCCTTGGAGGCAGTGACAAAAGCAAGCATTCCGAATGCAAAAGCCTTACATCCAAGATGGATACAATGGGTTAATTTTCTTACTGCGACAGACATTGAATACGTTTTTGATCCGTACTTGAAGACACAAGAATTTCTCCAATATGAACAAGAATGTCCTCTGCCCACTGAAATTCTGCCTCTAGAACATTATGGCTGTATAATATATACAGATGGATCAGCACAGCTTGCAATTGGGGGAAAACAAGTGTATAGTGCAGCGTGCGCGTTTGTTAAAGGTCGCTGGCGCGATGGTAAATTCAGACCTATGGTCACAAAAACTCAATCACTAGGAGACTGTACAGCTCAGCGAGCTGAACTCCAACCTTTTAAGATGGCGCTGGAAAATACCCATCGCAAATTCCCCACACTCATAGTGTGCGATTCGTATTACTGCGTCCAGTCTTACAATGAATATCTGCAGAACTGGGTTCAAAATGGTTTTAAAGACACAAAAGGTGGCACAATCAAGCATAAAATGCTTTGGGAACAAGTAGTTCAGAAAGAGCTACAAAAGACTCATGTGATCCATACACTGAGTCATCAGCGTGATGGCGTTCACGTTTAAGGGAATTCATTGGCTAATGAAGCCGCGAAGGCAGCTGTGCAAACGGCTTCCGTAGCTGCAATCACTCGTTCAAAAACAAAAATAGACAGCGAAATAATGTAAGCTGTCACTGCTTCAATAAAAGACAGTGGTAAAACATTACCAAAAGGCTTTCCACTCAAGTACTCATATATAACTGATGCAAATAAGGTTCTGTTTGCTCGAATCCCTGGAGTGGGGGATAGAGTAATCCCAAACATGGAACATAGATTAGAACTAACTTTAGCAGCACATGAAGGGCTTGCCTCTGCACACGTAGGTGTTCCTGTGACAGTTTCATTATTAAAACAGCGATACTGGTGGCCGCGCATGAGGAAACAGACCAGAAACTATGTTTTGGAATGTGAAATCTGCCAGAAAACTAAAGTTTCAACAGTGAAACGCCCGGCGCAGACGTCCCTTCTAATTTCAGATAAACCATTAGCATGTGTTTACCTGGACCACTGCGGTCCCCTTCAGAGGGACGGTAACTATAAATACATCATGGTCGCAGTGGATTCTGGCACAAGATCCATTTGGATGTGGCCTCAGCACTCGGCTGACGCCCGAACTGTTATAAAAGATTTACGAGTCTTTATCGGCACATACGCAATCGGCACGCTACATTCTGACCAGGATCCTGCGTTTAGCTCTAGGGCTTACAAGGAGGCCATGGCCAGCTTGGGCGTTGCATTGCGGTTTTTGAGTCCATTCCATCTTGAGGGAAATTCGGTTGTGGTTAGAAAAAAGCATGACATAAAGCAATCTATAACAGCTAGGGTATTAGGTTCGGGTGATGGGCGGGTCAAATATCTAATAAGTGTCCACCGTAGTCTTAATAACCTGTCAAGAAATTCTCTGGGTGGAATCACTCCATATGAAATCCTTTTTGGTACTAGAATGCTGGTTGTAGACCTCGATCGTCATACTTCAGTGGTGGAACAAAAACCCTTTGATATCAAAGATCGTTTGGCTGTTTTACAGGACTTAAATGAAACAAGAAGTCTAAGCAACACCAGCGAAAAGCCAACGACCACTGAAGAAATACCACTTGTCCCAGCAAGACCTGTCTGGATTCCAAAGATTGGGGATCTGGTCAGAGAAAAAATTGCGGACAAGAATTAATTTGGGCCTTTTTCCAGAAAACCACTACCTGTACTAGCAGTCCACGGATCAAGAATAGTGTTACTGCCGCCCCTTGCTGGAAGAAAGGAGAACCGGTCTGTATCAATTGACCTGGTAAAACCAAATCATGTGGCCGATAATAAGTAGTAGGCCCAGTGGACTCCCAACATGTAGCAGACGACCAAATCTTGCTGCTATCCAAGAGGTTCAAACTGAAAGACTCATCACGTTTGAAGATTCTGCAGTAAGAAAAGAAGGACTATGCAATGAAGGCATGGAACGTGTGCCTCTTGAAACCCAAATAACAGTTCGTCAAGACACTCCTGTCTACAATGATGTAGCATCTGACTATACAAATATGTCAAGGGAACAAGCAGTTCCAGCGATTTCAAATAATCCGATGCAATACCAACAATTGACAGAACTGCCTCTGGCTATTACATCAACTTCGATACCTTTTCTGAGGATCCCAGTGAACCTGAAACAGCACAGACAAACAAAACTTTCAAAGAACAATTAAGGGAACTTGGTCAAAAGCTTGCAAATACATATCTGGTTTCACCATGGGTTGAGTTTTGGGTTTGGGTTAGGTGCATTTTATCTCCTGCTATGGATCATTCTTGTTTCAAGTTTGGGAAGGCTGATAGATGGAAAACACATTAAAATAGATACAGCAAGTAAGAACATCAACTTGCTCCTGAAACCACACGAATCATCTCATTGTGAACAACGAGACCTGTAGTTAGTGAACATCACAGCGGTTCCTCTACCTGGTGGAATGGCATGGGATAGAACTGATTATGACATTTATGGCCCTGTCGAGCTGATGAAAATTCCACACCAATTTAAGGTTTCCTTGAGTGATTTTGTTTCACCTAGTACATTTTCTGATGGTTGGGACTTTGAAACTGTTAATAACATGATGACAGATTTAGAAATGTCAGCGAAATTTGCAAAACATGAATACTTAGAAGGTTCATCAAATTATGAAGAAATGTATTGTTTAAATCATTTTGGTCATCATTATTTGCACAAATCTGCAAACCCCAGAAATGTTTTAACTTATAATCAATGGGAACATTGTTCAACACCTCCAAAAGGTAGCTCTTAAACATTCTATAGAAAATGTCCATATTTTACAGGTTCTAATGTCACAAACCCAGAAAGTTTTTACTTCAAAAATGTTAATAAGACAGGCATGAAAAGTATGTTGAGAAATACTAAACAGATTTATTCTGCGGCCTTTTATGCTCAATTATCCACAATAGGCTTTAACTTTTGGAAAGAAAACATTGAGACAAAAACTGTTTGGGGCACAAAAGACTGTCAGGTACAAGGTTTAGAAGCATTATTCAGAGCCTGCATCATACCAGCACAAATAATGTTCTTAAATGAAACTGTTCAACAGACATCTTGTCTTGGCCTGGCTAAGATAAAAGATTTAAACAAACCGTCCATACCTAAGCCCACACCTGACAGTAATTTAACTTCAGATGAGGAGGTAGACATAAATTATATTCTTCTACAAAACAGAACAAATACTGAATGGAAAAAATGGTTAATCTAGCCTACAGACACGAATATCTGTCAAGATAGATTCCTGAACAAGACACAAGGGTTTCCAGTAACACGGCCAGATCCAAGATATATCCAGAGACAACATCCAGGGATAATAACAACTTACAGTGTAGGGAAACTGTCTCGAATGGTTACAAAAATCTACACTTCAGGAGATAAAACAACACTTAACTTTACTTAAAGATGGCGTTGATTTACGAGAATTCTTACTTGGTCCTCGCAAACCACGTCATAAACGTTTCATATACGCCGGTATATACGCTGCTTACAATGAAGCATGGAAAGTCATGCAAATGGAATACGAGAAATTGATCGTATTAATTTAAAGAAAGCACTCTCTGTAGTTGACAATGAGTTAACAACTCTGTCGTCCAGAATTTATTCTTTGGACATCATTGTATCGTCTGCCATAGACATAATGGAACAGGACTTGCTAATGTTACAACATGGCCAGTCTCAATTACGTTCTATAATGCTGTTAGGCTGGACGTTACAAAACCTTCGTTCTGGCTATGTGCCTTGGCGTCTAATCAACACTACGCCATTGTTTACTGTATTTAACCTTACAGATAAACAAATGTCTTTGGCACAGAGGGGATCAGACTATATGGTGCTGAGCATAGAAAAACTGGAGAGATTACCATTGACCGTTTCTAAGAGACCATCAGTTGAATGGATAATACATGACACCATCACGATACCAGTGACGATTTTCCAGTTTAAATTTTGCTTAAAACATATACCAGCAGGCCTGTATGAAAGGTTGGGTAAAGAATACATAAATTCGACCTGGGATTTACCATACACACACAAATGTTGGAGTGAGGAAAAGGAGGTATTTCTTAGTGGAAAAAACTGTAAAACCACACTAAGCGGTACACTTCTGTGTCAAGGCATTAATTTACATGGAGCCTGTGAGGGTTCTTCAAACAACTTATCATGCCACCTGCAGGGTTCCCAACAGCGGTGATAGACCGGATGGGGAGTCGCCACTATGGCCTTCACTGAACATCTCTTCTATACAAATTGATACTTTAAGCAGAATGAAAGCCATTCTTATGAAAAAAACTGTGCCACTGACCTCGTCCACAGAGACATATGATCTGCAAGTTGCAAGGACTTCTGCAGAGATACATGCCCTATTATCAACAAGCTGCCCAGTACATTTCGCAGAAATGTTAGGCCGTATCTTAAACATGTCTGATACCAGCGGTATTGTACATCTATTTAAGATGATTTTTTCGGGACTGTTAGCACCCTTTGAAGCAGTCCTGGGCATTTTTCCTAACTTCGTGCACTCTGTGTTCTTGGGACTCGTAGTAGGGATCCTATTTGTATTCCTCCTGCTCCGTTATGGCAAATCCGGCCACCAGCGATACCCAAATTACCATGGAGAATGCTCTCCTGGCCATGCAGTATCGTGACAGAATAACAAAGATCCTTGGCTTGGCTCGTTTGAGAGATCTCAATACCACATGGTTCCTGTCATTTAAACCAATCTGGCAAGATTGCATCTTACCTGTTCTTTGTGGAGAGGAATGCGCGTTAGATGTCTGTCTAACACTTCCATCAGCAATGCCAACAGATGTTGACGCTTTACTGAGTCCGGTAATGGCTCATGTATTGTGTTGCCCCCAACGGCTACCAATCCTGATGACGGCATTCATTGAGATCTCACCGGCAATTCCAGCTGAAGGTGTGATACGCGGACCAACAGGCACACAGGTACCATCAACTACGAACATTACTAACGCGACTGACGCTGACGGCGATGTTTCACATCTGTGTACAATTGATCTTCTTAATGAAGTGGTTCAACTTTCATCTACTGTGATAGACGATTTCTTTGCCAGCCTTGACAACTTAATGTTTTCTCCAGATACCGAGAATAACTTTTGAAGTTAGCACACAGCGTTCTTTTTGAAATCTGAAGTTCGACCTTCACCTTTTTCGACACAGAAAACTTCTGAACTCTAATTTTTTTCCAAAACACAATGAACTTTGGCATAAAGCAATCTGCTTAAAGTAGAACTATTCTTAGAGAACAAGAATTCTTTGAATACTTCCTAGAAACAATATTGACCTAATCGACAAACCGAAAACCACTTGTATATTATGCTATGGGATGGTCTCAATTTTTCTTCTGTAACTAAGAGCCATTTCATAAATGTAATTTCATGATTCATTTAGTTAGCATTTCTAATATCATATCATATGCTTACAATGAAATCATTGCTTTTAAATGCGTTCAGTACAAATGCTCATTTTTTGTATGCGAACATTTCAAATGCATTTTATATGTATTTTTGGGTGGGATTGTAAACACATGCTCTAGATTATATGTTTTAGTGCTTGATATTAGGTGAACATGATAACGTGGAGTGGGTGTTGTGTACCATTTTAGGACCCTATTGTAATTCTCCTGATTCATGCCCTTATATAGGTATAAATCACCATATCCTCACATAGGCATAGAAATCATAACCATATTTAGACTTAGCTCATGCAGTCCAAATATGGCAGGGCTACTTCCACTAGTTCCGAAAATCTACAACGATTTCTTGGAAAACTTGGCTTCAGCAGCTAGGGACTTCCCCTTGCTCGAGAACTGACTTGTCCTAGAACTCATGGAGTTTTCAAAGAACTGAGACTCTTTGATGATGTTATTATGTCCACCTTTACATCAAACTCAGCACCTTCAAGGTATAAATATGCCCACACTTGCCCTAGCAAACACACAGTGGTTTGGAGCAGTTCGACTATCTACTTGTCCGACGCGCCCTGCTACTGCAAGTGCCGAAGGAAGCCGACCCTCCAGCAGAAGCACTGAGAGAGACGCTGTCTTTTCTCCTGCCGAGAAATCCAGCTCCAGTGTTTCCAAGCTATCCTTGCGGGTTGTTGGGAAATCGAGTCCTGATCCTGACCTTCTTCATTCCAAATCAAGGTACGGAGCTGATAAGACCGTAAGAAAAATCTTGGACAGATTCTTGGCGAAAGAATACTACATTTATGCTACACCTCACCTACTTCTTCCCTCGTACTAAGCTTAGGTTAGGTACAACGGGGTAGGTGTATTTTAGAAGCACCAGTTGAGTACTTTTTAGCCACTGTTTTTTATGTATGTATTTATCTATGGTTTAGGAACCATACAATGCTCTTACAGTATTATTTTATTCTACTCTTTTTACTGTATGCATTATATTTTGTAACCAGTCTTACCAGTGTAGCATTTCATTTCTTATGCTTGAGAAAGAAGACTGTTCAATAAATCCTTTTATTGAAAACGCCTGTCTATCTATTTCTCTGCACCTCTGGTGAAACGAAGCATGCACGATTGACTGAGTGAAATATCTATCTATTGTTTCCACGACTCTGAAGATCAGTTTATTCTTGGGGAAACAAAGTTGTCATGTTTATGCGGTTGTCGGAAACTAATCCCTTCTTGTGAACTCGAGAAAGTTCCTAGTGACCTCTGAGCTAGCTGGCACTCACAATTAAGTTTAATATATTCGATAGAGACCTAGTCGACGTAAGTCCTACGTCACACCTACAGGATAAAATATTCCAATGCACAGAGCCTATTGGGAATATAGGAACTACACTACAATTCCAGCATAACCTATCCACATAAGCATGGGATCAAATAGATGCAGTTTGGTGAATTGCAATTTGTGTATCCATCTCACTCCATGATTTGTTGAGGCCCAAATACTTGTGCTTGTTTAGTGGGGTGACATATTTTTCAGTACTGACATGGGAAATTCCCATTGATCAGGTTCTGGTCACAGATTCAGAATATTTCAAGTTTCTGAGGCCTAGTGTGAGCTTACAGGCCCCTTTAACTCTGTGATCTTTTGAAAGCGTATAATGGTCATCTTTCCTGTGTTGAGTGTTTTCCAATTTCTAGTGATAATTTTCTTGACATTATTTGAGATTGGCATGTATGTTGTGACACAGGTTCATCTTTTTTGGGGTAGAAAACTCGTGATCTTCAATAGAGCTTCACAATTGTTGTTTCTTGCTCTTATTTTTTACCTTTGCATGACTTTTTGGGGACATTCTCTCACTCGAAATGCGACTGCCAGAACGTCTGCATATTGGTTGTAGTCTGTGACATTTCTAGAAATCCTAGGAAGTTGGAGAAGTTTGTAGTGGGATCTTCAATATAAGGTAATTCCACACGATTCCAGATGAAGTTGAAGAGTCATTTATTTGAGCATCCACCATCTGAAGACCAGCAGTGTAACTGAAGCTGTGCTGATCTTCAGAATATGGAACAAGAAACAACATTCAAATAGATACAGAATATGTACAAGGATGCACTGCATGAGACATTCCATAATGGAACGAATATAGAACATTCTAACACTAATACAATCTATCATAATACTACACATCCCCTTTCTTTATAAACTAAAAGGAATGAACTGATAAAGACACATTTTTTGAGCATCCACCTTCTGAAGATCAGCAGTGTAACTGAAGCTGTGCTGATCTTCAGAATATGGAACAAGCAACAACATTCAAATAGATACAGAATATTTCAAGGATACACTGCATTAGACATTCCATAATGGAACCAATAAAGAACATTCTAACACTAATACAATCTATCATAATACTACAATGTTGCCTGTAAGGGAGGATTTCCCAGAGGGCCAGTAGATGATGACTATCAAACTATTGGAGGCTGTTGGGATCTGAAGATTTCTAGTGGGTCTTCATAGCCATTCTTCAGTTTTAAGTGCAGATTTCTAAATCAAGGAACATCTTCTGATACTAGGGATGCAAATATGAGATAAGGGTCTAAGCCATTAATCCACACCAGATTACCAGAATGTCATCTATGTACCTTCGCCTATATGGTCTTTGCAGGGAATGTCATCTGCATATATGAACTTAGTTTCAAAGTGGTGCATGTACAGGCAAGCCAGACTGGGATTAAAGGTACTCCCTGTGGATGTACCTTGTATTTGGATGTATAGGGTGTCTTCATAACTGAAGAATTTTCTTTTTAAAACCAGTTGAGCACGGGACATTACCTGTACCCCAGCAATATCGTCACACAGTTCACTTTACTACAACATTCTCTCAATTTTGCAGTGGCGTAGCTAGGCTGGGCGGTCCGCTTTTTGGGGGTTGGCAGGGACCCACGAGCGCAAGGTAAATTTTGCTGTTTCTTTAATCTCTCTTGTTGTACACATCCGCCTTACCCGCACATCTTGGTCTTTAGCCCGCACAACCTCCCTTACGGCACAGGGCGGCAAAGTAAAGGAATCGCTTCAGACGTCTAAAGCCCTAGCTACGCCACTGCAAAGAAGCAGCAATTTGTGGCAAGGCATAGCCTGATTCTTGACCTCTATCTTTGAATGTACACCCAATGTAACACGCTAAAAACTACATTTAAAGGTATCTTGATTGCTGGTTCACCTTCTGAACACCAGCATGATTATTTTGAAGGTGCTGCACCACCCATATGTCAAACAGCATTGCATTCAGCTGTCCCTTTTCTCTTTCATTGATTATTTGCTTTAAAAGCTACCCACAGTACAACTTAGCATCTGATTATTGATCATTTACTATACCTAGGACTTTGATGTTGTTGTTTTTCTTTCCTCAGATACCATACGTTGTTGCGTTATGTATGGGAATTTGTAAAGCACTCAATTCAACACCAAGGTGGTCTCCTGGTTTTAGAAAAAGAGATCACAGACAAATTAAATTAGAACACTGAAGTAGGACAATAGAAGCAAAGTGTTAGGCCTAGTACCAGGACTGCTGAAAATGTAGCATTTCAGCTTGCTTTTGAAATTTTGAAAATGAGTGTGGTCTCATTTCCTTTTAAGGAATGTGAAATGGGACTCCTCTCTATGATGGCGTATACCGAGGTAGATGGACCGGACCCATTTCACAAGCTTGTATTTGGTGACAGCAAGGGTATATTTTTTTTATTCAGACAGCATTGTTACTACGCTGTGAGTTTTATACTGAATCCACTCTCAAGTTGGTTATCCATGTGATATTCAGCTGACAGGTGTAATGTTCTCGGCAGTTCAGTGTGAGAAATGTGTGTGCAGCCACATTTTACAAATGCAGATTCTATGAGGTGCCCAGGTAAACACTATTTGCATGGTCCAGACAGGGCATTACAGTTGCCAGGACGGCTTGGATTCTCTGAAGTAGTTGAACCTTTTTTTTGGGCAAAGAAAGTGTTAGAGATTGTGGTCTCTAGTGGGCAGAGGTAGGGACCCTTCCATCTAGTCAGGGTAAGGGAATTACACTTCTAAAATAACCCCTGCTCACCCCCTTGGTAGCTTGGCATGAGTAGTCAGGCTTATCTCAGAGGTAATGTGTAAAACATTTACACATAACACACAGTAATACAGTGGAAACACTACAAAAGGACAACAAACCAGTTTTAGAAAAATAGCCAATATTTATCTGTGTAAAACAAGACCAAAACAATAAAAAAAATCCATCATACAGTAATCAAAATATGACTATTTCAAAAATAGACTTAAAATAAAGTTCCTTGAAGTCGATGGCTCTGTCCGGGGCTAGCACGGTTTCGTGAACAAACAAATTCAACAGTCTTGGCCGACTGCAGCGTTGCGGTCCAGCTATGGTGTCGGGATGAGCTGCAAACAGACCTTGGAAATGCAGGGTGTTGTGGACCTTGCGATGAGCTCTGAAGAGGCGGCGTCGGCAGGCGTCGGTTCCGGAAGTCAGTGCAGGAGTCGCTGGGCCCTTGAAATTACACCCATTTCAGGTCAAACTCCGTGAAGTTGAAGTTGGGAGCGCCAGCATCAGCAGGCGTCTGGACTGCAGTGCGAAGTGGAGTGGGGAAGCATGAGGTGCCCTCAGGTCACGGTGCAGGCAGAAGCTTGGTGACGATATCCAGCCGCGTTGGTGATACCAGGGCTGAAGTATGAAGTGGGCGGTGCTGACAGGCCACGGTGCAAGTAGCGGCATTGGCGGTGTTGAAGCGCTGGCAATAATAGATGATCTGGAGTTGATGGCGCCAGAGTTGGTAAGCCAAGGCTGTGGTGTGGGATGGGGTGGTGTATCTAGTAACTTATGAGTGGTGCCCCCAGGCCACGGTGCAGGCAGCAGCATCGATGGAGCGTTGACATCCGGGATACCAGGCACCGATGTGAAGAGAGGTGGTGCAAAGTGCGGTGCCCTCAGATCATGGTGCAAGCAGTGGCTCCATGGTGGCCTCAGTGAGGCCATGGTTGCAGTGCGAAGTGGGGTGGTGCTCTCTGCGGTGCAACAGGCCACAGAGCCAGCAGTGGCGTCATTAATGGCATCAGGTTGTTTTTTCTTCTGTTGCAGCACAAAACACACAGTTCCCAGTGCTGGTAGCAGATGATCTTGAAGTCTTTGCTGTTCCTGAGACTTATTGAACAGGGGGAAAGCTCTACCTCAAGCCCTTGGAGAACCTCAGGAAAATAAGTTGCAGAAAGTCCACTCCAGCCCTTTCACTGTCCAAGACAGACGCAGCAACTGCCGTCAACACAGCAAGGCACACGGCAAAGTGATAGTTCCCCCTGACAGCTACTCCAGCTCTTCTTCTTGGTAGGTTCTTTAGTCCAAAAGATTTCTAAAGGACTGGGGTCAGGGCCCCAATATTTATAATACTTTTCTCTTTGAGGTTTTAGGCAGAAAGTCTCCGAGCTCAGTAAAAAATAGTTCTGTCCCCTCAGTCTCACTACAGGCGGTGGAGACAGCATTATACAGAGCAGACACAGCTTATTCTGGTACTCATGAACTCTTCCCACCACTATAAATGGAGAAAGGTCTATTCAGCCTGGCTATGAGTCACCCAGGAAAGGCAGGACACACTTGTGACAGTTTAGTGTGAATGCCCATCCTCACTCCAAAACCAGACAGCAAATATACAAACAGGTTGAGGCACACAGGATGGCTAAGTAAGAAAATACTTACTTTCTAAAAGTGGCATTTTCAGATACACAATTTTAAAACCATCTTTACTAAAACATGGGTTACTACATTCTGAGTTCAGGGAGCCTAAACTCCATTTCTCCATCTTGTCCCACTAGAAAGTTACATTTGTAAGATGTTACAAGGAGGCTCCCATGTTAAGCTATGGGACAGACAGCCTTTCAATAGTGAAACACGGCATGCACAGTATTTCACTATCAGAGCATGTAAAACACACTACAACATGTCCTACCTTTCATATACACTGTGCCCTGTCCACGGGGCTACCCTGGGCCTACCTTAGGGGTGTTTACATGGAAGAAAAGGGAAGGTTATGGCCTGGCAAGTGGGTGCTCTCGCCAAGTCCACATGGCAGTTAAAACTGCACGCAGACACTTCAGTGGCTGGTCTGAGACACCTTTGAAAGGCTACTTGTGTGGGTGGCACAACCAGTGCTGCAGGCCCACTAATAGCATTTGATTTATAGGCTATGGGCACATCTGGGCGCATTACTAGTCAGTAAGTAGTAAATCAAATAAGCCAATCATTGAGACACCAATCCATATCACAATTTACTGTAGGAGCACTTGCATCTTAGCACTAAATGAAAAATTGTGCAGAGATACTAAACCAGCAAAAACAAAGTTCCGTATACCACAAAAACAGGAGGTCAGCCGGCAAAATAGGGGAAACACGCCAAAAGAAGCCAGGTCTAACAGAAAGTAATGGAAGCCTGCGCTCAAGCGATTTGATTTTTTATTGTCTACTTCTGTTACCCGAACCCAGCTACCTCTTCATTGTGAGTTCATTCAAAAACCAAGATTTTCCACTTTTGATATAGGCCAGTAGAACTGCTAGTAATTTAGGCCAGATTTCTTTGGCCAGCTAGTAGCTGGGCCCCTACAGACATGACCTCAAACAATCAATCAATCAACCATACATTTGTAGAGCGCACTACTCACCCGTGAGGGTTTCAAGGCGCTAGGGGGGAGGGGGTGGAGTGCTGCTACTGCTTGAACAGCCAGGTCTTGAGAAGTCTTCTGAAGGGCAGCAGGTCCTGGGCCTGGTGCAGGTGGATGGGGAGGGAGTTCCATGTCTTGGCAGCGAGGTGGGAGAATGATCTGCAGCCGGTGGTCGTTCGGTGGATGCGTGGAACGTTGGAGAGGGTGAAGTCAGCGGAGCGCAGCTGGCGGTTCGGGGTGTAGAAGGTGAGTTGTTTGTTGAGGTATGCTGCTCTAGCGTTGTGGAGTGCTTTGTGAGCATGGGTGAGGATCTTGAAGGTGATCCTCTTGTTGACAGGGAGCCAGTGCAGGTCTCTCAGGTGGGCAGTGATGTGGATGTGGCGGGTGGTGTCGAGGAAGAGGCGTGTGGAGGCTTTCTGTATACGTTGAAGTATTTTTTGGAGTTTGGCCATGGTTCCTGCATAGAGGGCATTGGCTTAGTCCTGCCTGGTGCTGATGAAGGCCTGGGTGACCGTCCTTCTGTTCCAGTGTGGATCCATCTGTAGATCTTGTGAAGCATGCAGAGGATGTTGAAGCAGGAGGAGGAGACTTGCTGGGTCATTGATAGAGATGAATCCAGGATGGAACCCAGGTTGCGTGCAAGGTTGGTGGGTGTCGGTGAAGCTCCCAGCGTGGTTGGCCACCAGGAGTCTTCCCAGGCGGATGGGGTGGAGCCGAGGATGAGGACCTCCGTCTTGTCTGAGTTCAGTTTCAGGCAATTGTTCTTCATCCATTCGGCGAAGGCCTTCATTCCTTCGTGGAGGTTGGTTTTGGCAGTGGCGGGGTCTATGGGGAGGGAGAGGATCGGCTGGGTGTCATCGGCGAATAATATGATGTTGAGGTCATCTGATCGGACGATGTTGGCAAGTGGTGCCATGCAGGGGCGGCTCGTGACATTTGAAAGTAGTGGGGCGTAAATACTGTACTGTAGCGAGCAAGAGTAGCGAGAGAGCTGGAACACCTACAGGGGATTCGGGGGGTTCTCCCCCGAGAAAATTTTGAAAAAAGAGTGGGCAAATGGTGCATTTTCAAGCAAATTTGAGAAAGAGGAGGCTGGGTGAACACATCTCGGGGAGTAGCCAGACAAGTCTCTTTGCACTTGCACAGATACATCACTCTCCCGGCATTCACGTAGGCACACTCCTCACCCTGCACTCATGGACCCATTACTCACCCTTCCCTGACACATCACTAAGCCTGCATTCACCCATTCACATAACTCACCCTGGACTCACACAGGCACACTGCTCAACCTGCACTCACACAGACATCACTCACCCTTCGCTGCACTGTGTTCCGAGCTGGTGTTGAGTAGTATGCATCTGAGATTTTTTTTTTGTTTTTTATTTTTGTGCAGAGTTTTATATAGCGCGAACTAGACCCGAACCGAATCAGGTATCAGAGCGCTTTACATAGCACCAGTTACGTTACATGAAGACACACTTTCATTTTTTTTTTTTTTTTAGGCACGGGGAGATTAAATGATTTGCCCAGAATCACAGGAGGTTTTTCGCGTCGTTACCGAGACTCGAACCCAGATCCCCAGGTCCGAGGTCGAGCGCCTTAGCCGTTAGGCCAACCCCTCTCCCCTATACATATATAGATTTTTTTTTTGTTTTTAAACAATTTTTATTGCAGGGTTATGCATAACATACAGTGCTATTTCAAGTATCATATAGTACAGAGTTACCGTACATCTAATGCTTCTCAGTTGTGTTGGACACAGCCATGTAGCCCTCATCCCGGAGGCAGGGCGGCGTCTTTTCGCAATACAGTGCCCTCTTCGGGCCGCGCCCGTCACCATTTTCAACATTCAAGGAGGTCTATTCTCTGCTTTTAGTTGTTTAATGTGTTGTGTCGCACTGATGGGCCAATAAAGATGTACTTGGTCTACTGCGGGAACCCCTAACTTTGACCCTCCCCTTCCCTCCCTCCCCTCCCGGTGTCTGCGTCTGTGTTCGGTGCAATCATGTGTGTCCGAATCGTGGGACTACGGAGCTATTGCGTCTTATTGCGTGTGTGCGTCCTGTGGAAGCGCTGCGGGCGCCGGGGTTGTCGTGTCTTGGGCCTCCCCCTCTTCTTCCTCTTCTATTGCGCTATCCCTCAGTGCCTGCACTAGTATTTCCCACATCATTGCTGCTTCTTGCGCCTTATCATCTGAACTGCGGCGAGCCATTTAATAACGTATTGTGCTCTCCGCTGTCGCCCATTTCAGGAATTCATTCAACCACCTCCTATGCGTCGGTACCAACTTCGATTTCCACCCCTTGGTCAATTCTCTCTTTGCTATGAGTAAGCCCATGTCAATAAATTTACTCAACAGTTTGTTCTTCTTTGTGTGAGGGAACCAATGTAAGATGGTGACTGCGCTATCATAATGCAATTCCCTTTCTGTGACTGCGTTCAGGGTCTCTCCAATATCCGTCCAGTACTCTTGCAAACAGGTACAACCCCTTAACATATGGACTAGGTCTGCTCCTATCTGATCACATCTAGGGCATGCCGCGTCTGTTACGTGAAAGTACGCTGCAATTTTACTCGGGGTAAGGTAAGCTCAGTGGAGAATATAAAGGTGTATCAGTTGGAAGCGCGCGTTCCTAGTACTCTTTCTGGCTCTCCGCACCAGCTGTGCCCATGTCGTGTCGGGGTTGTCTAAGTGCAGGTCCGCTTCCCATTTATTCTTAAGTGGTGTAAGTGGTAGTAGGGTGCCCGTGTGCATTCTGCGATATAAGCACGTCACGGCTTTAAATGTTCCCGCCGCCATCATGGTATATTGGCATGCTAGCGATGTTACAGGTTCTATCAGGCCCCCCCCCAGTGCCCCTGTATGGCATTCACCACCGCCGCGTGTAGTAGATAGTCTCCCCTCGGAAGGTCGTACCGCTCTTGCAGGGCCTGGTATGGGGACAACACCCCATCCTCATAGAGGTCGCCTATCATCTGCAACCCCGCCTCTTCCCAGAGATATAGTCCCGACCAGTCACCACCATGCGGGTGTGCCGTCACCATGCCCAGTGGGATTTCGGGAGCATACGGGTGGCCCGGTCCGGTTCGCTTTTGCGAGCGGTTCCAGCACAAGCGAAGGGTCCGGAGTAATTTTTGCTGCAGAGTGATATATGCCAGGACATGGCGGGGCGTGCCGGACTCCCTTTCCCGCTCTGGGCCGCGGTACACTCTCGCTACTTCCTGCGTGAAGAATTGTAATTGAGCTGCTAAGTAATAGAGCTCAAAATCCGGGACGGCTAGGCCTCCCTCGTCCCTGGGGCAGGTTAGTGTCGCCAGTGCTATCCTGCGTCTCCCCTTTCCCCATAGGAAGGACACCAGCATTGACCTCAATAGTTTGAAGGTCGCTCCGGGTATCCACACGGGGAGGGTCCGGAAGAAATACAATAATCGCGGCAGTGCCACCATTTTCAGAAGTGCAACCCGGCCCGCCGTCGAGAGGGGCAGAGTGGCCCAGAAGGACATACAGCCCCTCAAGGCACGGATGCAGCAGCCTACGTTACCATCTAGGAGGTCCGCCGGGTCATGGTAGATGTACACCCCTAGGTAACTCAAGCAATGGGGTTCCCAACGAAGGTTCTGACGAAGTGAAGGGCTCTCCTCCTCCTTCCGTAGCGGGAAGAGACAGGTTTTTGTCCAATTCACTCGCAGCCCCGATATCTTGCCAAAGCGCTCTAGTAGCCTCTCGGCTCCCTCCACAGCCTCTTCCGCATTGTCCAAAAAAAGGAGGAGGTGATCCGCATATAAGGAGATGTAATGGAGTTCCCCTCTGTGGACAAGCCCGTTGTAATAATCACCTAGTCTGGCCGTAGCCGCGAGAGGCTCCACCGCAAGCGCAAATAGCAGGGGTGAAAGTGCACACCCCTGTCTGGTACCCCGAGTCACTTCGTATTGGTCCGACACTAACGATCCGACCCTCACCCTCGCTCTCGCTGAGGAGTAGAGCACCTTCGTCCATCGTATATATCCCTCTCCTAGGCCAAATCCTTGCATCACTCTAGATAGGTAGTTCCATTCTAGGCTGTCAAAGGCCTTCTCTATGTCGACCGCCAACACCAGTGGGGATCTCGCTTCAGGGGGCGGAGTGTCCACCAGTCTGATTAATCTACGAATGTTGTGTGTAGTGTTTCTTGTGGGAATAAAACCTGATTGGTCTTTATGGACCAAATCTTGCATATGGGTTAGCAGCCTGGTGGCCAGCACCGTACTCAATATTTTGTAGTCAGTCGTTAGCATAGATAATGGCCTATAGGATGCAGGGTCTGTACTCTCTCTACGTGGTTTCAATAAAGGGATCATTATGGCCTCGCTCATCGATTGGGGGAGTCTGCCTGCCTCCTTGGCCTCGTTATAAAGTATTTGGAGTCTCGGGGCTAGTTGGTCTAAGTATCTCCCGTAGAACTCAATGGGCAATCCGTCTATCCCCGGTGTTTTATTACGCGCCATTCGCTTCACTGCTCCCCTTATTTCGGCCAAGTCAATTGGGCTACCCAGGGCGTCAGCTTGTTCTTGCTCAAGGCGCGGGAGCTGCAGGTCACTCAGAAAAACATCCAGCGCTTCAGTGTGGTCACCTAACTCCGTTCTATACAATCGTTCGTAGTACGATCTGAAACAATCAAGTATTGCAGTCTGTGTAGTATGGGTGTGACCTCCATTTCCCTGTAAGGCCAAAATTGGTTGACTATTCCTATTTGGGTTTGCCAGCCAGGCCAAGAGTGTTCCTGTCTTGTCTCCCTCAGCAAGAGTCTTCGTTAAGTATGTCTTATAGTCGAAGCTACGAAGGCGCTCCACCTCTACTGCTACTGCTTCCCGCGCCCCACACACTTTTTTCTGTAGTTGAGGGTGATTAGGTCGGTCCAGTTCTATTTCCCGTAGTGTGCGCTCAGCCTTTTCTAGGTCGTCTACCAACGTCTTGCGTACTCCCGCATATTTCCCAATGCTGTGTCCTCTCACTACTATTTTAAATGCATCCCACTCTGCGGCTCTGGTCGAGGCGGTGCCCTCGTTCTCCACAAAATACTGGGTGATCCGCTCTCCCAGTTCGACACGGAAGGGCGGGTCATCCAATGTGTCCGGCCGCAATCGCCATGTCGGGATTTTAGGAGGTGCAGTCATCCAGTCCAGCGTCAGGAGGAGCGGATTGTGGTCAGACAATGTACGTGCTAAGTATTCTGTCCGGGCCACCGTAGTAAGTACCGCAGGGGAGCACAGAAAGGAATCTAGGCGTACGTGTAAGTCGTGTAAGCTAGAGTAGAATGAGTAATCCCGCTCAGTGGGGTGCTGTGCGCGCCAGCAGTCGGTTAGGTCCCATGTACTCTGCCATTCAGACCTGCATTTCGCCAATCGATGTATGGGGGAAGTGCGAAGTGGTGGGTGCGACCTATCTAGAGCAATATCCTCTATGGAGTTGAAATCCCCTCCCATCAGTACAGGACCTGTGAAGTAACTAGCAAGCACCCTGCAGACCCTTGTAAAGTATGTAGCTTGATCCACATTCGGTGCATAAATGCTACAGAGCACTATGTGTCGGCCTGTAAGTAGTCCCTCGATTGCCACATACCTCCCGTCCGGGTCCTCTGTGTGCCTAGTCACCTGGAGGGGGAGTCCCGCTCTAATCCAAATTAGCACTCCCCTAGCAAATGCAGAATACGCCGTATAGAATAAGTGGCCCCTCCACCTACGCTGGAGTGCAATCCCCTCTTTTTTGGTTAAATGGGTCTCTTGTAGGAATGCAATATGCACCCCTCTACGAACCAGGTACGAGTGGATTTTGTGTCTTTTCGTCATTGTGTTTAAGCCCCGCACATTCCAGGACACACATTTCAACGGACCCACATTAGCCATTGTCCCATTGGAGGCAAAGTGGACCTCTAATAGTTTGCATCCCGACCACAGACATGACCCCGATCCCTCCCTTCCTCAACCGTCCCCTGCTCCCCCCTCCCCAAGCAGCTCCTAGAGTCTCCCCAACCACTCCAGGCCCCCCTCCCCCAGAACAGAACGTAACTTCAAAAGAGTCGCACCCATCCAAACAATTGAGCAACGTGCTCACAAGTTCGCTAATACGTAGTCAATGCTACGTTGGCCTTATGGGCCTCGGGGTGCGCACGCTAGCTTCTGGAACCTCTAGGTGTTGTCTCCCACCCCCCCGCCCTACTACACACATCAAGTCCCATACCAGTTCAGGCTTACAGCAGTCTGCTCCAAAGTTCTCAGTGACTGCAGCATACCCCCGCAACTCAATCAGGTACCTTGTCGAGGGTTCAGCTCTCGATGATTTCTCCCGATGTCTGCGGCGTGACCTTCGGGCCTTTGGCTCCTCCCAGCTCCGAAAGTTCAGTGTCCGAGCCCGTACCCTGGTCCTCCGAGCCTGAGCCCCTCTCCGACTGGGTCAGCGCTGATCCCGACACCTCCTTCACCGCCTGCAGTGCCGCTCTACGTTCATCCGCTGTTTGAAAGTCTGTCGGCCGTTTGGTGCCTTGTCCGCGCCCTCGGTGTCGTCTCGATCGCCTGAGTGAATGTTCCTGGCGCTCCTCCTTAGCTCGAAACTGAGCCCCGTCCGTGCCTGCTTTGTAGGTGTCCCACCAGGCCCATGCTTCTGCTGACGTCGGGAAGAACAGGGCGTTCTCGTCCACTACTACTCGGAGTCTGGCCGGGAAAAGCAGCGAGTATTGTATACCTTCCGCCCGTAGTTCCTTTTTGATAGAAAGGAAGGAGGCGCGTAGTTTTTGGGTTTCAAACGTGTAGTCCGGGAACAACGTCACCTTACTGTTGTCGACCTGGAACGGGCCCGCTTCCCTGGCTCGCTGCAACAGCCAGTCCCTGTCCTTGTAGTGCAACAGTTTAATGACCACTGGGCGAGGTGGGAGTCCTGGCTTCGGAGGTCTCGATGGCACTCGGTGCGCCCGTTCCAGAGTGAAGAAAGGGGACAGGCCCTCCGGGGCCACCACTGACTGCAACCATTTGTGCAAGTAGCCTACCATGTCCGTTCCCTCTTTCTTTTCCGGAAGGCCCACGAGGCGCATGTTGTTCCGCCGACTGCGATTTTCGGCGTCCTCTGCTCTTCTTTCTAAGGTATGAATCCGGTCCAGCGCCTCCTTGAGCTTCCCATCCATCGACTTCTGCGCTGGTACAATGTCCTTAAGGGTGGTCTCCGCTTCCTTGACTCTGTCCGTCAGCTTCGCGTGGTCAGCGCGCAGGAGCCCCAGCCCAGCCGACACTTGCGCAATGTCGTGGTGCAAGGCATCTTTTGTAGCGGCTATGGCCTCCAGGATCCTGTCCTGCATTTGTTGTAGGTCCGTTGCAGGCTGCGTGGGATCTTCGGGCGTTTCCAAGGCAGGACTCCCGTCCCCTTTGGGGCCTCTGGGCTTTCCCATGTTTCACCTGCGTCGTCGAGCTGAGTTCCAGGGATATGTAGCAGTGGCAAATCCCTCCCGCTCCGGACTGACCCCTGTGGAGCAGCTAGGGGCCTTGAAAGACTTCCTTCCGGGTCCCAATTTCAATTCCGTGGCCGGTGCGACGGGAGTAGCCGGGCACCTCGCGTAAGTCTGGGCCCTGGTGGGCAGTAGTGGCGCGCTCACAAGCCAGTCTCTCTCCCCGGGGTGCGCTCCCTAAGCTGGACAGCAGGTTAGTCGGGTCTCCGGGCACTCCCGTGAAGGTTGCCTCAGGCCCCCGAACAAGGCAGTAGCTCGAGTCCCGCTTCTGGTGCAGCCCAGGCACAGTTGCATGTGGGGGTAGTCGACGCGCTCCCAGCGTCCGGTGTAATTTGTAGAGAACTGCGCCGTACAGCCAGGGCCCTTTATAGGGGAAACTCACCTCCCAGGCTGGCATTCAAGGCCTCAGTCGTCCCTCGAGTCATGTAGGAGGGCTCGGCTTCAGGCAGTTGATGGGGCTCGCTCCCGCAGAGTCGCCGCCACCCAGCACGTTGCGACAGGCGCGGTGGGTCAACTGTGCGCTAATTGGTCCCTCCTCGTAGTCCGGGCCCGCTCGATGCTGCCCGAGGAAGCGGCCAGCGATGGAGATGGGGCTGTAGGCCTCAGCAGGGCGGGCCCCCGGGCCGGGGTCACGATCCCCTCTCTCTGCTGTGGTGGAGCACCGCCGGTCTCGTACGGTCGCAGCAGTCTGGCCGTCGGGGTACTAGTGGCCAGCCGCCACCCGTCGCCACGTCCTCCTTAGCGTTCCCCTTCGTTTCCGGTCGGGCCGTCCCCTCCGAGACCGCAGGCCCCAAAGCCGGGACGTAGATTTTGGGTCTCCGGGTGGGGCACAGGTCTCCCCAGTCGCGCCGCAGGCGGGGGTCGGCAGCTCCGCGGAAGGCTCCGGTCCTCACAGTGGGGGCCCGCCGGCCTCTCTTGGTGCAGTTAGGCGTTCGGAAAGGAGCCTCCGGGAGCGCCCAGCGCCCGGCTATTCAGGAGCCGCCATCTTGCTTGTCGGTTGCCCGGGCTCTCTGCAGCGCGCGGCGGCCTCCGCAGTAGTTCCGCCAGTGCGAGCTCTTCACCGGAGCAGGCTCGGGTGTAATACTCGGGATCCGCCCGATTTGTGCGGGGATCCCGGGTTTTAGGCAGGATTAATTAAGGATCGCAGGGCGGTGGGTCGGGAGCCTCGTTAGGCTACGACCTTCTCCATCGGCTGCTAGCCATGCCCCCCCTATACATATATAGATATATAGATATATAGATAGAGATAGTTGCGACCTGCCCTGGTGGGTGGGACAGGACAAGCAGGTGTTCAGTGGCTGGTGAAGCTGCAGCTTCGGCAGGAAAAGGGTCCTTGAGTGAGCTTCGGGTGGCCTGGAAGCAGGTGGATGATCGTCCAGCGTTGAGTTTGTGGAGGATGTTGGCGTTGTAGTGGCATCAGGTTTCACGGGGGCCAGGGGGTCTGGCTCTGGGCGCAGTCAAGGCGCGGACGGGCGCAGACTCGATTGCCTCAGGCGCGCCAGAGGCCAACATTAAGAAGGGGAGGTGGGAGGGAGGAGCAGCTGGGAGGCGGGTGCGGGGAACAAATGGGTGAGCGAGGGGGGGCAGGGCCACAAGGGATGCATCGGCGGGAAGGGAAGAGTAAGAAAGAGTCATAGAAAGGAGCAAAAAGCAATAAGGAGAAATACAGTAAAAACTGAAATAAGCAATAAAGAGAAATACAGTGAAGGTGAAATACAGTGAAAGTGAGAAAGTGAAAAAGTGAAAAAACGGCTGACAGGCAGATGGGGAGAAAATAGAGGCAGAGGACTGGCATGAACTTGCGGCAGCAGCGAGGGCGGGAAACATGGGCACAATCAGGTGGAGCTGTGCGACGTGGGGAGCGAACTGCCTAGAACAGGGTCAACTTTAATAAGGCTTGAGTTTTAGCTGATTAAGACAATCTCCCATTGGCGGCTGTTGCTACTGAGAACTAAACAATCCTGTTGAGAGTCATCAGCATGACTACACGATGTGCAGAAGCTTCATTAGTGGTACAGATAAATATGTAATAGTGATGATAAAGTTGTTCCTGGAGCAGTCACACATTCCAATGACTTCCACTTGGAGAAATAGCTGAAATGTCTCACAGATTGTGCTCTCCGTGGAAGGAAGTAATCCATCCAGATTGGTTTACATTCCAGTAGTCTGGATCCAGAGTCTTTTTTGTATGGCCTGATGACAGTGAATGTAAAAGGCAGCTGTGCATCTGTAGGAAATCGATGCTGTTCTTCATTTTAGACCTACACTATTAGAATATGTAATTATATTTGCAATTATTGTGCTTCATCCCATTATAAGTGTTCAGGCCATCTTCAGAACAAATTTCAGGACAAAATGAGACTCTGCATGAAAAACACACATATTGATTCAATATATTACATGTGATGGATGCAGAACGTAAACTCAATGTAAGCAAATGATGACGTAACATGACTAATTTCAAGCTATATGCTGTGAGATTCGGGGAAGTGTATGGTACCTGCTTGATGCTGAATATAGGAGCTGACATCCTCCTCCTTGGGACTCCCAGCTTCTTTCTACTGAGGAGAAAGAGCCTTACATTGTGTCTCCTCTCTATGATTCATCTGCAGGCCTCAGGTTTTTTTGTGGTGCACTGGGCCCTGCTGCACTTTTGTCTGGAATTCCTAGACATTCTCCAGTAGTGTCATCCAATGTCCCTGCAGTATGACGGCAGACCTTAATTGCCTCAGAAGACCTCTGTGATTGTGTTGATACCTGTCTGGCTTTTCATGGAGGCCTCCTCTTCAGAGGGGTGGTAACATTTGCCTCCAGCCTTAGGAGGTTGGCAATTCTAGGTCCTCTTTCTTCTTAGAGGCTCAGCTAAAAGACAGAGTTACTCCAATTGAAAGGAGCTTTACGCAGTTCTGTTGATGCTGTTCATTGGATTCCCTCAATGCTCATTCTCGGGGTCCCCCTTTTCTCTATTCAGAGGATGCGCTACCGGCATGGGGGTTGAATGCCTGGGCTAAGAGCATCTTGTGCTTCCTTCTGTGACATCGGGGTGATGTCTGTAGGAGATGATCAACCTGTGAGTCGGTGATTGCTAGAGGGCATCCTTCCAGAGGTGGTGTGCAGTGAAGAGATGAGTGCATGTGACATTTGCACTTCTGAACAGTGCCCTAAGCCTTCTCTATTTGCTCTGTGTAGTTGGGTTTAGGGTGGAACTTGGATGAGTTATGGAATTTTGCTTAAGCCTCTGACAGATGAAGTAGAATTTAGACTAAATAAACAACAAATGAGTGAGGCCAAAAGATGAAGAGCTAGCAATAGGGGATCCTCCTAATTAAATTAGTCTACCTCAGATACCCTCTAGTCATTTTTACATTTTCATACATCACTTAACATTACACACAGACTCGCATACACCGTATGGTGAGCTCTATAAAAGATTTCCGATAAAGTGACCCTTCGGGGGTCCCGTAGGGCACTGCAGCACCAGTCAGACGAGGAGCATCGCCCCATGATGAATCAGGACATCCTTTGGGGTGTGTGAGGGCATCAAGTAAAAGTCTCTCTGCCTCCTCTCCACTTTTCCAAAACGACTCCCCCTTCTTCTAATTCTTATCTCAGGAACAGTGACTCTCCTTAGTGACTCTTAAGTAAGTCCTCACATAGAATGTGGTCGGGAATGAGGAAGGAAGATAATGCCTAGATTACTTCGCTGTAATCACATCCTCTCTTCTGCCTCCGAGGCCTCATTCCTTCCATCCCTTTCTTCTTGGTCTGCAACATTAGTATGATCTGGGCAGGGTTCTCCCAGGTCGTGGAAGGCCTGATCCATGCCAGATTTTTAGCATATCCTCATTTAGATAAATGTAGTTATCTTAAACATCTGGCATGGATCTGGTCCTCCAGGATCGGCTTAAGGGTAGAAACAACAGGGGTAGTATAGGTTGAGTGTGAGGGAGCTGGTCAAGAGAAAAAATATAAATGCTGCAGAATGGTCTGTCGGGGAGTAGGAACATTCACCAAATTCGGATAAGTGGGATTACTGCTAGGAAATTTAGGCGTCATCCAGAAGAGCCGCAAAATATTATTTCTTTCTTTCCAGTGGAAGCAGATTGCATCAGCATGCTCAGTGGCACCTGAGTGAGGTGCCAGCCCTCGGTGAGTGCCTGTGGCAACTCCTGGACAGAAGCTCATAATATCTGCAAAAAACAGCAAGTCCATGATGGTAATAATTTGGAAACTAACTGATTACAGCTGCGCTTGGACGACACTGG
This sequence comes from Lissotriton helveticus, assembly GCF_964261635.1. Classification (NCBI taxonomy): domain Eukaryota; kingdom Metazoa; phylum Chordata; class Amphibia; order Caudata; family Salamandridae; genus Lissotriton; species Lissotriton helveticus. The sequence goes on along the minus strand of NC_136067.1, from coordinate 217,803,699 downwards.
GGATTCATTTTTGCTTCTCCATTTTCAAAGACTTCACTGTGCTGTGAGGTGCCAACATGCAACAGTTAGCGCGACCTTTATTTTCCTCCCAAGGACGCAACCACACTTTGACATTGCGGTTTTTAAGTGACTAGCATATAATTTCAAATGTGGAAATAAAGGCAGCCTTCTTGTACTGTTTTAATGAATGTCTTGCAAATGTAGGAGCGTGTAACTATTCCAAGCCACATCAAGTGCTCCGTGAAATGCAGGAAGATGCTGGTTACACTGGGTTTCCAGACTGCAAGGAAAGCTCCTGCATAAAATGAAAAGCTAATGCGGTGAAAAGGTTATTTATCAGGAAATATTGCTTACATTAGATTGAATCCAGCATGTTAGGATTTGCATCTTCAATGTAGCTCACTCACTTCAGCTCGTTTCTGGTGAAAACTCATGACCCTCTTGTAATGCAGAGCCTATGACCGAGCATCAAAGGCCCGATTTAGCAGGGAAGAGTAAATCAGGGAGGGTGGAAGAAAAAATGACTCACGTGCAATTCTAATTCTCTAATTAAAATCGTCATGCGATGGTATAAATGTAAATATTGTAACTATTCATGATATACGTTTTATAGTGCTCGCATGTTCACCATTGTAATCATTTTTATTAATCAAACAATAAAGTTACTTACTCCAAAATCGTCATTGAACTCACGATGGCTGAATATCTCCATGCAATAAAACAGGACACTCGAACATGAGAAATACCGCTATTAAAGTATTTAATTTTTTTTTTACAAAAAAACTCCTGTCTGATACTACAGCACACTTTCTTTTTTAGTTCTTTAAAACAAACAAACGTTATTGAAGGCTGACAGCATGTTGGGTTCTTGGTGCAAGGAAACTTCATAGAGAGGCTGCGCAGGTTAACACGCCCTGCTCCGTGGCTTTAGGCCAGCCTTGTTCGATTGGGCAAAGATTAACAAAATAACTGCTATTCTGTGAACGTAACATTGCGGACAAATTGAATATGCTGATGTATTTCTTCTTTTTTTTTTCTTTTGGCAAATAAAAACAAAGTAAAAAAAAAACTACTAGAGAGGACGTGGAAGAGTCTGGCAATGAATATTTTAGACAGATTATGGTTGCACCGGGTCTACATAATTTATTTTTCTTTCACCGATCATATTTGCCACCAAAGCAGTCTGGGGCCCGCCAATTCAGCCAGTGCATCTTGTTCTCGTCACATACGCCGGTTAAACGTCGAATTTTAAATTCCTGTGTGCACCCTGCTCTGGTCTTTGACCACCCTACCGCGGTGTTGCAGCTTGCTGGATGGTGTATGGCGGCCCTGCCGGGTTTGACACGGGCGGTCTGCTAACCCCTGGGAAGGCCAGGACCAGCTCGAGAACTTCACTTACTTTGGACCATATAGCCTGGAGCCGATGAAAATTTATGAGAAAAAAACAGGAGTGAGATCTAAAGGACCTAGCATTGTTGTTTCTGCCACTGAATTATCAATTAAAATTGGGCCCCACTTCATCTCCAACCTCAGAGGAGTCTGTATTGGTCAAGTTTCTACGGCTGACTGCAGCAGTTTGCAGCTGCAGCTGGAACCTCTGATTGGCCACTGATATCTCCGTACCTTCACCACAAACAAATTGCTTACTTAAGTAAATATATCGTACTAGTGAATATTCCAGTGTATGCTTGCTGAAATGTCCTAGTTTCCACCTGAGAGGAGACCTTTCCCAAGACCCTCAACAATGTATCAGTGCCTAAATATCGAGGGACGCAATATCGAGTGTCCACAATATCGAAGCAAAAATATCAAGGGACATAATATCGAGTCCCTATCTACAAACAGGTAAGTACCTAAAATATCGAGTACAAAATATCGTTGTTCAAAATATAGGTAACTAAAATATATTTTTTTTAAATGTATTAAAACTAATATAAAAGTAATTAAATAATAAACGCTATTAAGAAAACCAGTTAAAATAATGTAAAAAAGCTTAAAATGTAATAATAATAAATGAAATGTAAAAAAATGTTTAATTGTTTTTTAACATATATATATATTAACTTATTAATATTGAAAAATAATTAATATTCTTAATGATAAAATATTTAAGAATTATTGAAAATATAATAACACATATGAATAAACATATATACATTTAAAAATAAATAGTATACAATAATATAAATACTAATATTAATATATTTTATGCAAATTAATATTTTACACTACTTTAAATGGAACAATAATAAAAATGTTGCATAGCATAGTGAATAAAAATAGTATTCACACTACAGCAAGTGCAAAGGTATGGAATATGTTGGATAGCAGGTGGGTACAAATTACTATTCCCACTCCAATGAGTGGAACAGTAGGGAAAATATTGGATAGCAGGTGAGTAAAAATTACTATTCCCACTCCTACGAGTGGAACAGTAGGGAAAGTGTTGGATAGCGGGAGAAAAAAAATTACTATTCCAACTCCAGTGAGCGTAACAGTAGGGAAAGTGTTGGATAGCGGGAGGGTAAAAAGTACTATTCCCACTCCAGTGAGTGGAACAGTAGGGAAAGTGTTGGATAGCGGGAGGGTAAAAATTACTATTCCTACTCCAGAGAATGAAATAGTAGGAAAAGTGTTGGATAGTGGAAGGGTAAAAATTACTATTCCCACTCCAGTGAGTGGAACAGTAGGGAAAGTGTTGGATAGCGGGAGGGTAAGAATAACTATTCACACCCCTGCGAGTGAAACAGTAGGGAAAGTTTTGGATATTGGGAGAATAAAAATTACTATTCCCACTCCAGTGAGTGGAAAGTAGGGAAAGTGTTGGATAGCGGGAGAATAAAAATTACTATTCCCACTCCAGTGAGTATAACAGTAGAGAAAGTGTTGGATAGCGGTAGAATAAAAATTACTGTTCCCACTCCAGTGAGTGTAACAGTAGGGAAAGTGTTGGATAGCGGGAGAATACAAATTATTATTCACACTCCAGAGAGTGTAACAGTAGGGAAAGTGTTGAATAGCGTGAGAATAAAAATTACTATTCCCACTCCAGTGAGTGTAACAGTAGGGAAAGTGTTGGGTGGCGGGAGAAAAAAAATTACTATTCCCACTCCAGTGAGTGTAACAGTAGGGAAAGTGTTGGATAGTGAGAGGGTAAAAATTACTATTCCCACTCCGGTGAGTGGAACAGTAGGGAAAGTGTTGGATAGAGGTAGGGTAATAATTAATATTCCCACTCCAGAGAATGAAACAGTAGGAAAAGTGTTGGATAGCGGAAGGGTAAAAATTACTATTCCTACTCCAGCGAGTGGAACAGTAGGGAAAGTGTTGGATAGCGGGAGGGTAAAAATTACTATTCCCACTCCAGTGAGTGGAACAGATGGGAAAGTGTTAGATTGCGGGAATGTAAAAATTACTATTCCCACTCCAGTGAGTGCAACATTAGGGAAAGTGTTGGATAGCGTAGGGGAATAATTTAGTAGACCCACTCCTACAATTTAATTAAAACAAATTAACAAATAATCAATTATTTAAATTTAATTTAACTCCCACTATTTTCCACTAAAAACATTACCTTCAAAAGTCTAAAATATTAATAAATTAACATATTTAATTAATATTTAATTAATTAGCTAATCACAATAAACAATAAAATTAATAACAATTATATCTAAATTAATTAACACAATTAACAGTATAAAATAACTTTGATTACAATTTATATACATTTTAATAAAAGGAAATCTAAAATTAATTTAATACACACCGTACTCCCCTATAAACACTCAACACATTCCTAAAAAATGTACATTATTAACATATTAATACATTAATTATTAATAATTCATAAATAATTAAATATGAATTAATAAAAAAGTACACAATTTACATAATTAGCAATTAATTAAAAACTGTTATTAATAACATTTTAAATGTTTAATATTAAAATAATTAACGTAATTAACACTATTACAAAATACATTACTTCCCACCCTATTCCCCTATAAACCCACAGCCCGCTACGGAACTAATATACGCAAAAATGTATTAACAATATTAAATATTAAACAATAGATTATTAATTAATACATTATTAATTTTGATAATTTAAATTAAATTACTTCCCACCCTATTCCCCTATAAACCCACAACCCACTACTGAACTAATATACACAAAAATGAGTTAACATACAATTATTTAACTTAAAAAAATTGCAACATACATTACAAAAATATTATATACTTTTAACACATATACTAACATATAATACAATTTAAAAACATTTAATATAATGAAATTCAATATAATGAATTTAGATATAATGACGTTCGATATTACTTACCTAGATGTCAATATTAGTTTCAACTATATTATGTCTATTCTATATTCTGTCCTCTCGATATTTTGGAGTTGAAATTGTGTCCTTTCGATAAAAAAATATTGATATTTAGTCTCATTACATTATACTACAACAAAAAAAGTAAATGCTTGCAATGAGCCAGGGATAATAAGGATATTTCACATGATGACCATTCTCAAGGCCCACCCATGTGTTACTGTTCAAAGATGCCACAAGAGTTTTCAACAAAAGTCACACTCCCTAAGGAAATAGGGGGCCCTTTATCAATGTAGCCACGAAGAGCACCCCCCACCTCATCTCTCTGCGCTCAAGTTAATACCATGCCATTTATTCACTATCTAACTCCACCATCCACCGTAGGCCTCTTTGATGAGCAGGAGATAACAGATGGAAGTGAACCTATCACTGATAATTGCAATAAAGATCTAACCACAGAAGCTACTGATTGAAAGCTTCAACCATGGACGTGAGTTATAGACAAAGAGCACCACAAATATGAATCACCTAAGTATTTAAACAAATTGCAGAAGGAAGCAAATGACCTATTTCACAATGACCTACCGCCAAACCTATTGGCTTCCTCTTTGCTTGTTGTTGATTTAACTCTTCTGGATGTTCGGGTCATGTCTAAAAATGGTCAATACCCAGGCATTGACAAGATCTCATACCCTCGAGGACAATAATGAAATGAAGGCAAAGGGTTACATTTCTGGCCTAGCTTTAACAGCCACTTGTTTGACTTTTAATTCTCCGCCTTCAAATAATTTGAAAAATGATATGCTTATATCTGAGTAGATGCAGGCCTTAAAAATAATTTTGTCTTCAGTACCTGCCCTCATTGAAAAATGTATGCTGGGCATAAACCATACTTCCTGGATTATGACCAAAATGTTAGCAGTATTGATCGTGCTTACTCTCTTACTCACTACAAGCTACAACCTAATCCTAATAAAAAGAATGTTGTATCTGGAATTGTTGCCTTGCAATCCCTCTCAAATACAACAAAGGTAAAAGAAACACAAATGCAGAATGAGAAGGATGTAGAAGATGTTAAAAGTGAATCTGCAAAAAAAGACCTTCCATTCTCAATGACGAGACAGCACGATAAAATTATTGAGCTATTTGCAAGATCGCCTGAAAAAACTCCATCTAATCCCTCTGCACCACCTAACAAGAGTCCATATCTGTTTAAAAATAATGGCCACAAAACCCAAAAACAGAAGGACAAAAACCTAATAAAATCCAAAATCAATAATGAGGTAGTATATTCACTGAATCAACTATTCAATAAACATCTAAATGGCAGTGAAGAAAACTTCTCTACTGATAAGAATATCCTATATTTTAACACAAAAAGAAGCTTACTAGGCCTGGACTCTTGCAACAACAAGGAGGAGGAAAAATAGGCAGATTGTTAAGAAGGGGGCGAAAAGGGTGAGATTTGAACAGGAGTGCAAGACAGAAGGGAGTAACACAGAAGACATTGGTGTAGGCCCCGGCTTGGAATTAAAAAGCCCTTGCCATTCCACTGTGGAGGGAATTCAAACCGACTCTTCTTTCATTTCGCTAACCGTGCCTATAACAGCAAATACAATTTGTTAATGGATTCATTCTGCATGAGTACTATTAACGCCTCTATGCCCCGCAGAAGGAACTTCACTCAGCTCCAACCAACCTGTTTAAAGATAGAGCTCTGATATAGAGAACTTATACTGGACCTCATTAATTTATTCTCTGATTCAGCAATACATCTTTTATTACGTAGACCACATATGTTGGAGATCTTATATGCATTTCCTGCCTTGAGGCATCAAAACACCAAGGACCTGAAGCTTGTAAGTACTGATATTGATATCAGAAAGTGTGGTTCTGTAGTCACCCGTGTAGAATTCACAAGCACCAATGCATCCAGACTAGTTACAGATAATGTTAATCAGCTAAGGATAATGGGAATAGATGTGATTCCTTATTCATCAGTCCCAAGAGAGCATAGTAGTGCCACTGATTAACAATTAGGTCATAGTCCTTGCAGACCATTGATTGAGACAGGCTCAATGGGCCAGTATATACCCTACCAAAGAGCTACCAAAGAGCTAGAATAGCTAGAATGGACACAAGGCAGATAGTGGTGACTAGAACATAGAGTGGAAGTCTGTTTGTGGTTGATATACATAAGGGTTCCCCAAAGCCGGTCCTGGAGGCCTGGATCCATGCCAGATTTTAAGATAACTGCATTTATCTAAATGGGAATCTGCTAATCTGGCATGGATCAAGCCCTCCAGGACCGACTATGGAGAACCCTGGTATAGAGTATGAGGATTGCTACAATCATGTCACTAGTTGCAAGGATGACACATTTCAAGCACATAGCACTTGGGCTTGGTTGTCTGCAGTTTTAACAACTTCTTTACAAAACAAGTTCACAGGAGAAACACATTTTAGAATTTAGCACTACATTAATTTCTAAATTGTAAAGTGGCAGGATCCGGAAAAGAGGCTCTGATGCTATAGTCACCCCCACACAAAGCTCCTGAGACCCGTTAGCTTGAATATACACAGATTAAAATAGCCCTTAAGTGGCAGGCACTTATTACGAAAAATAATTTGTTGTATGCAAGAAACCTGGGCTACCAACTGACAAACATTTTTTTTTATTTATTTATTTTTTTATTGCAGATTCACAATAATCAAGTAACAAATAATCAGGCACTTTCAATATGTTGTGAATAGCGCCTCTCATTCCCCCCCAAGTGGAAACACGGCCATTTAGCCCACACCCCGGAGGTCGGGCGGCAATTTTCAATCAAGCGCTTATGTGTAGGCCAGTGTATGTCCAGAGCATTTCAAGGGCCAATCTTAACCTCTGCAGCTCTTTAATTTCTCCCCTTTTGCTGAAAAACTCCCCCCCGTCCCCCCTTCTGAACAGTGAAAAACATAGATACTTGCATCCATCAAACTAAATGCAGAAAGAAACACAGCAGCAGCCACACCCTCCCACCCGTCCCCCTTCCCTACCCATGCCAGTTATTTCGCTTTCTAGATCTGCATCACATTTCCTAGGCATTGTACAATAGTCCCCAGTTGCCTTATTTATGTTGCATGTTTACATTGCCTATGTCCCCTTAAGCCCGGCCCTCCATCTCACCCTCAGCCAGTGGGTTCACAGTCCCATCCCCCCATCTAGTCCTCTATATCGCCTCCATTTTGACCAAACCCTGCGGAATTTTTTGCGGCAACCCCTGGCCTTATATGTCACTCGTTCGGCTGCCATGTAGATATCAAGCCCCCTTCTCCATTCCTCCATGTCGGGGGGCTCCGGTGCTCCCCAATGTTTTGCAACATCTCGTTTTGCCACCACCAGTGCTAAGACCAGGAATATAAGAAGGGGACGCGTCAAGTCTACTTAGTTGGTCATGCCCAGTAATGCTAGTTTAGGCTCTTGCGTGATCGGGACCTCTAGGACCTCCTCCAATTCTTTGAACACCTGGGTCCAGTATGCCTGTATTACACTGCATGACCATACCCTGTGGTAAAAACCCCCAATCTCCCGAGTGCATCTAAGACAGTTTGGGTCCTCAACCTTTCCCATTCTATAAAGCCGCTGCCTGTCGTAGTAGGTTCTATGGAGTATGTTTAATTGAATCCATCGCAGTCGGGACTTGATAGCTACCTCACGGGGATGCATCAGCAATGTGTCCCAATCCAGGTCCTCCATCTCTCCCACCTCCGTCTCCCATGTGGCCCTGAGCTTTGCCAAGTCCCCCAGCATATGGTTAGTCAAAGTCTTATAAGTCAGGGATACTGCCTTCCCCTGCATCTGCTCCTGCAGGAGCCTCCCCTCCAGAGGTGCATATTCCGGGATATCTATGAGCGCCATTTTTTGGGCCTGCCAAGCGTGTCTTAGCTGCATATATTTAAACTGCTGTGTGTTGTGGAGCCCGAAGTCTGACTTAAGGGTCTGAAACGATTTGAAGTCCCCCTTGGTAATGACATCCCCTATGGTGGAGATGCCAATATCATCCCACCTCTGGAAGCCTTTCAGTTTGTGGAGTTCCGTCAACCACTGGCAGTGCCACAGTGGAGTCTGTCGTGTTGGCTTTTTGTCCCATCCCATACGACGGGTAGCCGTCCTCCATGCGTATAGCGTCACTAACGTGGCTGGGAGGAGGGAGGTACGCCCCGGAGCCCATAGAGGAAGCACAAAAGATTTTTGGTCGACATTGTAGCTCTTTCTAGTGCGTACGTTGGGTGATCCGCTGGGACATGAAGCCAATCGTTTATTGGTGTTAGATGTTCCGCCCAGTAGTAGGCCTCTAGATTTGGGAGTGAGATCCCGCCACTGTATTGATGCCTCTGGAGAGTGGATAGAGCCACCCTGGCATGTTTACCTAACCAAAGAAAGGATCTCAGATCTGCATGGATCCTACGGAAGGCCGATGCCTGTATCGGATAGTATTCATTCTGCAGAGCGTAGAGGAATTTCGGCAATGTGACCATTTTATAAATGGCCGCCCTCCCTAGGAGAGTCAGCGGGAGCTGTCTCCACCGGGTCATTTACGCCACTGCATTAAGTATGATCCTTTCTACGTTCCTAGTAAAGGAGAGGGCCTTGCTCACGGTAATGAAGACCCCGAGGTACTGGAAGCCCTCGGTAGTAGTCTGAAGGTCGTCTGGTAGAGTTCCCCACCGATCGCTCCCCCCCGGGTCATAAAGCACTGATTTGTGCCAGTTTATTTTGTGACCAGCCATCCTGCCGTATCTGTCTAGTTCTCGGAAGAGCTCTGGGATCGTGGTCACCGGTTCTGTTATGTAGAGTAAAACATCGTCCGCGTAGAGTGAGATTTTTTCAGGCATCGAGCCATGGGCGCCGGTTGTAAAACCGTGGATGTCACCTTCTGACGGACCCTCGTGGCCAGTACCTCTATTGTAAGCGTGAACAGGAGGGGGGACAAGGGGCATCCCTGCCGGGTACCTCTTTGAATCCGAAACTCTCGGGATAGAGTCCCGTTCACCCGCACTCTGGCCTTCGGGGCGGTGTAAAGAAGCCGTATCCACCGCATGAAGTTGGGACCAAAGCCGAACTTGCGTAGAACAGCGAAAAGGAACGGCCAGTGCACCGCGTTGAACGCCTTTTCAGCATCCAAAGAGAGGAACCAGTGGGGGTCGGCACGGCCCCGTACCTCTTGCAACCAGTTATGGGTCCTTCTAAGATTGAATTTAGTGGCCCTGTCTGGAAGGAATCCCGATTGATCTAGATGTACCAGATCTGTGATAACCAATCGCAGTCGGGTAGCCAGGATGGTGGCCAACAGCTTCACCTCAGTGTTCAGTAAGGAGATGGGTCGATAGGAGGCGCAGTCCACCCGTGGTTTGCCCTCTTTATAATTCGGAACGATCGTTGCCCTCGTCAGGTCAGGGGGCAGCTCTCCCTCCTCAAAGGCGCCTGCAAAGAGTCCCCCAAGATGTCGCGACAGTAGGTCTGTTGTCCGCTTGAAGAGCTCTGCCGGGAAGCCATTGGATCCCGGTGTTTTGCCGGGCCTCAATCTGGCAATGGCCTCGGTAATGTCATCCACCGTTATGGCCGTCTCTAGGGTCTCCATTGACTCAGGGGGGAGGGTCGGCAGGACTGCCGCATCTAGGTAGCAGAGCGCCTCCTCCTGCGTGGCTAGGTCACGCGCCGCATAGAATGCCTCAAAGTGCGTGGCAAAAGTTTCGGCTATCTCCCTATCCGTGTTAACAAGAACGCCGTTACCGGCCTGCACTTCATCAATCCATCTCGCCGCCCTCTCTTTCCTGCTGAGCCACGCCAAAAGCTTCCCCGACTTGTCCCCCACGTCATATAGCCTGTGAAGGGTGGCCAGGGCCTGGGTCTTCGCTTCTTCGTTCACCAATTCCCTATACTGTTTCTGGACATCCAGCAGCTTTCTGAGGGTCTCGTCGCTCTTTTGGGTTAGATATTGCCTTTCTCTTTCTAGGATCGTCTGTTCTAGGGCGGTCACCTCCGCCTGGAGTCTCCGTCGTTCCTCACCCCGCCTAGAATTTATTCTATCCCTAAGGACCGGCTTCAGGGCTTCCCATAGGGTGACCTTCGAGTCCACTGTGCCCACATTTTCAGCCAAGTAAACCTTAATGTCAGCTCGTATACCTTTAAGTAGGGTCGCATTCTGTACATCCCAGTCGCCAAGTTCCCGCGTGTCTAGTCTGGTCTCGTCCTACCCTTACATACAGCGGCGAATGGTCCAATATACCCCTGGCCCTGTATTCAGCAACATCATCTACCCTCAGGTATTGGCGGGACATAAAAACATAGTCGAGGCGCGAGAACACTTTATGTGCCCCAGAGTAGTAGGAGTATGCCTGTAGTGTCGGGTGAAGCCACCTCCAAATATCCGTGAGTCCTATGGCGGACATCTGACTGCAGAGTGTTGTCTGGTTCTCGCCTCCCGCCCCCTCTCCTGATCTATCATGTCGGGTGTCCATAACATCATTGAAGTCTCCTCCCACCACTTGTATTGTATCTGAGGTCTCCAAGAGTATGTGGTTGAGCGCCGTGAGAGTACGTGGTTGCAGTTTGGGCGGTGCATATACCTAGACAAGTGTGTAGGTGCGTCTGTTCCAGGTGCCCTGCACTCCAGCGTATGTCCCTTGGGGGTCCAGCCAGGTGCGGGTAATGCAAAATGGGGAAGCTATTTTTGCGACAATTGCCACCCCTCTGGAGTCCGATGTGTATCCCGCATGTGCCAATACTCTGTGTCTCCCTCTAGCGAGAAAAGCGCATGCAGTGCCCCGGAGGTGAGTTTCTTGTAGGAAAGTAAAGTCCGGATCCACCCTCTTGATGTATGCATTCACCAGTCCCCTCTTGATTTTAGAACCCAAGCCGTTAACATTCCATGTCAGAATACTCATTGTTCTGTCAACCCCTATTGGCGTGGCTACGTTACTTGCCATTGGACTGTGAGGTAATTGCATGCGGTCCAATTCCGGCCTGTGCAGGTGGTGCGTGTGCTCAATGTGCGCTGCTGCATGAATCTAGTGCAAGTGGCCCCCCTCCCTCCCTCAACCCTCTCTCTCCCCAACTTGAGAGTGTTCGAAAACTTTTCACCCCCCCACCCACCTCCCCGCCTCCCCCCCTTCCAGTTGCATCCTACCTTAGGACCAAACTATCCGCAGGTGAAGGCCTGTCGCCCTCCCACACATCCCTCCCTTCACAAACTCAAAAACAGTAAGAGAAACTTAAAGAACATAGAAGGGCGTGGTAACTTGCGTGCTCCCATATATCGAGCTGCAATCCCCTGAATCCCATAGCTCCATCTTTCACAAGTGTGAGTCTTGCGTGTCCATTACAGGTGCGCCGGATCGCCCCGAGGAGTCCTGTTCCAAGTGATGGATTTCCTTGACTAGGGGGTGGATCAAGTCCTCCACCTCCTCCTCGCCTCCAGATGCGCGGCCCTCCGATTCCTCCTCTTCATCTCCTTCTGAGCGGATGCCATTGCGCAAGCAACTAAACCTGGAGCCCGCCATAGAGTTATTTCCCGGTGTCGTCGATCCACCACCCCGAATGTCTTCCGTGGCCCGGGATCGGTATGGAGTCGCCGGAGTCAACTTCCGCACTCCCCGTGATTTCCGTCTCTGTGGTTTCGGCATTTCCCAGCATGTCCTCTCCCGCAGTGATCTCTCCAGGGCTTCTCGTCCTATGGTTTCTCTGCTGTTCAGTACAGGGCGTTCCTCAAGCCATTGCCAGGCGTCCTCTGGGTGTGAGAAAAAGATGTCTTTATCTTTGTAAATCACTTTGAGCTTAGCAGGGAAGAGGAGCATGTATCGAATGTCTAGAGTCCTCAGTTTCGCCTTCACAGAGTCAAAAGATCGACGTTGTTTCGAAACTTCCTGGCTGTAATCCGGGAAAATCATTATAGTCGTATAGAGCGTATCTCCCCCATTGGTCTGGCCTCTCTCAAAATTAGATCTCTGTCCGCAAAGTTCAAGAAGCGTGCTATGACCGGTCTCGGTCTCGCCCCCTCTGGAGGTTTCGCTAGGAGGGCCCTGTGCGCTCTTTCAGTGATGAAACATGGGGAGAACTGTGCTGTAGGGAAGGTGGTCTTCAACCAGGCATGGAGGAACGATGTCATGTTTGTCCCCTCAATTCCCTCTCTAAATCCCACGAAGCGCAGGTTGTTGCGTCTCGACCTATTTTCTGTATCGTCCACCTTCCACAGCAGCTGGCGGTGCGAGGCCTGCAGTTCCGCCATGTCTTGCTTCAGAGCGGAGATCGCCGCATCGTTGTCGTTTATCCTCGTTTCAGTCTCTGTCACCCTTTCAGACAGTTTCCGGAAATCTTGCCGTAGTAGTGTAACCTCGGCGCCCACTTCCCCGATTTTCACCTCCAGGGCCGCCCGGGACTCTTGGATGTCTGTTCTGGATGCTTGGATGGCTTCCATCAACAGCGCCGTGTCGGTCCGCACTCTGGGTGTCAATGAGTGGTGCTCCACCGTGTGTCTTGGCGCCGCAAAGTTGTCCATGGGGCCTTGTTTCGCATTTTTAGGGATCACGTCTCTTTTCCCCATGGCTGTCCTCCCGTCGGGTGAGTGCCCCTGGGACAGGCCGCAAGCTTCAGACCCCCGTCGAGTCAATGGTAGAGTTGGAGCCGAGCAGTGGGGGGGGGTGAGGGGGGGAGAGGTAGGAACGCCGACTTATAGTGAAGCTTGTAGACCCCTGACACCTCCGTTTGCTGACCCCCGGCCAGTGATGGATGCGGCTCCTTCAGTACGCGTCCGGCCCCGTCTCGCATGCCTGCCCGAACGCGGTTACACCACCTGCCACCCACAATGAGCACAGCGTCGTCGGGTGCTCAGGGCCTCTGTCACTGTCCTCACCGCTGGCACTCCGGGTCTTCCCTTGGACAATCAGGCGAGCAGGGCAGCGAGCGCACCGTTCCTCAATGGGGCGCCGGGGGGGGGGGGGGGGGGTTTGGGAGGCCGCATGCTCCAGATCCTCACAATGGGCGAAGCACTCACGCGGCGGTCCCCACCTTCGGGCAGCTCCAGAGCACTGCCGCCATGTTGGTACAGGATCTGGGTCCTTGTGGCAGGCGCAGTGGACCAGCGCCAACCGACCCCCGGAGTTGGCTCACAGCCGAGAATGTACCAGGGCCGCTCCGCCCCCCGAATTCACTGACCGCAGATGTGTGCGCGGGAAATAACCGGGGTGACCAGCCCGGCTCCCTCTCACCGGCTCCGAGCAGCGCCGGTCGCCATCTTGGCAAAGGCGGCCGTTGTTCGGTGTCTCCTGTGTTGTCCGCCGCCCCCCGGTTAGCCAGCACCGCGGACCGACCTGTCCGCCGCGTTCTCCGGGCTGTGTCCTCAGACCCCACCTGGCCTCGGGATGGCTCCTACGCGCCCCGGCGAATCGCGGACTCTGCGCCCGCCATCTTGGTCTCGCCGCGAGGCGCCGAGTCGGAGCTTCAGGCTCGGTTTGCTGTGGAGGTCTGCACCGTTAGTGCGTCGGATGTACCTCCGGTAGTTCCAGGGGTATTGCGGCTCCCGTTGGTGTGTGTGGCGCTTCACTAGGGATGGTAAAACGGCGGATCTGTGTGCAGCTCGTCGGGAGCTCCAGCAAGGCACGTCTCAACCGGCCATGCTGTTGGCGACGCCCCCACCAACTGACAAACATAACCATGTATTCATGTTGTCTTAAATGTTTAATGCTTCTTTTCACATGTATATCACAATGTGCACTGATATATTACATAATCAATTCTGAATATCGTTCTTATATTAACTTGAAGTATTTAGTAACCTTAACATGCATGACTAGTTTCATGATTCCCATTGGCCTTTACCCAATTATATTTGAGGTAATACATCTGCACATTTCCTGCATCCCATAATAAGGCATAGCCTTACTTTCAATATTTACATCAAAGGCATGTTAGACTCTAAGGAAGGACTCTGTTTTATTTAAACACACAAAGGTTATACTACCTATCAAGATCCGGTAATTAAAGAAGAACATGGCTGGCCATCTGGCGGATTGACTACTTAGGTATCTTTGAAATTGCAATTGACTGTACATAACTTACCAGTGTTACCTACGCCAACTGATACTAGCCACGTAAGATTATCTAAAGTTAACACCCTTTGGAAAGTTTAAAAAAAATATCTTTTTATTGATAAAGACAAAAAAAATAATATCACACACATCAACACAAATGCAAAAAGCAGTCATGAAAATATGCAATAAGGATAAAATCAAATGTGGCCAAGAACCAATCCGACACAGTACATAAAGGGGTACATTCTACAAGAGCTTAAATTCGGGTGTCGTCAGTAGGACCGTGGTCAAAGAGCACCAGATTACAGTGGTTCATTGTCCACCGCAAACGGAGAGGTATCACCAAAGGGGGTGCACAACCAACCTCTACTTTCATTCCATGGGGCCCAGATTTTGGTCCACTTCCCCGGGCAACCCCTATTTTCGTACCCGCTCTATCAGCCTGCATGCACCAATCCATATCGGATTCCCAATCTGAGCATTTTAATTCAGTTCCACCTTTCCACGTTCTGGCAATGTGTTACGTTTCGCCAACATGCATCCCAGGGAGCCCCACAGTCGCTCTGGCTTAGTCAGAGCAGTGGCTTCGCAAATATACAAGAGACAGAATCTCGGAGTACTCTTGATATCTTTCCTGCAGATCTGGGATACAGCTGTGATAATCTCTCCCCAGTACCTCTGAAGAATAGGGCACTCCCACCATTGATGCATATAGGTAACCACCTGACCACAACCCCGCGGGCAGGCAGGAGAATTTAGAAGCCCCATTTTAACCAAGGCTGAGCTCCAAAAATAGGTCCTATGCAACAACTTCAGTTGGATTAATTTGAACCGGGACCTAATCGCAACCTCTGGAGGCGAAGCGAGGGCCTCTCTCCATTTTGCCCGAACTTTGACAAGAAGGTCAGGTGAGTTATTAAGGAGTTTACGATAGGTTAGAGAGATGGCCTTGTCCGGAAGGTAGTCATCTAGGACTCTGTCCTCTAATTGGGAGGACACCGGCAATACTTCCCCCCTGGAGAGCACTTTGGACAGTGCACTACGCACCTGGAGATAGCAGAAAGTTTAGTTCTCATGCAAGTCAAATTTTAGATGCAGGTCGCCAAAAGGCATAATTGTGCCTCTCACCTATATATCACCAACCTTTGACAATCCAATCAAGTCCCATTTATTGAACCCGGACTGAGGCCAAAGCAGACTCAGGCGACAGGAATGAAACAATGGTGACGCTTGTGTAAGTCTACCCGTCCAGCCGAGGGCTGAGTTCACCGCGTGCCAGATGGAGACAGTCATCGAGGTCAGAGTAAATTTGGGTTCTAGTTTTGACCCATATAGCGCCCTTAAATAAGTGCCAGGCAGCATATCGTGCCTGTCCATTCTGTATGCCGGATCAATAATGGGTTGATGCATCCAATGATTGAGGACAATAAGATGTGAAACCCAGCAATAGGACCTAATGGCTGGCAGTGCAATTCCACCATCAAACCAGTTCTTGGTTAGTTTGGCCAGTGCGATCACTCCACAGCAGGTTACGCACCTCCGATTCAATGGAGGTAAAATAATGAGGCGGGACAAGGTGCGGTATGTTCTGTAGTGCATAGAGGAAGCGGGGGAGTGCCATCTATCCATACTAATATTATAAAGAGAGAGCCCAAACCTTTGAGGCGGGTAATCTCAGTAACCACAGCATCAATCACAACACCCAATACAGCGTTAGAAAGGGCAGTTGCAGCAGAAGGACATAGGCTATGCAGACGGACAGCATATACATTTTTTTTGTATTGTTTTTATTAACTTTTCAAGAAACAGTGGTGTTCATCACAATCATACAGTGCAAGACATACAATTGTACCGCAGGACACCATATACATTTAAAAGGTAAAAGAACCGTGCCAGCAAAGTAGTCCCTTGTGGGCGTGTCTGCATTGTGCTGTGGGCGTGGGCTGGGGGCGTGACTAACGCTGGGGCCTTGTGGTACGGCCATCACATCCTGGGTTGTGGGTGTGTGCTGGGGGGCATGACAAACGCTGGGGGCGTGACAAACCCTTGGGGCGTGTGTCCGCCCTTCATGCCATGTGAGTCGTACATACAAGCGCCAATTACTTTGCTGCGCAGCATCAAGGGGCACGCTGGGGGCGTGAGAAACGCTGGGGGCGTGTGTCCGGCCTTCATGCCATGTGAACCCAATTGCGCCGCATCAAGGGGCATGCTGGGATGCGTGAGAAAAC
Source organism: Lissotriton helveticus (assembly GCF_964261635.1). Taxonomy (NCBI): domain Eukaryota; kingdom Metazoa; phylum Chordata; class Amphibia; order Caudata; family Salamandridae; genus Lissotriton; species Lissotriton helveticus. The sequence goes on along the minus strand of NC_136067.1, from coordinate 217,787,063 downwards.
GCTGGGGGCGTGTACTACGTTCCGCCCTTCATGCCATGTGGGTGGTACATTAATCAGAAGATCGTCTGCTGTGGCCGTGTGCTGGGGGCATGACAAACACGTTCAGCTGGAGACCCGGTAAGTAACATTACTGCAGCCTCTCCTGCGCGATGTTACTGAACTCTCGCATTCAACTAAATTAGACGCGCCTGCTACCATCAACCAGGGCTCTAGCCGGGCTCAGGCGGCGGATCAGTACACTAATTACACGCGCCTGATAACATCAACCAGGGCTGCAGCTGGGCCTCCTCAAGTGGGGGAACACGCGCCTGCTAACATCAAACATGCCTGCATCTGGGCCTCAAGCGGGGGAACATGCAAATGAGCGTGTCTGCCCGGACAATTACTGCAGCCTCTCCTACTTGCTGTCACTGAATTCTCTCATTAAACGGAGTTACCCGCGGCTGATAACTCTCTCATTCAACGATATTACACGCGCCTGCTAACATCAACCAGGGCTGTAGCCGGGCTCAGGCGGCGGATCACTACACCAATTACACACGCCTGCTAACATCAACCAGGGCTGCAGCTGGCCCTTCTCTGTCCCTATTCTAATGAAACAAAAAATGTTGTCTACCGCGAGATTTTAAAATAAATTGCCCTTGCCAAATACACACATTACACACATTCTATTTCATACCCGGACAACGTCGGGACGGGCTGCTAGTCTATACTACTATTATAAAGGAAGAACTTTGAACCTTTGAGGCGGGTAAACTCGGGAACTACAGCGCCAATCCACACACCCGATACATTGTTGTAATCGTCAGGGTGTGCAGATGGACATAGGCTATATAATCGTAATAAATATACGTAATTTCAAAAATGTACCCCAAAAAAAAAAGTAGTCCCTTGGAAGAAGCGCCGGCCGCGACGTGCCTGCTGACGTTAGGAGCGCGGGGAGGAGCGGCGTACAGGAGCTCGAAGAGGACCGGTGGACATGAGCACGGGGAGGAGCGGTGAGGAGTGGCGGACAGGCGGTGAAGAGCGGTGGACAGGCGGTGAGGAGCGGCAGACAGGCAGTGAGGAGCGGTGGAAAGGCGGTGAGGAGCGGCGGACAGGCGGTGAGGAGCGGTGGACAGGTGGTGAGGAGCGGCGGACAGGCGGTGAGGAGCGGCGGACAGGCGGTGAGGAGCGGCGGACAGGCGGATGAGGTAGGTTATTTATTTATTCATTTAGGAGCGGTGAGCGGTGGCAAAATACAAAAGCAAACGTTACATTAAATGAAGCAAAAATGACAATCGTGAGCCAACAAAATAAAAGAGGAAGCAAACGGTGCATTACAAAAGTGAGCCAAACGGTGCATTACAGGAGGAAAAAGTGACGTGTGCAGGTTACAAAAGCGTACAAAGTAAGCAAACGTTACTTTAAATCAAGCAAAAATGACAATCGTGAGCCAACAAAATACAAGAGGAAGCAAACGGTGCATTACAAAAGTGAGCCAAACGGTGCATTACAGGAGGAAAAAGTGACGTGTGCAGGTTACAAAAGCGTACAAAGTAAACAGAGGTATAATACTGCATTACAGGAGGAAAAAGTGACGTGTGCAGGTTACAAAAGCGTACAAAGTAAACATAGAGGTATAATACTGCAATATATGGAGGAAGGCTCCGGGGGACCCAAGGACAACGTCGGGCCGGGCGGGGGCCCTGAAGCCTAATTGCTCCCGGACAACGTCGGGACAGGCTGCTAGTACTAATATAAGAAAGAGAGAACCCAAACCTTTGAGGCGGGTAATCTCAGGAACCACAGCACCAATCACAACACCCAATACCCAAAACTTTTCTATTCCCTTAGTGCCTTCTTTTTATTCTGTGCTGTTTAGTTGTGTTATGCTGCTACCTTGTCGGGCGCCAGGACGCTCCTTCGCTGGAGCAGCTGTGCGCTTAATAAATGCGCATAACATAACATAACATAACATAACATACAGCGTTGGAAAGGGCAGTTGCAGCAGAAGGACATAGGCTATGCAGACGCCCACCATATACATTTAAAAGGTAAAAGAACCGTGCCAGCAAAGTAGTCCTTTGTGGGCGTGTCTGCGTTGTGCTGTGGGCGTGTGCTGGGGGCATGAGAAACGCTGGGGGCGTGTGGTACGTTCCGCCCTTCATGCCATGTCTCATTTCGTGTGCTAATCCCACCCTGTTCCCTTTAAATACCCCTGCACCCCATAATCATAACCCACCCTTACTCCTTAAACTACCCCAACACCCTTAAACACTAACCCATCTTAACTCAATAAATATACCCTGTACCCCAAAACCCAAACCTATCCCTAAACGCTAAAAATACCCATGTACCCCAAAACTAGCCCTGAACCCTATAAATACCACTGTACCTCAAAACCCAAACCTACCCCTGAACCCTAAAAATACCCCTGTACCCCAAAGCCCAAACCTAGCCCTGAACCCTAAAAATACCACTGTACCCCAAAACCACCCCTGAACCCTAAAATACCCCTGTACCCCAAAACCCAAACCTAGCCCTGAACCCTTAAAATACCCCTGTACCCCAAAACCCAAACTTACCCCATAACCCTAAAAATACCACTGTACCCCCAAACCACCCCTGAACCCTAAAATACCCCTGTAACCCAAGACCCAAACCTAGCCCTGAACCCTTAAAATACTTCTGTACCCCAAAACCCAAACCTACCCCTGAACCCTAAAAATACCCCTATACCCCAAAACCCAAACCTAGCCCTGAACCCTAAAAATAACCCTGTACCCCAAAACCCAAACCTACCCCTGAACCGTAAAATACCCCTGTACCCCAAAACCCCAAAATGTCATCGATGAATCTCATGTACGCTAGTAAGTGTGTCGCCCATTCTTGATTATGGTAAATGTGTTCCTCTTCAAAACAGTCACAAAACCTCAACGACTAACATGTGTCAGTAAATTTTCTAATGTAAGCACCCGATTCAAAGGCATAATATATAAACATTGGCAAATAGTCAAAATGGAGCCGGATTTTAAAGGAATCTTTGATCAAGAACCATTATTCGCACATTCAAGAGGTAAAAATCTAGGTGAACTATTGAAGAAAACTAAGCAAATCACCCCAAACCAGAGATATAGAGGAACAGTTCCATGTTTAAATTGTGCACACTGTCATAACATCATTAAGGGCACCAACATCATGAGAGGTCAGAAAATACCTTTAAAAGTCAATGCCACATGTGATTCCACCAATGTGGTATATCTATAAAAATGTCCATGCGGAAGCGTATATGTGGGACACACCGAAAGAAAATTAAAAGTGCGATTAACAGAACACAAAAGCAACATCAGAACTCATTCCACGAAATCCACGGTAGCGACACATTTTACAGAAAAGCGACACAATCTAAACCAACTGAGAGCATGCGTACTAGAAACAGTACCAAAGAAAGAAGGGGCTCTGAACAAAAAGAACTTGTTAAAACGAGAGAATTACTGGATTTATCACTTAAACAGCCTCAAGCCGAATGGATTGAATGAACGAACTGAATTTTTGTGCTATTTATGAATGAGCATTGTTTACCTTTAATGACAGAATTTAATCAACATTGTTATTAGTTACGTCAATATTTCTTTTACCGGAGTCTTTGTTTAATCTCTACTTGCAAATCCACTTCGATTTAAACTAGATGTCAGGGAAGATAAGATTCAGATTGTTAAAGTTTTGTTGTTTCAAAAAAAACGGGCTACGTTTATAAAACAATCAGAGAGAGGGTCACCTGCGCATGCGCTAGGAGCACGGCGGCAGTTGGAAGTTCCATTACAGAGAGAACGCGTTAAGCGGGAGGAACCTTCATAGAGTAATCGGCATTTGAGTAACGGGTAAGCATTCGAACGCAGCCACAAGCTAACGCGTAAGCGGCAAGCAGAGTGCACGAAAGGCCCACGCCCTCAGAGAACCATTTAAGTTAAAAGTTAGACATTAACGAACAGGTTGGGTAGAGCGCATAAAAGGGTCTATCGATAACGGTGATAGTTACACTCGATGTTGAGCAAAATAGTAGTCAAATTGAAGTCATGTATAAGAATTTAAAGGAATAACCTGAGAGTACAAACTAGATTGATACGAGTTATAGAGAATGTGAAATGTAACAAAATTATGTTTTAGCGATTACATTGTATACATTTGTGTTTATTTGTAGATGTTCCCTGAAGAAGGTGAAATAATCACCGAAATGCATTGGAACCACTTGAAAGTCGCTAAATAACACGCACAAATTGGAATATGATTGAAAAATAAATTTGTGTTGAATTATAGAAAATTTTATTTGAAGCGTTGTCATTTGGACTTAAAATTTAAAGCTGTAGATACAGCATTGACACTGGTGCCATGGGAGATACACCTATGGGTTCATAGGTGTGCAACTAGTAGGATTTTACAGATACACTCCAGGAGGGGAGTGATTCCCGTGTTTGCACAGTTAAACAAAGAGAAGAACAGGCGGTGCACAGCCCTTTTGTTCAAAAGCAACTCACAAAAGACCAGATAATCAAGGAAAAGAAAGGAAGTGAAGAGGTGCCAAAGGATGGACTACATCAGACCAACACTCTAATTCAAAGAACACCTGAGGCTCCTCAAAAAAGTTTTCTATATGTCCTGGAGGACTCAACCACTAAACACGACGTGTCAGGCTTAATAACACTAGAATCACTAAATGCAACAATCTCAAGAATACAATATCACTTGCCCAGATATCAACATCAAAGACCTAATATTTCATAAGGGACTCCAAAAGGAGACCCAGAATATACAGAATAGCACTCCGCAAAAACCTTCTGACCTAGAGGGATATTTAGAAAAATCCCCAGATCTGTCTCTCTTCAAAAACACAGGCTTCTCTAACAACTACACCCCACTCTCCAAATCTCTGTTTTCCCTGCAAAATATCCTGGAATCGGTTCTCATTCATCTATGGAACATACTGGAAAACTCTGACCAGACTCTCGATAACCAACTAGGCATACTAAAATTTCTAGTAGAGGGAAAAAAGAAGAAAGAGCAAATGAAATCAACAAAAACAACTGGAGTTTGCGGAAATTGTAAAGAGCAAAACTCTAATAATCCAATAGTGGAATTAGCAGAAACGCCTCTCCCTTTAAAAAAAGAAATTGCAACTCAAACCGGAAGGAATCACTTCATGAAACCCCAGGTTAATCAGGATAACAATCAGATTTATTCCCTCAGAAGCCTCTTTAAGGAGGAAACCATATCAACGTTACATCATCAGCCTAAAGCGTACTATCCAATTTTCACAAAAAACAAATCTAAATCCACGATGAAAAGCCCTGAAATATCCCATTGCAAAACCACCGCTGAGTTTCAGCTGCCTAGCGATGATACTCAGGGCCAAGAAAGTAATAAAGGCAAAAGAAAAGAAAAGAGGACCAAGTTGAAAAGGAGAAAGGTGCTAAGAAGAATAGAGAAAAAGAAAGCACGTAAAACAATATATCAGAACGATCCCCTTTTATAAATCGGATTAGCAGATAAAGAGGAAAGAGCGGATCCCCCTCAGATCATGAAAATAAAGGAGCAGAAATCTTCGGTAATAACTCAAACTGTTAACGTTAACCAACTGAGTAAACTAAATCTAAAGGCAAAAAATTTCTCTCCAGGAGGACACGGTCCTTCAAGCCCGGCACTAAGAGAGATCCCAAAAAGAACGGACTACTAAAAAAGATTCAACCGTTACAATTGCTAGCGCGAAACGAAATCAAATTAGTTACGTTCCCGGAAAATCCAAAAACAACGACAGCAATTGTCGAATTTTGTTCTCCAGTAATACCAGGAATAATACTGAAGGAGAGTGAGACCCTTCATAAATATGGATACGATCTGAACCCTGTATTACACCACGAAGTTCACAAAAACCCATAACAGAAGAGTCTCTTAAAACGCAGCGGTCGTAGCAAATTTCTACCACCATGACCAATCCCCCAGATCATACTGCAGAAAATATATTTGTCTCCCTAAAGAATGGTGAAAGAGAAGTCTGGAGCAAAAATAACCCCTGCAAGGAAACTACAAAGGGGGAATACTCATGGACCTGGATTTCGGAGACCCTGAACGGTAATAAACAAACTAAAGAGAATAAATTCCCTGTTTAGCACAGGCCTGTCGATCACCTTTTGAAATATAGCGGGTAAAACTAAAGAAAAAATGGATGAAATACAAAAAACTGCCCAGCCATAGTGGCCCTCCAAGAAATGTGGTCTACTCAAAACTTCAACCAAGAGAAATATTTTGTATATGATACCATTGCAGATCAGGTTGAATGGGGACATGCGAAAGGAGGGATAGCGATCTTATTAAATGAAGATTACAAATGGGCCCAAGAAATAATACCAACCAATTCAAATAACCACCAATGCATCAAGGTCAAATATGGGACAAATCCTCTAGAAACTTCAAAAGATCTATTAATCTATGACATCTATATCCCCCCTGGAGCAAAAATGGACGCATTTGCTTTAGAAATCCTAAAAGACATTGAACAAACAATAGAAAATCAAGGGTATCTATCGTTCTTAATAATGGGTGACTTAAACGGGAAAATATCGAACGAATCATTACAAAACTGGGCAGACTGGCATAAAGAGGAGGGTTTGGGAATCTCCACACCACTACTGCTTAAAGAAAACAAGGCAGACAAAAGAGGAAAAATCCTAGTTGCATCACTCCCTATGTTAAATGGAGTAATACTGAATGGCAACGTAGAAGGCAACATTTCTGCCTCAAATACAAGGCAGGCTAATAGTAGAGCATCACTACTGGACTATATGATCTGTAGCTATGACCTATATGGTTCAGTTGTACAACTCAAAATAAACTTTGTCCACGGTAGTGATCATGCCATTCTACAAGCAAAAACAGAGTCGGAAATACAATCTACACCCTCAAGTCAAATGATGCACAACCATAGCACAGTACTTGCGAACCCAATTCAAAGACGTGTTCATTGAAATTCGGCTACATTTAACAAGATAATCAACATAATAGATTCAACGCAACTTCTGCAAGTATCCCATTCTGCAAATCTGATAATAAATTTTGAAATGGTCATCAAAAAGCTAACACAAAAATTGCAGGAAACACTAAAGCATTCAAGAACAACTAAGATTCAAAACAAAAGGCCAAAGTTAGCAACCAATACAAAACTTCTGAACAAACTGATAAGAGAACAGATTATAGAAAACTCTCCATCCAAACTGCTAGAAATTAACAGGCTAAAAAATCAACGCAGGCGAGAAAAGGAAAAATACAAGAGAATAGCACAAGATCAAATTGGGTAGACCTGCAGATAGCAGCAAAGCAAAATAACCAACGAGCCTATTGGAGTATAATCGCCAAAGAAACGGGCATGAAAAAAACACTACAAGCTATCCCGGTCCCTCCAAGGGAATGGGATTTTTACCTTGCCAACTTATACAAACTAAACACCAATTCGGAAACGATCCATAATCATGCCATTAACGTAGAAACAAAACCTCTAAATAGTGGAGTATCGAGCCCTTTCTCAATTGAGCTGCACATACGAAAGGCGCGAACAACAGGAGCATCAGGTCCAGATCAAATACCGATTAAGGTCCTACAGTGTAACCCCAAAGAATGGAGCAAGATGTTATCTCCCCTCTTCAATTACATCTTCACTACTGGAGAAATCCCAAATCATGGAAGGGGAGTATAGTAATACCCATACATAAAAAGGGTACAAGGCTTTATCCCGGCAACTACAGGCAAATAGCCCTCCTGGATGCAACAGGAAAAATCTTCACTGCAACGGTTTTAGATCATCTTAAAGATTGGGCCTTTTCATCTGGTCAAATTCCGCTATATCAGGCCGGTTTTAGATCAAAGCATTCAGTCACGGACAACATTGCGGTATTACAAACCATCCTAGACAAATATGTGACAGCTAATTCTTAGGTTGTATATGCTGCTTTTATCGATTTTTCCACCGCATTTGACAGAGTGGATAGAGGAACACTCTGGAGAAAACTTGGCAAAATGGGCATCCCGGACAAATTATTACACATACTAATATCACTACATACAAAAACCTGGTGCCAGGTACAAATGGGAAGGGAAAAGGGTCTCACAACTAAGCATGGGCGTAAAATCCGCTCCGCTTGCGGATTTTTCGGATTTTCGTCAAATCCGCAATCCGCGAACGCTCGCGAATTTGTCGAAAATCCGTGAATCCGCTCGCGGCGGATTTTTTGCTTGGTTGCGGCGCGCGGCGTGGTGCACGGCGTTCACTTTCCGTCATTTTAGCGTTTGCCGAGTTGTTTTTCTTTGCGAGTGACGCGCCATTTTAGATCTTGCTGCGTGTTCCCGCGGGAGTTTGTCGCCCGCGAATACGTACTCGCGGCTTGCCACCTTGCACAGCACACCTCGCGAGAGTTCGCAATTGCGAACACGTAGTTGCGGCGGAAAGGAACAATCTCGCACTTGCGAAATAGAGATTTTGCAATTTCGCACAAGAAAATCACCAGCAAACAGGATAAACCTTCAGAAAATTATGATTTTTATCAGAATCACTCCTCAGGTTGACATTTGCATGGCCTTTTTTTTTTGCAAGGAGTCCATTTTGGGGGGGGGGAGGAAGGAAGTGCCCCACAGTCTCCAACTTCCTGTTCCTGTCCAGCAGGCTCCTCCCAGTGCTTTGTCCATCTCCTGGTCACTTTCATTTGGATCTGGAGCTGGAAGGATTACTTTTTGTGGGTGCTGCTGGATATTTGGATTTGAGGCCTTTTTGACTGTCTTTGGATCACTTTTGGATTAGAAATCAACTTTCACAAGTAAGTTTGTTTGGGGCATTACAGTTGCTGCAAGTAAAATTTTGGAACTTTTTCAGAACATTAAATAAATTATATTGTGGGTAGCCACAGTATCCAGTAGGACCAGGGTTGGTTAGGGGTGCATGATACAACTGTTTTGTTGAATTTAAACACCATTTAGGCCATGGATGGGCTGGGATTGTGCTGATTTTTGTCCTTTTTTTGGGACTGCTGGTGGGGCCCTTTGCCCAGGGGTGGTGAGTGTTGCATGGGCCTAGTCTTTCTGTGGGGTGTCTTCTTGAATTTAAACATAATTCATGTCATGGATTGGCTGGGATTGTGCTTATTTTATTGTTTTTTGTCGTTTTTGGGGGGCTGCTGGTGTGGCCTTTTGCCCAGGGGTGGTGGGTGGTGCATGGACTGAGTGTGCCTGTGGTGTGGTCTCACTCTCTTTAATGTAAACATCATGGATGGCATTGGATTGTGGTGATTTCTGGCTGTTTTTCTGTTTTTTGGGGGTGTACTGTTGATGTGGACTGGTCATGTGGGTGGTGGTGGTGGCCATCTTGAGTGCTGGCTGCTACAGGCAACATGTGCTTGGGGTGTAAGAAGGGGCCATTTTGAGGAGAGGCAGTGTCTGAGGCCTGCACTTATTTTGCCTACTTTTCATCCATTATGCCCAGGGGTAGTGAGTGTTGCATGGGCCTAGTGTTTCTGAGGGGTGTCTTCTTGAATTTAAACACCATTGAGGCCATGGATGGGCTGGGATTGTGCTGATTTTATTGTTTTTTGTCGTTTTTTTGGGCCTGCTGGTGGGGCCCTTTGCCCAGGGGTGGTGAGTGTTGCATGGGCCTAGTCTTTCTGTGGGGTGTCTTCTTGAATTTAAACATAATAGAGGCCATGGATGGGCTGGGATTGTGCTTATTTTATTGTTTTTTGTCGTTTTTGGGGGGCTGCTGGTGTGGCCTTTTGCCCAGGGGTGGTGGTGCATGGACTGAGTGTGCCTGTGGTGTGGTCTCACTCTCTTTAATGTAAACATCATGGATGGCATTGGATTGTGGTGATTTCTGGCTGTTTTTCTGTTTTTTGGGGGTGTACTGTTGATGTGGACTGGTCATGTGGGTGGTGGTGGTGGCCATCTTGAGTGCTGGCTGCTACAGGCAACATGTGCTTGGGGTGTAAGAAGGGGCCATTTTGAGGAGAGGCAGTGTCTGAGGCCTGCACTTATTTTGCCTACTTTTCATCCATTATGCCCAGGGGTAGTGAGTGTTGCATGGGCCTAGTGTTTCTGAGGGGTGTCTTCTTGAATTTAAACACCATTGAGGCCATGGATGGGCTGGGATTGTGCTGATTTTATTGTTTTTTATCGTTTTTTTGGGCCTGCTGGTGGGGCCCTTTGCCCAGGGGTGGTGAGTGTTGCATGGGCCTAGTCTTTCTGTGGGGTGTCTTCTTGAATTTAAACATAATAGAGGCCATGGATGGGCTGGGATTGTGCTTATTTTATTGTTTTTTGTCGTTTTTGGGGGGCTGCTGGTGTGGCCTTTTGCCCAAGGGTGGTGGTGCATGGACTGAGTGTGCCTGTGGTGTGGTCTCACTCTCTTTAATGTAAACATCATGGATGGCATTGGATTGTGGTGATTTCTGGCTGTTTTTCTGTTTTTTGGGGGTGTACTGTTGATGTGGACTGGTCATGTGGGTGGTGGTGGTGGCCATCTTGAGTGCTGGCTGCTACAGGCAACATGTGCTTGGGGTGTAAGAAGGGGCCATTTTGAGGAGAGGCAGTGTCTGAGGCCTGCACTTATTTTGCCTACTTTTCATCCATTATGCCCAGGGGTAGTGAGTGTTGCATGGGCCTAGTGTTTCTGAGGGGTGTCTTCTTGAATTTAAACACCATTGAGGCCATGGATGGGCTGGGATTGTGCTGATTTTATTGTTTTTTGTCGTTTTTTTGGGCCTGCTGGTGGGGCCCTTTGCCCAGGGGTGGTGAGTGTTGCATGGGCCTAGTCTTTCTGTGGGGTGTCTTCTTGAATTTAAACATAATTGAGGCCATGGATGGGCTGGGATTGGGCTTATTTTATTGTTTTTTGTCGTTTTTGGGGGGCTGCTGGTGTGGCCTTTTGCCCAGGGGTGGTGGGTGGTGCATGGACTGAGTGTGCCTGTGGTGTGGTCTCACTCTCTTTAATGTAAACATCATGGATGGCGTTGGATTGTGGTGATTTCTGGCTGTTTTTCTGTTTTTTGGGGGTGTACTGTTGATGTGGACTGGCCATGTGGGTGGTGGTGGTGGCCATCTTGAGTGCTGGCTGGTACAGGCAACATGTGCCTGGGGTGTAAGGGGCCATTTTGAGGAGAGGCAGTGTCTGAGGCCTGCACTTATTTTGCCTACTTTTCATCCATTATGCCCAGGGGTAGTGAGTGTTGCATACTTGCATGTCCGTAGTCTTTCTGTGGGGTGTCTTCAATGTAAACATCAAGGATGGCATGGGATTGTGCTCATTTTTCTGTGTTTTGTCGAATTTTTGGGGTGTATAACTGAACTGATGTTCCTCTGTCTTCCATTGCTTTTAGGTGCACAAGAAGACTCAAGAGAACCACCAGTGCCAGGAAGAAGTCCTGCAGCGGTGTGTGCAGCATAACGTCACGCGACGTCACGTCTGGACACAGAACCCTCTGCAACTCGTGCAACTGCTGCCTGCTGACCTGCTCTGAAGAGGATGGCCCCAAAAAAAGTAACCCGTAGCTCCTCTAGCAAGAAAGGTGCCAGTAAGGAGCAGAAGAAGCAAGTTACCAAGGAGACTGGTGTGCCGCCCGCCCCTTTTTTTGGGAGTAAAAAAAAAAGTATGCCTGCAGCAGCAGCAGCGGGATCTGCTGGGGACCAAGCTGGCAGCACCCCCCCCGCTCCATTGGGCTCAGTGCCACCACCACCACCACGCCAACTTAAGTCCAAGCCCTTGAGTGCTGCAGAGGCAGCCAGTATAGTTCTTCAATCACCATCGACCAGTGATGTTGGCTCATCGCAAGAAAGCAGCAGCAATGTCCCTCAATCAACACAGGTTGTTGTAGCTCATCTGACGAGTGTTGAACAACCACAGCCGCAACAACAATCACATGTGCAAGTACAAGCCCAAGTACATGTGGAAGGAGAGGCAGCGCAAGGAGATGCGCAAGCAGAGGTGCATGGAGGGTCACAAGTGCCCACAATAGTTGTTCCTCCCGAAGTAGGGGCACATCAGGAAATCGACAATCAAGGCGAGGTATCATTTGAGGAAGCCACTCCTCCTGCTGATCCTTCATTGTCTTCCACAACCCTAGCAAGGAAGAGATCAAGGGTGGTGTCTACATCCTCTTCAAGCACACCTCCTTCTGATGATACGGATCAAACTTGGGAACCAGCACCACAGCCGTCTGAGAGTGAGGCACACCATGATCCAACAAAGGTACTTAAGCGTAAAAGGAAGCTCGTCCAAAGTCTCAGACTTATGGAGTGTGATGAGGCTCAACAAGAAGTGGCGGATACTGCTGCTGATGAAGACTCTGCCAACGACGACCCAGTCATCATAAAGGTCACTGCAGCCCCAGCGGGCATGCAGCAAACAGACATTTTGACCCTAGCCCGAAGAGCTGCTGCGCGTGATGATGATGATGATGATGTTGTCGATGAGGAGGCAGTGGAAACACCACAATCATTGGAGTTAAGTAGTACACCAACTCGTCCCGCTTCCATATTTCTTTCTGGCAAGAAGAGACCTTCGTCAACCTCGACCTTAATTAGTGGCGGTGAAAGTGGAAAACGTACAAAAGTTGGGCAATCCAGATCCTCCACTTCATCTGGCATTAGCTTCATGACCACCACCACCAGTATCGCCGCCTCCTCCAGGTCCCACAGACACTTCAAGTCCCCAGTTTGGGACTTCTTTACTGTTTGTCCCAAAAATCCAAAGTTTGCCATTTGTACCCTTTGTAAGCTTGCAGTTAGTCGTGGTAAGTCAGGTACCAACTATGGTACCGGCGGCCAGAGTGGTCATCTTGAGAGAAAGCACGCTGTCAAATGGTTTGCGCACCTAGCTGCGATCAAGAAAGGCCAAAATCAAGGAAACGTTGATGTTTCATCTGATGTTGACGAGCAGGAAGAAGACGTGTCAAACACTTCCCTTACACCCAGTACCCCTGTCAGCAGCACACCCAATGTGAGGCACACTAAGAGTGTTGGAGCGAGTGAGACACCAACGCACAAAAGTTCACCAGCGAGCAAAATTGGGTCAACGAAGTCATTATCAGCCCGTAAATGCTTGGTCCAGGGCAACATTAGAACAATGCTTACTTCAGACGTGCCATATGAACGCAACCACCCACTGACGCGTCTGTATAACACTAAGCTGGCTAAAATGCTAGCTGTGGACCTTCTACCTTTTTCTTTTGTAGAAGCGGTAGGTTTTCTTGAATTAGTTGCAACGCTCTGCCCTAAATGGAAGGTTCCGAGCCGGTTCTATTTTGCCAGAGTTGTGGTTCCAGCACTACATGAAGATGTGCTGCAGGCGATTGGGGCAGCTTTGCAGAAGAGTGCTGTTCACACAATACATCTGACAACAGACATGTGGACCAGTGGCCCAGGCGATGATTACATGTGCATCACTGCACACTGGGTCTCTTTTGCAGGTGTTAAAGCAAAGCTAAACGCAGGTGTTGACCCGGACCAAGTTTTCAAAGCTGCTCGGAAACATGCAACACTAGCCATGTTTGGCTTGGAGAAAAGTCACACAGCAGAAAACCTTTTGGAAGAGTTTGACAAAAAGGTCTTGACAATGCTATCCCCCCTAAAACGCAAGATTGGTTATGTTTCCACGGATAATGGCGCCAATGTAGTTAAGGCCATGTTCCTTGGTGACCATGTTAGAGTGCCGTGTTTGGCGCACTGTATCAACCTGGTAGTTCAAAAATTCTTGAGTGATAAAGAGAGTCCAGCGTTCGAGGTAATGGCCACCTGCCGCAAAATGTGCAACCATTTCAGCCATTCTTTTAAGGCCCGGAAGCATCTGCGGAGACTGCTACTTCAACGTGGAATGCCAGTGAAAGCACTCATCCAGGAGGTGGCAACACGTTGGAACTCAACCTTCTACATGCTTGAGCGTCTGCATGAGCAGTATACGGTACTCGATCACTATTTCTTGACAGAGTCTACATCTCAGAAGGAGGACCTGCGGATGAGTAAGGCGCAATGGGACATAGTTAAAAGCCTGACAGACATGCTTCGTCCTTTTGAGTTCTTCACGCGTGCAGTCAGCCAGGAGGACTGTAATTTGGGAAAAGCTATCCCATTGTTGTGCATACTGGAGCACCAACTGATGGCGGTTTCTTCTGAGTTTGAAAAAGATGAAAAAAAAAAAAACCATTTCATTTTGTCTGAGAAATTATTACATCGCCTACGTGGTGATGAACGTCTTCAAAACATCAACTCAGATCAGCATTACATTTGTGCTACTATTCTGGATCCACGCTACAAAAAGGCGCTGGCAGACAACGCATTCTTTCCTTTCGCTGATGAGGATGTTCAAAAGTACAAACATTGGTTAGCCTGGTCAGCCAAGAGGTTTGAAAAAGAACGGCAGGTTATTGAAGGAGAAGCCAGTACATCAGCATCAGCATCAGCAGGCCATCCGCAGTCACAAGAATCCACTTCTGCACCAGTGGCTGGGGCACAAGTGACCTCTAAGCCATTAAAGACACCGGCAACTGGATCATCTGCACCACACACAATGACAACACTAACAGTGGCTGGGGAGGAGGATTGGCTAAGTTTGATGGGGTATGGTTCTCGAAAAAATGTCACAGGCACAGCAAAAAGTAAGCAAAGTGGAGGAACAGTTGATGACCTTGAGTCGATGGTGCAGGACTATCTGAATGACTCAACAGAGGTCTTCCTTAATGATGAGCCATTGCAGTATTGGCATGGCAAAAAACAATTGTGGCCACAGCTCTTCAACCTGGCTATAAACTATTTGTCTTGCCCACTCGCAAGTGTGTCTTCTGAACGTGTTTTCAGTGCTGCTGGTGGCATTGTAACTCCCAAACGGAGCCGCCTCTCGCCCAAAAATGTGGAGCGGCTGACAATGATCAAGATGAATCAGCACCTCATACCACCAGATTACAAAGTACGAGAAAGCACGCCGCATGAAGACGAGGAGGACAGCAACGTAGATGAGGGGATTTTTTCTCTGTTCGGTGCCACTGACCTCATCCAGCCTGAATTCGCAGAGTATGATGACGAAATCTTGTTCTTATTCCCTGACACCGAGCCCTGAAAATGAGACAATCAATCAAGAACTTTCTTTTTCGTCCTTATTCACTTTTATTCCTGTGTGCTTTGTGTCTCTCTTTCTTTGTTTTGCACAGTTAATTTAATTCAAACTTTAATCACCTAATCCCAAAAACAAGACCATCATCAGAACTGTCTTCACTTGTTTGCTTATTGATTTGAAGGTGCCGCAGTCTACATTCCTCAGGTTCACAAGTTCTGAAGAACATGCTCCTCTATCCTCCTCCTCCAGACTGCGATTTCCCTCCAAGCAGAGTGCTGGATTACGCACAATGAAGAAAAACTCCGCACTTGTGGGGGTGTTGTACTTCTTTGCGGGTGAGTTGACGGTTTTGGGCCCATTGCTGTGAAGCTCTAATAATGGACAAAAGTGTTTTGGACCAAATATGAGGTGGAAATTTCTTGCCGTTTTTGCTGACTTGCTTGCCTTTGAGGTGCTCTTTGGCGGGGTTCCGGGGGTTTGTGTGTAATTTTTGGTGTCTGTCGAAGCACTGCTGCGACAGTCTAATCTTGATTGCATTTGCTTTTCAGGAAATCCGTGGTGGAAAACAGGAGTTATGATGATTGATGATGACGACCTAGCTGCACAGCGCCGCGTTTGGACCGAAGGCCGAGAGACATTGTAAGTATGAGATTTAGCTTTTTCGCTGTTTGGGGGTGTTGTGTCGGGTGTTTTTTTGCGGGTGGGTTGGCGGGTCTTGCCTGGGGCATTCCTGGGAAGGTCTAATACCGGATACAAGTGTTTTGGACAAAATCCATAAGGAACAGCCTTTTTTTTTGCCATTTCTTCAGACATCTTGCTCAATGTAGCGTTTTGGGGGGCTTCCTGCTGTTCGTGGGTGGGTTGCGGCCGGGGTCTCTGTCGAAGCACTGCTGCGACAGTCTAATCTTGATTGCATTTGCTTTTCAGGAAATCCGTGGTGGAAAACAGGAGTTATGATGATTGATGATGATGACCTAGCTGAACAGCGCCGCATTTGGAACGAAGGCCGAGAGATATTGTAAGTATGAGATTTAGCTTTTTCGCTGTTTGGGGGTGTTGTCGGGTGTTTTTTTGCGGGTGGGTTGGCGCCGGCGGGTCTTGCCTGGGGCATTCCTGGGAAGGTCTAATACCGGATAGAAGTGTTTTGGACAAAATCCATAAGGAACAGCCTTTTTTTTGCCATTTCTTCAGACATCTTGCTCAATGTAGCGTTTTGGGGGGCTTCCTGCTGTTCGTGGGTGGGTTGCGGCCGGGGTCTCTGTCGAAGCACTGCTGCGACAGTCTAATCTTGATTGCATTTGCTTTTCAGGAAATCCGTGGTGGAAAACAGGAGTTATGATGATTGATGATGACGACCTAGCTGCACAGCGCCGCGTTTGGACCGAAGGCCGAGAGACATTGTAAGTATGAGATTTAGCTTTTTCGCTGTTTGGGGGTGTTGTGTCGGGTGTTTTTTTGCGGGTGGGTTGGCGGGTCTTGCCTGGGGCATTCCTGGGAAGGTCTAATACCGGATACAAGTGTTTTGGACAAAATCCATAAGGAACAGCCTTTTTTTTGCCATTTCTTCAGACATCTTGCTCAATGTAGCGTTTTGGGGGGCTTCCTGCTGTTCGTGGGTGGGTTGCGGCCGGGGTCTCTGTCGAAGCACTGCTGCGACAGTCTAATCTTGATTGCATTTGCTTTTCAGGAAATCCGTGGTGGAAAACAGGAGTTATGATGATTGATGATGATGACGACCTAGCTGCACAGCGCCGCGTTTGGACCGAAGGCCGAGAGACATTGTAAGTATGAGATTTAGCTTTTTCGCTGTTTGGGGGTGTTGTGTCGGGTGTTTTTTTGCGGGTGGGTTGGCGGGTCTTGCCTGGGGCATTCCTGGGAAGGTCTAATACCGGCTAGAAGTTTGTTGGACAAAATCCATAAGGAAACACCAGTTTTGGCACTTTTTGTAAGTTAGGGTTCGTTAGGGTTAGCCCTAGCAGCAGGATTGCATGTGTTTAGGGGGGTTCTATTGCAACGCGGTTCTGTTGTTGTAGAGCACTGTTGGAGCGATGCTGGCTATGGATACTTTTGCTTGCAGGCAAGTGGTTTGAATACAATCCACGGTCTGTATTTGGGCCTACTGTTACTTTCAAAGTACGTTTTGTAACCATTTTTCTGCTAGGCATCGTTTTTGGAGATATGATTGGGTTCTTCTACATTTTTGCGACTGGCTTTAGTAAGGGTCTTGGTGGGAGCATTGCTGGGAAGGTCAAATTTTGTTCTAAAACACAGTAGTACACCCACCTTGAGGGGAAAGATCCGCTATAATATTTTGGCCATACTTATTGATCCTTAAAAAGGTGACTCAGACAGAGCACGCAATTTCAAAAATATTGTACTGTCTATTAGGGAAATCAAAGTGTCACTTTTTGAACCACACAGCGTACATACCTTTTATTTATTTATCAGTGGTATTGTAATAGCACTTCCTGTTTTCCGTTCAATAATTACAGGCCGGGTTTCAGTCAACATCCGCCAGGCAGGCAGTGGACAGGGTGTCTCTTCTGTCAGTGGTCATCACCACATTGATGGACGAAGCGTCAGCTGGAATGGAGGAGTGCCGCCAATAAGAGGAATTGTTTGCTGCATGCAACTTACTTACCAATTTCAACAGGACAACTCCAACAACATACGCAATACAGATACAGTATCCATTGTTGTCTTTTATTCTATGAGTGTGACTGCATGTGCTTACCTTTAGTTTGTAACCAAAGATTGTCTGTAAACTCTGTATCTTCAATTATTGTTTGTCCATGCTCTGCTTTTTTTTTCTTCTCTCAACAAAACCTACCCAAAAAGAAACCCCCATTCCCATCCATTTTACAAACCCTAACCCTCTTCCCCCGGGCTGTGTTGTTTTGCTTGATGTCTGACTAAAATGACATCAATAATTCCACACACTTGCTGGGGAGGATAAGGTGATAGCAGCAACAGGCTGGTGAAGGAATACGAGGATATCTTCTAGACTTACTCAGCTTCAGTACTATATCTTCTAGTAGTAGTAGCCAATGTCAAATAAATTCAACGCAAGTACTAGTTATACTTGCAAGCAAATACTTTACCATTTGTTAGGCTACATTATGGCACTGTTCTAGTGTACTGTCACCTGCTATTTTCTCGATCGTACCGTAACCGTTGTAATGCTACAGTAAGGAGGACAAACAAGGTTTCGTTTTCTTTTTTTCCATAGGCATGCAACTGCCACTGTGTCACACCACTAGTACCACCGCAATGAGGAAATGTCACCCGCCCAGGATTGACAACGTTAATCCCCATTTCACCTGGAGCCAGCCCTGGGCCTAGCCCTAATTTCTAACACAAATTACAGGTAAGATAAGCGTTTGGTGGGAGGTAGTATAATGGAGTATTATTTCGGAGTAGACAAGAGATTGACGGTTGTACTACTAAAGTCCTACGACTGTTCAGGAAAACAAAGTTACTGTTACACCCCCGCCCCCCACCCACCAGACTGAAAAGCAGTAAAAAACAGGTATGGTCAGATAAAGTTGAAAAATATATTTATTTAGCCCTAACAAAATAATCTCCCTCACCCACCCTAACCCCAACGATTGTCTCTGAAACGTCCCAAAACGATCCCAACTCCCAAATCCCACCCCCCAAAAGTCTATAAAAAAAGGGCAAGGGACACTCCACTACTGGAGGGTGCTGGTGCTGGTGCTGGTGCATGATGCGGCATGGGCATCATACTCCTTGCGGAGGGTGGCAAGCTCGGAGCGGAGGCCCTTAACCAAGTTCTTATACCTCAGGACCTCCTGCTCCAGGTTGGACATGCGGACTCGTAGGCGGCGTTGGCGTTCCTTGCAGCTCCTGTGGGGGGCAGCTGGTATTTCGGTTGCTTGGCGGTGGCGGTCGGCTTTCTTAGCCCGGCTCGGTCCCGCTGGCTTAGTCACGGAGGAGGATGCAGTGGTCACAGTCGAGGATGTTGCCCCGCTCGACTGCGTGTCCTCCTCCTCCTCCAGGGCCACCAGCCGCCGATACTCGGCGACTGTGGCCTCCAGCCTCCGTTGCCGGGCCAATCTAGCCTGCTCCCTCCTTGTTGTTGATTTGGAAGGAGCAACTATATGAAGAAAGAAAGACATAGTCTGTAACCAATGCTCCTTATTAATAACACAAAGTGATTGAGCCGAAAGTTGGGTCACAGAGTACAAGTAGCAAATTGAAAGCACAGTACATAACTATTGAGGACAGTATCTATGTAACCTCCCACTTCTGCATCCTTGCTCTAACAGTAGTGGTAGTTTAATGAACTAATTCTACGACCACTATGGACTTCCATTACAGTCGACTATGACAGTACACCAGTCTTATTCTTCTTCTTCTCTCTTGTTTAGGGAAATGGGTACGTTATCTTATGCAAGCCGGCAGAATGACATGGACACAGCACAGTGAAGTTGCACCCGAGAAAAAAAGTTGCACACCATGATGATTGAGACAGACTTGCGCTACTGTACCGGTCCAGTACATGCAGGTGGTGAAGCTATTACTTTTCTATTACGGGTGGCACTGAGAATACTCTGTTACAAGGGCTACTGCTTAATTAATTTACCTTTCACCCTACAGTGCAAATGAGTACTAGAAAAGGAAACTGAAGAAGCTAACTAATTTGATTATCTATCACTTCACATGGGACGTATTTAATGACAGATGAGATGACTTTAGGTGCTTTGCTTAATATTGAGTGAACAGTGATACACCCACACATGAATGACGTACTACAAGTAAACTAAAGTTATTAAGAGAGGTACGGAGTGTCCACCGTAATAACCAGATATATGCTGTGAATGCAAACGCAATACAAAGTACTGCTACTATTCATGGTAGTATTGGACACATTTACAATTTCTTTTCCTTGCCTTCCCTGCACTGGGACGGACGTGCGGGTGCGGTGGTACATGCTCTTCAAGGTAACACTTACTTCACCTGGCGACCATCTACTCTCTCTAGATACACATGTGCTATGTAAGAGTCAGAGAATACCATGCTCCAGGCATCCATTCAGTCAAAGTATACGCACACATACAGTTTCTGTTTCACCCACCCAGGCTGCTGTCCTTCCACCCATCCTTGCTTCATCATTGACCCAGCCATGCACCATACCATATTCTTTCCTTCCCAGCCACCTCGGGGGCCAAGCAAACACATATCGTTCTTCTTTGCCAGCCATCATACAAGTTCGCGTCCCACTTACTTACACCCTTCTTTCGCTTTTCGTTCATCCCATCCATCACGTTCGTCTAAGAACTTATTGGGATTCTTCTCACCAAAAACTTCACAGCTAAGTCGAAGTACATTTCGAGGAGGCTACTACCTGGTTGATTTGTAATTGTAATACACCCGTGCAGAAAGCACACTATGCAGTCTTCAATCTCAATAAGTAAGGAATATATAGCTTACCTGTTTCCGCCACCACCGTTTGATCCCCCACAGGAACGGCCACCAGCTCTTCTACCGCCGCCTCCTCCCCAGAGGCCTCCGAGTCCAAGTCCAACACAGCCACCTCCGCGCTGGCCCCGTCACCAGATGTTACACCTACAAAGTACATTTAAGAATGTTAATACACCACTCACTACTATATAATATTTGGTCTAGGAGAAATGTTAAAAAAACAGAATACAATGTAATAATTTGTGACTGTCTACTCCATAGTAAAAATGTCCCATTTTCCAGGGAAGGCTGTTGTCTTGCTGCACTTTTATGCACAACTGATGAATGCTTGCTTTTGATTTTTAACACGCACCACTTTTTCTCCTAACAGACAGAAGCTTGACTCCTGAGTCCTAAGAACACGACCAGGATCAAGTTCAAACTAGGTGAGAGTTCGGCTCGACCACAAGAAATGTGTCCAATTAATCGTCAGCACTAACCACTTTTCCGTTTACAGTTAAATAGTTTTATGACAAAGTAGATTTTAATAAATGTGTTTACTTTTAATAAAGCTTTTACACTTAAATAGACTCTGTGGTTTTTGTTCCTCTAGACTAGAGTGGATGAGCTAAAGGTTTTGGAATTTTTGCAAGCATGAGTGCCTCTGACACTTCTTGACTGTGCTGTGACTCCGTACTACTCTCTTGTCCTGCGTACGATAATCTAGAGATCATTGGGGATCTATAATCGGTGACTTCGGGAGCTGAATGACTCTGCCACACTATCTAGTCAGTAAGGAGACAGTGCATAGAGGTATTGCTGAATATAATGGGAGTCCAATGGAATTGCCAAATGTCCAATCTTAGTTAGCTACACAGACAGACTAATAAGAATAGTCTAGTAATACCACAGGGAGTCATATTCGAGGCAGGATAAGAATTTATATCCAGTCTACAAGAAGATCAAAGACGATTTAGAAAAAATCGAATGAGGAACGCTAGGAAAAAATAGGTACTGTTTATTAAAATGTAAACTTACTGGGGCCAGCAAAGGAGCCCTCGCCTGCCCGATCCTGGCCTGCATCCTCAGCACCCTCCTCCTGTGTCCTCTTGCCCTTGGGGGGAGCTGATGTACAACATGAAAGAAAGAAAAACCAGAAAACATGGATGAGATTTTTCAACCAAATCAAACATTTCAAAAGAACAATAACAACATATTTTGGAAAAATAGCAAATAGATAGACAACTATTCCACGGGATCTATCTCATGTGGTATACTACGTTATTCGTATTGCCTGATTTGCGGAACGTTGACTTAGAAAGTTCCTATGTAACTCAATAAACAGACTACTAAAGAGGTTTGCCTAGGCCTGGCACTGCAGGCAGCAGTGCGCAACACGTGACAGACAAAGTCCATCCTGCTTGCAGATCAGTGAATACTCAAACTATCAATCCACCCGCCACCACCGCCACTATTTCTTCTGATAGCCATGTGACTGTCTAAAGGAAGGACTGGACTTCAGTCTGTTGGGGCTGATTTATAAGTCCCTTGCGGAAGTTGCGGCTGATTTTCCTCCATTGTTGCGTGCCTTTTCTGACGCAGCGGCAGAACAAAAGACTCCCCATGGTGTTGGTGCGGCGTATATATTAAAAAAAAAAACACATATGGGCATATGGGCGATGCATCACGTTGTAAAGCCCTGCGCCATCAGGGGGCGTTCCGGCGCAAGGGAGGGCGTACCTGCGCAGGAACGAATCCTAAAAGTGGCTGAGGGAAATCTACAAGATGTCAATCAGTCACTTTTAGGACAATGATGCATGACTCAAACCCTGCGCGCTTGAAGCCGACGTACGGCTTGATGCAGCATTGGGGAGATAGGGTACCCCAGAGCATTGCTGGAGCTGCGCCATCGTTGGCACGCAACTCCAGCAATGCGCTGCCTTTACGGCACAGATGCGTAAGGCTTCTGTGACGTTTTGGGCCAATGGGTGGTGGTGGCATGGCACACAATTACTGCCGCATCCCTGCTACTTTGCAGGGATGCGCCGGTAATTGAAAATATGACCCTTACTGTCTAGCATTACGCAGTTCTTTTCTTTACAGTACACTCATACATAATTTCTCAGGCCAATGAAATGCTTCTGAACACAACATACAAAACAAAGAAGCATAGTAGCAAGCAAGGCTACTGAGAAGGAGAGCAGTGCACCTGAAATGCATAGAAGATTTTGAAATATAATTTACCTCAATGTAATCGGCAGCATTATTGCTCTTGGTAAAGAACAAAGATTTGCAAATAACAGAGCAGGATAAAACAGAGTAGTAAATGTACTACTACTACTACTCACCAAGCCCGGGGACCTCTACGCCGAGCGCGTCCAGCAAGTCCCGCTCCCGGTCCATGACATCGGTCCAGCGGTGGGTGGCCTGGTTATATGTGCGCCGGACCCCAGAGATCTTGTACATGGCCCGGCACACCTTCTCCCACCGCTTGCGACGCTCCCGGATGCCATAGCCGGTCACGATCTTGCCGCCTCCCAGGATCGTCTTGGGGAGGCGGCGCTGGATGTGGAAGATCAGTGCCGCCACTTCCTCCGCGCTGAAGATCTCCCTCGGGACCACTTGCTCCCCCCTTAAACGCCCGCACGGGAGCCGGGCACGGGGTGCGGGACCCTTCCCCTTCTCAGGGTGCTTCCCGGCTCCCTTTACCATGGTCTGGGCAGAAATAAACTTAAATGATAAAGAAGAAATAGAATAGTGAAGAAGAAAAGAAAAGAGTTTAAAAAAGTAGTTTAAAAGTAACTAAAAGCTGCAGAAAACACAAAAATATAGAGCTAGAAAAATAGAGGGTTAGATAATAAGTAAAATTAGATCAAAAAAACTTCAAACAAGCAAAGGATGGCAGAGATTGAGAGAGGATAGAGAAAGCATGCCCAGAACCATAGCAATGAATGAGAAACAAGATGGCCGCGCCCGTTCACGACCGCGTGGGTAAGTTCGCGCGAGATTTTCCTTGCGAGTACGCGCGAAATTGTACTAGCGAGCAGCACACTTTGCGAGATTACACATAGCGGGCGGAAACGGAATTACGTCACGCCAACAAGATGGCCGCGCCCGTGTACGACCGATAGGGTAACTTGGCAAACGTATAGCTAGAAGCGCCTCGCGAACACGTGCAAGATCACGCGAACATACACGTCGCAACAAAAACAATTTTGTATTCGCACGTATTCGCGGCTTCCGAAATCGATCTCGCACGGATTCGCGCCCCAAAAAACGCGCGAAATTGCAGAAAAAACGATTTTAGCTAAACTGAAAGCAATGAGCAGGTGCAAAAGTTCAAACTTAACATTAGTAACATTCAAGGTAGTGCTTCCTGATGGGCCCCTCCAGAGTTTGCAACTATTCTATGACCCTGCTATGACCCAAACAGCAGGCTCATAGAATAGCACCATAAAGGTCCTGTGAAAAAAAAAATTCACTGCAACAAAAAGCAAATTACAGATAAGGAAGGAAGCAGGTGCCAGCCAGACTGGAACTTTCAAAATTACTGACACATTAATGAAACACAAATTAATTGATGGCAGTTGAAGAAGGGCAGGTGTGCTTGCTTTTTTCAACCACCATAATCTACAGTGATAAATAAACCTAATAGGTGCCAGTGAGGATGTACTAGAGGGTGGCATGGGTGTCCCAGAGGGTGGCAGTGGTGAAACAGAGGGTGCTGTGAACCTGTGATGATAAACCAGACGTAGAAACAACATAGTCGCGGCCGTTGCAAGCCGAAAAGTAAGTTCGCAATTGCGAACTTGTCCCAAAATCGGCGCGAACACGCGCCAACACAAAAAACGGAAAAATCCGCAAATCCGCTAGAGTTCGCGGATCTTCGCGGATTGCGAATCCGTAAATAAGCAATTTTGCGGATTGCCAATCCGCAAAATCCGCCCATGCTTACTCACAACTTCTATCCCGACTCCAAACGGCCTAAGGCAAGGATGCCTCCTCGCTCCCCTACTGTTTTCCTTGTACCTCAGTGACCTGCCTCATTGTTTTCAGCAGATATGTAACTTTCCACCAAAAATTGCCTTCCACAAAATTCACACGATGTTATATGCAGACAATATAATTATACTAGATCTAACCCCATTTGGTCTGCAAAGGAGCCTCCAGGCACTCCACAAATACTCAGAGGAAAATTATCTAATCCCAAACATCGCGAAAACAAAAATAGTCCCGTTTTCAGGAAGGAAAAAGAGTATCAAATTCCATTGGTCCCTAGGGGAAAAAAGGGTGGAAGTCGCAAATGAATGCACTTATTTAGGTCGAATCTTTACCAAGTCTTTGCAGAACAGGCCTCACACTCTGAATTTGACCCGGAAATCGGATATACACGCGGGAGCGCTCTCTAGGCTGTACGCCGCATCTGAACAAAGACACTTCTTCTCCATGCTTAAAGTTTACAGCGTTAAAATTCCAACCAGTTCTGTCATATGCTCTGGAATACATACCAATAGGTCAGTGGAGGTTTCTTGACCTAAGTGAAGGAAAGATCTTACGGAAATTGACGAAGCTGTCTCAGGCAGTTCCAGTACAAGCCCTCCACCTAGAATTTTCATTAACTAGTGCCTACGCCCGAGGAATCGCCAATATCATCAGGTGGGCATACAATCTTCTACATGCGGAGGAAGGAACGCTCCGATCCTTGCTTAAAATAGAAACATTTGAACGCGGATCTTTGAAGCATGTATTTTCAAGAAACGTCTTAACGGCTTTCAAACTTTCAGAGACTAATACTAATCTGCTACTATCCTGGACACCTGCCCACTTGAAACTTTTCTTAAAGCATTTTACCCCAACACTTAGCAATGACCTTGACTCTCAGCACTGTTTTAAATGGCCCTTATACAAAAATGTCGCAGAGTCTTTCGAATTCAAGAAACCTCAACAGTATATTAAATTTAATTTTAACCACGGGGCTAGGAGAGTGATTGTCATGCTCAGACTAGGAATACTTCCTGTAAAAGCCGTTACATCTAGGTGGCACTTAAAAGAAAGCCCTATTTGTAATTTGTGCAATGGTGGAGAGCAGGACTTAGAGCATCTATTGTTCACCTGCCCAAATGCAACAGTTGTTAAGGTGAGAAAAAGGTTTCTACAACCAGTCTATGTCAAATGTAGTATCAACTCAGTACATGAAATGATTAATCTATGTAAAGCTCCGCCAAATGAATTTGTATGTTATAACTTTTTAAAAATTTTAAAACCTTTTTTATCTTTGTATTAGAAATGAAAGCTTCTTAACAAAATGGTTTAACATTAATTATGGTGTACTAAATATTTGTGGTCCTCAGTTGAGAACCACATCAAATAAATAAAAGTTGAAACTCAAAGATTCAACAGGCTTCTCATCTTAACAGCTCAGCATCCTGTAGCAACATTGAGTCGCCCACTCCCTTGCTCCCCAGCCCCCCCGGATCCCGACAAACAATTCTATAGGAGAAACAGTGCAACAAAATTATCCAAAGAGTCTCATCGCCTACCCAGACGGTTGTAACTCGTAGCAATGCGAGACTATGCAATGGGCCACCTCAATCTCAGGCGACACACCCCACTGAGCCTACAGTTGTGCACTGATCGAGGGACTATTCACGCCAGCTGGGCTCCAAGGACTTCACACTTCTTCAGAGTGAGGATCATTATATGGGGAGGAACGCTTCTGCTTCTCGGATGATCTCCAACCCTCCAGCCAGTCCCAAGTGTCTGCTGGGGTTTTGAAGAACCACGTCTTTCCGGCGTCCTGCACCCGGAGTTTCACAGGGAACAGCATTGCATGCTTTAAATTGTGCCCCCGAAGAGCACGCTTGACCTCCAAGAAGGAACAACGCTGCAGCTGTAATTTGTAAGTGAAGTCAGGGAAATAGGTTATAGTAGAATTGTCCCACTTGAGCGGCAGAGAGGCCCTCGCCGTCTGGAGAATGGCGTCCCTATCTTGGACGTTGAAGATCTGAGCCAGGAGTGGGCGCGTAGGGGCCCCAGGCTTCAGGGGGCCCCCAGGGACCCCATGGGCTTGTTGAACGTAGAAAAATTGTGACAGGGATCTGGGCTGCAAATGCTTCTGAATGAGGTCTCCGATGAAGAGATCCGCCACCTGCCTCTCCGCTCATTCCGGAACCCCCAAAATTAGAACATTATTGCGCCGTGCCCTCCCCTCATAGTCCTTCAGCTTCGCCGCCAAATCCGAGGTTTGCACCTGGAGGCGTTTAATCATACTTTCCATTGCTTTCGTGAATTGTTGAAGGGTGGAGATGGAACCTTTGTTTGTCTTGAACCTTTCTCCCATATTAGGCAGATCAGAGCGAATCAGGGTGATCTTAGTAGACACTGTATTAATCTTCCCTTCAAGTGCCGTCCGGACCCCCTGGATCGCCGTCATGACAGCGGCCAGAGTAAGAGCGTCAGCCACCAAGTGGTGCTTGCCATCAGGGGAGCCCTCGTGACCTTCAGCCCCTTCTGACTTAGTATGCGCGAAACTTGCAAGCTGCACAGCAGGGGGCTGCTTGGTGCCTATAGCTGTGGCCATTCCTTTAAGTCCAGGGCCAACGATGGGGGCCGACGACGAATGACTCAACTACCGCCCCCTCGGACACACAAGACACTCGGCCAACAAATTACTCAGCGGGACCCAACACCCGTGTCAATGAAAACATCAATGGTCCAGTTGCACCGGAGAGGGCGGGGGGATGGGTCGAGAAGGAGGTAGAAAAGCCTCCAAATCTGCCCGCTCCTGGTAATAGGCGCGGCTCCCGCGGTGTCCACACACCAGAGAGGCCTCCCTCAGACCGCAACTCACTCGGACCACCAGTTCAGGAGATATGAGGGACCCACTTGGCCTAGTCCGCACCAGTCAGGAGGGGGTGACACAAAATGGGGTGACACAAAATGGCGGCCAAACATCTGTGCGATCTTCAGGGTCTCAGGTTAAAAATGACGTGGGGGGGGCGGCGGGAACTCAAGCCTGGCCCCCAGCACTCACCTCCCTACAGGCGCCTAATTGTTCAACTGACCGATAGGCTGACCCGAAGTCTACAGTTTTCGCTGCACCGTCCTCCAGCTGCTGCAGCATTGCGTCTGCCTACTGCACAGTTTCCAAGGGGGCCCCCCGAGCGGCCCAGCCACAGGGAGTCAAGGAAATATCGCTGATGCGATCTCAGAGGTCCCACCAGTCCTCAGATCGAAACCTGGCGCGGAGAGCTGTGCGACGCCACGGCTGATACCCTGCCTCCGAAGCGGCGCGGGATGTCGGGACCCAGATCTTCGGATCACGTTCACCGATCTCTATCGGACAAACGGCGGGTGAGACCGGATGACACAGGGGTCTCAGTCTCAAACACTGGAGCCTGAAGCGGATATTATAAACGGATATGGGGGATTATAGCAGCGGCGAAAGCCGGAGCACTCCTCAAAGGCGGCCATCTTAGGTGCTGGCAAGCCACGCCCCCCCTTGGAAAGTTTTTGATAGAATACATCTGTATATACCCCAGAGAGAAAGGTAGAGGTGAGTCTATTTCCGCAGCTTTAAAGGAGCTCGTCTTAGAAATTGGATCGAATCTTAGTAGTTTACCAACCCCCCTCCCTACATAGCCCACCTATTGTTAATTTGTGGTTATTTTAATATCTCTTTAGATAAAGCTGCTCAGAAGAGTGTATAACTTGACGAAGATCTTGTGTAAGGTCTTCCTAACAGTGGTTTATTTGTTTTTGTTTTACAGGCAACACTATACTACACTATACTATACTATACACTATACTATACACTATAGAAAGATGTTTTATACAGGCAACAATCCATTAGACTATAAACCATTTTGAGTTGCCCTTCTGGTACAAACAAGATCTTAATTTCTTTTAAATATTAATCGACTTTAGTTATTTTTTACTAAATTGTATATATTTCAACTCAGTTAACAAGACAATAAGCATCTCACCCCCACATCATCTGCATTGCTTTAATAAGTAATTTGTGTACATCACACTGCTGGCGGATAAGTCAGTGATATTTCCACCATTTGCCCCTAATCTTGGAGTGTTTACGGGGGCAACCTCTAGCTATGCAATGGGTTCCTCTTGCTTTGCGCACCAGCCCATTTGAAGAGGGTCTCCTTGCCTAGGATGTGGAGTGGGAGCTTGGACCAAGTCTTTTTACATTTTAGTTGAGGAGGGAGGAGAGGTTAGGCATCATATCAGCCCAGGTTCCAATGCTCTATGAATACCACTGTACTGAAAGCTCAAACACCTCATGGGAAGGGAGTTCTGCCAAGTGATAGTTTCTAAATCAACCTTGAGCGGAGCCCAGTGAGGATTTGGATCACTTGAAGACCAGAGGCTTCTACGTTTATCTCGAGATTTATAAAAGACGAGGCCCAGGCAAGTAAGGGTTGGCTAGGAAAATCAACACGTCATACCCGTATAAAGCTTTTCTGTCTTATGTGCCGTCCTCCCACCTATTTGAGCATCACAGCAAATTAGTTGGGCACTGGGTTCTATTGCATGGGTGAAGAGGCGCGGGTGGGGACAGTGGACAGCCCTGTATGGTCCCTCTACAGACTGGGAATAGGTCAGGGACCACACTTAATTTTGATTTGTGCGGAAGGAGTATTTAGACATATCTCCTAAATCGGAGTCCGAATCCCATGCACCAAGAACCCTGTCTAAGATGGGCCAGTCAAACAAAACAAAAACCTTTTTGAAATCGACATGCAAAAGGGTGCATGGATCTTTTATTTGGCTAAGGTGGGTCAATGCCACATGTTCTCTCGCATAAAGTGACAGGTGAAGTGGTTAGGCATAAAGCCACATTGGGCTGTGTGGACCACCAAGGTTAGTACTCTCTAAAGTCTATTTGCAAGGGCCCTGGTGAAGATTTCAACTACTGTATTTATTAGAGATATGGGTCTATAAGAGGACCATTGATCTGTGGGTAGACTGGTCTAATGGATCACAACAATGGCAGCAAGCTCTACTTCCAGAGGAAAGGGGTCTTTCTGCTCTGTCTCCTTATAGAAGTCCCACAGTCAGGGTGTCAGAATCTCATGAAATTTGTGATAACAGTCAAGAGGGAAGCCGTCAGGCCCCCACATCTTGACGGAATTCATGTCTTGTATGGATTACCCTATTTCCTTGGTTTTGAGGGGCAGGTTTAGCATGCTACTATGGGGTGTTGCAAGCGATGGGAGTGGTATTTCAGTGAGTATTGATTTAGTTTGTTCCCGTAGAGAATGTGGTTGTTGGGAGTAAATTGTGTAGTAATAGTCACCGAATGTCACCTTGATTGCTATGCTGCTTATTTGACCTTATTGTCTAGAATCTCTGGAACCACTCTGGAAGTCATCTCCCTGATGGCCAGCCAGTAGAGTAACTGGTTTTGTCTCCGTTTTCATAGACCCATATTCCCAAGGCTCTCCAATACAGGAATGCCTCGTCTAGGGGAAATCTGTCGTAGGGTAGCCCATTCAAGCTTGGTTTGACATTGGAGAATATGTGATGCATCTGTCTGGCATCGATGCTATGAACTGAAGATACAAGCTTCAAGCTCCGTTATATTGCATTGTTTATCTCGCTCTTTACACATGATATAAGCCTTAACTAGGCCCATTATGATGGCCTTCCTAGCTGCCGAAAGGATGCCAACCAAGTCAACTGAATTTGGTTTATGCCAAAATAGGACAGGAGTTATGCCTGCAAATGTTAAAGTTGTCATCTAACAGGCACCCTGCATTGAGACTCCATACAGGCCGCCTCTCCCTTTGTAGGCTGTCCCAGAGAGACATTGACTGATCAGTGAAGCCTCTTAGGAGGTTAAGCGATTGGGCTAAAACATATGATGTGTGAAGTAAGAAGAGTTCTATGTGGGACATCATTTCATGAGCAGCTGAAGTATGCATGTATTCTCTATTTTATGGATGCCACAGTCTCCAGAAGTCATGTAGTCCGAGTGAATTCATCCAATCTTTCAGGAGTTTGGTTTTCCCCATTCGTCCAGCTGTGGGAACAGTTGAGGTGCCTACCCTTGGCTTAGGCAAGGTGTTAAAATTTCGTCCCACAACAGTGACACCCTGTGGGAATTTCAGTACGACCGATTGGAACTTAGTGAGCATAGGTTGAGGCTGTTTAGGTGGGAAATATACAGTGAGAAAGTTATAGTTTTTCTACTCAAGGAGTTGATCTAGTCCAACAAATTTACTCAAGGTATCAAAGGTAGGCACAGAGACCATTGCAGGGGTATCATCGGTCCTCCAGAACCGTTATTAAATCCTGCATGGAAAACCCTATCGTAGCCCTAACGTCCTAGGAAAGGACATTTAGAGCCAGGAGGTGGGTTTCTTGTAACATGAGGACAGCGGCCCCAGCTTTCTTGGTGCATCGGAGAACTGCTGTCCTCTTAATGAAGTCCAACATCCAATTAGCATTCCAGGACATTCCCAAAAATGTAGTTATGCGAATGCTGGATCTTGAGGTATCCATATCCGGCGTAATGGGTCTTCTGCGGGGGGAACTTTTGCCTGGTTCTGAAGAGTCTGGGCAGTCTTGAGGTCATTCTTAGCTCCTTCAGGATCTCATTCTTCTTCGTCCTTTAGGCCTCACGTCACCCAGGGATGGCCGATTTTGATTGCCGGTGGTATGTGAGCAGAAGAGTTTATTACATTTGTGTTAGTTCCTTTCGGCCAGCCATTCCCAGGATTCCTCCGGGGTTTGAAAGAGGTAGGCACAGGGTTCATGTATCACTCTGCGTATGGCAGTAAAAATCAACATGCATTGCAGATTCATAGCACAGAGCTTTTGTTGAACGACATTAAAATATGTCCTTTGCTTCTTAACAGTTCTGGAGTAGTCTGGGAAAATCATTATTCAGTTAGATTGAAAGTGTAAGTTGCCAGTGTTCTGTGGTACCCAGAAGATTACATCTCTGTCTCAGAGGTCTAGAAGGAGTGCCTGGAGGAGGTTTGGGGGCCAAGGATATATGGGCTCTTTCAACCACAAACCACAGAGAGAGTGTTCCATTTGGAATCCAAGAGTTAATCCATATCTCCAAGAAGTACTTTGGGCTTATTGACTCAACCGTCTATGGAAAACCTATGAATTTAAGATTGTTGCGTCTTGATCTGTTTTCCGTGTCTTCCAATCTTTCTTCAAGAGTTCTAGTGGTGGATAGAAGTTTAGACACATTAGATTTGAGTACTGCCACATTGTCTTCCAACATGGGCACTCAATTTCCTACCTCAGTGACTCTGCCAGGAATGTTACAAACATCTTGGCAAAGGAGAGCTACGTCTGCACCTACTTACCCATTATTGGTTACCATGGCTTCTGAAGAGGCCTGGATGGCCTGTAGGATAGTGGAGATCTTGTTGTGGGGTAGTCAGGTGCTGGTCTGAAGAAGTCTTCTGAGGTGGGCCTGCAGCCTCAGGGGGTTGTTGTATATTTATCCATCTTTGTTTTTGTGTGTGTGGCAAAGTTCTTGTCCTTCCCCATAGCTAGGCCTCAGCCAGTGTGAGCTGTTGATATTAGGTAAGAGGGAATTGTAGTGTCAGAACAAACCCCATATGGGTCTCCCTTGTGCACCACTACATTCCTTTTTGCAAAGGTGGTGGGTCCATGATGAGACTGGGTCGATTTGGCTGCACATTACGCAGGTTGCGTAAGTGGCTCAGTCATGGGAATTCATCCCTTCAAGGATTCCCAGGTTCGTCTATACAATAGTTGATGTGCTTTCAGCCCATTCACCGCTCATTAGGCTTGATATATGCTGGGAATACGTAGTGTACTCTCCAGAAGTAACATAGGAATGTACGCACAGGCAGACAGCTTGTCTCCTACAGATGGTGAGGCTTGTCGGTAACTGGGCCCAGTGTTCTCCTATCAGGGAAGAAACCATCTCTTAGTCCCTCAGAGACCCACAGGTTGAGGACACACCATCAGTGGCTAGGCTTGGGCAAGTGGTGTAAGTGGATCACCGTTGAGGGCACTCAAGGAGGATCCCAGGGCTAGTGTCTCTGTATGTCGTAGGGCCCATATGAAGCGCTCAGCAGAGGGGAAAGCTATCTCAGCTTTCCCCTACTTCAGCAATTATTTGGTTTTCGGGACATGAAGCCCTTGTAAGCTGGGAAGGGCTGCTATGCATAATCCCAAACAGCCGCCACCACATGGGAAATCATGCCAACAGACATGGGCCTGCCCAATGTACTTTGTGATTTGGGCCAGTCAATCACAGGTGTGTGAGGGATCCAATTTTGCAGGCATGGCCATCTGATCACAGGCCAGGCCAGAGTTCGAGTCGCATCCATAAAATCTCCCAACCTGGCCCAGGTCTGAGCGTGCCCTTGCCACAGCTTATGCAAAGCAGTCTTGACCCTGCTCCTAATGGTAACAGTCCAGCTCGAACTGCCACGTCAGGTCCTCCCTGGACCGGAAACAAGCATCTTGGGACTGGATCACAGGAGATGATGGACGGAGTGCTGAAACTTTTCAGACACTTTTCCCCAGTCACAGATCTGGGTTGACAGTTCAGGCTGGACTGTTCCCATGAGTAATAGGGTCAAAAATGATTTGCAAATGGCTGGGTCTGAACTGGGGAGGAGAA
Source organism: Lissotriton helveticus (assembly GCF_964261635.1). Classification (NCBI taxonomy): domain Eukaryota; kingdom Metazoa; phylum Chordata; class Amphibia; order Caudata; family Salamandridae; genus Lissotriton; species Lissotriton helveticus. The sequence goes on along the minus strand of NC_136067.1, from coordinate 217,753,887 downwards.
GTGAGCTAAAGAACAATGATGGATTCAACGCAGATCTGTGACTGGGGGTGAGTGTCTGAAAAGTTTCAGCGCTCCGTCTATCATCTCCTTGTGTTTGCTTTTTTTGCACTGAGTTGGCAGAGTATGCCTAGACGTGGGGCCCTTGCTCATTTTGCCACTGTATTCAAGCTAGCCTGGCTGATGAGGGGTATTACCCCCGATACCACTCCCAGGATGCTTGTTTCCAGTTCAGGGATAACCTGGCTTGGCAGTTCGGGCTGGACTGTTACCATGAGGAACAGGGTGAAGACTGATTTGCCTATGGCTGGGTCTGAACTAGGGTGGCAAGTGAGCTAAAGATTAATGATGGATTCAACCCGGATCTGTGACTGGGGGTGAGTGTCTGAAAAGTTTCAGCGCTTCGTCCATCATCTCATTGTGTTTACTTTTAAAAAGTTGGCATTGTCTTGCCCTAACCATGCAGTGACTACAGCCTGTATCTTGGGTCACATGACTGGGTGTAGCTGGCAGTTAGTTTTTGTGTATTAGTCCCAGACAGTGAGATGAATGGGGATAGGTGTTGGACGGATGGCCCATCTCTAACTTGATAGGGGAGCAGAGTTGTCAACTATCACACTTGCACATCATGAAGACTCTGCCTCAGTACACTCACAAAGAGTTTAACACTAGTCCTCTGTACCTCCAAATAAACTGGAGCCAGGGCAGGGAAACAGGATATTCTAGACAGACCTATAGGGAGAGGACTCCAAAAGCTTCTCCCACTTCAAAGTAGGCCCCAGGTTTAATTAGGGGACCCTCAGACCCAACTCTTCAGTACAACCCTGGACCTGTGGAAGCCTCAGAAGGAATGCTATGCTACTCTGCTGCAAGAAGGACTGCTACTCCGCTGCCCTGTCACTCTGCCGCCCTGCTGTCTGAATGAAAAGGACTGGACCTGCGTCTTGAACCCAAGGCCACCAGAGTGATTCAAAGGACTAGTTGACTTGCCTTCTGATGCGAGCCTCAAGGACAGAAAAGGCTCTAACCATCTTGAACACTGCACTTGAACTCGGTTTGCTGTGAGTCTTGCCCCTTAAGTGGTGCCCCCCAATCGTGGGCCCTTGGAAGTGGGTCTGAAGGTGCTCTACCATCCCAGTTGTGGTCTCCTGGGCAGAACCGACACAGAATGATGCACCTCGACATAGGACTTAGTACCCACTGCTGTGTGATGAGCAGCATCATTTTCTAGTAAATATGCCCCTTGGTGCTCTTTATTATGCTGTTGCATGCTTCTTTATGATGATCTAGAGAGGCCATCATTGTTTGGAATCTAACGTGTAGTGTAAATAAAAGAATACTGGAACTCTCTTGGTTCACACTGTACACCGTAGACCTGTGACTTTAGCGTAGGAGATATGAGTTTAAGGCAGGCTTAGAATGTTGAGTTCTGACTTACATGCAGCAACATTAAGACATGTAAAATTAGTCTCCTTGTGTGGCGTGGTTCATGGCGAGTACCTGGGGCCGGTATGATGCTCCAACTGCTAACAAGATAGGGGATGCAAAGCCTATACCTTGAAAGTGGTCTTTCAGAGAGTTTGCCGTGACTCAGCAGACTGCTCGTGCATGCAACGTGTGCCACATGTGCCGCAGTCGAAGTGCAGAATCGTCGCTGGCACCGGTGAAGTCATATCACAAGCCAGCCTGTATAAAATGCTTCAATATAAAGATAGAGACATTGAAAGTCTACATGTCGGTGGCCAGGAACTGAATGAAATGACCCCAAATAAAAGGTACTGTGTCATTACGCAAATTAATGCCATACACTATACGGAGTAAGAATGCTAAACGCGGATTCAACTAGGTTACAGAAGTAGTTCACAGCCATAGCTCAGTACACGTCAAACTGAAATTCATATGCTATGAAACAGAGATTGGCCAGGTGTTTGTGAAGTAACATTTAGGCACAACACAGACCAAAGATCATAAGGTTATCTGCTTTCATGAACTAGTAGAATACACAGTTTGTCTACTTGCCGAAACCATTAACATATCATCATGCCACAACATGCTGCAGAACGAGTAGTGTGGCTCACTGGTTAGAGGTGGCAGACCTGGGAGCAGAAGTCGGCCCGGGACCAGGGTTCAATTCCCGACGTGGCAGGGTCGTGGACTTGGGTCAGCGGACTCGATAATTCTCGCTTCAGTGCTTACTCTAATCAGGGGTTCCACTCAGCAACTCTGGGCATTAGCTTGCTTAATCTCCACAACGGCCCCATCAATTCCGGGGATGCCTGGCTCCACCTTGGGGACTCCCAGCAGGGACCATCCCACAGGGAAAGCCAGGACTGGTTCCCCAGAGTTATACAGCCTCAGGAAACCTACGGACGGGTAGCAGTGCGCTTTACAAGCTCAAATACATACATACACACAACGACCCCAGAGGGAGGGTCGGAGGGGTTGTGCATGCAGAGCTGTCCCCAGACGACACGGTCCACCACCAAAGCTGCTGCATAAAGGGCCCAGAACAACTCCACAGACTGCCATCAGCAGAGAGCTCCGATGGAGAGCCAGGGCAAGATCTAAGCACCAAAAGTCATTGAGGCTGACCCAAAGCCAGCACATCACGAGGCACAGTAAAAGCTCTGTCTGATCAAGTTCCACAGGAAGCGCATGATGTCCACCAGTGTATATATGGCTGCTGCATTCTTAAACTGCCAATAGCATTTGATACTGCCAAAAACATAATATCGGCAATAGATGGACTGCATGGATAGAGACTATAGAAGATTTCATTGATGCAATAGATTAAAAAGATAATAGAAAGATCATAAATTATCTGAGAAATATGTCTGGTGAAGGAGTGAAATAAGCCATGAAAAGATACCAAAAGAAGGTGATGTGCTGGACGATCAAATCAAAACAGCCTTGAATGTCAAAGTTAAGCCAGTGCCAAATGTTGATAATGAAAGATACATATTCAGTCAAGAACACCAGAGGCCAGATGAAACCATCGATGTGTTTGTTGAGAGACTGGGGGGCATATTTACTAGAAAATGATGCAGTGTGGTGTTGCAAGCCATCTTGCTGCACTGAGCTGCATCATTAGGAAAGTGCAGGGATGCATTGTATTTACAGCAATCCTATGCATCCCTGTGCTTTCCTCTGCACTGGCACACAATTGGCTGCCTAGTGCCAATGAATGTACCCTTACACCATGGTGCAGGGGTGCCTGCATTGCAGGGATGAGTTAATGTGCCGGAAGTGACACCTTATTGCACATAAGCAATCATTGATTGTGTTTTCCTCCTTCTATGTGTGCTACAGATGCAGCCCACATAGAAAGAGCAAAAATGAGGAGAAATAAATGTATTTCTCCTTGTTGTGCCACTTTTACGCCTCCCATGGAGAGGCATAGGAATCTGAAGCATTCACAGGTTTATGAAACCTTATAAATCTGAGAAAGCGCCAGATGCCATTGGTGTTGCGTGGGAACACCCACAACAACATCCATGGACCACTTCCTTCATGCAGAGTATGACATGAAAGGGGGTCATATTTACAAGGCCATGAAAAGCCATGCAGGGTGGCTTTACATGGCCTTGTAAATATGGACAGGCACACTGTGCCTCCTGAGCGTCATAAAAGTGATGCTCCAGTGGCGATAATGTACCACAGGGGTGTTGTAAATATGCCCCTTGGATGTTTTAGTGAAGCACTGTAAATTCAATGAATTTAATGATGCGGAATCTACCAGCTTCAGAGTAATTGATGGATGATTATCAGATATGATGCGTCATATTGTAAATATGAAGCATCCAGCATGTCGGAAGGAGAGCACAATGAAAAGTGACGCATCGCTGTTTTTTCTCGGCGATGCGTCACTTTTCATAAATGAGGCCTTGGCTTAAAGGTAAATACTGTAATGTATGTCATTTTCATATATATGTGTGACCTTAGTTAGTTGGTATGGCTTTGCAAGGAACCCCCACGGGTGTTTTCACTGTCATGCCCTGTTAATTAGGCCCACTTTACATGCGGTTTAGCACTACGCTGGAGTAAACATTTGACACAAAAATCGTTATGGATATGAAAACTGATCTGTGCTGTCAATTGCGTCACTCGGCGTCGTGCGAACCGCCACTGAATATGACAGTAAATCTAAGTGAGGCTCCTGAAACAGCACTACGGCTTTGGGTTACTACTCAGTAGCGCACAACTTTGAGTTGAATAGTCAAGGGACCTTCGGAGGTTTTAATTGGTTTCACTTACTGATTGATACAATGTGTTGGTAAAAGGCAGCAGGGAAATGTGATTCTGTGATTCTTTACAGAAGCCAGACTAAGGAATAATTTCAAGGGCGTATTTGTTGGTTATTAGAGACAGCTAAATTCAATCCTTGCTTTCAAGTGTTAAGTAGGGGGTCATTTGTTAAGAATTGCTGACATTCGTGGAAGTAGGAGCAACGCTGAATATCAGAAATGACGGGACCACTCAGGCAATCACAGCTCTGGGTGTTTTTGCTACGTGTACGTGTACTATATCATATATAAAAAACCACATGAATGTAGTAAGTTGGAGGGGCGCGTGCATCATAGATAGATAGGACGAGGAAAATGAAAAAGCGCAAAAATGTGTCACATAATTAAGTTTTAGGACCTGGGAAAGGTGAATCAGTTTCAGCAGCCACATTCCAAAATAATTCTTTCCTAACAAAAAACTTCTTCTCTTACAAGAGTATATCCCAAAGCCTGCTGTTTCCCCTAATGAGGGGCACTGAATCATGCAACCTCAACTTGCACCCATTTTGCAGGTGTCATTACCTTCATTTTACATGTTTTGCGGTTGCTATTACCAACAGCAAAAGCATGTTGGTAACGGTCAGGGCGAAGTAAGCACAATTTGCCCTTACTTGTTAGTGGGTATTAATGCAACATTACACAACATAGCATAACACAACATAACATAACATAACATACATGCCAACAGACCCGATTCAGGCTTCAATAGAAAGGAATAGGGGAAGAAAGTACATTATACCCGATTGTTTTCTTTTATTTTTAAATCTCCCACTTTTCTGTTCTAAGATGTTGACTTGTATCCACAAATGTGTGCAAATGTAGCACCACAAGCACACTAAACATTTCAGCATTATCAGTGAAATGTGGCTTGATTGGTATATTTCTAACAAATGTTCTTCCTCCGACACGATGGGGCACATTTACCCGAAATGATTGCTGAGTGGGCGCCATCTTGTTTTAGCCCACTTGCCATTTATTGTTTAAATTCCACAAACATACTCCTAGGTTGGGAGTTTGTTTGAAAATAACTAAAATGAAATGACCCTGGGGCCATTGTTTTTTTTCTGTTCAGGAGAGCCGTGCCTTGCATGGTTGACCGAGGCAGGGAACATATGCATTAGCAGGACTTCCCTAAATAGAATGGCTATTGGATCCTAATGATGCTTGGAAGGTGCCAGCCCAGTGAGAGCAGATCTCTGCCTTCAGTGACCAATCGCGGAGGCTTCAATGATAGTCAATCAGCAGTTTCCCGCCTTTGATTAGAGTGGGTGAATCACAAGCTTTGAAGGGTGGGAGGACCTTCCTCCAGAAAAGTATAGCAGTGTCAAATATTTCCATATTCTGTGCAAGCTGAGAAATTGATTAGTGGGGTGCCAGACCTTCCTCTAACAAGGGGCGGCTCCTCCATTTGAGCGGAGGAGCGTCACCCCACAAGCCCCAGAGCTGCGAAATAAAATGGTAATAAAGTTTATTTATCACCATTTTATTCTCCAGCAACCTGTCCTGAACTAAGTGTAAGGATGGGGTGAGGCCAGTGCTGCCGAGTGGCAGCAGCAGGGAGCTGTGCACTTTAAAATGTGCATATCTCTTTGGCTGGCCGTCTTGGGACGGCCAGCCAGACTTGCGCATCTTAAACTTCTCTAACCTAGATGTCTTAGACAGCTGGCTTAGAGATAGCACAGGCCTCCAGTGCTCTTAGGAGTGCTGAAAGAGCCTGCTCTATCCAATCCTGGCGCTGCTCTTATGCTGTGAGAGCAGTGCCAGGATTGGGTAGTGCAGTTTCCTGCGCCTGGAGCTTCCAGAAGAAACCTGAGGAAGGAGGACGTCACGCTGCAAGTTAGGAAAGTATGTTTATTTAATTTTTATTTTTTTTGTACCTCCACTGCACCGCCACCCTCGGTACATACCAGTCTCCACTGCCTCTACACTTTCTTTTTCTATGAATGCTTTGTAATTGCATTGCTCAACTGTCCCCATCATCCAGAATGGGTTTAGGAATTGAGCACGGATTTCATAAAACAGAAATTGTACTGGTGAATGACCATAGAACAATCTGTGATCAGAATTTACTTTCAGTTCTACATTCTTTGGAGTTGATAATTGACCCCATGAGGATGGGTAAATACAGCAAATCATACATTTTATAAGCTTGTTCTTGCACTTTGCCCCTCAAGGAATCAATACTTTATCAGTGTAGATGTTTCTCAAAGTCTTTCTGATCACATAAATGGACAATTCTACGATTTCTGTATAGAAGAGAAACATGTCAAGGACCAGTTATAACTAGATCATACTTCCATTCAAATGCCTTCTTCAATGTTTGGATACAATTCATACATTTATAGATAATGTTTGATTACAAAGCCTCAGCATGCGCCAAGGCAAAATAGTCACGTGCCAACATTATTGCAGAAAATGATTCAGGAAAAGCAGAGAGTACTACCCACCTTTAATGAATGAAATCAACCAGGTATGGGAATAATACATATCAAAACTTTGTATTTCGTGAATTTGTGTAGTTTAAATAATTAATTGATTACAGGGATACCTCAATTTGCTGATGATAATTAATAAGAAGACCGATAGAGCTCAGTCCCAATGGCCAATAGCACAACTACGCTGCAGAAAGGTTTACTTCTAGTAATAATAATAATAATAATAATAATAATAATAATAATAATAATAATAATACAGATGCTTATAGAGCGCGAACAGCTACCTCACAAGGAGGTGTCCCGGCGCTAAAGTAGAATGTCTGTGATGTCCCCTTGTATATCCAGTAACAGAGAGGACATTTCCGTTGGTCTTGCAAGATGTGTATAGCCAACTTCAAAAGTTACAATCTATCCTACCATGGTTAGTGTACAAATGGGTTCTGGTTCTTCCTGAAGAAGGATTCATAGAACTGAGAGACAGAAATCCGAAACCACAATGGTACAAATTGTGCAAATGCCCATAAACTATTTGTGTTTTATAGTGGGGACCTTTTTGGGAAAATATTTATTAAAGGTAACATCCAGTTCATGAATGTCATGAGGTGTGAGTGTGGATCCAAGTGAACGTAATACCTTTAAATGGATTTTACCACGTGATTAGGATAATTTATATTGTTATTATTTGTATAGTGTCACGTGCACTGTGCGGCACTTTAGATTTATGATTGGTCCAATATGCCACTGCTTAAAATGTCGAATTTTTATTAAACGTAAAAGGAAGTAATACAATCGTGTTCAATTTTTTTCTTTTTCTTTTAAAGAAATTACAAAAGCGTTATGGAAGATTCCTATGTGCACCAACAAATATGATTATGATGGCTTGTATGGAAACGTAAAGTTGTAATCTTTGTATGTATGTAGAAATCACCATTACATTTTTACATTTAGATATCAGAGAATAGTAAAAAAATAAAAAAACAGCCGGTTGCTGAGGGGGGTCCCCCCCTTACAGTCTGATGTTACCCCATGGGTGCAAATGGTAATCAATTGTATATATACGTGTGTGGGTGCAGAGGGTGTGGTGCAAGGCCCTGTTCCAAATGTGACTAAGAGATTGTTAGTGCGACTGGGGGTGTGGGGGAGTAGTTGGGGGGGGGGTCTAAAATGTATTTTCATCTATATTGCACTTCTACATCCTTGCTTCATTTTCTTTTCCTTAAAAAAGTCAAAGGCATGATGTTGTCTATTGATTGTGTAGAGGCCTCTGGGGTACAGAGCCCTGCGTTGTATGAGTCATTTGATGAATAACATTTGTTTAAAAAAAAAACAACAACAAAAAACAGGTGCCCAGAGCAGATTAAATTGGGGAACAAGGCTGACTAACTGTCAGCAGTGACTATCCAGGGGTAGTCATCCTAGGTCCTCATTACGAGTGACCCAGTAAATGGTGTGTTACTATACTTATCGGAACTAACCAGGCAGCTCATAATGAGGGCCTTAGTGTGTAATGTCATTATATGCATAAAGCTTTATGCAACAATACTATTCTTATCAGTAAATGAGCATGTGACAAAATATTTCAATACTTTAGGAATAGAACAGTGTCCCAACACAAACTGTTCTCTGCAGGAATGTTACTCTTATACTAGCAAAAAACAAATGATAGACAGGAAAGACCAGTCTGTACAGACTGTAAAAGAAAGCCTCTGATATGCTATGCAGTTTCAGTGTCTTTATTCCCATGCACTTGACGAGGGGGGTTAGGGATAGATGTTATGCCCTAGCTGAATGTTGGAATAGTGACCCAACATCTTTTTACCCTACTGTGGATGGAGAGAAGAGAAGAACTGTGGCTATGACTGAAAGATGGGTATTTGTTCTTGGTGGAAATCCTGCTAGATGAGTTAAGCCTTAGACTTAGTGGCCAAGGGCTTTCACCAGGGTCAATATGATGGAGTATTGATTACCAATGTTCCAGGGCAGTAGATGTGGCCTAGTAGGTTAGGTAACATAATTAGGACATTGTGATCCAGGTTTTAATCCTGTCTCACAGACAAGACCCTCACATAGTTTTAGCACAATCAAGTTATCCTCTTGGTGTAGATTATAAATATGTATAAAACATAGCACTTTTACAATTACATATCCCAGACTTCAGTGGTTTGGTGGCTATTGTTGTGATTATGAAATCTGAATATCACAGGCAACCAAGAAGTGTTTTCCATATTTCATGGTTCCATGTGATATATATATATATATATATATATATATATATATCTGCTCCAAAAAAGGTCCCAAACCGCAATCACGCGGAAAATGAGATGGCAGCACTCCCAGGGTATGTACACATATTTTATTCAAAGAACGCGCTTTCGGCACTCGGCCTTCTTCAGTAATGAATCACCAGTCACGGTGAACTGCTGCCATTTAAAATCGTCACATGACATATAAACATAGAGATAGGACTCAATTACAAAATATGATCGCCATCTTGGAATGGGTAAAAAGATCATTGCAATATATGCATCGGATAAACATCCTTTCATCTCGATTTTATAACGTTGCATTCAATATGATTTTAAACAACAGATTAAACCCTGAATGGGTATACCCTTATAAGATGCAAACAAAAAGGTTCAATACATCTATGTCTGCACCCATAAACCAATCGATGCTTATTTGAAATTATTCAAATATTTCAAATTGAAACCCCCACCTGGCAAACCAACGGCTGTTGAGAGCACAGGAGATGGTACATTGACCTGTAGGGATCTGGCAGGCATAAGATCCTTGTAAGAACTGAGGCTTGAGATCAATGAAGATGATGAAATGAATTTGAGAAACACACAATTGGTCATGGAAATGGAGGTGCAGCAAAAAGGGGGTGCTACATCCTTCAAACCTACTTCAACCTTCATGCCTATAATGGGGACTGATGCTATAGATACCTTTTCTGAGGCTGTGATCCAGGATCTGAGGAAACAAAGGGGTACTATGAAATTTAATCATGTGAACCCTAATTTTTCGAAAAAACAACATTTGGCACTAAAAAAGTTTTGTGAGGACTCTTCTTTGGTATGCAAACCCTCTGATAAGGGAGGGAATATTGTTTTGCTTACTAAAATACAATATGAGAAAGAAGCGTTACGACAACTAAACGACTCTACCACATATATCAGAGTCACGGAATCCATCTACAATGCTAGCATCAAAGCTTACCATGATATGATCTTCAAATGGTATAATAAAGATATGCTGAATTGTGATGAACATCTTTTCCTGAGATGCTTGAATCCAATAACTCCCACATTTTATTACCTACCCAAGGTACATAAAGACTTGGTGAACGCCCCGGGGAGACCTATTGTTGCCTCGATAGGTAGCCTCACAGAACACTTGTCTACATATATAGACTCTTTTCTCTCTCCACATGTGGTAAATTTGAAATCTTATTTGAAGGATACCAAACATTTTTTGAACTGCATGGATCAATTTGAATGGCGAGAAGGGTATACCATGTTGGTCATTGATATTACCGGAATATACACTTGTATAGGACATGAGGATGGACTGTCTGCCATTTCTTGGTTTCTGGAAAGCAGGCCTGTAAAATATTTCGAACACAATAAGATGCTGCTTGAATTTATGCAATTCTGTCTGGATAACAATATCTTTCTTTTTGGTAAAGAGTTGTTTAAACAGCTGACGGGTGTGGCGATGGGTACCTGCTCCGCCCCCAGCTTCATGAATCTTTTCGTGGGGTGGTGGGAGGAGCAGGTGGCCTGGTCACCTGGTAACAAAAAATGGAACGATCTTGTGAAAGGGTGGTATCGTTACATTGACGACCTCTTTATTATTATAGAGGGGTCGGTCGAACTGGCTAAGGAATACATTGAAGTATTAAACAACAATGAGAACAACCTCAGATTCTCAGGAGAAGTTAGCCAAACAGAGGTGAATTATTTAGATTTAACAGTATTTATTGAGAATGGCAGCCTGCAAACTAAACTTTTTCGTAAAGTGACCGCTGGGAATTCCACATTATATGCCACCAGCAGTCATCCTAGCAGTCTGGTAAACAGTATACCGTATGGTGAACTGCTCCGGATAAAGAGGAACAACACCAATGACCAGGAATTCCGTAAAGCCGCTGGTAGCAGCATACAGAGGTTCAAAGCCAGAGGGTACAAAGATGGGGTACTCAGAGGGGCTTGGAGCAAGGTAAGCAGGCTAGATAGAAAAACACTGCTAGAAAATAAACAGGTGAAAACAAGTGGTGGAGAGTTCAGACTTATTACCACATATTCCAGTAATGCTTCTGATCTGAAACGTATCATGCGTAAGCATTGGAATATACTGATGACGGACAACATTATAAAGAAAGATCTACCCTCTCATCCGTTGGTGACTTTCAGGAAAGCTAGGGCCTTAAAAGACTACCTAGTGCACAGTCACCATGAAGAGTCCTAACCCAAACCTAAGTCAGAACCCTTGAAAGGCTTCTTTCCGTGTGGTCGCTGTAAGGCGTGTAAGGGAAGTAAGCGGATTGTACAGTATAGAGTTCCTGGGATTCAGAAACCCAGAAGGATACAAAAATTCCTCACTTGTACCACGCCATTTGTTGTGTACTGCTTGACATGTCCTTGTGGCAGGAGGTATGTCGGCAGTACAACAAATCCGGTGAAACTAAGAATTTTAGAGCACCAGAGAGCGATTCAGAATGCAGATGTAAGTTATCCTGTGGCCAGACATTTTGAGCTAGAACATGCACGTAACAGGGACCTGTTATCCTATTTTTGTCTACACTCTGTCCCCTTAAGTGAGAGAGGGGGTGACAGACTACAGAAACTTAGACGACTTGAGTCGCGTTATATAATCGATCTGCAAAGTAAAATGCCTATGGGTTTAAACATGCACGAAGATTTGGGAGTTCATTTAATTTGATTGTTAACATGAATTTGGTGAATGACTTTGTATATTCTGAATTTTGCGAAGATTTTCCATGAAATTGATTTGGAACATGACTAGAACTATTGATGTAATGTAAAAATGTATTGACATGTACTTAGGGATTGGACCATGGCCCATTCAGGGCAAGATAATAAGCATCGATTGGTTTATGGGTGCAGACATAGATGTATTGAACCTTTTTGTTTGCATCTTATAAGGGTATACCCATTCAGGGTTTAATCTGTTGTTTAAAATCATATTGAATGCAACGTTATAAAATCGAGATGAAAGGATGTTTATCCGATGCATATATTGCAATGATCTTTTTACCCATTCCAAGATGGCGATCATTTTTTGTAATTGAGTCCTATCTCTATGTTTATATGTCATGTGACGATTTTAAATGGCAGTAGTTCACCGTGACTGGTGATTCATTACTGAAGAAGGCCGAGTGCCGAAAGCGCGTTCTTTGAATAAAATATGTGTACATACCGTGGGAGTGCTGCCATCTCATTTTCCGCGTGATTGCGGTTTGGGACCTTTTTTGGAGCAGATATTACATGTCGGGTGCACCCCCGACAAGGCAGGCACCAGCCTTCGAGTGCGGGAGGCAGGTGTAAACGGAGCAGTCATATATATATATATATATATATATATATATGTATATATATATATATATATATATATATATATTTTCAGCAAACATTTTTTGTGAAAATAGACAACACCGCACACTACTTCGATATGTTGATTTTTCATTTATTTTCTGTAGGTTCCCCACCTACGCGTTTCGGACAAACAACTGTCCCTGTTCACGGTTACAAACATATGTCCATCATTTGTGTTTACATTTTATACCTGATGACACCACATGGCTTATTAGGATGCATTGTGGGCACAGTAGTTATTGGTTGAAAATCTTGAAGATTTTTTCTCTCCAAACAAAGCACTGTGTTTGGCCGGATCGCGGCATTGTGGCCACATTACAGACTATTTAAATGTATTTAAGTAATACTTTATAATCGCGCATCATGTTTTATAACATAACGTTCTATATCAGCATAGTTTTGTATACGCATATTTGCTGGCGCAGTTATCTAGCAATGTGCTAGGAGGGTTAGTGATGGACTAAGTGCCCAAAAATGATGGCTAAGTGCCAATTAGTCTGATTGTGCCACTCGATGCTTTGATCAACAGCTTACACAGTGCTATGATAACTCATTTCAAAAAGAAATCTTTGTCACATGTAATGCATTCGAAAAAAAATTCATAAAGTATTCATGAAGTTTTCAGACTGTTATAGAGACAAATTAATATTCAGTTATTCGTATTCAGTTTGTCAACTCTATAAGTGTACATAAAGTTCCTCATCGGCGTTGAGGCTCCATGGGTTTCTAGTTTTGAATCGTATTATTAGTTTCGATTCCAGTCGTCTTAATCTGGTAACTCTATCACCACCTCTTTCATTCTCCCCCACCATTGCAATTCCAGCATATCTCATGTCTTTCCAGGTTTTCCCTGGGTGAGTCTTTAAATGTTTCGCTGTCGCATAGCTCAAGTCATTGTTTTGAATGGCTCTGGTATGTTCGAGTATTCTCTTTTTGAGTGGGCAGATTGTTGAGCCAATGTATTTTTTCCCACAGAAACACTGTATTTGGTAAACCACAAATTGTGAGTCACATGTTATTTTATCATTTATCACGAAAGTTCTCCCTTTTGGATCTTTTATGGTTTTCATATTTTGGCCAATTTTACATGCTTTGCATGTTAAGCATTTGCTGAATCCCAGTTGTCGTTTTTCTAACCAGCTTAAAGTTCTCACTTGTTTGAAATGGCTGTTCACTATCGTGTCTTTAATCGAGGGTGCCTTACGAAAGGAGATTAAAGGTCTGTCCCCAATCAGCATTCCTATCTCTGTGTCCTTTTTTAGCACATTCCAATATTTAAGCAAAATCTGGCGAATCTTATAACTTTCCTTTGAATAGGTTAGGATTAGCCGTGGTTTGTCTTCCTCTGTAACTTTTGTTGGTTTATTTTTTGGTATTAAAGTTTCTGCTCTTGATTTTGCTCTAGCTTTTTGTTCTCCTTTTGTTATGTCTGCCTGTTTGTATCCTCGTTTGGAAAAGCAATCTTTCGTTTCTTTGAACTTGTTTTCCATTTCACTTTCTTCAGAGCAATTCCGTTTCATTCGTAAAAACTCCCCATAAGGGATGCTTTGTTTCAATGAGACAGGGTGAAAGCTGGAACCGTGTAAAACACTGTTTGTTGATGTTTGTTTCCTGAATACCGTCGTTTCTAATTTATTGTTCTTGATATAAATTTTAGTGTCAAGAAACTCAATTTCTTTCTTTTGAATATTTGAAGTGAATTTTAGTCCCACTTCGTTTGTGTTCAAAATGTCAATATACTCCATGAGTCTTTGTTTGGTACCCTTCCACAGGAGGAACAAGTCGTCGATGAATCTGAGCCACAAGACCACATCCGTGGTATATGGCTCGTTTTCTTCTCTCCAAGCTATGCCCTTCTCCCACCATCCCATGGTGAGATTGGCATAGCTTGGAGAGAAGGAAACACCCATGGCACAGCCGCATGTTTGTGTGTACACTTTCTTATCAAAGATGAAAACATTGTTTTGCAGACAGAAGCTGATCATATCCAGTAGCATGTTTGTATGACGTAATTCTGAAATTGGTCTTTGGCTCAGGAAGTATTTGGTTGCAGTTAGTCCTACGTCGTGTTGGATCGAGGTATATAATGATACCACATCTATGGTGGCTAGCCAGTACTCCGGTTGCCACTACACTCCCATGATGATTCGTAAAAAGTCACCAGTGTCTTTAATAAAAGAACTGAGAGTTGGTACTATCGGAGCCAGAAAGTAGTCCACATATGAAGCTACATTTTCGCATAGTGATCCACAGCTAGATATTATTGGGCGTGCCGGCGGTTTTGTCAGAGTCTTGTGTATTTTCGGAAGAAAATAAATCGTTGGCATTATAGGATGTGTAACTGTCAAATAATTCTTTTCTTCCTTACTCAGTAGGCCCTTTTCTTCCCATGATTCAATGCATTTATGTAGTTTGTGGGTCATTTCCAAAGTTGGATTGTGCTCCAATAGTTTGTAGTTGGTTCTGTTATTTAATTGACGATAGGCTTCTTCCAGATAGTCAGTTTTATTTTGGTTGACGATATTGCCCCCCTTGTCTGCTGGCTTTATTTCAATCATTGGATTCGATTAAAGACTTTTTAAGGCAAGACGTTCCTTTTTAGTTATATTTTCTCTTTTGTTGGTAGTGTTCTTCATTGTCTCTAGTTCTGCCACCACTAGATCATGAAAGACATCTATGCGGTTGCCCGGGTATAGAACAGGACAAAATTTAGATTTGTTCTTTAGATTTGTTTTTGGACGTGTGCCGACCATATGACCCATCTGAGAGAGCGTCTGAGTATTGGTTAGTTCTGTTTGCTCGACTTGGTGAGATAGTTCAAAAGCAATTTGTAAACTAGTTGCATCCGCTACTACAAAGTTATCTGGTTCTATGCCCAGAGCAGGTTCTATTACTGTAGTGGATTCTTCCCCACGTTTATTCCGCGTGAAAAATTTCTTGAGTTTAAGTTTTTGAACATACTTGTATATGTCGATTCTAGTTTCAACTTCATCCTGGTGTATATCAGGGCAAAAAGTCAAGCCTTTTCTCAGTAATGTCTCTTCTGTTGTTGTCAAATTATGGTCAGATAAGTTAATTATTAGCTTGGGATCAACTTTAGTTAGCTTGTTTATTTTTTGAATGTCCTGTTGCGAAGAGGATATCTTTGATTTCCCGCCTCTCCTGGTTTTCCTCCTTGGGTAGGGTTTATCATTTGTCCCCTTCCACCTCCTCTCATTTTTGTGCTGCCACGTCCTCTTCCCTTTGATTTTGGTGTCTGTTGGTCTTTGTGGAGAAAAAGTGAAGAAATGATCAAAAATCTACGCCGAAACATGGACAAAAACCTAGATAGACATGATAATGAAATCCAGGAAAGAAAGCAATGCAAGTTCAAATGCGACGAAGCAGATTTTGAAAATGGGACCATCTTCACGTTTGCCAAACGCTTTGAAACGCTTAAACAACAACACCAGGCGGGACCATCGAATCTACAATATGACACTACTATCAGTGAAACTGAATCAGAAGCAAGTGAGGGAGAACAAACTAAAGTGGGATCCAAATGACTTACTTTTTTAGAGGAGATGGAGATGCTCCACAAAGACCAACATACCCCAAAATCAAAGGGAAGAGGACGTGGCAGCACAAAAATGAGAGGAGGTGGAAGGGGACAAATGATAAACCCTACCCAAGGAGGAAAACCAGGAGAGGCGGGAAATCAAAGATATCCTCTTCGCAACAGGACATTCAAAAAATAAACAAGCTAACTAAAGTTGATCCCAAGCTAATAATTAACTTATCTGACCATAATTTGACAACAACAGAAGAGACATTACTGAGAAAAGGCTTGACTTTTTGCCCTGATAAACACCAGGATGAAGTTGAAACTAGAATCGACCTATACAAGTATGTTCGAAAACTTAAACTCAAGAAATTTTTCACGCGGAATAAACGTGGGGAAGAATCCACTACAGTAATAGAACCTGCTCTGGGCATAGAACCAGATAACTTTGTAGTAGCGGATGCAACTAGTTTACAAATTGCTTTTGAACTATCTCACCAAGTCGAGCAAACAGAACTAACCAATACTTAGACGCTCTCTCAGATGGGTCATATGGTCGGCACACGTCCAAAAACAAATGTAAAGAACAAATCTAAATTTTGTCCTGTTCTATACCCGGGCAACCGCATGGATGTCTTTCATGATCTGGTGGTGGCAGAACTAGAGACAATGAAGAACACTACCAACAAAAGAGAAAATATAACTAAAAAGGAACGTCTTGCCTTAAAAAGTCTTCAATCGAATCCAATGATTGAAATAAAGCCAGCAGACAAGGAGGGCAATATCGTCATCCAAAATAAAACTGACTGTCTGGAAGAAGCCTATCGTCAATTAAATAACAGAACCAACTACAAACTATTGGAGCACAATCCAACTTTGGAAATGACCCACAAACTACATAAATGCATTGAATCATGGGAAGAAAAGGGCCTACTGAGTAAGGAAGAAAAGAATTATTTGACAGTTACACATCCTATAATGCCAACGATTTATTTTCTTCCGAAAATACACAAGACTCTGACAAAACCGCCGGCACGCCCAATAATATCTAGCTGTGGAACACTATGCGAAAATGTAGCTTCATATGTGGACTACTTTCTGGCTCCGATAGTACCAACTCTCAGTTCTTTTATTAAAGACACTGGTGACTTTTTACGAATCATCATGGGAGTGTAGTGGCAACCGGAGTACTGGCTAGCCACCATAGATGTGGTATCATTATATACCTCGATCCAACACGACGTAGGACTAACTGCAACCAAATACTTCCTGAGCCAAAGACCAATTTCAGAATTACGTCATACAAACATGCTACTGGATATGATCAGCTTCTGTCTGCAAAACAATGTTTTCATCTTTGATAAGAAAGTGTACACACAAACATGCGGCTGTGCCATGGGTGTTTCCTTCTCTCCAAGCTATGCCAATCTCACCATGGGATGGTGGGAGAAGGGCATAGCTCGGAGAGAAGAAAACGAGCCATATACCACGGATGTGGTTTTGTGGCTCAGATTCATCGACGACTTGTTCCTCCTGTGGAAGGGTACCAAATAAAGACTCATGGAGTATATTGACATTTTGAACACAAATGAAGTGGGACTAAAATTCACTTCAAATATTCAAAAGAAAGAAATTGAGTTTCTTGACACTAAAATTTATATCAAGAACAATAAATTAGAAACGACGGTATTCAGGAAACAAACATCAACAAACAGTGTTTTACACGGTTCCAGCTTTCACCCTGTCTCATTGAAACAAAGCATCCCTTATGGGGAGTTTTTACGAATGAAACGGAATTGCTCTGAAGAAAGTGAAATGGAAAACAAGTTCAAAGAAACGAAAGATCGCTTTTCCAAACGAGGATACAAACAGGCAGACATAACAAAAGGAGAACAAAAAGCTAGAGCAAAATCAAGAGCAGAAACTCTAATACCAAAAAATAAACCAACAAAAGTTACAGAGGAAGACAAACCACGGCTAATCCTAACCTATTCAAAGGAAAGTTATAAGATTCGCCAGATTTTGCTTAAATATTGGAATGTGCTCTAAAAGGAGACGGAGATAGGAATGCTGATTGGGGACAGACCTTTAGTCTCCTTTCGTAAGGCACCCTCGATTAAAGACACGATAGTGAACAGCCATTTCAAACAAGTGAGAACTTTAAGCTGGTTAGAAAAACGACAACTGGGATTCAGCAAATGCTTAACATGCAAAGCATGTAAAATTGGCCAAAATATGAAAACCATAAAAGATCCAAAAGGGAGAACTTTCGTGATAAATGATAAAATAACATGTGACTCACAATTTGTGGTTTACCAAATACAGTGTTTCTGTGGGAAAAAATACATTGGCTCAACAATCTGCCCACTCAAAAAGAGAATACTCGAACATACCAGAGCCATTCAAAACAATGACTTGAGCTATGCGACAGCGAAACATTTAAAGACTCACCCAGGGAAAACCTGGAAAGACATGAGATATGCTGGAATTGCAATGGTGGGGGAGAATGAAAGAGGTGGTGATAGAGTTACCAGATTAAGACGACTGGAATCGAAACTAATAATACGATTCAAAACTAGAAACCCATGGAGCCTCAACGCCGATGAGGAACTTTATGTACACTTATAGAGTTGACAAACTGAATACGAATAACTGAATATTAATTTGTCTCTATAACAGTCTGAAAACTTCATGAATACTTTATGAATTTTTTTTCGAATGCATTACATGTGACAAAGATTTCTTTTTGAAATGAGTTATCATAGCACTGTGTAAGCTGTTGATCAAAGCATCGAGTGGCACAATCAGACTAATTGGCACTTAGCCATAATTTTTGGGCACTTAGTCCATCACTAACCCTCCTAGCACATTGCTAGATAACTGCGCCAGCAAATATGCGTATACAAAACTATGCTGATATAGAACGTTATGTTATAAAACATGATGCGCGATTATAAAGTATTACTTAAATACATTTAAATAGTCTGTAATGTGGCCACAATGCCGCGATCCGGCCAAACACAGTGCTTTGTTTGGAGAGAAAAAATCTTCAAGATTTTCAACCAATAACTACTGTGCCCACAATGCATCCTAATAAGCCATGTGGTGTCATCAGGTATAAAATGTAAACACAAATGATGGACATATGTTTGTAACCGTGAACAGGGACAGCTGTTTGTCCGAAACGCGTAGGTGGGGAACCTACAGAAAATAAATGAAAAATCAACATATCGAAGTAGTGTGCGGTGTTGTCTATTTTGACAAAAAATTTTTGCTGAAAATATTTTCGCGAGGGTGTCCTAAACCTTGCCGCCAGCACCAGCTACTGCAGCTCCTCTCATCTTGGGACATTTGCTAGGATGATATATATATATATATATATATATCGCCACTGGGTAGTTATAGTTAGGTCTGCATTTTCATAGAATATATGTGTTTTGTGTTGCTAATAACTTTGGACTGTTGATGAATCTCCCCAAAATGTTCTAAAAAGTGCTTTTTTGCCTAGTTTATGCATGAAGAATTTCGGGGTGATCCATCAAATGGGCTGAGGAAAAAGAGGGGTTCCAAAATGCAAAAACCCATGCATTTTCCATTGACTTCTTTAAGAAGGGCTACAGCAAATATGCTGAACGGAATTCCACCAAATTTGGCAGCAAGCTACATCTTGGTGTAAATGTGTTTAGTTGTTTTCTTGAAATTAAGATTAAAAAATATTTTTATACCTGGATGGGTCGGTCCCTTGAGACTCTTGCATGAGCGCCAGTTCAAGAATACAGTGTTCTGATTGTCTCAGGGAGTTTTTTTTTTCTTGGGCCATTTTGCTCCTGTGGAAGTGAGCTCACTGATTGGCTGCCAGCAACATTAGAAAAATGTTGCTGGCAACCATTACAGGAATCAGGGACTTAGTCCCCTGTCCTGAAGTTTGAAAAGACATATAAAGGGACAGGGTAGGGATACATTGTCCCCCTACGTCCCATGGGGGGACCCATAGGTACACCCTGGGGATAAAATTTAAAACAAAAGTTAATTGTTGCTGCAATGGTAAAAAAACAAAAATCACAAAATGGTGGCCCGGGCCACATTGTTTAATTAAGAGGAGGGGGCATGCAGCCCTTCTACCTTAGCTATTATATGCCTCAGGGAACCCACCCCAAGGGCCGAAATGTGCACACAAGGGGAGATGGAGCATGGTGCCCCATTCCCCTCTCCCCTTCCCAAGCCTTTAAAAACCTTGGTAACCCTATTCTCCAGCGTGACTACTTAAATTTAAAAAAATGGTGGCTGCACGGCCAACTTCCCTGAGCCTTTTGTAGTCCAGGGAACCCATCCCCCAGCTTACTTGCTGTGTCCCGGGGAGTCAACCCACAGGACACAGCAGTTTCCCTGCTCGCACAGGTGCGGGCAGGGAAACTTGTGTTTACTTGTCTCTGGCGGGAGCATTTGTAAAACTCCAGCCAAACGGAACAAACACAAAATCTGCATCTAGTGTGCAAGAGCTTTAAAAATTCCCTTCCATCCCCTTATAAAAAGGCCCTGGGGGATGCGGTCCCCAGGGCCTAATAAGGTTCGGAGAGGGGGTGTTACGTGTCCTGGGGAAGAGGTCCCCAGGGCCTAATGCGGCTCTAGGGGGGGGCATACTGCCCCCCTCCACTTATTAAAAAGATATGGCTCTGGGGTATGGGGTCCCAAAGGCCTAATGAGGCTCAGGGAGTGGGGCCACATGGCCCCCTTTCCCTTTTTTATGGGTTTGAACCTTGGAGTTTGGACTCCTCGAGGCTGTATATGACTCCTGCCAGCTGGGAGCAGATGTGAAATTTGTTTCCCTGCCCACACGGATGCGGGCAGGGAAACGGATCAAGATATTGCTCCTGCCTGGAGGGCCCAGCATAAATTGGTGCTACTTGAAGACCGGAACAATGATGCTCTCCCGCGGCCCCCAACATTGTGAACCAGGTCACCCACCTCAAAATAATACGGGCCCAGGTGGATGAGGTCCCCAAGTCCTAATAAGGCTTGGGGGGAGGTCTATGTCACCCCCCTCCCCTTTAAAATTCATAGGGCCCTAGGGCCTACTGAGGCTCAGGGAGGGAAGCCACGCATGTAAAAACATTGTAACATACATACTCATCCAGAGGAAATATTACTAATTTGATCAATTCATTTACTCTTAATATATTAAAGTTTGACATAAATGAGTTTAATGAGAATTATGTGCTGCTGCAGTTGTAAGGCATACAAAAAGTGCATGTCTTAAATTTTGTTTCCCTTCATAACACAGCTCAGAAAGACTAGCATCAACCAAATACCTGTGTAAGCATTCATTGGTAACACACCCAACCAAATTATTTGTGTTATGCACCTATCTCTGTGATCCAGAATGAAGGAAAGTAACTTTTGTAGTTTCATATAATCTACAATGTCTGCAAAAGATGTGTACATTTAAAACATTTTCAAAATGAGAAATATCAAAAGAGTGGCTTAGCCTTGGGATTGCGTTTCTTTGAAAAATTCAAACTGTGCAGGAATCCATGACACCAAGTGCTCTGTTTTACATTCCAATTTTTCTGAGACAGAAGGTTTGTATTGAAAGTATAATCCTTCTTGGATGCTGCAATTTTTTCCTACCTCGAAATATTTCTCAGGGTACCTTCTAATAAATGGACTACAGAGTAGGCCCAGTGAACGATAATTTCCATTGCAATGGCTAAAGAGCTAGTAAGTGTGACCACTCAACATGATATTTATTCATAGGACTGTCTGTGTCTCGCAGATACGAAATCTAACATCTCCTCATAATACCACGCATCTCCCTTTACTTACTGCTCACTTGACCTCAGATATTCACAACTCATCTGCTGCATCACCCAATCATACTCAGAGCATATCTAATTAGTCACTTGCCACACCACCCACTCACATACTGCCAATGGTACTACAACTCAGCCATTCACATCCCTTAACTATTTGCAACACAACTGTGCAACACGACTCATCCACATCTGAACCCATCCATAAAAAAACAATGTCTCACACGATTCCTTCACCATCACCCCTTTACATCACCCCTGACTCGCAATACCGGTCTCAACCCTCATTATGACACTATGCATTCACCTACATGGCCAATTGCAACATCATTACTCCCTACACCTCATCTCACCCACCCTCATGATTACATTACCTTTCACTCTGGGTCAGGCCAGTATGCCCTGTGCTGATGTTTTTCTCTGTTTGATGGGGTCTTGAAATCCCAGATTTGTGGGACCTTGGATGCAACTTTTCTATGCAGGAGCTGATACATCTTAAATCTGCATAACCTGAAGACTGATTTCAAGCCAGCCATTAATCAGATTAGATGATCCTGTGAAATCAGGTTCCACACATAATATATCTCCAATTTAATTCATATTCAAGAGTCGCAAATGCAATGTTTTACTATGTTCAATATAATGAGAATGTTTAGTTTGCCATTAGTTGGGCTTGGCCTACGTGAGTTTTTAGAATTGCAAATTTTCATTACTGTGGTTTCAGTACTTCACAGAAACTCGTCTTCTCCTTCCGTGCCTGCCCACCTCAGAGCTCACATGTGACCTTCATTGTTTATTTAATAGTATGAAATTCATTTAGGGCCAGATGTAGGTAATCCAGATTTACCAATTCTAAAATACCGAATTTTACCGTTTCGTTATTTTAGAATCGGTAAATGGATGTAGGTATCCATTCGGTATTTTTTACCGAATCGGTAAGATTTGGTAAATACCGAATCGGTATTTACCGAATCGTTATTTACCGATTCGGTATTTCCCATTCATCCCTATGGGCCTCCAGGCCCATAGGAATGAATAGGAATTACCGAATCGGTAAATACCGATTCAATAAAATGGGGAACACATTCAAGGGTGGCAGGGTGTCACATTGACACCTTGTTGCACCCCTGAATAGTGCATGGGTGCACATGTGGCACACATACATGCCCTAAGGGTATGTATGTCTGCCACATGGCACTGTAAAAAAAGCACAAAATTGTTTTTTAAACGGTTTTTGTTATTTACCACCAACTTGTAGTTGGTGTTAAATAACGAATCCTTACAAGTGAAAAGCACTAACTTGAGTGCTTCCTACATTAAGGATTCGGTAATTTACCGAACCAGTATTTAAGAATTCGGTAATTTACCGATTCCTTAAATTACCGATTTGGTAAATTACCGAATCC
Source organism: Lissotriton helveticus (assembly GCF_964261635.1). Taxonomy (NCBI): domain Eukaryota; kingdom Metazoa; phylum Chordata; class Amphibia; order Caudata; family Salamandridae; genus Lissotriton; species Lissotriton helveticus. Next base: position 217,730,797 of record NC_136067.1, on the reverse strand, counting down.
TTAAATTAGGCCCCTACATCTCAAATGCCTAATACCGGTCGGTAACGGCCAAAATTCGGTAATTTCGGCCGTTACCGACTGGTATTAGGCTTCCTACATCTGGCCCCAAGTGCCATGGTCTTGCCTGCTTTGTAAGATTTATAAAATATAATGTTGTATGTTTCTGATGTCCTATGAGCAGACATATTTACATTTGTATACAGTTCAAGGGCACTTCCTTTGGCCAAACAGAGGTGCATGTGTATGTATTCAATGTAGCGTTGTTTTCTGTCTTGAATCTAGTGTTGTTTTCTGTATCAGACATAGTACAGCGGATTCATTAGATTTAGGGCAAATGTCAATATTGCCTAGTGATGTGCTTTCTATTTTTCTATTGGTTTGTGAGTTATGACTTTCCCTGTCACACCACAGGGACTGCACAGTTTTTCTGTCTAAAAATTTACAAAGGGTCACTATTTTGGAAGCGAGCCACGGTTTTCCTCTGACCCTCTTAGAGACCAGATTCCATGTCTGTCTGTTTTCACTCTGAACTTAGAATGTTTCCATGTTACTTCTCTCCTGCCTATTTGAGCTGTCCTTATGACAATTGGTCTTTAGTTCTCATTTGCCTTGTACTACAGTTCTGGCTACAGATTAGATTAGGATTGTTTCCACTGCTAAGTATATTTTACTAATATTTGCATTTTGCATACAATGACTGATTTACAATCTAATGCCTTTTTGACTTCTGTATTTACTTCTTATTTTTGAATAAATCTTCATGGTTTCTACTTTACTTTTGAGATGATTTATTTTTCTCTGAGTACATTTGTATTATAAATGTAGAACTCTCATCTGGATTAGACTCACACACATGGCCCCGATCCATCAATCTGCCCTTTTGATGGAAAAAGCGTGACAATCCCATGGATGATGACTCTGTTGTATGTGTGCACTGCCTGTTGGAGATATGTGTGCTGTCTGTTTGTGCATCCATACCTATCACACAGCACACAGCCATTACAACTAAGGACATTGGGCCCGATGTAGGTGGCTCATTACCGGTCGGTAAACCCGAAATTCTGTAAATTTCAGGCTTACCGACCGGTATTGAGCCATTTGCTATGTAGGTGATGATACGGTATTTACCGATTCTGTATTTATCGAATCATTATTTACAGATTCGGTATTTACAGAATCGGTAAATGGTATGTAGGAAGCACATTTAAGAGTGCTTATGTGCTTTAAGGATTCGTTATTTACCACCAACTACAAGTTGGTGGTAAATACCGAATGCCTTTGAAAATGCAAATCTGTGCATTTCCAACTGTGCCATGTGGCAGAAATACATGCCCCTAGGGTAGACATACATGCCCCTAGGGCATGTATGTCTGCCACATGTGCACACAAGCACGATTATGGGGTGCAACAGGGTGTCAAAGTGACACCCTGCCACCCTTCAGTGTGTTCCCCCTTTTACCGAATCAGTATTTACCGATTCGGTAATTCACATTCATTCCTATGGGCCTCCAGGCCCATAGGAATGAATGGGAATTACCGAATCGGTAAATACCGATTCGGTAATTACCGAATCTTACCGATTCGGTAATACTTACCGAATAAATACCTACATCCCATTTACCCATTCTAAAATACCGAATCGGTAAAATTCGGTATTTTAGAATCGGTAAATCTTCATTTCCTACATCTGGACCATTGTTTCTCCTAGTGGCCATCTTTGAAGTGCATAAATATCAGTCTGCCAAGATATTTGGCTTCTCAATCGTGTGATGTTTATTGTTACCAAATCTGAGTGGCACTCTATTTATTGCCTTTAGTAGTTAAAAGACTAGGGGACTCATCAGAATTACTTGTTCCAGGTGAAAATTTAATTTTGTGGGTAAAATTCACATTATGAAATTTCTCCAAATTTCGCATTACTCGATTATGTGTATTTTCGCCCAAGTGAGACTGGTTTGCTCAGAAAATGTATTACAGAGGGACATTTTCTGCTGTAGACAGTCTTTTGTCAGGGTCCTGCATGACATTTTTATGCAAGGTAAACCCTCGCATAAGGAATACCTGTGAGACAGCCCCAACCCACATTGTACCCTATGTGTGTCATTTTGCAAAACCAAGTGAAAACGATCAACAATACTGCACAACTCTTGTGGGGGACTTTTGACCTCCCGTTCAAACCCAAATCTTTGTGGCAGAAGTATTAGTCTACTGAGCCATTGGATCTGTCAAGACTTAGGGGATAAAAACGGAAGTGACTTTATTTTTTCCTTCTAGATGTGGGTTGACTGGATTTCTGGTTCGCTTTGATCAAAGGAGAAGGTGGTACAGAATGTAGTTATTTTTGTAAAGTATGTAAGAAGTAGAAACCTGGACTGAATCAAATATTGTTCCAGGTGTAGCACAGCTGGTGGTGTTTTCTCAACCCTGGTGCTGTTCCACGCCTCTCCAAAGTGATGTGCTGCCACCATGCCAGGGTACATAGAACCCCGATGCCAGCAAATCAAACCCACTTTTGAACTTAAAAAAAGAAAACTTGAAAAGTGAGGGATGATTTACATGGTGCAAAATATACCTGTTAATCTAATACCTCCTTTGAATGTGCGTGCTTTAACACACGGTGCGTAAAGAGGCGGGGAACTAGGGTGCATATAAAACAATCATTGGCAAAGCCAATAAGCTGGCTTTATCTGCCAGTCTTTTGGCTTTGTCCATGATTGTTTTGTTGAATGAATGAATGAATAAATGAATGAATGAGTGAGGTGTCTCATAAAGCACACAGCTGCTGCTAGAGTGTCCCGGTGCTGGGGAAAAAACGGCCAAGAAACGGAACGGCATTGGTTAGTCATTAAACAAGTGGGTTTTCAATTGTTTCCTAAACAGTTTTTTTTATCTGGAATGCATCTGAGGGGAAGAAGAAGGTTGTTCCAGTATTTGGCTGCTAGAACCAAGCAGGCAGAGCCACCCTACTTCTTCCTTTTGGTGAAGGGGGTGGACAGAAGGCGTGCTGACTGAGAACGTAGGGTTCTTTGAGGGCAATACAAGATTAGCCTTTTAAGCAAGTATGAGGGACCAGTTTTAGAGAGAGCTGAGTGTGCTATAGTCAGAGCCTTAAAGAAGATCCTTTTCTTTACTGGTACCGAGTGTATAGCTGGTTGCGGTACAGGGTAATCGAGTCATGCTTAGGAATATTAAATAGAAGACGGACTGCCATGTTCTGAATCTTTTGCAATCTATGGAGAAGCTAATCAAAAAGTCCTATATAAAGAACATTGACATAGTCCCATTTTGACAGAATGAATGCCTGTACTACAGTTTTCTTGGCCTCCCATAGCAGGAGTTTAAGAAATGTCCTCAACATCCTTAATACCCAGCATGCATATTTATGCGCAGCTGCGATCAGGGATTGGAGCGATAGGCGAGTGTCAATCAGAATCCCTACGTTTCTGGCCAGCTCAGTGGGGGGCTGGTGGGGGGAATAGTACAACTGGCTTGCCATGTCCCTAACCATTCGGCAGAGGGTCGCCTCCGACTAGCAGGATCTTCGTTTTACCTGGATTACATTGTAAAGAATTTGTTTTGAGCCATCCCATAACTGCTGCCATACAGGCTGCAAATTTTTATTTTTGCTCAGGGTCATTGTTGTTATAGGTCAGCAGCAGTTGGGTATCGTCTGTGTAGGAGACCACCTGGATGTCAAAGGATTCAACAAAATACGAGAGTTGGGTCAAATATATCTTTGAAAGGGTTGGGCTCAGGGCTGAGCATGAAGGCACTCCATATTTAAGGAGTTTAGCTTCGGATAAGAATGGCTTAAGCCAAACAGCTTGTTCCTAACAAGATTAATGCAGCCTTTTGACAGCATCCAGTGCGAACTTAAAGGAGTCTGTAATCCCCATGAGAGTTGTCTCCCTACTATGTAGGGCCCTAAAGCTGCACTGAGACAGATGGAAGAGTTTAAAGGTTTCAAGAAAAGAAGTAAGCTTGGTGTCAGCTATTTTTTCGATATCTTCGAGACACCAGGGAACAGGGAGATATGTCTGAAGTTAGACTAAATATTTGGGCCTGCATTCGGTTGTTTTTAACAAGGAAATGCCGTTAGCCCTTTTCCTATCAGGGAGTACTATCCCAAGATGCAGGGAAGCTGCAAAAAGCTCCTGGTAGATAGGGGCTAGGCTGTTCCCTACCAATCTCATGATTTGGGGTTCCAGTGGGGAGCCGGATTTACTTTTATTGTAGGAGGGGGTGAACTGCAGCAGTTTCCTCTATGCTTTAGGCATTAGTAGACTGTCACTTTTCATGGGAGACGTATTTAACGTTACTACCAGGTTGTCCTGGATTTTTTTATAGTATCCTCAAAAAGGTACTCAATTGGGAAACTAGGAGAGCACTAGTGCAACGCGCTAGTTTTAGGTTAGTATGATAGACACTTAGTGCGGCTTTTCTCAGAGTTATCATATTGTTTTCTCCATAGCCGTTCTAACTTTTTACAATGCTTTCTTTCTTCTGCTAGTTCACTTGTGATGTCTGGTTGTTCCTGTTTTGGCTACCGGAGCTGCTATAGAGGCAGCCTAAGTAAGCCCTTAATCAAGTGTTAACGTGGGATTTCTGGTCTATAGTTATAGGCCTAGATCCCAACTCAGGTCGACTGAACCGTTGGTACCTGTCATTGAGTAAAAGGCAATCCACTACCAGGTTAATCCGTTAATGACTTACACCACTCTAAAGAACCACTTAAGCTTAAAAGGTTTAAAAGTTTATTACAAAGCCAAACTTAACTGGAGATACAAACATCTCAATATAAGGTTCAAAAGATATACGGGTATCAATACAAACATGAATTTTCTAAATGCTCTTAGTCGGCAGAAGAATATTACCAAAACCAATTAAAAAATCATCAAAGTTGCAAGAATAGACACAAGCTGTAGCTTATGAGTCATTTACAGAAAGGAAAGAAATCAGATTAAACTGTCCCTACACTAGAATAAGTGACATCCCTACTTAGCAAGATCTTAACCTAAAAAGGTGTCAGCAGTGGTGACTTCCAGAGAAGATCACACTCTTCCCTTAGTCTTTGTTTCGAAAACGATGTCTCTCAGTTCCCTATCTGCCTACCCGTCCGTTCTCTTAGGTTCCTCAGATCGTCTGCCTTTCCTCCACCCAGGGGTGCTGTCCCTAATACAAAATCACATTTACATTAGAAACGCCCTTTAGAGACGCCCCTCACGTGGTGTTGGTGCTCCATGCTGGTACTCCTTCTAGGCCCATCGTTAGCGTTGACCTTGCTTCCCAGGCTCCTCTCCGGCAAGACGGTACCCCCAGGAAATTCCTGACGACTCCTCCAGGCCTGTACCAGGCTCTCTTGAACAAACGTCTATTCATCACTTTCCTGATTAAACCCCCTCGCACCTGCAAAAGACACTTTCTCTGTGGGCCCCAAATTCCAGCCTCCACCATATCTTTAAGTCGTAAACCATGTAACAGGCTCTGCGTCTTGTGCTTAACATGACCTTTCTCTAACGAGCACATGCAGATCAAACGAAATGACTTTATCTATTCAGGCCTGTTAGGATTCCATGAAACGGGACTGTGCACTCTGTAAAACATTTCAATTTCTTTAGTTTAAACAATATTCTAACTTGTTACACACAATGATTATATGAAACGTCCATAAACATATATCTCAGTCCTAGGTTCAGAAATGCTTGAATCATAATAACATTAAAATCCAAATTATGTGGAAATGCATCAGCTTCTTGTACTCTTTGTGAACTGCCATGTGGCCTACACATTTCTACGTTTAGCCGAATTACATTTTCCCTTACAGTCACACAACATAGGATTCCAACATCTCTAACATCTCTAAAAGCATCTACATTAGCTTTTCACACTCGATTTAAGTATTCTATTCTAATTAAACACTCTTATGTACTTTCACTCTATAATTTCGACACTCTTATATAATGTTTACTAAACTAATACAACATGCTTGTAACTATGGTGCACTTCTACAAATTTTCTTAATTTGCGCTCTCTCAATCCCCCCTTTGATGACTTTCAGTAGTCATCACCCTCAAAACACCATCCCTGAAGTATGGACTGAGTCAAACTGAAGTCGTTTCAGTACCCCCTCGTTTCATCGTCTCTAGGGCCTTTAGACTCCTGTACTGATTATCCTGCATCGCAGTCAATCTCCTCTCTTGCCTCCTCATAGTTCTTTGCAACCTGTTTGATCTATACCATTGATACAGCCGCACCAATCCCCACAAAGTGATTATACAAATCACTATTATGATAATAGGTTTCAGTATGTACCAAATGATATTCTTTCCTAGGTTGGCAAACCAACCTCCAACTTTACCCATTCCTTGTCCTACTTTTTCCCACACTGTTACCTTTGTCAGATCCTCAGTTTCATGATGTATTTCAGTAATGTTTCGAATGTACTTTTCTAAAGGTTTTGAATTGTCTGGAATGTAAGTGCAACATTCCTGGACCTTCAAGGCCTTACAGACTCCTCCCTCTTTGGCTAATAGAACATCTAGAGCAAGTCGGTTCTGAAGAACCATTGCCCTTATCGATTGCATTTCTCCTTCCACCAGCTTTAGTGATCTAGTAGTACTGGCGGACAACCTATCTACAACTGTTGCTAATCTTCTAATCTTGACATCATTTAGTGCTATCCCTAAAATAGGAAACATAGCACCAAATACGTCTCCAACTACCTCCTCAGCGCTTACATCCCTTCTTCCTCTAGCTTGAGTTCCTCCCTCTATAATTTCCAAATCCTTAGCATGGTATATTTTGGGAAAGACAATTGCCAAATAACATGATCCATACCAATTATCTGGTAATTTCACGTATGCATTTTTCCCACAGACAAAATATACATTTGGGATCACCTGCATTTCCTTCAAGAAATCTTTCGAATAATATTCTAATTGGAAAGCATGTTCACAACTCACCTTTCCCACAAACACATTCTCGTAATAAGTTTCACTTCTATGTATGCACATTTTCCCCTTTTTCTCTCGGTCTAAAGCTATTGGACCATTGCTACCCTTTCTTTGATGTGCCCTTTCTTCCTCGGTCCAATCTGTCTTCCATTGACCTGAAGCTTTCAGAATCTTCTGTCTCCTGTATCGATCATCCACCTGCCCTACAAACCTTTTCTCAATTTCTGACACTTTACAAGTCAAATTATTTCTTCGGGCATGTGAAGTATCTAATGTTTTCCAGGGAAGGAAAAATTTCTGTAATCTGTCTTCACTCTTGTAATAATCCCATTTATTCAAATGCTTGTAATTTGGAACTTCTGGTAACACTGAATCAAAGTTTGAGAAATAATATTCGAACCCATCTCGTTCATAAAATATGCTCAGCAGCAAACTACATGTGATTCCATAAGTCAATGGAAGATGATGCTATCTGATACCTTCGTCTACAGAGGCTGGCAGTTTTATGCAGACATAACAATTTTTAGCCTCCATAGCATCAACATATTCGTATAGCAATTTAGCATATGCATTCGATTTAAAGTTCCCTTGTGATTCATCTACATGTAACCTACGAGTCTCAGCTGCTAGTAAAGCTTGGTCTTCCTCTGTATTGTCCCCCTTTTTACCAGCAATAGTAGGTTTCTGTGTCGATGTAATCTTTGGTTTTGTTGTTGCTTTCTCTTCGTTTTCATGTCCCACTACATATGATATTGTAACCACTAAAGCTATAAGAAAAATCACTCCCACTAAAAGTGTGCCTATTATACATTTGGCCCTGCGGTTCGGGTTGCCAACATCCATGATCTCAAACAGTGTAGTTCCAATTTTCTTTCACCGCACAATGTCTCTTGTCGAACCACACCTGGAAGCTGATAATCTTCTCCGCAAGATCAGTCTTTGTGTTCTATAGCAACAGACAACCCTAGCCCTTCTCTGTCCACTAAATGGAAGTCCCTAGTTTCTTCTTTCACTCGGCGCTAGGTTATCTCTTCATTAATTTATTTACAAAGTCTTTAGCAATCTGGAATTATACGTGTTCCAACGACTCTCATTACACCTTCTAATATTTCTAAACGAAGAAGGAGCTCCTCGAGTATTGGACTCCTTGAACAACAAACCGGAAATTCTACTTTGTTTAAGACCAAGTCTCTTATTCCACTCAGGAGAGGAGGATAGACGATATTGAGAGTCAGCAACCCTTCGACCTCCACTCCTGGTATCAGCAACCCTATTTCCACGGTTATGATGGGGTCAGTACTGGTCAGGGTCGCTCCCCTCACCCTCCCAGTTCTGCGTGCTTCGGACATCTGTAGCGAGGTAGGTCCACTCAGGAGTAGCGTATCTTCAGCAAGGCACTCGCACCCTCCTTGATCGTCTGGGACTTTCCTGTTCTTGTCCTTGTGCACTTTCGTCCGGATCCGGGTCTTCAGATACAGGAGCAAGAGTTTTCTCTGGAGCTGGCTTCAAGCCTGGCCTCTTCCTTCTTTCAGGCCAACTGTCTTCTCCACGCTTTGTTCTCCTGTATCTTGTCCTCCCACTCGGTTCCTGATCACTCTGGGCTTGATCTGGGTCTGAGCCGTATTCACAGCAACTTTCTCCTTCTGTGGCAACTTCAGTTTCACTGCCGTCCTGTCCTTCTTCTTCTTGTTCTGTAGCGCTCCCAACTTCTTCCGACACCCCCACAGCTTGACTGGTCCCCTCTAGCGGTTCTCCCTCCACTGCTGAATTTTCATCTGTGAGAGGAGCTGTTTCTTCTAGGGGTGCTGGAACTCTTTGAGTATGGGAAGCGTGAATCCAGTTTGGCAGCCCTCCACACTTCACAGCGGTATTCGTCGTCAGGATCACCTGGTAGGGCCCCTTCCAACGCACGTCTAAGCAGTTCTTCCGGACGTGCTTCTTCAGCAGGATCCAGTCACCTGGACACAAGTCGTGGCATAGATCTCTTGAAGATGGAACTTCAGCAGCCTGCACCTGAAGAGACACAGAATGAATGGCGTCAGACAGCCCCTTGCAGTAATCCAGGATTAGGTCATCCGTAATATTCAACAAAGCTGTAGTGGGTACAGACAGAAGTCTCATTGCCCTCCCCATTAAGACTTCGTGTGGAGAGAGACCTGTCCTCCTGTCTGGTGTGCTACGCATACTCATGAGTACCAAGGGCAGAGCATCAGGCCAACTTAAGGAAGTCGATGAACATACTTTGGCTATTCGGGACTTCAACGTGCCGTTAATTTGCTCCACGATACCTGAAGCCTCTGGTCGATAGCTACAATGCAACTTCTGATCAATGTTCAATGCAGAACAAAGCATTTTCACAACTTCACTGTTAAAATGAGTTCCTCGATCTGATTCCAGGGAGTTTGGCACCCCGTAGCGCGGGATCAACTCTCTAAGCAACAACTTTGCTACTGTGAGTGTATCGCACCTGCGTGTAGGGTATGCTTCGACCCATCTGGAAAATATGCATACAACCACCAGAACATACCTGAGGTGGTTGCTTTTTGGCATCTCAATGAAATCTAATTGCATTCTGTTGAAAGGCCCCCCAGACCTCCCAATGTGACTCATTGTAACCGGTGTTCTTTTCCCTACGTTCTGTTGCTGACAAGTAACGCATCTCCTACACACTGCTTCTGCTGCAATCCTAAACTTAGGGCAATACCAAGTCTGCCTGAATACCCTCAGCATGGCATCCCTTCCTAAGTGTACTGGACCATGTATCTGTCGTGCCATTGGACTCACTAATTCCTCAGGTAACACTGCTCTTCCATCTGCTGAAACCCAGAAATCCATTTCACTTTTCACATATCCTGCTGTTTCCCATGCCTTTTTCTCAGAATCAGGTGCGTTCTCCTGCATGTTTTTTAAGTCCTCCCAAGTATCTACTGTTTCTAACATCATGTTTAATTCGGTCTTTTCCTGAGCCCCACCTACTTCCACCTCCGTGAAAGAGTATCCTTGCGCCGCACAATAGCGGGCAACTTCATCTGCATATCTATTACCTTGTGACACAAAATCTGTATTTTTGGTGTGGGCTACACATTTGACGATTGCAATTGCAGCTGGACCTTGTAATGCTTCTAACAACAGTCGCACAAATTCCCCATTTCGAATAGGCGAACCAGAGGAGGTCATGTAACCTCTCTGAGACCACAACTGCCCAAAATCATGAACTACACCGAAACCATATTGGCTATCGGTATAAATGGTGACTCTAATTTTGTTTCCTGCTATACAGGCACGTGTCAATGCAATGATTTCTGCTACCTGAGCGGAGTGTACTCCTTCCAGGCAAGCGGCTTCCACAACTCCTGTAATGGTGCAAACAGCATAAGCTGCTCTCAACCGACCAGTATCGTCTCTTAAACATGAGCCATCAACAAAGAAAATTTCATCAGGGTCGATCAACGGCTCATCCACGATATCTGGTCTTGGTTTCGTGCATAGTTCAGTCACATCAAGGCAGTCATGATCTTCACATTCCTCGCCTTCAATATCATTAGGAAGTGGCATCAATGTAGCAGGATTCAAAACAGAGCACCTCTTAAGGGTCACGTTCTCCGCAGCAAGTATAACTTGCTCGTAGCGCGTGAGCCTACTGTTGGTCATGTGCTGTGTCTTGGTCCTGGTCATCAACAATTCTACAGAATGCGGTACATACACCACTAACTGGTGTCCCATTACAATATTTTCACACTGCTCAATGCTGACACCTGTTGCAGCAATGGATTTGAGACATCCGGGCAACGCTGCGGCTACTGGATCTAAGGTAGCCGAAAAGTATGCAACTGGTCTACGGGCATTTCCATGAATTTGCACTAAAACTGACAAAGCACAACCTTCCCTTTCGCAACAGAAAAGTGAAAATGGTTTCTCATAATCTGGCATCCCCAAAGCCGGAGCACGGCACAAGTCTTCTCTCAGCTGGAGGAACGCCATCAAACAACCTCTGTCCCATGGTACCGGATCACTCACCTCCTTGTGCGTCAGTTTTTGTAAGGGTTTTGCTTTCAGTGAAAAGTTAGCTATCCACTGTCGGCAATACCCAACCATTCCTAGGAACATCCTGACTTCTCTCTGTGTCGTAGGCGCATTCATCTTCATTATCGCCTCTATCCTATCTGGTGACACTTTGCGCTTTCCTTTTTCTATCCTGTGACCCAAGTACTGTACTTCTGTCAGACAGTACTGCAATTTGTTCGGAGATACCTTATGCCCATTTTCAGCTAAATGGTTCAGCAAGGCAATGGTATCTGTCTTACAAGCCTCTTCTGTTTCTGACGCAACAAGTAGGTCGTCTATGTACTGGACCAGAACCGAGTTCTGGGGCAGTACCAGACTTTCAAGATTTTTCTTCAACAGCTGGTTGAAAATTGGTGGGCTATCTGTAAACCCTTGGGGGATACGACACCATGTTAAAACGCGATTTTCCATTTTAAAAGCGAAAAGGTACTGGCTCTCTTCATCAAATGGGATTGAAAAGAAAGCCTGACAAAGATCTATCACTGTGAACCACTCAGCTTGGAATGGTATCTGAAACAATATCACTGATGGATTCGGTACCACTGAACAACATGAAACAACTATGTTGTTAATTTTTCGAAGATATTGCACTATTCTAAATTTCCCACTAGGTTTCTGCAAACCCATAATCGGGGAGTTGCATGGACTTCCCACGATTTCCTTCAGTATTCCCTGTTGAATCATAGAGTCGATTACGGGTTTTATTCCTGCAATCGTCTCCGGGGTCAGTTTATACTGGGGCGTTCTTGGATATTCAGCATTTGGTTTAACCATAATCTTCACTGGTTCTACTCCTTTGATCAGTCCTATCTCTTCTCCAGTGAAGTCCCATACCTCTGATGACACCGCCTCTCGTAAATCCCCTGGGAGCTCCTCCACTGTCAGGGTAGGATACAGTTCTATGCATGTTCTCGAATTTAAAACTTTGAAGGTAGCGTCATCATCTGTAGTCTGTACCTTTACTCCCTCAGGTGTGCAGTATATTGTGCAGTTCAGTTTGCACAATAAGTCCCTTCCTAACAGACACACAGGACTAGAATCACATACCACAAACTGATGTTCATCCGTGTAGTTTCCTATTTTCACTGATACTGGTTCCGTCAAAGGGCTATTCATTCTCTTATTTGCAACTCCTACCACCTGAATCGTTTCCCCCGACATTGGTAGATCTGGAACCACTGCCGATCTCAGAGTGGATCGAGTAGCTCCAGTATCCACCAAGAATGTTGTAGGACACCCTGCCACTTCTGCCTCAACGAACGGTCCTCTTTGATCCACTTCTAGAACTGCCCCGAGGGTACAGTCCTCCTCTCTACTTACACGTCGTCCCGTCAATGGATCAACGTAGTAACACTCTTCTTTACCTGTGAACAAAGGCATCTGTCTATAGACCTTTCCTCCTGTCGTAATCTTTGGTGGCTGAGGGAACTGAGCTCGTGGAGCCGAAGTCCCCCCTTTGGCCACATTATTTCTTGACACTGTCACCCTTTGAACTGGAACTTCCTGAACTTCCTCCTCTACTTCTATTTCTCCATTTTCAGGGTTATAGGGACACTCGCATCTCCAATGTCCCACCTGGTGACACTGGTGGCACTTTGTCGATTTTTTCAATGTAGCAAAATCTATCCTAGGTCTAGGGTTTTCCTCGTTGTCCCTATTCTGACTGTTTGATTTCCGTCCCATGGTCCCTGTTCCCTGTTGCTGCTGTCCTCCCTTTCCAGCTGACTGCATCTGCACCACCATCAATTTTTCCTTTAATTTCTTTGCTTTGGACTCTATCTCATCACTACAGTATCTTGCGTATCTCAAAATCTCATCCAATGGTTTGTTTTGCCAACAAATTAAATGCTGCTGAATCATCAGACAAATATCGGGTCTCAACCCCAAAACAAACTTTGATACAAACTGCCCTATATCCTTGGGGTCCATTACATCTAGTCCACTGTATTGTTTGAATGCTTTCAGCAATCGCTCATAATACTCATGGACTGTCTCCTTTGGTTCCTGTCTTGTTCGGTCTATTTTTACCCAGTCTATGGCTTGTGGTGGCACTTTATCCTTCAACCATGTAATCACCCTTTCATATTTTAACATTACACTTTCTGACGGTCCATTTGTACGAGGATCCCTTTCTGGTTCTACAGTTGGCCAATCGACTCTAACCTTGCATGCTATCCACAAGTCTCCTGGGACCACAATGTCAAACAAGGTGTTCAAATCAATCCACAATACTTTTGAGATCTTCACAAACCTCTCTACTTGCTTGTACCACTCTACAGGGTTCTCCCTTAACTTCGGAAATGAGTTGGTAAAGGCAGCCAAATCTCCCCTACTCCAGGGTACGTGTACATAATTCCCATTCGCTATTTCTCGCAAAGGGAATGCCTCCATCTGCATTAGTCTTCCCTCCGGAGACATCACATTCGCACTCCGCCTAACAGTGCCCTTTTTCGACCACCTCTCTTCCCATTTGTCCAGATCTCTCCATGCTCTTATTCCTGTGATCAGTTCCCTTATGTGTGTTTTTAATCCAGTTGTCCTCCTCTCATCTAGGTCCTGATCTGAATAATGCAACCTGTGGTTACCCTGTAATGCCTTGGTTCTGGACAAATCTACCATATACTTGTCTGCCAGTTCAGACAGTTTCTCATGAGTTGCTCTGGCTTTTCGAGTGATGTCCTTTGCTATAAACAGCAGCTCATCTTGTTCGTACATGTCAATCCTTTCTATCGGCACTGTACCATCTATTATCTAGTCCAGGTCAGATTTTAAACTGGACACGTCGAGTCTTTTGGCTTTTATTACAGCTTTCAATATGCCATCTCTAGAGAGTCTATTTACATCCCTCCCATCACAGCTCTGAGTCCTACGTCTAGGCTCAGGCGAGTTATGGGGAGTCCTCCCTTGCTCCCATCTCTCCAGGTCCCATGCAGTTCCATCCTCTCTGGGTGTATGGTGAAACACTCCTCTATTTCCCATGATCACATATTTCTCATTTTGCCTGGTTTCTCCAGGTGCATGGTAAGACCTCCCGTTATTCCCCCTTTCTTCACCATTTGCCGGTGGTCTCTGATCAGTCGGCACATGGCAAGATCCTTCACTGTTCCCTATGCTCCCACGACTCCAGTGCTGTACATTATCACTGGGTGCATGGTGAGTGCACCTAAACCTATCTCTGTACTCCTGGGCCCTTTGGTCTCCCTCATTTTGAATAAAACGAGATGTCTCCCCACACTCCGTACTTCTGCCTCTTTGCTCCTGCTCATTTCCTCTGTCTGTATGACGTATAACTCCTCTACTCTCCTGACTTTTACCATCCCACTCCTGACTGCCTTCGCTAGCCCCGCAATGAGATAATGTTCCATTGCCTCGACTTCCCCTTTCTGCTTCTGCTCTTGACCTGTTGCTCTGTGCTTCTGTCGACGCATCCCATTCTCTCAAGTCAGCCCTCGGCTCTTTGTAGGATTTCGGCCGTGGTCCCCTCAGATCCATCGGTCCTCTCTGACCCCCTTGCTCTGTTACGGGGCCCACTGCTGAATCCAATGGGTTGCTCGCCGTTATTGGTCCTGGCAATTGCCTCCAGGCATTGGTCGTGTTATTCCTTCCTTCTATCTCAACTCTTTCCCTGTCTAGCTGTACCTGTTTTTCCTCTCTCGCTTTCTCTGGGCTATAAATCGACCGCATAGGACCTATGGTAACAGGTACTTGAAGAGCCTCTGGCAATCTATGAGACTCAACCCTTTCCGTTGCTGGCGTCTTCTGCACCACAAACCTTCCGACTACTCTCTGTACAGGACTATGTTGAGGTGTCTCCTCACCTTTGGTAGGTACCCAATCCGCTATAGGGAGTGGCCTGTTCTCTTCTATGTCAACCCTACCTTCTTTTGGGAGCCCCGTACCTTCTGTCTCCCTATTGTCCGGAGGTGGTCTATCTATCAACAACCTATTTATGAGGCCGTCCTCCGACTCGCTCTCATCATCCTCTTCCATGGGTCTCTTTCCACCCGTAACCTCTCTCATGGGGTAAAACTTATCCACCTCAATCACCTGTACTCTCCACTTCTTGGCTTCTGCATCCCATTTGGCATCTTGCACTGCCCTCACTGATCGCCGTACCCTTTCCTGGCGTCTGTTCTGACTCCTGTCGTGCGCCGCCCTAATCCATGCATTAAGCGCCTCAAACTGTGTTGGTCTAGGCAAAGGTCTCAATGAGGACATAACTGCTTTCAACTGATGTAACACTTCTAATCTAAACGTTCCGTATTTTGGAAAAGTCAGTTCCTCATTTCCCTCTGTAATCTTACTCCAAGTCCCAAGCCACAGTATAGTATGCAACCCAACATTCGTTGCCATATAGTGAGCTGGTGTACCCTCCAGCGGTGCCTCTCGATCTCTAGGGACCTTGGGGTAAACTTAACCTAGTCTAGATCACCTTCCTCAAGAAGGTAACCATCCTCTGCTACCAACTCTTAACGCGGGATTTCTGGTCTATAGTTATAGGCCTAGATCCCAACTCAGGTCGACTGAACCGTTGGTACCTGTCATTGAGTAAAAGGCAATCCACTACCAGGTTAATCCGTTAATGACTTACACCACTCTAAAGAACCACTTAAGCTTAAAAGGTTTAAAAGTTTATTACAAAGCCAAACTTAACTGGAGATACAAACATCTCAATATAAGGTTCAAAAGATATACGGGTATCAATACAAACATGAATTTTCTAAATGCTCTTAGTCGGCAGAAGAATATTACCAAAACCAATTCAAAAATCATCAAAGTTGCAAGAATAGACACAAGCTGTAGCTTATGAGTCATTTACAGAAAGGAAAGAAATCAGATTAAACTGTCCCTACACTAGAATAAGTGACATCCCTACTTAGCAAGATCTTAACCTAAAAAGGTGTCAGCAGTGGTGACTTCCAGAGAAGATCACACTCTTCCCTTAGTCTTTGTTTCGAAAACGATGTCTCTCAGTTCCCTATCTGCCTACCCGTCCGCTCTCTTAGGTTCCTCAGATCGTCTGCCTTTCCTCCACCCAGGGGTGCTGTCCCTAATACAAAATCACATTTACATTAGAAACGCCCTTTAGAGACGCCCCTCACGTGGTATTGGTGCTCCATGCTGGTACTCCTTCTAGGCCCATCGTTAGCGTTGACCTTGCTTCCCAGGCTCCTCTCCGGCAAGACGGTACCCCCAGGAAATTCCTGACGACTCCTCCAGGCCTGTACCAGGCTCTCTTGAACAAACGTCTATTCATCACTTTCCTGATTAAACCCACTCGCACCTGCAAAAGACACTTTCTCTGTGGGCCCCAAATTCCAGCCTCCACCATATCTTTAAGTCGTAAACCATGTAACAGGCTCTGCGTCTTGTGCTTAACATGACCTTTCTCTAACGAGCACATGCAGATCAAACGAAATGACTTTATCTATTCAGGCCTGTTAGGATTCCATGAAACGGGACTGTGCACTCTGTAAAACATTTCAATTTCTTTAGTTTAAACAATATTCTAACTTGTTACACACAATGATTATATGAAACGTCCATAAACATATATCTCAGTCCTAGGTTCAGAAATGCTTGAATCATAATAACATTAAAATCCAAATTATGTGGAAATGCATCAGCTTCTTGTACTCTTTGTGAACTGCCATGTGGCCTACACATTTCTACGTTTAGCCGAATTACATTTTCCCTTACAGTCACACAACATAGGATTCCAACATCTCTAACATCTCTAAAAACATCTACATTAGCTTTTCACACTCGATTTAAGTATTCTATTCTAATTAAACACTCTTATGTACTTTCACTCTATAATTTCGACACTCTTATATATATAATGTTTACTAAACTAATACAACATGCTTGTAACTATGGTGCACTTCTACAAATTTTCTTAATTTGCGCTCTCTCACAAGTGTCATATTTCCGATGAGTGTAGGCTTGGTGGTATCAAGAGTACCCTTCAATAAGACTATGTCCACCTTTTTCCAGATGCAGCTCGTCTGAGGGTGCCCCACTCTCCCTAACTTTTTGGGGCAGACCAAAGCCGTGAGAATGGGAGAAGGGAAGTGGTCTGACAACAAAACTTTCCTTGGCGTAGCTGTCTCCAACTTTATGTTAGAGAAAATGGCATTTTGTTAGGTCATGGTTTTTGTCAAGTCACGGTTTTTATAAAGTCATAGTTTTTGTAAAACTGTATTGTTGGGAATTTGCTGGGCCCCCAACAATATAAATATAACGTGGCTAAAAACAATGATTTTGTTGGCCCCAAAAAGCACACATTGTCATAGGACTCCCTGACACTTAAGAGTACTGCTTTGTGAGTGTATGTGTTTCACGTGAAAGAACAGAATGTTATCGTTCACAGTGGCTATAGCCAATTACGTAAGTGGGCTGTACCATTGCACCATGCTTTCTGCTGTAGTTGGCAGAAGTAAAATGTACCTGACACACATTGACAACAGACCAATGGAAGAAGAAGGGTGGCCAAAAGCCCCTTTAAATATTATGTATTATATACATAAATGTAGCAAAATCAAATGGTCTTGGCTAACGCCATGCCTAGATAGTATGAGCCAGTATAATCCGGAATATCAAAATGCAGACATTTTCTTACATCTTGATTAATGGGCCCCACTCATATTATTGTTCCTATTGCTTCTTCCACCAAGTTAAAATGTCTGGTCTTCATTTTTAATTCTCAACCTTCATTTGTTCGGACTTACTTAAATCTACCTTTTGAGCATCCCCTAGACCTGGAAAATCAATTTGTGTAAACTTGCATCAACCCGAGGTTTCACATTATTTAATATTGGGCGCGGTACAAAAGAGTTATCCCGAAGGTATATATGTGGACCAAGGGAAGTTGTGCACAGGGATGAGGATGGCGTTGTTACACAGTGTTGATATTTAAAAGGAAAAATACTGGTAAGTGATTTGAGATGCTCATTATTCACAAGCTATCTGTTGAAGAACTCATAAACCTGGTAGAAGGAGGAGAGAAAGGAAAGACTCAGGGCCTTATTTATTAGACCTTTACGCCGCTGCTGCATCAATTTTTGTGATGATGTTGCGGCGTAAAAAAATGAACCGCGATGCGCCATATTTACAAAGTGACGCATCTAGTCTGATGTGCCACTTTGTAAACCCTGCCCTACATTATACCTGCGACTGGTATCATGAATGCAGGATGGGCATTCCGATGCAAAAAAGCCACATAGAAGTGACGTAGTGAAATCTATGAGATTTCACTGCAACACTTCTACGGCGTCAGTGTGTCAAATCCTTAAGCCTGCTTGAATCAAAGGTATAAGGCAGGTCTAAGATCCTCGCCATCCTGCATGCACTGTGGGTTAGAACCGGCTGACTTTTATCATATGGTCTGGACCTACCCAGACTCATCCCTTACTGAGAAGCACTAGAGTCTGAATTCACGGGTGTCCTGGGTTGAGAGGTGCCACATAACCCCCTGAACCTCCTCCTGGGTGTCATGGATGGCCTGGACGAGTCCAGTCCAGATAAGCTCTTCCTAGGTTCCGCCACCATGGTGGCCAAGCGGGACATCGCCGAGGCATGGAAACAGTCGAAATCCCCCACGTCTATCTAGATGGCGCAAGGGAGTGGACTGGTGCGCAGTGCAGGAGAAGTCACTGTTTGAGGCTAGAGGATGCCCAACCAAACACTCAAGGGTCTAGGGAAAATGGTTGAACCAGCAGTGAAGTATGAGTACCATGTCTCTTCTCGGATTATGATGGCATATGATATATTGCTCGAAATGGGAGCAACATGTATGTTCGCGCATAACCACATTGACAATTATTCCATTGTACCATTTGCTATTGCTTACCTGTGCTGTATTGTTCTCTTTTTGTTTACACAAAAATCAAAAAATGTATTATAATTGTATTTTTATTTTAGCTGTTCCTGCTTAAAAAAATTCCCACTCATCAATATGTCAATGGAGAAAATATATATTACCCCAGATGTTTTTTCAAAATCTCCTATTTTCCAATTTTAAAATGTTAGCATGTATGCATGGGGAACCACAGATACTGTATTAACATAGCAGCAAGCAGTCAATGACCTTAACCCAGGGTCCAGTTCTGAATAGTCAAAAGGCATCCATTCATGATAGAGAAAACATCAGCTTTTTGCTGTCATTGTGAGTGGCTGCCTTTCAATTAATTATATTTATTCTCTTTATTTGATACCTTCTATTTGACTGCTAGGCTGGAGGGAACTCTTCTTCCTTCTTGGATGTCTCTGAAGTTCATGAAGATTTTGGGAACTGAGGTAACGGGTTTTTAAGAACCCGTTTGGTGCCAGGGGATAACACCCGAAGACCTCTGAGTTCTCCCTGTTCCGGACCACAGAAACACGGAGTCTTCTAGTCGAGTCAGAGATCGAGTTTTATTGATAGCTACCAAGTAACAGGTGTCCTAGAAGCACGACAAACACGGGTCATGTGTTCTCAGGAGACTGTTCGTTTTTACAGAACCAGCCTTCTCCTTATATACAGAAATAATAGCTGCGAGCGAGAATTCTTGAGTTTATGATATGGCTATACACATATTTCTACAATAATACAAAAGAGCGAAGTCATGTAGGCAAGCCCGTATTTTAGATGTCCAATGTGTGATAGATTACTCTGCCAAGCCCGGAACTCCCATCAGATATCGATGAAACCCTAATAAAGAAAGGCACCTCCTAGTCATAAAACTGGCCATAAACAGAGAACAGGACAGGTGTGTGTTTGTAGAAAGCATGGTTTGTATGTAGTGAATGGTTTGGGGAATGTTATGTATCGATGCTATCGCATTTGGCCACTGGGCGAAGGGCTGCCCAGACAGGTTTGGCTAAAGGCAATGGAGTCGGTTGGGATAGGTCAGGGGGAAGTCAGGGAAGGAGGACGTGTCCTTTTAGATCAAGCTCGACCTTTAATTGACCTATCATGAGGGCAAGACGTAAGATGGATGCCGTTCACAAAATGGAGTCTAAGGGGTTGGGACGGAAACTACGATTTGGGGGTGTTGGCGACCCTCGATTATGACGCAAATGCATGGGAATGATGCCCTAATCATTATCGGTTCGCTGACACCAAATTCGTCATGGTACGTTGATATTTTGTGACACGGGTATTGGACCTCGATATCGGGATGACAACAGGGTCCAGATTTTCAGAACCACAGACCCTCCTTTTGCCCTTATGTAAGGCAATAATTCATATTAATCGGAGTCCAAATCCGTATGAAGGAATTCGTGGAGATGCTGCTGTAACATCATTCTGTTGCTCAGTTCGTCCCTTGACACAGGCTTCCGTACACATGAGGTAGCACAGAGGCCACATAGTGCCGGAGCGCACTGCACACATAGGCAGAACATAAACAGAAGTGTTAAGATCATCCCAATGAAGATCAGTGTTTTCCATCCCCAGGTGGCGATCAGTCCCCAGAACCACCCTAATAAGGACCAGTCCCCTTTTTCTACGTGAAGGGAACCAGATATCTTGTGTAACTTAGAGATGGCCTGGTACACTGTCGGTGCGTTATCAGGGATGAAAATGCAGCAACTGGATTGGATCACTCTACACACACCAACACGATCGGCGAGTATGATATCTAGGGCAACTCGGTTCTGAAGGGTCATAAGTCGATCCGACTGAAGTTCGGTCGTCAAATTTCCAAGGGCTCCGGCCGTTGTAGTCACGGCGGATTCAACTATCCTCGATAACTGGCGGATATTCCTGCTGTTTACCATAGGCCCCCAAAATGGCAGAAAACCCTTTGCGAAGTCAGCGAATTCCTGACCCGCGGTGTCGTCTTTACTCACAACACCTCTAGCTGTCCTTGTCCGATGGTAATCTGCTCTGGCCGTGTAAGTGGGAGGCAGCAGAAATGCGATAAAGCATGTACCTGAGAAGTCAGGGGGCAACCACGTGTAAGCTTGGTCATGGCAGACGAAATACGTGCCTTTGGCTGCTAATAGTATAGGGGAAGTTCGGGAAGCGAACACATATGTTTCCGCGCATATACTCTTCCCTAATTGAGCTTTGGGATCCCTGCCGATACCCTGTAAACATAAGTAACCTCGGTTAGGTACTATCCAAACTGGGCGGGATTTCTTTGCTGTCTGGCTCTTACTCAGGTAAACCCCATATTTGGTTACGTTCCAACGAGTGTACGGAGTGAGCTCATCTTTGGGAATCGTAAGATAGGTGTCGAACTCTCTACTCATATTTCTTATCCCTGCTATTAGTGCCTTGTGACTGGAATCACTTTCAGTAGAACGTGTCGGGTATGGTTCTAGGGCGAATAGGAACATGGTCTGGAAAGCCCACAGAGAACCATAATAACTGAAAGGCAGGATGAAATATGGGATACCCTTATCCGTTGTGTGTGGCATGAGTCCACATATCCAACAGTTCGAAGTGTTCATGATGGACTGGTGTTGGTGTAGGAGTTGAATAAATGAGTTATTTACAAATTCGAGTCTTCTGGCAGATTCGTGTTCAGGTAGAGGGTGAAAGTAGTGTGGAGAGATAGTAGGAGGAGGCTGTGGCCGGGTTTCATTTGAAAAGGTAACTCGGAATACGAATAGAGTATAACCAGTCAAAAACATCGTTATGCTACACAACATTAAAATACATGTTATCAGAAACTTTCTTTTGGCCAGTACAGTGCACAATTGTCTTTCAAAGTTTGGGAGTCTGGTAGGTCTCTTTACCCTAGGAAACTCCATCCTCTAGTTGCTGCCCGCGGTGGTAGGTTGGTTCTGCCAGGGGGTGCGCTCTGTTCAGTCCGGGGTAACTCCCTTGGACCAACCAGAACCGTTGACCTAAACGTCCCCAGTTGCACTCCCCAGCCTTCAACCGCGACCCTAGCAGCAGAACCGGATGGCGGTTCGAAAATCAAAAATGAGCAAGTTTCCTGAGAGCGAGAGAGCTGAAAAATCAAAAATAGTTCTTGGGGGAAGGGAAAATCACATTCGTTTGTGTGTCTTTTTATTAGTCTCTTTGTCTTGACCTTAGATTATACTGTTCTTTCCCAGGTACGGTGTGGTCTTCAAACAATGTCTCAGGTTCGGTAGTGTCCAACTGCATAGACTGTGGCACAAATCCTTGTAAAAT
Source organism: Lissotriton helveticus (assembly GCF_964261635.1). Taxonomy (NCBI): domain Eukaryota; kingdom Metazoa; phylum Chordata; class Amphibia; order Caudata; family Salamandridae; genus Lissotriton; species Lissotriton helveticus. The sequence goes on along the minus strand of NC_136067.1, from coordinate 217,708,648 downwards.
ATGATCACTCTCCTTTTCGGTACCAGTTTCTTTTAAACGTGCATCGCTGAAAGGGATGAAGCGAGGTATGGATTCTGTCTCGGAGTCGGCAATTCCTTCGTTGATCCACCGGTCGTATGGAAGGGGCAGAGGGACCCGTTTACAATGGGTCCCGTGCACCCAGTTCTTTTTGCCGTCCACCCGAACCGCTGACCTCGTGGAAAGAAGTACCAGGTAAGGTCCGGTCCACCTCGGCTGTCCGTTGTTGGTGCGCTGGAAGTTCCGCACCAAAACCCACGTGCCGGGTGTGATGGAGTGACCTGGATCGTCAGAGGCTGGTGGAGAGGAACTGTGAACCTGTTGGTGTAAAACACGCAATTTAGTTGTCAATTCGCACAAATAGCCAAGCAGTACGGGGTGCTCTATTTCGCTAAGTTTCTTTGGTCTTGGCACGCCCCAGACGTTGGCTGGGCGGCCAAACACTATCTCATGGGGGCTAAGTCCTAATCTGGAATGGACTGTCATTCTCGTTGACAAGAGTGCTAGGGGCAAGGCGTCAGGCCATTTAAGACCTGTACTGGCTTGGATTTTGGCTAATTTGAGCTTTAAAGTGCCGTTGTAGCACTCTACCAATCCAGCTGATTGGGGGTGATTCGCAGAGTGGAATTTTTGCTGTATGCCTAAACATTCACACACTCTCTTCATCACGCGTCCTACGAATTCACTTCCATTATTACTCCAGACAATTCTAGGCATGCCAAACCTCGGGAAGAACTCTTTGACAAGGGCTTTGGCGGTTGACAAGGCAGTGTTGTCTTTAAGGGGGTACGCTTCCACCCACCTGGAGAAAGCGCAAACAACAACGAGCACATACTTCAGATTGTAGCATCTCTCCATGTGAATGAAATCGAGCTGCAAAACCTCGAACGGATACGTTGGAGGCGCAAAATGACCAGCTGGAGTTGGGGTTCCCCTACCGGGATTGTACTTCAAACACACCACACAGTTTCTGACCACATTCTCTGCATATTTCGGGATATTACTGTTTTGCCATACTGGGGCCAATACTTTACAGATTCCTCTCGAACTGATGTGTGCAAATCCGTGAGCCATTGTTACTACTGCAAGTACATAGGCGTTAGGCAATAACCATCGCTGGTGTTCTGACAATTCGACCCAACAACCATTCGTGTCTAATCTACCCTTACTTTCTCTCCATTCATTCACCTCTTTCTCAGTTGCCTCGGCTTGTATAGATTTCACGCTTTCAATGGTGTCCTCACACATTCCTACATCAGTAATCCATCTAGCGGGACCTACAACATACATCCGACTCATTGTGTTCCTTGCAGTCTCTTTCGCAACCTCGTCTGCAAATGCATTCCCGCGGCCAACATCATCCTGAATCTTTTTGTGTGCACTACATTTTATAATGGCAACTTGTAGTGGCAAGGTCAGTGACTGGAGGAGCTCATTAACTAGCTGACCATGTTGTATCTTTGCACCATGTGACGTAAGAAACCCACGTTCACGCCACAATCTCCCAAAACTGTGAGCCACACCAAAGGCGTATTGGCTGTCAGTGTACACATTCACTCGCTTTCCTTTCGCTAACACACATGCTCTGGTAAGCGCAATTAGCTCTGCAGCTTGTGCAGAATTATGGGAAATGCGCGCAGTCTCTATAATGGTGTGTAATGTCGTTACAGCATATGCTGCAGTCGTATCACCATTCGGCAGCTTGAAACGTGAACCATCAACCCATAAAGTATCATTGCATTCAGGAAGGGGAGTGTCCTGTAAGTCTACTCTCCCTTTTGTCTCTTCTTCTGTCCTAAAGCAGCAGTCATGTTTATCAATCCCGTCTGTTCCTGTCGGAATGGGTAAAAACGTTGCGGGATTCAGTGTATCGCACCTCTTTATGTGGATGTGACTTGCTAGCAGCGTAAGTTCGTAACTGGATAGTCGAGCGCTAGTGAGGTGTTGTGTCTTCGTCCTGTTTAGTAAAATGTCTACTGCATGCGGAACCATAACGATCAGAGTATTATTCATGACTAATCCAGCGGACTGTCGGATGCAGACAGCTGCTGCGGCGGTAGCCCTCAGACAACTTGGTAGGGCTTTAGCCACAGGGTCTAGAGTTGCCGAAAAATACGCGCATGGGCGCTGTCTGTCCCCAAAATGTTGTGTTAAAACTGATAATGCACAACCTTCCTTCTCGTGGACATATAATGTAAAAGGCTTACTGTAGTTGGGGTTTCCCAACACAGGAGCCGAACATAATGCATCACGCAACTTGTGAAAACTCGTCTGGCAATCTTCAGACCAAGGCATAGGATTTGGCGTGTCTTTACAGAGTAGTGCCAGCAAGGGTTTAGTTAGTAGTGAGAAATTCGGTATCCATTGTCTACAGTACGATGTAATGCCCAAGAAGGCTCGAACCTCTCTCTGTGTCCTTGGGGCACTTAGTTCTGCGATTGCCTGTATTCTTTCTGGTGTCAGTCTCCTTCCCTCCTTCGACAAGATGTGACCTAAGTAGGTTACTTCTTGTCGGCAAAATTGTAATTTGGAAAGAGAGACTTTGTGCTTCATGTCACATAAGTGATGCAATAATGATAACGTAGCTTTCTTGCAAATCTCTTCAGTGTCTGCAGCGATCAGTAGATCGTCTACATACTGAATCAGAGTTGAACCATTTGGTAGAACAATCGTGTCTAGTTGTGTTTTCAGGGCCTGACTGAATATTGATGGGCTTTCGCAGTAGCCTTGAGGAGCGCACTTGAAGCGGAAACTTCGTCCTCCTAAATTAAATCCGAAAATATCTCTACTCTCCTCAGCAATCGGGATACTGAAGAAAGCGTTCTTCAGGTCAATCACCGAGAACCAATTTGCTGAAGCTGGAACCATCGTCAATAAAGCAGTAATGTCGGGGACAACTGGAAACTGTGGGATAACTATCTTGTTCACTTCTCTGAGGTCGATCACGAACCTATACACAGGGGGTTGTGAAGGATCAGTACGTTTTAAGACGGGCAAAACTGGACTGTTACAAACATTTCCTGTTGTTTCTTCGATGACGTCTTTATCAATCAGGTCATAAACAATCGTCAATAACGCCTTTTCACATTCGCTAGATATTTTGTATTGGGGAATACGTGGCAACCTAATGTTGGCTTTCAACGTTATGACATACGGTGCTATCTCCAAACGACCTACATCATTAGAACCATTTGCCCAGAGTGCATCAGGAAGACACGACAATTCAGTTGCAATATTTTCTTTCGACACATACATTGGAGAAATGACTTTCTAACCGAAAGTAAGTTGTACTCCTAATGGTGAACAGTACAAAGTCGCATATAACCTTTTCAGCAAATCCAATCCTAACAAATTTTCACCACAACCTGTTGTAAGAATGAGGGGTGCCTCTAATTCGCATGGGCCAATAGAAAGAGATACAGGACTGGAGATCGGGTTTCTAACAGGGGCGCCAGAGAAACCTACTGAGACATTCATTTTGCCAGACAAAGGTGCGCCAGGAAGTTTCGAGTGCATGATAGAACTTTTTGTAGCACCAGTATCCAGCAGAAATGGCTCTGACACTCCTGAGGCTATTACCTCGACATAAGGTCCATTCTGATCTACTGGAACTGAAACAACTCCCTCTCTTTGTCCATGGCTGTCCTAGCAATCGTTACCCTCGTATTCATGTTCGGTGTAATAGTCGTCGGCATAGTACTGAGCTGACCTGCTCGACGCATTATTCTGTTGGTCGAAGCTGTTCATCGAATTCTGAGGCGTAAAAGAAGTTGTATTCTGCGTGGAATTTCCATGGCCCCTACCTCTAGGGGCATGTTGAACACCTCTTCCCCTTACACCCGAAGCACCGCTCAAACGTCGCGCAAGAGCCGGACAATTACTTTTAAAGTGACCCTCTTCCTTGCAATATGCACATTGATTTGGGCCATAAGCAATACGCTGGTGGGAAAACTCGTTTACTTGCGCGTTTCTCGAATACTGATGTTGCGGTTGATAACTGGGCTGACTAGCCGTGCGAGGCGGATAGGCTTGCTGGAGAAGAACTTTAGTTTTTAAATCTTTTGTCTTTCTGTCTACTTTATCTAGCTCGTCTTTGCGCCTATTTTCATAGTACTGGGCCGTAGCTAAAATTTGAGCTGACGTAGAGACAGCCCAAGCACTCTCTGAATCTTTCAATTTATTACATAGTTCAGGGATTAAATTATGTACGAACTTGTCTACAAACAATCTTTGACCACCCTCGGTAGCCATATCCTGACCACTATGATCGGTGAAAGTCTCCTCAAATCTTGTGAAAAAGTCAGACACATTCTCATCTTTCTTCTGCTTGCACGCAGATAGCTTGTCCCAGTTCACGCGTACTTCAGGCATTATTGTTTTCATGTATGCAATAATTCTACCGGGAAGTTCAGCTATTAACAGCTCAGGTTTAGAACCACCAATTTGTCTAGCATCTATAGCGGCAATGTTCGCCCATGAGTCACCTAGTTCTTGGGCATGGTTCGTATGGCGTATTTTGCTCCATAGAGGATGTGGGACAACGTTCCCAAACAGCATGTCTATGTCCGCTAAATTCATTATACATGAGCTTGCAGTTTGCGATAACTCCTTATAATACCCAGTCGGGTTTTTACGAGGATCAGGCAATGCCTGCTTGAGCGCCAAGACTTCGGATCGTTTCCAGGGGACATGTACCCATACACGCTGGAAATGAGGCAGAATTGGCGGTACTACATTTGCATCGCCTTCCCTCCAAACCGGAGGAACCTCTCTCATGGGGTACTGTCTCGCTCTTTTCCTATCTGATACGTCGTCTTCGTATAAAGATCTAGAGACGTTTCCTTTACTCCTATAAGAGAGTAATAACTCTATCGCTTTCTCAACATCACTGCCTGTAATCATGCCTTCGTAGAACTTAAAGCGTGTACGCCATAGTTTGTTCATTGTGTATGTGGGATCATTTGTCTCCAAATCTTCGCCCAGATATACACACATTTCTTCGAATACGTATCTCTGAGTGGGTGCATTCCATTGACGGAAAACTTCCATAACAGACTGAACATCATATCTAACAGTATCCGTAGTCCATTTACGGGCTAGTTCATTTAGCACTTTTCTTTCCTCGTAATCAGGCAGTTGACTACGTAACTGTCTATCTTCTGTTTTTGGGGTCGTCTTAGGCGACCCGAAGAAAGGTGAAAGCAGACCAGTGACGGTACCTGTCACTCTTTGTCTAATAGAAGGAGAAGCTTGCGGAGGACCAAGTGCATTGGAAAAAACAGGCTGAGGCAAAGAAGAAGTAGAGGCAATAGTAGAGGAAGTTGAAGTAGTAGCAGACGTGGTATCATAGACAATAGCTGGAGCTGTAGGCAAAGTCGTAGAAGTAGATGGGGTAGGTAGCAAAGATGGCGGCCCTTGAGAAGGCTGCGCCGGAGAAGTAGGAACCAGCTGAACAGTAGCTGGCGTGTGTGCAAAAGCTGTGTTTCGTGCGCCGGGGCGTGGTATAGAAAAACGCTTTGGCGTTGTAGTAGCGTCTAACGCATACGGTGGAGGTGAGCTTAATAAGTGGGACATTAATGGGTCTTTCTCGGATCTTTCCTCTTCACCTTGTCCCTTATTTGGTAACATCGGGTAGCATTTATCTACTGCTAGTTTCTTGCTCCTAAGTATTTGTTCGCTTTCTTGCTCTTCCTCGTTATCCCTGTATGCAACGGCAGCTTGCACCATCGACATACCTCTTTTATTCTTTTTCGCTAACTTTATTTCTTTCTGTTTGGCTTCTTTGCGCCATAAGCGAAAAGAGTCAAACATCGCCGGCCGGGCTTTTCTCTTAAATAGTTTGACCTCTAGGTTATCTAATATTTCTGAGTCGAAACTACCATATTGGGGCCATTTTAAAACACCATCCTTGCGGGTGTATTTTATCCACACTTCATTATATGTGATAGGGCCTACGCCGTGCTTTACGTAGAGCTCATATGTTGGAGTTCCAATCGGAGGAACCGGACAGGAATCCTCTAATCGGGAGTCCTTACTATAACCAAGACAAAACAAGTTTCCAAGTCTGCTAAAACCAGGCATCTTTGCTCACTAGTCTAGCTTTAAACTTCAAAGGATTATCAATTACGATATTTCTCGTGAAAACACAAGTCCTTCGGCTTTGGGGCTTGCAAGTACCAAATCAAGGCGTATCTCAAGGATACCAAAAACTAAGGACAAACTAAGGACTGGGAGACGCTCCACTTATACTTAACTGAAGTATTTGAAGATCGGTGACGTCGCTAGAAGACTCGTCTATCGTTTCTCTCTACCAAGGATCACTGGGTCCAAAACAAGGCGATAATCAGGGCAGCAGTCCTTCGTAGCCGTCGGGACGCGGGGAACCTCGCAGCAAAGACCTTCGGAACCACGTCGACATACAGGGGTCGCTGAAGTGACTGGCCGTCCTCCGGAATTTTCACACAAAGCTCCTCACGAACATCTGGCTTGGACCGTCGCCGCTTGATATCGCCCCACGTTGGGCGCCAACTGAGGTAACGGGTTTTTAGGAACCCGTTTGGTGCCAGGGGATAACACCCGAAGACCTCTGAGTTCTCCCTGTTCCGGACCACAGAAACACGGAGTCTTCTATTCGAGTCAGAGATCGAGTTTTATTGATAGCTACCAAGTAACAGGTGTCCTAGAAGCACGACAAACACGGGTCATGTGTTCTCAGGAGACTGTTCGTTTTTACAGAACCAGCCTTCTCCTTATATACAGAAATAATAGCTGCGAGCGAGAATTCTTGAGTTTATGATATGGCTATACACATATTTCTACAATAATACAAAAGAGCGAAGTCATGTAGGCAAGCCCGTATTTTAGATGTCCAATGTGTGATAGATTACTCTGCCAAGCCCGGAACTACCATCAGATATCGATGAAACCCTAATAAAGGAAGGCACCTCCTAGTCATAAAACTGGCCATAAACAGAGAACAGGACAGGTGTGTGTTTGTAGAAAGCATGGTTTGTATGTAGTGAATGGTTTGGGGAATGTTATGTATCGATGCTATCGCATTTGGCCACTGGGCGAAGGGCTGCCCAGACAGGTTTGGCTAAAGGCAATGGAGTCGGTTGGGATAGGTCAGGGGGAAGTCAGGGAAGGAGGACGTGTCCTTTTAGATCAAGCTCGACCTTTAATTGACTTATCATGAGGGCAAGACGTAAGATGGATGCCGTTCACAAAATGGAGTCTAAGGGGTTGGGACGGAAACTACGATTTGGGGGTGTTGGCGACCCTCGATTATGATGCAAATGCATGGGAATGATGCCCTAATCATTATCGGTTCGCTGACACCAAATTCGTCATGGTACGTTGATATTTTGTGACACGGGTATTGGACCTCGATATCGGGATGACAACAGGGTCCAGATTTTCAGAACCACAGAACCATGATGCACTGTGGAGCTGTGCCATAGCATGCGGGGGGAGGCACAAGGGTGGTTGCCCTGGGTGCAAAATTAGGGGCACAAACTTGGGGGCTCAAATCGCGCCACGCAATACTTGACTTGCCCCGGTGCACATTCAGAAAGTACCCCATACTACTGGGGAAAAGCTGGAATTGGGGCAGGGGTATTTGTTCTTTTCAAATCTTTTCCTCAGCCTTAATGGTGGGAGAGTTGCTGATGTTAGCACCAACTCCTAATGCAATATTTGTTTGTTCTTGGATGTGGGCATATGTTGCAGCACTAATGAGGAGTTCAGAGTGACACAATATTAGGTCTCGGTGCACCAAGTGTCTGGCTGATGTGGTGGAGTCTTTTAACTGATGAAAGTGTAGTGTAGTTCCTATTTTCCCAATAGGCTCTGCGCATTGGAATAATATCTTCAATAGTATAGACGTAGGACTGTGGTTAACTAGGTCTTCTACTGACGATATTAGACTTAAAGTTATGTGTGCCAGCTAGCTCAGAGTTCACTAGAAACTTTCTCGAATAGGCAAGGAGGAGTTTAACCTCCCTGGATAGACAAGAAGGGATTTAGTTTCTGACAACCATAGAACATGACAACTTTGCTCCCCCCTAATCAAGAGTATATCTCTGGAGTCGTGTGAAAACAAAAGACAACTATTGTACTCAGTCAGTACGTGCATTCTTAGTTTCACCAGTTTGCAGAGAAATAAGAGATGGGGTGTTTCAATAAAAAGATGTTATTTATTGATCAGTCTCTTTTCTCATACAAGAGAAATGAATCGCTATTATTGCAATACTTATAGTTAAGTAAAGTGCATACAGTAAAAGCAGGATTATAAAATAATACTGTAAAAGCATTGATATGGTTTCTTAGCCATATGATACTTAAAATGGATAAAAGATATACATACATATATACATTGACTAATCGTTCTCAACTGGTGCTTCTAACTACGCCTACCCAGGTGTACCTGACCTAAGCCTAATACGTGGGCGGGAGTAAATAAGTAGCAGTTTAAGTTAAGTTTGTTTTGCCAAGGATCTGACTCAAGAATTCTCTGTAAGGGGTTAGTCAGTTCAGTACCTGGGATTTAGAAGGCTGGAGGGTTGGTATCTCTGTCTCAGGACTCGATATCCCAGTTACCCGCGAGGGCGGATGGAAACGCCGGAGGCTGGATTTCTCGGCAGGAGAAAAGGCAGCATCTCTTTCAGCGCGTCAAAAGGGAGGGGCAGCGTCCGTGGGCTTTCTGCATCAGCTGGGCTCTCCGGCAAGTAGCGCTGCTCCAAGCTCGTCACCACCGTGTGTTTGCTTAGGGCAGCGTCGGTATATTTATACCTGAAAGGTGCCGAGTTTGACGTAAGGATGGACATAAGACATCAGTAAGAATGTCATAAGGACTGGTCGTTCTTACATTCTTTTCAGGAGTTCTCGAGCGAAATCAAAACAATAGCTGCGGGGGATTTCCCAGGTCTGCTGGAGGTTTGATTTGTTTTGAGAACTCGGTGTGCGTCCTAGGGGGCTGGAGGGATAGTGCTTGCTTAATGTGACAGCATGCGCTATGACCTAATCTGAAAACGGGTTTCTGTGCCGTTGTATGGACATTAGTGAATTAATAACCGGACAAGGGTCAGAAATAGGAGTATCAATATAGGTACCTAGATAAACACACTACACCCACTCCACGATTTTATGTACATATTTACTAACCTAAGCAATAGTAAACATAACTAACAGTGCATGTGTATACCGAACCACCCCAAAAACATTTTTTTTGTATTTGAAAAATGGCGTATGCGAAATGCACGAAATGAGTATAGGTACTGTATGCATTCAAGCATTACAATCATTCAAAAAGGAGATGCACATTTTTATATCAGCATGAATGATTTGCAAAATTACACATGACATGGCTCTTGATACAGAAAAAATTGCGAGACCATCTCATCACATATAAACACAGTTAATTGCATATAAGCTAGAGGTTGAGGTAATGTAACGTTTCTAGAATTCCTAAGAATAGAAGCTCTGTTCTCTAAGAATAGTTTTACTTTAAGCAGAAGATAAGTGCAAAAAGGTAAATATTTTGGAATTGGAAAAAAAGTTTTCGCTTTTCAGGGGAGAAGAGAAAAAATAGTTCACAGTCACTTTGTTTTCAAAAGACTGAAGGCCAAATTCAGAGTTCAGGGAACGCCGTGTGCAAGTTTGTTTAAAGTCATTCTCTCTGTTCCGGTGAAAACATCATTTCAGACAGACTCTCGAAAAAACAGTCTACAGCTTCTGGTGAAAGTTCGACTAGGTTGGAAAATGTCGCTACCATGCAGTCATGCGCATGATTGCTTTCAATGATGTTCGATCAGAACCGCTTACAGAAGGTCGTACCTGGTCGATGCTGCTTTCATTTTGTACTTCACTACCCTTCAATCGTAGTGGTGAAGTCTCCACAAATGCCGTCATCAGGATAGGTAGCCGCTGGGGACAGCACAATGCATGAGCCTTTACTGGACCCAACAAAGTATCTGCATCCAATGGTACTTCCGAATGTAGTGTAAGACAGGTGTCCAACACGCATTCTTCGCCGCATAGCATGCACCTTAATACAGGCATAACACAATTCTGCCAGATGAGTCTGAATGAAAGAAACCAGGTCATATTCAGATCTCGTAGCCGGGCTAAGCCAAGGACTTTAGTTATGCGGTCCTGGTAGCGGATAGCTAGGATCGTTTCTTCCATTGTTGCTGGAGTCTTGTCTGTGACATGGCTTGCCATAACGAAGCAAGAATAGCAAGAATAAAATGCCTGCTACTAGTCCCAACAGGAGTGGAAGTCCGCCAAAGATGGAATGGACAAAATTAGGAAAAATACCCAGGATCGCTTTGAATGGGGTTAAAGCTCCTGAAAAAACTGTCTTAAATACACTTGCGATACCACTTGTATCAGAAATATTTAAGATTTCGTTCAGCATTTCTGCGAAGTGTAGGGGACAATTTGTTGATAACATTGAATGAATCTCTGCCGTTGTCCTTGCAACTTGGAGATCATACGTTTCTTTTGATGACGTCAACTGGGTTGGCGTCTGTAGGAGCACAGTCTTCATTCTGCTTAAAGTATCAATTCGAATAGAAGAGATTTTTGAACTGGGCCATAACCTTCCCTCCCTGTCTGGAGCATCATTCGGGAACAATACTCTTTCACAGCACATGACCCTGGAAGTCACGCTTACAAGATAAGGTTTTCCTGGCAGCAAGCCACAACATCTGTGATCTACAATTAGAATGTAACTCCCGTTCGAAAGTCTTCTAAAGAATGGTTCTATTTGTGTTGCAGGTGTGCCTAACTGGTGACATGAAAGGTTATTTGAAGTCCCTTCACAGGCCCCATGCAAACTAATACCCTGACACAGAAGTATGCCACTTAGTGATTTTTCACAATTATTACCACTAAGAAATACACTCTGTCCTTTGTCAGGGAGTGCCCTCATGGCGAAGAAATTATTATGCCTGCCTTCTCAAATCATATTCCAATTCATAAAAAATATACACTTGCAAGAAAGTGGGCAGTAGCCCAAGCTCCTGCATTATATAAAAACCATGTGGGATGGGATGAGGACTCTCCTCCTCACAAGATCCAGTTAAAAACTTAACCAACTGCACAGAGGCAGTACCCAATTAAGCAAGAAGCTAAAAAACAGGTCAGGGAGATCTTAGATCAACTTGAATACCAGGGGGTGATTGAAACATGCACCTTACAAATGAACAATCCTTTGTTTCCTGTCTCCAAACCAGATGATTCATATCGTCTAGTTTTGGACTACAGACACCTTAACTCATGTTGCAAAACCTTTGCAGTACAAAACTCACACAGTGCAGCACTAATGAATAGCATAGTGCGCAAAAAATACAAAACAACATTAGACATCTCTAATGGATTCTTTTGTCAAAATATAGCACCTGAAAGCAGATATTTGACCGCTTTCTCAATAAATGGCTAGCAGAAAATTTCTGTCGTTTGCCCCAGGGGTTCAAGAACAGCCCAGGATTATTCTCAGCGAGAGTAACAGAGTTACTACAAACATATGATGACGAGGCATTATCTTATGTCGATGACATCTATCTAACAGATGATGACTTGGATACTCACTTGAAAAGAGTGAACACCATAATACTTGGGTTCGCAGCAGAGGGATACAAATTCAACTTCAAAAAGTCAAGAATTGCCCATCTGACTGTCCTATTTTTAGGATATGAATTATCAAGTGAAGGCAAAAGCCTGGCTGACAATTTCCTAGAGAAATGTGCTGTAATCCAAGCACCTAGAACACTGAAAAACTTGCAATCAATTCTAGGTTTCCTAAATTTCAGAAGAACTTACATTATAAATTATGCAGAGAGGGTTAAACCCCTCTATGATCTAATAAAACCAGATTTTAAAAGAATCAATTGGACTCAAAAACACACAGAAATTTTGAGATCTTTACAAACAGACATGTTAGTTAAAACAAAACTGCAAACACGCGATAACACACGCAACCTTGTAATCCGAGTCATCCCAGGAAGATGCGGATTCACATACCTGACCTCTAATAAGGAGAAACGGTACCAATAGCATACAAATCACATTTGTACACAGAAGCTGAAAAAACATTCAGCATTAAGGAAAACATTGTTCATGCGGTTCAAACAGCTGTAGCAAGAGAAAGATACCAAGCTGACGGCAGACGGATTACAGTCAGAACAGCAGAATCAGCCTTTGAGGCATTAACAAGCCCATGTAATTTACCTACAATGGCACTAAATCCAAAATGGATACAATGGGAAGATTCTCTTGCTACAGACAGAGTGAAATACAATTTTGACCCGGAAATGAAAAAATTAAAAAATCTAGAATATGAAAGAGAATATCCTCTGCCAATCGACATTCTGCCCATACGACAGTACGCCTGTGTAATACATACAGACGGACATGCTCAACCCTCAGTTTGGGGAGAGCAAGCATACAACGCCACATGCGAGATTGTAAAAGACGTGTGGCGCGGAGGTAAATTGAGACCTCTGTTTTCAAAAACACACTCAGTGGAAAATAATTCAGAAGAACAAACTGAAATAATAGCATTAAAAATGGCGCTAGATAATGCCGATCGCGAATTCCCGACACTAATAGTGTGCGATTCGTATTACTGCGTCAAATCATACAATAACGATTTACAGAAATGGATTCAAAACGGTTACAAATATGACACAGGTGCAACAATAAAGCAAAAATCGCTTTGGGAACAAATAGTTCTTTTAAAGAAAGAACTACCAAAGACTCACGTGATACACTCACTGAGTCATCAGCGTGATGGCGTTCACGTTGCAGGGAATTCATTGGCTGAGACGGCCACAGCGGAAACAACTAAATCGGCTTCCGTAGCTACAAAAAAGCATTCAGTAAAATACATTGACGGGGAAACAATGCTGGCGGTAAAAACGTCATCAAAAGGCGACTGCTCAGCGCTACCCATCTTGTATCCACTCAGTTATACATACATAATCGATGCAAACTCCGTTCCTTTTGCTCGAATCCCTGGAGTGGGGGATAGAGTAATTCCAAACATGAACAGGAGAGTCTTGTTAATAACAGACGCACATATGGGTGAGGGTCTTAGACACCTTAGACTTAAGGATTCTCTAGAAGAATTACAATCCACATACTGGTGGCCAGGAATGAGCCTGCAACATCACATATTTGCAAAAAACTGTCCAAACTGCAACAGAGATCGCAGTGGCGAGCGAGACGGTGTTTTACCATGGCGTTTCGCTCAAGACGGGATTAAACAATAAATATATAAAACCCAGTATGATTAATGCGTCAAATTAACATATAGAGACTATCATCACTTAAAATGTAGGCCCCAGCGATTGGCTGACGCCAGAACTGTTATAAAAGATTTGCGAGTCTTTATCGGCACATACGTAATTGGCAGGGGACATTCTGACCAGGGTCCTGCTTTTAGCTCTCGAGCTTATAAGGAGGCCATGACCAGCATGGGCATTGCATTGCGGTACTCTTGTCCCTTTCATCCTGAGGGAAACTGAATTGTGGAAAGAAAAAAACGTGACATAAAGCAATCTATAACAGCAAAGGTATTAGGTTCGGGAGCTGGGTGGGTCAAACATTTAATAAGTGTCCAACGTAGTCTTAACAATCTGCCAAGAAATTCTCTGAGGGGTCTCAGTCCATACGAACTATTGTTTGGGACTAGAATGTTAATCCAGGACCTCGACAGTCAAACTTCAGTGGTTAAAGAAAAATGCTTTGATATCAAAGATCGTTTGGCTATTTTACAGGACTTAAACGAAAAGAGAAAAGACCTGAGCAACATAAAGTTGAAGCAACAGCCAACAACCACTGAAGAGAAACCACCTGTCCCAGCAAGACCTGTCTGGATTCCAAAAATCGGGGATCTGGTCAGAGAGAAGAACGCGGTAAAGAAGGAATTTGGGCCTTCTTACAGAAAAGCAGTACCTGTCTTGTCTGTCAACGGGACAAGATCAGTAGTATTACCGCCCCTTGCTGGTAAAAAGGAGAACCGAGTTGTATCCATCGACCTGGTTAAACCACAATCATGTGGCCGATAACAAGTAGTAGGCCAAGTGGACTCCCAAGAAGTAGTAGAACACCAAAGTTTGCTACAATCACAGAGGTTCAAACTGAAAGACTAATCACACCTGATAAACCTACAGTGATTCAACAAGGACTATGCAACAAAGCAATGGAACTTAAACCTCTTGAAACCCAAATCAAAGCTTTACATCAAGAAATTCCATTCTACAGTGATGTAACCACAGACTATGCTAATGAAACAAAGCAAATACCTAAAGCAAAAAGGAATCCAGAAGCAATTGAAACAATTGACAGAACAGCATCCGGCTACTTCATCAACTTTGATGATTTTTCTGAGGATCTGAGTGAACCTGAGGAACAGGCGACAACAAAAACTTTTAAAGACAAAACAAAGGAACTCTTTCATCAACTAAAAGAAACCTATCTGATTTCTCCATGGATTGAAATTTGGGTGTCACTCGGTGTATTTGTCCTCATACTTTGGCTCATCATGGTACTATGCTTGGGACATTTCATTGAGGGAAAATATGCTACAATGGACACAGCAAGTCAGAATATCAACTTGGTCCTGAAACCACACAAGTCTTCACACATCGAGAAAAGAGAACTTTCTTCAGTAAACTTCACAGCCAATCCTATACCCGGTGGGGTAGCAAGGGACAAAACTGATTACGAAATATATGGTCCGGTTGAACTCCTCAAGTATCCTCATCAATTCAATATTTCATTGAGTGACTTTGTAAAACCAAGCACATTCGCTGATGATTGGGACTTTGAAAGTATTAATGATATGATGTCTGATCTAGTGATGTCAGCTAAATTTACAGAACATGATTATTTGCAAGGTTCATCTAATTACGATCAAATGTTTTGTTACAACCATTATGGTAACCATTATCTGCATAAATCTACTCAACCTAGAAATGTTTTACATTTTAACCAATGGGAACATTGTGCAACTCCACCAAAAGGCAGTTCAAAGAAATTTTTTGATAAATATTCATACTTTTCAGGGTTCAACACAAGTAATGCAGAAACATTTTATTTCAAATTGTTAAATAAGACAGGAGTGAAAACCATGTCACAGTCCTCCACATGTGGTGCGATCCCCATTGGAAGACAGATAGTCAGAATTCTGTGTTTCTCAACAGGGGTGGTATCTGGAAATACCGCCTCTATTTGAGTGATTTTCTGTACTAACCAGAATGGAATTTGTTCCCGTTTAATGGGTACTTTACCTAGACAGGACTGTATGTTCTGTGGTGTTATTTTATTTGTGTTCCCCTGATGAGGGGTCAGCTGTGGAATTTTAATAGTTGGTCGGACTGTTGAAGTCCGCATTACATATTGGACTAATTGTCTGTGTATTTTAATCAGTTGTTCTAGCTGTGCTAAAAGTTCTGGTTTCGACATTTTTTCAATGTCTGGATGTGGTGTGTAGCCGGCTAGAACCGGCCATGTTGCTCCTGGTCTACCTAGTGGACCGAGCCTGGTGATGTGATTATTATGTTTTAGGGCGCCATTAAACCAGAGCAGGTGCTCTTGGTATTTGAGTGGTATTTCCACCTCCTCGAAAGGGGTGTACTCATCGGGAGGTTCCTCTATCTTGTAATAGTGGAATTCCTTTGTTACAGCGTTTGCTGCTGGAAAGGTTATCCATGAATAGAATACCTCTGTCTGCCGATATTCGTGTGCCTCAATTACGAATATTGTTAGGTAATAATGGGGTAAACCCCTACCTCATCGACCTGGGTCAGTACAATGTTATATAAAAAGGGGTGGTCGATTACAAAACTGTTAGACATCTCATTACTAATAAAGAAAGGTACATCAATTGAGTAAGTCTCATTTAGATTGTATTTAATCCAGCCGTTTGCAGTGATTTACTGCATTTGTACATGTATTATATTTCAAATTCATACAATACATGGTAAATTCAACTTTATTCACTAATTCGTGCTCGGTGATTGTCAGATAAAGAAAAGGATTCAAAGAAAGGTAGGGTGTGTTTGGAAAAGAATAAGGGACAAAGAAAAGAAATTGTGTCCTTTAAACAATTCACTCATATTCAACAAAACATTTCAAATCATGTCATAGATCACAATTTGTTGCCACAATATACACTATACACATTAGTTGGATTTCATTTTCAGGTAAAGTGTGTATGTGTAGGTCATAATGTCGACGTTTCGACCCCCAAATACAGGGCAAGTGGGTCCTCAGTTCGGGGTCTTCCTCAGGACAATTAAAAACAATGACAGTGAGCACATGTGCAGGCGATCGAGTGGTGACCCGTCTGTGTTGGGACTCGTGCCTGTGATGTAGTTTTTCAGTTCGCCCATGCAGTGGAAGGCGGTACTGGTGTCGGTCTAGCTGTGGGCGAGACAAGCGTCCTTCAATCAGCGGGCGGTCCAGTCGAACGTGTAGATTAGTTACACAATCTGGGGGAACCGCTGCCGTGTGGACCACAGTGACCTCACTGATTGAAGGACGCTTGTCTCGCCCACAGCTAGACCGACACCAGTACCGCCTTCCACTGCATGGGCGAACTGAAAAACTACATCACAGGCACGAGTCCCAACACAGACGGGTCACCACTCGATCGCCTGCACATGTGCTCACTGTCATTGTTTTTAATTGTCCTGAGGAAGACCCCGAACTGAGGACCCACTTGCCCTGTATTTGGGGGTCGAAACGTCGACATTATGACCTACACATACACACTTTACCTGAAAATGAAATCCAACTAATGTGTATAGTGTATATTGTGGCAACAAATTGTGATCTATGACATGATTTGAAATGTTTTGTTGAATATGAGTGAATTGTTTAAAGGACACAATTTCTTTTCTTTGTCCCTTATTCTTTTCCAAACACACCCTACCTTTCTTTGAATCCTTTTCTTTATCTGACAATCACCGAGCACGAATTAGTGAATAAAGTTGAATTTACCATGTATTGTATGAATTTGAAATATAATACATGTACAAATGCAGTAAATCACTGCAAACGGCTGGATTAAATACAATCTAAATGAGACTTACTCAATTGATGTACCTTTCTTTATTAGTAATGAGATGTCTAACAGTTTTGTAATCGACCACCCCTTTTTATAATCAATTACGAATATGACTGTACCACCTCTTGGTGTTACTCCATTTTCTATAAGTTTTAAAGTTATAGTTTTCCTTATGCTGACCGGGATGAGTATTGCACCCGGGTCTTGCTGTAGGAGAATTGTGTCTTCCGCTAGGAGTTGAGCTGCTACTCTAGCTGTCTCCCTTTCTTCTTCAGTTTCTGACATTTTACTGTCAAGAAGGGTTTTTGTTGCAGATCAGGTTTCCACGGACACAAAGATTAGATGCACAATATTTTGGAACACTGTATCCTTCAACGTTGAATAAACCAAAAACCATACATAGGAGTCTCCTCCGACTAAGTTTGGCGGATTTAACCTTTCACCCACTCCAGACGTCTTTGGAGTTTTATGGAAAAAAGGGGTCTCTGTGAAAAAGCACGACTGAGTTACTCTAATGTCTTGCGTTAGATTTATCGCCTATCCAAACCGTTGGGCGCCATGTAGTGTAGTTCCTATTTTCCCAATAGGCTCTGCGCATTGGAATAATATCTTCAATAGTATAGACGTAGGACTGTGGTTAACTAGGTCTTCTACTGACGATATTAGACTTAAAATTATGTGTGCCAGCTAGCTCAGAGTTCACTAGAAACTTTCTCAAATAGGCAAGGAGGAGTTTAACCTCCCTGGATAGACAAGAAGGGATTTAATTTCTGACAACCATAGAACATGACAACTTTGCTCCCCCCTAATCAAGAGTATATCTCTAGAGTCGTGTGAAAACAAAAGACAACTATTGTACTCAGTCAGTACGTGCATTCTTAGTTTCACCAGTTTGCAGAGAAATAAGAGATGGGCGTGTTTCAATAAAAAGATGTTATTTATTGATCAGTCTCTTTTCTCATACAAGAGAAATGAATCGCTATTATTGCAATACTTATAGTTAAGTAAAGTGCATACAGTAAAAGCAGGATTATAAAATAATACTGTAAAAGCATTGATATGGTTTCTTAGCCATATGATACTTAAAATGGATAAAAGATATACATACATATATACATTGACTAATCGTTCTCAACTGGTGCTTCTAACTACGCCTACCCCGGTGTACCTGACCTAAGCCTAATACGTGGGCGGGAGTAAATAAGTAGCAGTTTAAGTTAAGTTTGTTTTGCCAAGGATCTGACTCAAGAATTCTCTGTAAGGGGTTAGTCAGTTCAGTACCTGGGATTTAGAAGGCTGGAGGGTTGGTATCTCTGTCTCAGGACTCGATATCCCAGTTACCCACGAGGGCGGCTGGAAACGCCGGAGGCTGGATTTCTCGGCAGGAGAAAAGGCAGCATCTCTTTCAGCGCGTCAAAAGGGAGGGGCAGCGTCCGTGGGCTTTCTGCATCAGCTGGGCTCTCCGGCAAGTAGCGCTGCTCCAAGCTCGTCACCACCGTGTGTTTGCTTAGGGCAGCGTCGGTATATTTATACCTGAAAGGTGCCGAGTTTGACGTAAGGATGGACATAAGACGTCAGTAAGAATGTCATAAGGACTGGTCGTTCTTACATTCTTTTCAGGAGTTCTCGAGCGAAATCAAAACAATAGCTGCGGGGGATTTCCCAGGTCTGCTGGAGGTTTGATTTGTTTTGAGAACTCGGTGTGCTTTCTAGGGGGCTGGAGGGATAGTGCTTGCTTAATGTGACAGCATGCGCTATGACCTAATCTGAAAACGGGTTTCTGTGCCGTTGTATGGACATTAGAGAATTAATAACCGGACAAGGGTCAGAAATAGGAGTATCAATATAGGTACCTAGATAAACACACTACAAAAGTAACTTGTCATAGAAGAAACCAATTGCGAAGACAGCACAGAGGAGTTCTACCTTCAGTATAGCAGATGTGTTATACTACATCCCTCCCCATCTTGAAAAGAGAGATACGCCAACATGAGCTTAAGGAGAAAATTAAAAACAGATAAAAGTTCAGCAACCAATTAACCAATCTTGATTCTACATACAAAGGTATCATATTTTTGTGAAGGCATAGGACAGGGTCTCAGATTTTACTTCGCCTGACTCGAATGATCAATTGTAGAGACCCAGGATTGGTCTGGAGTCTCACATGCCCTCTGAGGGATCTCAGCAGAAGTCACATCAGATGGGGAATCACGTTCATGCGTGATGAATCAAAACATAATTATTTGGGTGATGATGTCCTAACCTCTCTTGGCTGTTACCAGAGTTTCTTGGATGCCGATACTGACCATGGGTGAGGTTTAAAGAGCAGTTTGAATATCCTCCCAGGACTGGAGAGTGTCCGGTGGTTAAACCATGAGTATTTCAGCATTACTTCCAGAACTAATACAACGTCTATTCAGCGTTGGTTCTAGATGCATCACCCATGCAAAGAACTTTGTTAAGAGTATGCATGAATCTTTCTGCTTCACTATTGGGTTTGATCTATTGAGGAGTGACTCTGCAAATTAGTCTGAAAATTCCTTGCCCTAGAATGGAGGTCATTAACACACAACAAAGCGTCTGTTTTTGTATTTATTTTTGTTTACCAGCCTGTGTGGGGTGAAAGCTTCAGGCTTACTTCTTCTGAATGTGTGGTCAGTTCTACTACCTCTTCTGGATACATGCAAAAGTCATCAATAATAACTAGGAAATAAAGCTAATCTGGAAGAGCTTCAAAGCCTGGATTGGACTAGGCCTAGTAGTGGAAACTGAATATTTCCTCTAATAATAGGGACCAATGGATATGATGCTCCAGCAACCTTTCAGACCACACCACGCATTCTCTGATGATAGCTCTGCATCATGTTATCTCAATGCGGAAAAGAGGGATATGACCAATTTATTGTCAGTTGATACTTGGAAAGCCGGTCCATACAGGTAGAGGTGAAAGTGTTGGCATGGTGATGTTTTCTTTCTCTAATTTGTAAGTAGCTCTGTTCAGTGGGTGTGAGTGGTCTGGTCTATGTGGGCTACTGGGGCTCATTCTCCAAACCTTTGCTTCAGAAAGAGAATATTCCATAAAGCCTTAAACCTGACATCAAGGGACAGCTCAGGTTCTTTGGTAGGCTCAAGTACGGGAGTGTGGTATCAGCAGAGGGCAATTTTTGTTTCCTGGAAAGCTTGCTGTTCCTTACCCATCCTCTCCCATTCCATCTTGGAAGAAGTTCTTATAGTGGTGCGATGAGAGAGATGAAATTTTGGATGAACTGTCCACAGTTTATGACCATCCCCAGGCAGCTGCATACTTTGGATACCAAGGGCAGTGCAGTGGAGGGGCAGACTTGATGCACTAAATCTTCATTGAATAGGTTGCCGCTTCTCCTGCAGAGAAATGGTAGCCACATAGCTCAATGCTAATTCATATAAATTCACGTCTTCTTGGTCAGTGTATGTCCATAATCCTGGAGGCATTGCAGGATGGCCTTCAAATGGGGCTGTGTTCCTCAAGGGTATTTGTGTGATGAGGATGTTTATGAATGACGCCACACGGCCTGAGAGGATCTCACTGATAAGGTTTTGGAAAACCTCTGTTGGCTTTGGAGATGCCAGCATTCAGTCTGTTGTATCTTTGAAGTCCTACGATCACCAAGAAGCTGGTAATAAATCTCGACTCAGGGTCATTTCTGGGAACTAGCATACTTCATTGACCTCAAAGACAAGATAGTTGACTGTGAATGTTAGGTGATGCTCACCCTTGATGGTGAAGTTAGAAAGGTGTATGTCCGTGCAGATGGGAAGTTCATCCAGTTGTGTGGGCCTATGGCCTACCACGATGGGGAGTACTCATAGGATGGGCCCTTTGACCTTTTCAGTGAAGCCAGAATTCTTGGGTCTAGCCAGTTTAGCTCCCACTTTAGGATGTATGTGCAGTGATGGATAATGTTTGGTCACTGTGCTATCATACTAATGTGTCTATCGGGCATCTTATTCCCTTGAAACCTGATATAAAGGCCTCAAAAAATTACTCGAAAGCCTCAGTGTTGATGAGAGTGATGACAGACTGGGCACAGATTTGTACCTGGCACTGCCATTGTTGAGTCTTTCCATGGACTTTAAACATTCAAATCACCTGCACTGCTTTTACAGTGCCTTATTTCACCGTTTTGTCCATCTACGTTTTCCAGTTCTGGCAGTGAGGGTATGAGAGCAATGATTTGGACCTTCTGAGTTGGAGAGGTAGACTTTGATTGAGAAGCCTGCTGGTCAATGAACATGCTAAGCATTTCTTACTGTTCAAGTGGCATCTTTCGGAGTGAGGGTGGGTACCACCTCAGTGGCTGCAGGTAGACGTCTTGGTGGAGGAAGTGAAAGGTTGCATTGTAGACCTTGAGATGTAATTCACAGGTTCAGCCCTTGAGTGTGGCTTTGATGTGTGAGGCCTTTGCATTCAAGACGTACAATCACTTAAAGTGAGCAGCCTATTGTGGGTGTGCTAGGAAGTGCTTAATTTCTGCCAGTGGTTTCCGGTGTTGGGCACAGGCACTTTATTGCAAATACCGGCACTTATGACAATCTGTCATATGGTGGTGATGTTTGCCTAATTTAGAGGTGAGCACAACCGCAGTTGTTTATTATTTCAATGTAAATTAAAAATGACTAATACCTGTGGCATAAGTCATTTTTAAAGCTTTGGTGGCTTGGAATACTCTGAATTGTCACATGTCTAAGAGTGTGAGGGTTGGTAGTTGTGTTGGTGCTATCACTGGCAGTGCCGGCAGGGGCAATGGGTAGAGCACGGAGCAGTGGCTTCCTGAGAAGGGCCCTGGTGCTTTGTTTTTTGTTTACAAATTAAAAACTGGTGCGAGGGAGGGACATCCCCAGTTCCTTGGGAATGAGGCATCTGTGATGGGCCAATGCACACCATTGGATGATTTGCACATGAATCTCTTCCTCTTTATGATGTAGCATAGAGATGCTTGCACGGTGTTTTTCCAAACCTTAACTGGCTTATCAAACCAGGAAATGTTCATAATCTGGGCTGGCCATTGGAGCAATGTGAGTGCTTTTGACAGCAATTGCAGTGTTGCATCTGGAAACTAGACCAGGTTCTGCTAATGTTCATATAAACAAGAAGAATCCTACTACCAAAGTGTAAATAAAGGGGGAGAAAGGGGGAACACTCAGTGTTGTGTAAAATACCCCTCACACACCAACAGGCCCCTTGGTGTCATGCTTCATCATCGGGGTCTTCGCACCCCGCTAAGGGGATGCGGCACGCTACGACCTGCGACTACGCGGGAGCGTTGACAAATCAGACTATGTGTGGTGTGTGTTGAGTGTAGGTGAAGGGGAATAGATGTGAGTGGGAGGTGTAGTGAGAAATTAAAAAGTACCTGGCTAGTGGGTAAAATGAAAAAAACTTTATTTCGTACCCCTGGCTGGTGCTGTTAAAAAAGTGCAAAAGAACGAGTTTTTCTTGTCTTAATTAGGGACAAAAAACTCTGGTGTGCGTCGACATGTTTCGGTACTGGTGTACCTTCTTCAGGACGGGGCACAACTCCCAACCCTACTCACATTTTTCTAAGGAAAATGGGTTTATTTTAATTATTCTAAAAAGTGATTACACTCATTAAAGACGGCTACAATGTGCCTACAGCGGTTCTCTGGATCATGTAATTACATGTCCTGAAAAAAGAAAAAAAACATTAGGTTTGGTTACCATGTAGGACTGGCTCAAACAGGTGCAGTCACCTGGAGCCCCAAACAGTTAATTAAACCTGTAAAGTAAAACAGACATACAAACACACAACAACATATAAGACACATTTAGGGTTTTTCACATATTGTCCTTGGACATACTCATGGTCTTTGCTGTCTATTGCCTCATGAGCAAGTCCTGAGCATCAAGGTAGGTAGGTGGATCCACAATCTATAAGGATACAGAAGTGGATTCAGTGTTGTTGCTTTTACTCACTTTTACACTCCGCCATACACCTAGATAGGCTGGACTTTGTTTGAAAAATACTCACGAAATCCGCCTATATTGGCCTCCTTCTACCACCCTGTGCTGCTCCGCCGTGAGTGAAGTACGGATGAGCTAGGCGGTATTTAAAGGAGGAATGGATGTGTTTCCATTGGTTGATTGGCGGAAATGGCAAGTGACCATGTACGGAGAATACCTGTGTTGCCGCCCCCTCCACGCGTGTGGTCTAGTCACATGTAGCATGTAACCCTCTGTTATTCGTTCATTGCCGGGTTTGGGTATGTCCAAACATGGACTTTCCGCTCGTCAGCCACTCACTGGCTGTTTCTGTGACTCGCGTTGATCGAGAGCCCATGGGATGCAGCTGCCGCGCGTCTGTCTATCGTACGCGCATGCGCACAAACGCATTTTTCGGCGCATTCTGTGAGCATGCGCGAAAGCGATTATCGACAGAGCATGCGCGATGATGTTATGTCATTAGCGCTAGTCACTGAGGATGCTTTGTTTCTAGTTTACCAAAATACATAATCATTCAGGGTGCATCTGGTTGTTGAATGCCAGTTAGTTATCTAAACAAAAAGGGGGCATTGGTTTAGGTATGAAATGACCATGTCTCTTTCCGTGCCTACTTTTTTGCAGAATATTTTCAGGGATTTGGTGCACTATGTTGGTTGTCTGGAGGGAGTTGTCATTCAGATATACTCAATTCTGTGGCGACTTATTACCTGTACATAGGGTTGTACTTTTAATGACCCAATGATTAACTCTTTGGCCACTGGTAAAGGTTCCCAGGCTCACACTTAAATCAGAGATTGTTGTCATTCCTGTTGCATTCCAGGTGTGATCAGGTGATTTGGCTCCACGGTATATTATCATTGAGTCCTGTGATATGAGTTGCCAGGCGGAACACCCAACGTTGTTCCTTTTGGAACAAACCTACTTCCGGTTCGGACCGATGTGGAACCAGGAATACAATAATGGTTATTACGGACAAAAACAACCCTATGGAGGGCAACAGCAGCCTTTTTTAGGGGCGCGCCAGAACGCACGGGGGAAGAACCGGAAAGGGAACAATGTAGGGTGGGAAGACCAGGATCAGCCCAATGCCCGAACAACTCGGAGCATGACGGGATCACTACCCAATCAACCATCAACCAGCAAGAGGGGGACTTAGTGGTGAACCTCACACCCATCACATTAACAGTGATGCAGAAGAATATCCTAAACAAAGGATTGGGGTACGTACCCACTCAGAAACCTGATGTTTTCAAACTCAATGTGGAACTCAAGGACTTCTTCAGAAAACTGAAACTGCAGGCTTTTTTCAAGGATAAACCTTTGCCAGAAGAGAAGACAGACACGGGTCTGAGGCTGAAGTCAACCTTCACCCCTCCCGACTCAGGCGTCCCCATAGAGATTCTAACCTTTGAGAAGGCAGTGACCACAGAGGTCAACAAGCTGAACACACAAGGGAGGAATGTCTTCTACAATACAAGTGGAGAGGAACAGCAAGCCCTTCGAGAATTAACGGCCAATAAGGAGCTCGTTATCAAACCAGCAGACAAAGGGGGAGCAATAGTGTTACAAACCCTTGAGACATATGACGAAGAATGCCAACGTCTTTTGTCCGACGAACGGAACTACAAAATGTTGGAGAGTGATCCAACAGAAAGACTTCGAACACGGATCGGTGGCATGGTGGAGGAAGTACTAGCCCATGACTGGATCAGTAAGAAGGAAGCTGATTTCCTACAACAACCCACACCTAGGATACCATACTTTTATTGTATCCCCAAGATACATAAGAACATCGACAACCCACCTGGAAGACCCATTGTTTCTGGGATTGGATCTATCCTGGAGCCTCTATCAAAATTCTCTGACGCTTTCCTCAGACCAATGGTACAAGCAACAGATACGTACCTGAAGGACACCAAATCGGTCCTACAACTTCTGGAAGATAAAACTTTTGATCCAACCACACAGCTCTTAGTAAGCCTCGACGTGGAGAGCTTGTATACAAGCCTGCCCCATGAAGAGACACTAGAGATCATTGAAGAAGTACTTTTCAGCCACACTTGGAAATACCAGACACCAAGAAACCTGGTCTTAGAGTGTATCACCATGGCCCTGAAAGACAATTTCTTCCAGTACAAAGAGACACTATACCTACAAACCCACGGAACGAGCATGGGTAGTACTTTTGCTCCAAGCTTAGCGGGACTATACGTCTACCACTTAGAGGAACAAAAAATTCTACATGAAAGCAACCCTTACCGTTCCCAGATTGACACCTGGAAACGGTACATAGATGACATTTTCATCATCTGGAACGGTGACGTCAACAGCGCCATGAATTTTGTAACCTGGCTAAATAACCAGAACGAGTATCTAAAATTCACCAGCACAGTTTCAAACACATCGATGGTTTTCTTGGATCTAAACATTTACAGTGAGGACGGGAGATTGAAAAGCACTACCCACTTTAAGCCCACCTCCAGGAATTGTCTGTTACGTTACGACAGTTTTCACCCCAGACATCTAAGGGAAAATCTGCCGTACAGGCAGTTTCTGAGACTACGGAGGAACTGCACAGAATTGAGCGAATTCAATCGACAAGCAAAAGACCTAAAAACTAAACTAATGCAAAGGCAGTACCCCACCAGAACCATCGAGAAAGCGATGAAACGCGCAAAGAACAATCACAGGGAGGCACTCATAGAAGAAAATCTCCAAGAAAAAGGAACAAATAAGAGGCCGGTCTGTGTGACAACTTACTCTACCATATCAAACCAGGTATCAAAGGTCATCAATAAGCACTGGGGTATATTGAATTGTGGAGACCTAAGTTTTGAGAAACCGATGCATGCACATCGGAGGGGCAAAAACATAAAGGACATCGTGGTCCACACTAGACCACGGGAAAACCAGACGGCGAGACTCAATGTAACTGGTGTACAGGGTCATTTCCCTTGTGGAGATTGCAGTTGCTGTCACCAAACCCAGAAAAGCAAAAACCTTACCTTCAGAAATGGCACAACATGGGAACAACGCCAGTTTTCCAACTGCAATACGAAAAATGTGGTCTACATAATATTTTGCCCATGTGGACTGGAATATGTAGGCATGACCACTCGACCCGTCAAAATAAGGATAGGGGAGCATAAAAGCAATATACGCTGCAAAAAAACAACAACCAAGATGGCATCACATTTTCTGTCACACCAGCATTGCATCAACGATCTACGCTGGACTGTCATCGAACGACTACCCTCGGAAGTAGGTTTGTTCCAAAAGGAACAACGTTGGGTGTTCCGCCTGGCAACTCATATCACGGGACTCAATGATGATATACCGTGGAGCCAAATCACCTGATCACACCTGGAATGCAACAGGAATGACAACAATCTCTGATTTAAGTGTGAGCCTGGGAACCTTTACCAGTGGCCAAAGAGTTAATCATTGGGTCATTAAAAGTACAACCCTATGTACAGGTAATAAGTCGCCACAGAATTGAGTATATCTGAATGACAACTCCCTCCAGACAACCAACATAGTGCACCAAATCCCTGAAAATATTCTGCAAAAAAGTAGGCACGGAAAGAGACATGGTCATTTCATACCTAAACCAATGCCCCCTTTTTGTTTAGATAACTAACTGGCATTCAACAACCAGATGCACCCTGAATGATGATGTATTTTGGTAAACTAGAAACAAAGCATCCTCAGTGACTAGCGCTAATAACATAACATCATCGCGCATGCTCTGTCGATAATCGCTTTCGCGCATGCTCACAGAATGCGCCGAAAAATGCGTTTGTGCGCATGCGCGTACGATAGACAGACGCGCGGCAGCTGCATCCCATGGGCTCTCGATCAACGCGAGTCACAGAAACAGCCAGTGAGTGGCTGACGAGCGGAAAGTCCATGTTTGGACATACCCAAACCCGGCAATGAACGAATAACAGAGGGTTACATGCTACATGTGACTAGACCACACGCGTGGAGGGGGCGGCAACACAGGTATTCTCCGTACATGGTCACTTGCCATTTCCGCCAATCAACCAATGGAAACACATCCATTCCTCCTTTAAATACCGCCTAGCTCATCCGTACTTCACTCACGGCGGAGCAGCACAGGGTGGTAGAAGGAGGCCAATATAGGCGGATTTCGTGAGTATTTTTCAAACAAAGTCCAGCCTATCTAGGTGTATGGCGGAGTGTAAAAGTGAGTAAAAGCAACAACACTGAATCCACTTCTCTATCCTTATAGATTGTGGATCCACCTACCTACCTTGATGCTCAGGACTTGCTCATGAGGCAATAGACAGCAAAGACCATGAGTATGTCCAAGGACAATATGTGAAAAACCCTAAATGTGTCTTATATGTTGTTGTGTGTTTGTATGTCTGTTTTACTTTACAGGTTTAATTAACTGTTTGGGGCTCCAGGTGACTGCACCTGTTTGAGCCAGTCCTACATGGTAACCAAACCTAATGTTTTTTTTCTTTTTTCAGGACATGTAATTACATGATCCAGAGAACCGCTGTAGGCACATTGTAGCCGTCTTCAATGAGTGTAATCACTTTTTAGAATAATTAAAATAAACCCATTTTCCTTAGAAAAACGTGAGTAGGGTTGGGAGTTGTGCCCCGTCCTGAAGAAGGTACACCAGTACCGAAACATGTCGACGCACACCAGAGTTTTTTGTCCCTAATTAAGACAAGAAAAACTCGTTCTTTTGCACTTTTTTAACAGCACCAGCCAGGGGTACGAAATAAAGTTTTTTTCATTTTACCCACTAGCCAGGTACTTTTTAATTTCTCACTACACCTCCCACTCACATCTATTCCCCTTCACCTACACTCAACACACACCACACATAGTCTGATTTGTCAACGCTCCCGCGTAGTCGCAGGTCGTAGCGTGCCGCATCCCCTTAGCGGGGTGCGAAGACCCCGATGATGAAGCATGACACCAAGGGGCCTGTTGGTGTGTGAGGGGTATTTTACACAACACTGAGTGTTCCCCCTTTCTCCCCCTTTATTTACACTTTGGTAGTAGGATTCTTCTTGTTTATTTATCAGTGCCCGTGGAGTAGGAATCCTACGTTGTACTCTACCTCCCTTCTTTGTTAAGTATAGTTTCTAGGCAGCGCGCAGCTGCGGGAGTTTTCCCTACAGACATACCATATCACACACATTGAAAGACACACACTTAGGTATAACAAAAGAAGCCAGCGGTCCACCCATAATGGAAGATGAACATGCCCTCACTTTTGCAGAGGACGAGATTGATAAAATTCTAGCAGACAGCAACCTTTTTGAAGGCTTATGCAATCAGGATACAGGCCCACAAACCAACGACTGGAATGAACTGCTGAACCTCAGGCGTAACCAAATAATAGCAGCATTGCATGGGCTGTTCATGACCCAGTACCTGCGTAACAAAATGGCACCACCTGGCCTGATTGTGAAAAACGAACCACTAATTTTCCAGCACGATATGATTTTCAAAAAGGAGTGGTCACTAATCTCTTGGCACTGCTCGAGAGATTGGTTAGTCCTTATAATCAAAACAGCTGCCAGGATCACACAGGAACTCAAAATTGAAATAAATAAAATTGAGGTCCAATTGAAAACATATATGTCACCTGAAGAACTGAAAACTAGACTCGAGGAACTAAACCAACAGATGACCGACTTCGAGTTCAATTTAAAACAGAGCAAAACCAACAAACTGACTAAAGATGTGGCAAAGTTCACTCCTGAGAGTGCATATCCGTACACAAAAGTGGATTATGTCTCGAAAAACAACTACAGCGACGCGGACAGCGACACTTCAGATGCTGGCTCGTCAGGTTCCAATTCGAGCGGAAACAAGGGAAACAGACAACGCAGAGGAGGATGGAGACAGAGACGCCAACAGTTCCCTAGACAAAGAGGATGGCGGGGATACCAACCACCAAACGATTTCCAACAATTTATGGGTCCACCACAATTTAACCCCTTCCAGTTCGGACCGATGTGGAACCAGGAATACAATAATGGTTATTACGGACAACAACAACCCTATGGAGGGCAACAGCAGCCTTTTTTAGGGGCGCGCCAGAACGCACGGGGGAAGAACCGGAAAGGGAACAATGTAGGGTGGGAAGACCAGGATCAGCCCAATGCCCGAACAACTCGGAGCATGACGGGATCACTACCCAATCAACCATCAACCAGCAAGAGGGGGACTTAGTGGTGAACCTCACACCCATCACATTAACAGTGATGCAGAAGAATATCCTAAACAAAGGATTGGGGTACGTACCCACTCAGAAACCTGATGTTTTCAAACTCAATGTGGAACTCAAGGACTTCTTCAGAAAACTGAAACTGCAGGCTTTTTTCAAGGATAAACCTTTGCCAGAAGAGAAGACAGACACGGGTCTGAGGCTGAAGTCAACCTTCACCCCTCCCGACTCAGGCGTCCCCATAGAGATTCTAACCTTTGAGAAGGCAGTGACCACAGAGGTCAACAAGCTGAACACACAAGGGAGGAATGTCTTCTACAATACAAGTGGAGAGGAACAGCAAGCCCTTCGAGAATTAACGGCCAATAAGGAGCTCGTTATCAAACCAGCAGACAAAGGGGGAGCAATAGTGTTACAAACCCTTGAGACATATGACGAAGAATGCCAATGTCTTTTGTCCGACGAACGGAACTACAAAATGTTGGAGAGTGATCCAACAGAAAGACTTCGAACACGGATCGGTGGCATGGTGGAGGAAGGACTAGCCCATGACTGGATCAGTAAGAAGGAAGCTGATTTCCTACAACAACCCACACCTAGGATACCATACTTTTATTGTATCCCCAAGATACATAAGAATATCGACAACCCACCTGGAAGACCCATTGTTTCTGGGATTGGATCTATCCTGGAGCCTCTATCAAAATTCTCTGACGCTTTCCTCAGACCAATGGTACAAGCAACAGATACGTACCTGAAGGACACCAAATCGGTCCTACAACTTCTGGAAGATAAAACTTTTGATCCAACCACACAGCTCTTAGTAAGCCTCGACGTGGAGAGCTTGTATACAAGCCTGCCCCATGAAGAGACACTAGAGATCATTGAAGAAGTACTTTTCAGCCACACTTGGAAATACCAGACACCAAGAAACCTGGTCTTAGAGTGTATCACCATGGCCCTGAAAGACAATTTCTTCCAGTACAAAGAGACACTATACCTACAAACCCACGGAACGAGCATGGGTAGTACTTTTGCTCCAAGCTTAGCGGGACTATACGTCTACCACTTAGAGGAACAAAAAATTCTACATGAAAGCAACCCTTACCGTTCCCAGATTGACACCTGGAAACGGTACATAGATGACATTTTCATCATCTGGAACGGTGACGTCAACAGCGCCATGAATTTTGTAACCTGGCTAAATAACCAGAACGAGTATCTAAAATTCACCAGCACAGTTTCAAACACATCGATGGTTTTCTTGGATCTAAACATTTACAGTGAGGACGGGAGATTGAAAAGCACTACCCACTTTAAGCCCACCTCCAGGAATTGTCTGTTACGTTACGACAGTTTTCACCCCAGACATCTAAGGGAAAATCTGCCGTACGGGCAGTTTCTGAGACTACGGAGGAACTGCACAGAATTGAGCGAATTCAATCGACAAGCAAAAGACCTAAAAACTAAACTAATGCAAAGGCAGTACCCCACCAGAACCATCGAGAAAGCGATGAAACGCGCAAAGAACAATCACAGGGAGGCACTCATAGAAGAAAATCTCCAAGAAAAAGGAACAAATAAGAGGCCGGTCTGTGTGACAACTTACTCTACCATATCAAACCAGGTATCAAAGGTCATCAATAAGCACTGGGGTATATTGAATTGTGGAGACCTAAGTTTTGAGAAACCGATGCATGCACATCGGAGGGGCAAAAACATAAAGGACATCGTGGTCCACACTAGACCACGGGAAAACCAGACGGCGAGACTCAAGTTCAAGTTCAAGTTCCAAATCTTTATTTCGGCGTTACGCCATAAAAGAACAATTTGAACATTACATTCCATTAAAAATTACAGTTCAATAAAATTAGGACAATCATTTAAAGATAAAGTGTAAAATACAATCTATTTGACTATGCAACAAAAGTTGAATATTCATGGAGCATAACAATAATAAAAAAACAAATGAGACGGAAGGACACCTCAGTAATTCTATAAGCAAATTCAATTGACTAATGCAGTTAATGCTATTTTAACAAATCAGTTCCATAGATAGGACAATATAGATAGAGATTAGAGGTTAAATTTACAGCTGAAGACCTATTTTTTTCCTACGATAGCAAATGGCAAGTAAAAATCTGCTGACACTGAATATAATCTGTTGAGAAGTATTAGTGGTCAAAATTCTCAGAGCCTGATCACAGGACCTCAAGCCTAATAAAAGGCATATCGGCTTAATCCATCTTTTCCTCTCATGGGCATAGATGGGACAAAAAAAGAGAATGTGCTGCACATTCTCAATTTGGTTGCGTTCGCAAAGTGAACAAACTTTGTCCAATTCCTCAGCCAATGGGTCACGGTTCCTTGCCCAACATGACAGAGTTGATTTCAGTCGAAGATTTCCATATCTGAACTTTAAAAAAAGTGTCTTGGCAAGTGGAGGCTCTATCTCGTCCATAAAGGACTCATACAGGGGTTCACCCTTAAAACTTAAAAATTTTGATACTAATGAACCACTAGTACTAGAGTTTGCAGCCATATTTGCTACATAGGACCAAAAGGCTTTTTTCAGGACTAACTTGGGATTAGATGGAAGCTGATCGGGATGCTCCCAAAAGTGTTTCAGGCCTATAAAATTGAGCCAAGTCCTAACATGTGTTAGCCAAGGGATTTTTTTGTTACTATCCAACCCCATAATCTCTATCAGCCCTTCTCTGTATACCTGAAGCTCAGGAACGTGCCACAATCTTACCCAGAGCATGAGCGGCCTAATAAGAACATGATGGTCAGTTCTTTTAAAATCAAGGTCCAGTTGCAGGGGTACTAATGGGGTTCCTCTCGGAGCCCTGACCAAGCTACGCATAAAGTTGTTATCGTAAATGCTAAAAGTCTCCTTGGAGCCTGGCCCCCACAGTTCAGCACCATATAGCACTGAGAACTGAACCTTAAATTTAAAAAGTTCCATAACGGGACGTACCGCTTTGCTGGTACTTGAGCGTTGCTCTCTGAGAATTGGTTTAACGTTCTGGGCAAATAGCAATTTGCTTTTTTCCATTTGAGCTTTCCAGGTAAAGTTACAGTCAAGCGTCACCCCTAAATATGAAAAGTGAGGCACTGATTCCAACTTTATCCCTTTCAAATATAGACAACCCTTGTCTGGTTTGGTTGGGTTAAGGGCCATGTATTTCGTTTTTTTTACATTAATCTCAAGCCCCTTTTCACAACAGTAATTATTAAAAGTATTCAATAAAATCTGCAAGCCATTTTTAGTTTGGGATATCAGAATAGTATCGTCAGCAAACAATAGAGATGCTACCCTTTCGCCATTCAATTTAGGTGCATCATTTTTACATTTATCTAAGTAAGAGGGTATATCATTCACGAAAATTGAAAATAACGTGGGGGCCAGAACGCATCCCTGGCGAACTCCACGTTCGATTGGGATTTTCCGTGAAAGTTCGCCGTTTTGTCCCCATCTAATTCTCGCAAAGTTCCCCTCATGTAATTTTATGATTTGAGCTACTATATTGTTTGGCAAGCCCGCTGCACTCAGCGTCTTCCACAGAAGATCACGTGGCACCAAATCGAATGCTGCCCTTAAATCAACAAAGGCAACATACAAATGGGCCTTCTTTATCATTACGTACTTCCAGTAGAGGCAGCAGAATCTGAAGCACTGATCTATAGTGCTGACTTTAGTTCTGAACCCGGCTTGAAATTTAGTTAAAAATGAATTTTCGTCCAACCAATTACTCACTCTAAATAAAATATGGCGTGAGTAAATTTTCTGAAGGATGTCCATTAAGCTTATTGGACGATAATTGCAGGGGTCCTTTCTGTCTCCTTTTTTAAATATTAAAACAATTTCAGCTCCTTTCCAGCTTTCAGGAAATTCCAAACTTTGAGATAGTTCGTTGCATAGATAATTGATATATGGTGCCCATATTTTCAGGTCGTGCTTGTAAAGATCCCCAGGAATTTTATCCAAACCTGGGGCTTTCCCATTTTTAACTTGGCTGATAGCCAGCTCTGTTTCCCCCAAGGTAAAAACCAGCGGATCCACTGGAGATTCATAGCATGCTACAGTAGATGCTGTGTGAGGATCATCATATTTCATATACAAATTAGTAAAATGGGTTACCCACGTTTGCTCGTCTAAGAATGTGTCTCTAATCACCCTTCCCACCTTGTTCCCATTAGCTATCAGCTTCCAAAATAATACAGTATCTCGTGATCTTGCAGCTGACAGTAATTCCGCCCACTTTGCTTCCTCCCACTCAATTTTCGCAGTCCTTTGGGTAGTTTTGTAGTTACTTCTAGCTATCTTAACATCCAGTTGCGATTTGGATTTTATAGCGAGTAACATTTCCCTCTTGGACTCTCTGCACAGTTTATCGTACCAGGGCTTGCTGTGTGACAAGTTCTGGGTCTTCTGCTGGGATTTTTTGGGCATTTTGGTTACCAATAATTTTAGTTTTCTGAAAAACTCCAAATGTATGGTCTGGAAGGAAGTTCTTGCTTCCTCCTCAGGAGTTAAGCTTAGGTACGCAACAAAGGTGCCAGCAAAAAGTGAATATATTTCACCTAGAATATCACCATGATCCAAAATGAATGGCCATTTGAGCGATCTCCTGTTGTTACTGATATGAATATCAATACCGTCCCCAGCATCCCCCTCAAAGGAGGTAGGAGGGGAGGAGTCGCTAAATATTACAGCATTTAGTGACAAATTAAGTGGGAAATGGTCACTTTCGGCCCTCTCCATTATTTCAAGATCAATGAGATACGACCAAAGAGGGATAGAAACTATTACAAAATCCAAGATACTCCTATATGTGTTCCTCCTAAAGGTTGGTTTTTTTGTTGTGTCGGACGGTAACCGGCCATTACAGGCCCTAAGGTGATGCTCTGTACATAATTTGATCAGTTGCAGAGCCAGAATGGAACATTTCACAGATTTACTACTCTCGAGGAGGGGGATTTTATTCGCCTGATCTTCCTCCTCAAAAATCTCACTTATGCCCAACACTGGTTCATAGTCACAATTTAGATCCCCAGCCAAGATGATAAGATCCTCCCCAGGATTCAACCCCCTCAAAAAGCAATCCAATTTAGAAACAATAAAGGATTCCTTTGTTGACGGTGTTGGCCTATTGTAGATGTTTATTAGGATTAATTTTTTCCCATTGGGGATGGTTATTTTTAATGCTAGGATATCTACCGAATTTGTGTCTATCACCTCTATATCGACCCTTAAGTTGATCCTTGTCCAAATCAGGAGGCCCCCAGACGGCCTACCACTTTTGGATGGGATTGCTCCAATACCAAAAGTCTTGAAGCCCACCCTATGTGGAATATCGATTGCCCAGGTCTCCTGAAGTAGACAAAAATCAAAGGATTCCACAAAAGCAGCCCAATCATGGTCCCTCAAATTGCTGGCTACCCCAGCTACATTCCTGCTAACAAGCTTAACCGAAATCCCCAATGCAGAAGACATAGCAGTGTTAACCCTTGACATTTCATCACCAGTACATGTTACTTGTTGAGTTCCCAGAGATATTCCCTCAGAGGGCAGGTAACTTATAGTGGGAATTAGTCCTGCCCGTTCTTCAGGAATGTTGTCCCAACGTGTAACATTGCTACCCAAGGCTCGAGATACAACAGTTGGCAATATATTACACTCTGTTCCAACCTTCGTTTCAGTATGGTTCCTTGAGTCCCCTCCCTCGACCCCCCCACCCAACAAACTTCAATCACAGCCATCCAGGCCACTGAAGACATCGAAGCGATTGGACGTCTCAAGTGGCGTGAAGGGTTTCAGATGGTCCATCCTTCTGTCTTGAAGGCTTTGGGAATTATGATGACTAGCTGGGACAGAGTACCACCCCAAGGGGTCTGGGACCGTTGCAGGGCAAGGGGCGCAAGGCATGTTTCCCATACCCTGATAGATCAGGGGATACTGATAACAATGACTGTTCCCAACATTCTGTACAGTTGAGCGGTTGAGTGGCTGGGTTTGAATTGACCCCTGCAAAAGGGGAAGATGAGATGGAAAAACCACTGACCTTGGGTAAAAATATGTTAGAGGTCTAGGGATTATAATACTATTAGAACTCCCCGTCTGCCAGTTCAATATGTAGTGGACAGCATTTGGATCCCTAAAATTAACAACCACTACATCTCCTTCAATATCTTTGGTTCTACCCCCCAACCATTCGAGGCGTCGGACATGAACTATGTCCCCATTGACATAGTTTGCAATAGGCCTATGTGTTCTCAACCAGTGTGTTATCTTATTTTTTAGTTGAAAGAAACCCTCCCTCTTATTTTGTTCAAGGGCCGGCACACCTGTTAGGACTACCACATAGGGTACTGCCTCTGGTGGAAGTTCAGGCAATGGTACCCTTTTAGGTTTCCCCCAGGTGCGTCTGGTTTCCCTCGCTTCCCGTGTTAGGTCTGTTAAAGCTAGGTTGGTTGTGTTACCAGAATTTTTAGATGTATTAGCACTGGTCTTGCTAACAACAGACCCCAGCATTTGATCACCAGTTTTCTCATGAGAAGATCTAGAATTAGCTTGATGGTGAGCAATAGCTGGCACTGGGTTCCCCGGAGGTTTTGGTACAGGTAAAATTAAGGGAGGGGTAGGAACAACATAAGCAGCAATAGGGGGAGGAGGTTGCACAACAGATGACAAAACTTGAGATACACCCTTAAATGCATGAATATCTGCTTGATTAACATCTATATGGCCTACGGGATCTATTTTAGGCAGTGCAATCTCAATTTTAGACAGCCTACACTCCACCTCCGTTAACCTCTCCAAGATAGATACAGAATATGATCTAATCAAGTTCTCAATATCCTGGAGGGACACGGGGCCCCTATTCTCAGTATGAACATTGACTGACTCGCTTGACTCCCTATTGACCTCTTTGTCTATAGGGGGATTAGATGGGACTGGGGATACAGAAATAATATCCAACCCCTCAGAATCAGATTGAATAACACAAGGATTCTTAACAACTATAGACAAATTTTTGCCAAAGTCACAGCAGCTCAGTTTAGGTTGCAATGGATCCCTCCTTTTCCGTCGTTTTTTGTTCGGCGGGGGACCATAAATTTTCCCCGTCGTTGGTAATTTTTTTGCCTTAGCACGGGCTGCAAGCTGTTGTGACAAGGCATCTCCCTTTAGAGTCGACAGGCCACTTCCAGTAAATGATGCGGACAAATCAATCATGTCAACTCCAGGCACGGTTTCGGGTGAAAGAGCAACCGTGTCTACCTCTGGGAGTAAACTGTCTAAAAGAGGAGTCGAATCGATTGTTAGTACCCCAGCAGCATTAACAGAGGGTCCAATCGCGGGAGATGATAATGGCAAAGCTGGTCCATTCTTCATGCTTTCCACTGAACGGCGGCGGTCTGCCCGCCGCTCTGCTAACACATACTCCCTAGTAATATCAGGCGAGGATTTGGTGAAGTAACTATCCAAAGTCCCATTAAGTAGCACACCCTGTTTGTCCTGCGCGTGCAGCTCAACATTAACGGTTGCCATGTTTTGTTGAAAGAGGTCGATTGGTGAAACAAATAGCGATGGTGGGGAAAATGATTTAATAAAAACAACAATCAGTACCTGAAACTAGGAGATATGCCCGGTCCGGTCTCCTCGTGTCTCGGAGGGTCCGCCCTTAGTCCGGGCTTTGTCCCGGGATTCGTCCCGCACACGCATTCCGCTCACGCGTGCTCGAAACAGTTTTATTGGCAAGAGGTGATTAGGAGGAGGAGTCCCGGGAAGAGGCTGCAGGTGTGCTGGATGATGAGCGCACAGCCTGTTGGACCTCGCAGTCCCGACTCCCTTTCAGCCGCACTTCTGCTCTGTGCAGCGTCTCTCCACACCGGCGCTTCCCTCTGTTGCAGGCAAAGTCTCCCAGAGCAAGGATACGAACAAGCACTCCACTGCGAGCGGCACCCGCGAAGCGGGGGCCGCGAGGAGTAATGAAGGGCGGTAATGGGAGGAGGAGTCCCGGGAAGAGGCTGCAGGTGTGCTGGATGATGAGCGCACAGCCTGTTGGACCTCGCAGTCCCGACTCCCTTTCAGCCGCACTTCTGCTCTGTGCAGCGTCTCTCCACACCGGCGCTTCCCTCTGTTGCAGGCAAAGTCTCCCAGAGCAAGGATACGAACAAGCACTCCACTGCGATGAAACGCGCAAAGAACAATCACAGGGAGGCACTCATAGAAGAAAATCTCCAAGAAAAAGGAACAAATAAGAGGCCGGTCTGTGTGACAACTTACTCTACCATATCAAACCAGGTATCAAAGGTCATCAATAAGCACTGGGGTATATTGAATTGTGGAGACCTAAGTTTTGAGAAACCGATGCATGCACATCGGAGGGGCAAAAACATAAAGGACATCGTGGTCCACACTAGACCACGGGAAAACCAGACGGCGAGACTCAATGTAACTGGTGTACAGGGTCATTTCCCTTGTGGAGATTGCAGTTGCTGTCACCAAACCCAGAAAAGCAAAAACCTTACCTCCAGAAATGGCACAACATGGGAACAACGCCAGTTTTCCAACTGCAATACGAAAAATGTGGTCTACATAATATTTTGCCCATGTGGACTGGAATATGTAGGCATGACCACTCGACCCGTCAAAATAAGGATAGGGGAGCATAAAAGCAATATACGCTGCAAAAAAACAACAACCAAGATGGCATCACATTTTCTGTCACACCAGCATTGCATCAACGATCTACGCTGGACTGTCATCGAACGATTACCCTCGGAAGTAGGTTTGTTCCAAAAGGAACAACGTTGGGTGTTCCGCCTGGCAACTCATATCACAGGACTCAATGATGATATACCGTGGAGCCAAATCACCTGATCACACCTGGAATGCAACAGGAATGACAACAATCTCTGATTTAAGTGTGAGCCTGGGAACCTTTACCAGTGGCCAAAGAGTTAATCATTGGGTCATTAAAAGTACAACCCTATGTACAGGTAATAAGTCGCCACAGAATTGAGTATATCTGAATGACAACTCCCTCCAGACAACCAACATAGTGCACCAAATCCCTGAAAATATTCTGCAAAAAAGTAGGCACGGAAAGAGACATGGTCATT
Organism: Lissotriton helveticus; assembly: GCF_964261635.1. Taxonomy (NCBI): domain Eukaryota; kingdom Metazoa; phylum Chordata; class Amphibia; order Caudata; family Salamandridae; genus Lissotriton; species Lissotriton helveticus. The sequence goes on along the minus strand of NC_136067.1, from coordinate 217,670,200 downwards.
TCATACCTAAACCAATGCCCCCTTTTTGTTTAGATAACTAACTGGCATTCAACAACCAGATGCACCCTGAATGATGATGTATTTTGGTAAACTAGAAACAAAGCATCCTCAGTGACTAGCGCTAATAACATAACATCATCGCGCATGCTGTGTCGATAATCGCTTTCGCGCATGCTCACAGAATGCGCCGAAAAATGCGTTTGTGCGCATGCGCGTACGATAGACAGACGCGCGGCAGCTGCATCCCATGGGCTCTCTATCAACGCGAGTCACAGAAACAGCCAGTGAGTGGCTGACGAGCGGAAAGTCCATGTTTGGACATACCCAAACCCGGCAATGAACGAATAACAGAGGGTTACATGCTACATGTGACTAGACCACACGCGTGGAGGGGGCGGCAACACAGGTATTCTCCGTACATGGTCACTTGCCATTTCCGCCAATCAACCAATTTAAATACCGCCTAGCTCATCCGTACTTCACTCACGGCGGAGCAGCACAGGGTGGTAGAAGGAGGCCAATATAGGCGGATTTCGTGAGTATTTTTCAAACAAAGTCCAGCCTATCTAGGTGTATGGCGGAGTGTAAAAGTGAGTAAAAGCAACAACACTGAATCCACTTCTCTATCCTTATAGATTGTGGATCCACCTACCTACCTTGATGCTCAGGACTTGCTCATGAGGCAATAGACAGCAAAGACCATGAGTATGTCCAAGGACAATATGTGAAAAACCCTAAATGTGTCTTATATGTTGTTGTGTGTTTGTATGTCTGTTTTACTTTACAGGTTTAATTAACTGTTTGGGGCTCCAGGTGACTGCACCTGTTTGAGCCAGTCCTACATGGTAACCAAACCTAATGGTTTTTTTCTTTTTTCAGGACATGTAATTACATGATCCAGAGAACCGCTGTAGGCACATTGTAGCCGTCTTTAATGAGTGTAATCACTTTTTAGAATAATTAAAATAAACCCATTTTCCTTAGAAAAACGTGAGTAGGGTTGGGAGTTGTGCCCCGTCCTGAAGAAGGTACACCAGTACCGAAACATGTCGACGCACACCAGAGTTTTTTGTCCCTAATTAAGACAAGAAAAACTCGTTCTTTTGCACTTTTTTAACAGCACCAGCCAGGGGTACGAAATAAAGTTTTTTTCATTTTACCCACTAGCCAGGTACTTTTTAATTTCTCACTACACCTCCCACTCACATCTATTCCCCTTCACCTACACTCAACACACACCACACATAGTCTGATTTGTCAACGCTCCCGCGTAGTCGCAGGTCGTAGCGTGCCGCATCCCCTTAGCGGGGTGCGAAGACCCCGATGATGAAGCATGACACCAAGGGGCCTGTTGGTGTGTGAGGGGTATTTTACACAACACTGAGTGTTCCCCCTTTCTCTCCCTTTATTTACACTTTGGTAGTAGGATTCTTCTTGTTTATTTATCAGTGCCCGTGGAGTAGGAATCCTACGTTGTACTCTACCTCCCTTCTTTGTTAAGTATAGTCTGCTAATGTTCATTACATATATAAAGGCTGTTTCCTTACTAGATGAAGGAACATTGAGTGCTTCACATCCTCCTCCATATTTATGGTTGGAAAGTAGTAAAAGTTAGGGGAGCTACCAAGAGGCACCACTTCTGAGCTTGAAATGATGGTGTCAAGGACTTCAAATGGGTTTAAAATAAGAATGCCAGACATCAGGGCCACTGGATTTATGCGTCAGGCTAGGGCGACATTATGTGGCAGGAATGACTAATGTATGTAGCAAGATTAGGTGGTTTAATGCAGCATAATTCGTGGCACTATCTGGCCAAAGGTTTCAACTCATTAGTTTTAGTTTAACACCATAATACATCAATCAAGTAAATATAGAGGAAGAAGATTACGTCGCCAGTTCAGCACATTTATAACCCAGTGGCCCTACTTAGTTCAGTGGACTTGCTCTGTGACCAGATGTAATAGCATTACTATCAGTATGGATGACTGATACAAGTGCCTTGAAGGTTCATGCTTGCGCTTCAGTGCCCACGTCCTGTGTCTGAGCTGTCATATGACCTGGTGGACACATCCTTCAGTGAAGAGCATCATGAAGCCGCTAGGGGACCAATTTATGGAACCCTTATGTGTCACCTTGAAGCTCAGAAAACGCCAGTGGAACATCCAGGAGCGAGCATGGGTCATAACCACGCGATGGCCCAAATCCTGACCATGCTTTTGGGAAGTGAAGGCACACTGGTGGAGACACGTGCTAACGATGGGAAGTGAGATGCAGGGGAGTCAGGAAGATGCTGGCACCCCAGTGCCAGTGCTGTGTTCAGAGGTGCAGGCATGTGTTGCAATATGAATGAAGAGCACAGCGAGAGGTGGTGTTCGTTTTGTCTCTCGGGCCAAGTGCTGGACACATGCAGCCTTTAGTTAACCAACACAACATGCCATATGAGAATCCAAGAGCACTCCTCAGTTGTTATACCTAATAAGTGTGGCGCATGCGCAACACTATTATACTCATCCTGCTACATTTAAGTCATGTCTTTCAAGATTTATCTAGGTACCTAGTGCAACCTCCTACCCTTTGCATGTATCTAGCTAACACATAAGGATGCACATATCCTAATTTATTATAAAATTGTGCCTGTACGTGTTGAAAATAGGTTTAGCGACTAAATCTATAATAATTCAACCTGTTGGACTGAAACGTGAAATTTAAGAGCAAAAGCATTGTGGCTATCCGGTCTCGCTTCTATTTTTATAAAGTACACCAGTTTTTTTCTTAATGGCGACCATGATGCAATGGTTTTCTCGTGAGATCACTGGAAGCCAAAATACGTAATGCCCGCAGCCTTGTCCCGGAGTCCTGGAGCGATCGATACATCGGCAGCGGCTCGGTCTGACCTCAGAGTCTGGGGATGCGGCCCGACACCAGCGGCTTCCACCGCCGAACACCGGACGTGAGTAACTGCCGCAGCCCCGGAGCCAAACCTGAGTCCATGAAAATTCATAGCGCCGAGATTTGAGAACATGGGTGATGTCATGATTGAATTCCATTCAGATCAGTAAACTGGCCTCCATTCGGAGTTATGTCTTTTGCAGAAGTTCAGGTCCGAGGCCAGGACCAGGAGTGAAAGAACGAGCCTGTTTCCTTCCCGAAGCTGCCCGAGTGACAGGGCTGGCAGCCGGAGGACGCCTGAAACACGAGCGGCAGAGTGAGTGCGAGGAAAATGAACATTGACAAATTATGCGCAAACACCTCAAAGCTTTAGACCTACATGATGCTTAGCCACAAACAAAAAAGACTCTGCCAGCCCCTGGCGGGCTGCAACCAAGCTTGAGAGAGAATATTTTAAGGAAATTTTGTTACAGTGCAGTTCATTGAGAATTTAACCATCTCTCTTGTTTTAAAATATGCTTTACAGAATGTTTACCAGGTTCTGACTTCCAAGGAGTCAGGAGGGAAACTCAGAATCATCTGGAAGAGGTGACCGAAGAACCAACTAACACTGCGTGCTACGAAGGCCTTCTCTGACCAAATATGGAAGCATTTATGATTGGACAGAGGAGAACTGCTGTCAATCAGTGGACCTCGTGACCCACCCAGACCAGTACTTCGAAACTGCCAGGTTTCCGGCGTTGGAGTCGCCGGTGGCAGAGAACTTTTAAGGCATGGGTAAAGTGGCCAATTGCCCAGGTCCCCCCACCTTTCAAGGGACCCCTAGGAATGTAAACTTTATCTCACCTCTGTTTATTTCCATATGTCAACCTCTCTCGTCCCTGCCTACCTCCACCTCCGAGTCTGTTTCTTTTTACCAGGCCCCAGTGGCATCGTATGGAAAAAGAAATATGTTAACAGCTTTGGTGTGAGGCCTGGTTTTGAAAGTTTGTCATCATGAGCGCTTCAATTATTAGAAAATGGGTAATAAAATTGAAAGTTGTTAGGTACAGGGGGGCCCAAAAATATGTATTGCCCAGGGCCCCAAAAATCCTAAAACAACACTAGCCGGTGACTCCACCACTGGGAACCTATGACAGGCAGCTCATCTCCTAAGGGGCCGTCAGATTGTGCACGTTCGAAGGCCTGCCCTATTTGGGTCTGAAGTTCTCATACATATAAGTAAAAATGTCCTGAATAAGCAGGTAGAAACCTCCATGTGGGTCATGAACATTTATTATTTTTCTATTCCAAAAGCAAACCCTCATTTTGAGTTTGTTTCAGAGAATAGACAAAAACAAACATAATAGGTTACCGAAAGTCACAATAGGAGCATTTTTGGTTACAATGGTGCAATGCACCAGCGGGAAACTCCAGGTACAGGAAGCAGGCTACCACAGGGCGGTGAAAGCCATATGCATCTTGTTTGCTCCTGTCCAACATGAGCCCCTTTGAGTTTGGCATCCATTATAGCGGGAACTTACCATATTTTTTAAACATCCCTGTTTTATTAGACTTGTCATCCTTAGTGTACCCTATACTTTTTGCCTTACTCCTCCATTTTTGCTGATCTCGTTTTTGTTGGACTTAGGACTCTGTGGATGTTCCCACTGCTAACCAGTGCTAAAGTGTTTGTGCTCTCTCCTTTCACCATGGTAACATTGACTTACACTCAATTGCCATTTTTAATTTACTGTAAGTTCCTAGTAAAGAGGTACAGCATGTTCCTAGGGCCTGCCAATTAAATGCTACTAGTGGGCCTGAATCACTTATTGTGCCACCCACTTACATAGCCCTATAAGCATGTCTCAGGACTGCCAATGGGATGTATAATGGTACATCGCAAACACTCACATCGTATGCCATTACATCATAATTGTAACATCGCATGTCCCCTTAGATCGTGAGTAATCACATCGCATACCAATACGTCGCATTTGTATAAGCATGCATGTGAAATACATTTACATCGCATACAGACACCCCGCATGTGTTTACATAGCAATTTTTAGCCATATGCGCATTTCCCTACACCCGACCCTAAACCCTAATCCTTGAACCATGAAACAGTACCCTACAATATGGCACGCTAACACTTCCCTAAACCCTAACCCCTAAACAGTAAAGCAAGCCTACACTAGGACCTCTACCCGAAACTCTAATCTCCAAGGGGCAAAACAGTACCTATACTGCAAGTAGCCCTGAGCCCTAACGAAACCCCAAAACAGCACCAATAGTACACGAAACCCTAAGCCCTAACACAGCCCCAAAACAGCACCTATTCTACTAGTAGCCTTGTAGCCCTAACGCAACCCCAAAACAGCACCCATTCTACTAGTAGCCCTAGTAGCTCTAACGCAGCCCCAAAACAGCACCAACTCTACTAGTAGCCCTAGTAGCCCTAACGCAACCCCAAAACAGCACCAACTCTACTAGTAGCCCTAGTAGCCCTAACGCAACCCCAAAACAGCACCCATTCTACTAGTAGCCCTAAACCCCAACCGTTGTTCCAGCGTTGTGTCCCTGTTGCCTGTGTCCCCCAGAGGCCGTCTCCGCACACGTCCATTACATCCCATGCGTTGGGAATGCATGCGTTCTAAATGTGCATGCAACGTAATGGCGTGCGTAGACAACGCACGTGTCTTAATGTCGTGTGCATTGTAAGTGCACGCGATGTCAACGGATGCGTTGTAACGCATGCGTTGAGATGCTTGTCTCCCCTGCCAATGCAGCCTTTGTGTGCAGTTTCATCTTGCCAGGCCCAAACCTCCATTTTCAATAAAGATAAGTCACCCGTGGGGTAGGCACTACACAGCCCGCAGTGCAGTGTATTGAAAACATTGGACTTTTTTTTAAAGTTTTACATGTCATGGTAGTGAAAAGCTCCTACATTTGTTTTTATTACTATGAGAACAACCTCTCCAATACAATAACATTGGGTTAACTTATTGCATTTAATGAGAGAACCTTTTAAATTGGGAGCAGGTAGGAATGTCAAGTTTGGTATCTTAAGAATTGTACTTTAAAACCCTCCTTACTGGTACAATAAGATTTTAAGTCACACTTCTGAAAAGGTCACTTTTAGAGAGTTGGCATTGTCTTGTCCGGGCCATTTGGTGTCTGCTGATTGTATCCTGTGTCACATGACTAAATCTAGCTGCCAGTTGGTCTTGGTCTTTGTGTTTTCCTCCCACATAGTCAGACAAAGGGGAGCAGGTGGTAGCAGGATGGACCATCTTGATGAGGTGGAGGAGCTGTCACCTACCACACTTGCACATCACAAAGGCTCTGCCTGAGCACTGTCACAAAGGGGTTTCACACTGATCTTTTGTGACCCCGGACAAGTTGGATCCAGGGCAGGGAGACAGAAATTTCAAACACCTCTGTGAGTGGAATCCTCCAGAATCTTCTCCTACTTCAAAGCTGGCGCCAAGTATTAATATTGGACCCTCAGACCCAACTCTTCAGTGCACATCTGGACCTGTGGAAGACTCAGTCGAAGGACTGCTGTGCTGCAAGTCCTCCTCCCTCAGTGAAAAGGACTGGACCTGCATCATGAACCCAGAACCACCAGAGTGGCATCAAAAGCTAGTGGGCTGGCCTCCTTATCAGAGTCTTATAGACAGAACAGGCACAACCTTGAACCCAGCGCCTGGACTCTGTCTGCTGTTAGTCATGCTCCCAGAATGCTGCCACATCAGTCCTGGACACATGGAAGTGAGCCTAAAGGTGTTCTGCTGGCCCAGCTGTAGTCCCATGGGTACTAGTGACACAGTGTGACGCACCTTCTAGCAGCTCCACTTTGGAACTGCTGCTGCGCAATGCATCCCCGATGCAGGGTTTTATATCGGAGGCTGCAGTCTTCTTGGAACTGCTGCTGCACAATGCATCCTTGACACAGGCCTTTGCATCACAAGCCCTTAGTTAATGGCATTCTCGACTAAGGCATAGTATTCCCCATCGCAGCCCACAGCTTCTTCAGAATCGCTGTTGTGCGATGCATCTTCGATGCAGGACTTCGCTTTGCAAGCCCCTCGTTGATAGCATCCTTGTCAACAACATAGGCCCTTGCATCACAGCCTGGCAGCACCTCAGAACTGCAACTGTATAATGAATCCCCAATGAGGGATCTTGCAATGCTCTAGAACCAGGATTTATGGAATTCCTGTTCAGCTTGCCTAACTTGGTCCCTGTCACTCGTCACCAGCCGACTGGACTACGGAAACGCCCTCTACGCCGGAACCACAGCCAAGCTACAGAAAAGACTCCAGCGCATCCAGAACGCCTCCGCCCGACTCATCCTGGATATCCCCCGACGCAGCCACATCTCCAGCCACCTGAGGAACCTGCACTGGCTCCCCGTCGACAAGAGGATCACGTTCCGGCTCCTCACCCACGCACACAAGTCTCTCCACGACCTGGGCCCCAAGTACCTCAACGACCGCCTGACCTTCCTCACGCCCACCCGCCAGCTACGGTCCACCAGCCTCGCCCTCGCAGCCGTACCACGCATCCGAAGAGCCACCGCCGGAGGAAGATCCTTCTCTTACCTGGCTGCCAAGACTTGGAACTCCCTCCCCATCCACCTTCGGCTGACCCAGGACCATCTCGCCTTCAGGAAACAACTCAAGACCTGGCTGTTCGAGCAGTAGCATACCCCTCCCCCCAAGCGCCTTGAGACCCTCCCGGGTGAGTAGTGCGCTATACAAATGGCGTGATTGATTGATTGATTGATTGTACCTGGCCTGCGCTCATTTGCGGTGGGCCTGAACTTGTGACTTTGTCCCAGTCCGGCGTGACCAGATAACCACAGTTGAGGTTTTGTACTTTTAGGCACTATTTTCACTTAAATCCTTAAAACTGCATGTCTCTGGTTCTACTAATTACACTTTTGTTGTTTTGGTCTCAAATAATGTATTACATTTTACTCTATTTTTCTAAATTGGTGTGGGATTTTTCTTGTGCTGTGTTTTAACTTCAATTATGTTTGAAGTGCTGCATAAATACTCTACCAGTTTGGTTACTCAGATCAGCAAATGGGATGAGTGTAGTGTCAGAGAAGAGGTCGCCCAATGCAAGGCAGCATTTCTGTTATGTGTTCGCCCCGACTGGGTGTCGTGGATACCACCTAAGTAAGCATGCATGAATTTTCCGCATGCTGTTATTTATAATATGAGACCTTCACACAAGTTACGTCAGTAAACGTACAACCGCGCCACCCACATGTTGTTCTGTCACATATAAATCCAATATGTTTCAGTGGTATGGCTTGAGTAGCACAGTGAAAGGGTGATACCTCCACATATAAGCATGCGGAAAATTGATGCATGCTTACTTAGGTGGTATCCACGACGGCCAGTCGGGGCGAACACATAACAGAAATGCTGTTTATGTTACATGTTATATGGAATACGTCTCTATGTTTCCTTTCAGATGGAGTCTGGCAGATGACATACACACATGATTAACATACCACAAGGAGCAGCTACTCTGCCCTCATTTCACTGATAGGATAGGGACCCCCATCCTGTTAGTTCCCTCACATAGGGGATCATCCTTGCCGTGAAGAAAGTCCTGGACCTTTTGGCCAACACGGACTGAAACATGTCGGCACTAGAGTCTTAGGACCATAATACTCCAATCAAGACCCACTTTTGACTTATTATTAATTACTCAGACAGATCCAAGAATAAAGGGAAACCGGGGATCTGCCTGAGGTATTTTATCTGTAAATCCCCTTGTCTTGCAACTATTCAAAGAGCTCCCAACACTGTAGTCGAGCCCACCCCGACTTGTAGGGGTTGGGGTGACCCGATGATGAAGCATGACACCACTAGGGTGTGTGAGGGTAATTAAAACAAAATTCGTTTTTTTCCCCACATTCATGGTTGGGTTAGGTACAACCTTTCCCTAAGAGAGTTCCCTCTTTCCCCCCTCTCTCTATCCTATTTTGTTCCCCGAGTCCGGGCACTGCTAGTCCTCTAGCACCACAAACCCATGTTTGGTCAATTGGAGTATTTTTTTGAAGTTTTGACTACATAGGGAGGATATACTCCAGTATTTACCCTCTCGAACCCTCCTTAGGTGTTGGAATTCTCTAGCACCTTAGTATATTTACGTTAATTCATGTTGCTCAGTCCCACGCACATAGCCACAACAGAAAACGCAGCTGCTCAAACTCAAACTCGAGTGCTTTTAATATTGCATTAGATGCACGAGGAAGCACTTGGAGACAACCTTTCCAACATCAAGGAGCTGTGCTTGTCCTGGGATGTGATTCATTCCATCTGATCTTGGAGGTATAGGGTCCCCATCAAAGCCTAGCGGTCTTCTTCTATTAATAATTAAAACTAGCACCAAGCACAGGGAGGGTGGTAACGGTGCTACAATCCTGTTTCCACTGTCATTATAATATGATTTCCCCTTTTGTGCTTTATGGAATTGTAACAATGCTGATTGTATTATTCTTATGCATCTTTTTGTTAGTATTGGCGAGAGTACTGCATCTCAGAGCACATTAGTTAAAATAAACATTTTAAACTATATTGTGTCCCTGATTACTCACGTTGTGGACTGGTTTGAGTGTTAGAGCGAAAGAGTGTTCTTGATTCCCACTATTCCTGAGAGTTTACTAAGTTGCATATTCTAGGTTGTCTAATCATCGGTAGCTTCGCTGTAGTACGGAGAATGAATGAGGCACTAATGCTAGTTGGATCGGGGTTCTAGGCACTGAGGTGTTTTTTTTGGTACACCCCAATAAACCGAGGTCCTGGTTTCCTGTGCATTGTTCTGTGCATGAGCAGAATCCCTGCAACATGGCGCACCTAACGTTTGGTCTGGTACTTATATTCGAGACACTAGTAGTGCTTATACTTGTCCCCAATAACCCTCACTCCTGTTTCCAGAAAACAGTTGTAACAGCATAACCTACCTATATAGATCAGTTATAGGTTCATTCAAGCTTGAGATTTTAAAAAGGTACACATTATTAATTGAATTGCTAACCCATTTTGTGCTACCACACAAATAAGTAGTTGTCCTTTTTCTTTGTCGGTATGGCAGTCCAAATTGCACCGCATATGGAGTGCCTGACGCAGGTATTGTGCTTATTTTTGTGGTTGGTGCTAACGCAGAGTTCCAGCTTGAGATCTTCTACTCTTGGGTTACCTTTGAGGCTGTGAATGGGGATGATAACTTATTCCATTCATATACTCCCACAGCGATACCTATATCGCTGTGGGAGTATCAGCCATATACGACACTCGAAGTTCCGATTTCTGCATGACAACATCGTATTTGGTTTAATGGTGCCCACATCCACGTTATCTAGCAGTCCCTGTAGTGACTTGCGTGTTTTGCATACCTCCTTAGTGGAGGTACATCGGGCTCTAGTTCAATACGTTTCCCGCAATCTCCAGGTGGGGGCACCTGGGGTTGCGGCACATCCAGCGGGACCGGTCGGGATGTCGATTAGTCCCGTCCTGGTTAATTCGGTTATGGGCAAGCGTCCCCAGAATAACGACGATTTACCTTATTGGATTGCTGAGAAATTTGAAGAGTTGGAAGCAGTATTTCCTAATACTAGGCCTGTGGAAAAACACAGGATACTCACTATTAGTTTGCAGAAAGATTCAATACCAGAGGTAACCGATTGTGAGAATTGGGGTAAAGTATTCACAGCAGGGTTTGTGATGTGCTTCGGCACACCTTCTATGTTATGTTATACTGAACTTTTTAAGCGCACGGGCACACAGGGGTTTCATGGCGCTGGCAGTGAGGAAAGATGTAAAGCAGTTAACCTATCCCGAAGCTTGCTTGAATAGCCAGGTCTTCAAGGCTCCCCGAAACTCCATGAGATTAGTACATTTCCTGAGCGACAGGCGGAAAGAATTCCACACCTTTGGGGCTAGAAAAGCAAATCGACACCCCCCTTGACGCTACCGTTTGAAGGAGGGTAGGGTAAGAAGGGACAGATGGGCAGAACGAAGATTGCGGGTAGGCTCATGCTTGACGATTAGGTTATTGATGAAAATGGGACTTTTCCCGTGAAGAGCCTTAAAGGCCAGACATCCTACTTTAAATATTACCCGTTGGGCTATGGGTAGCCAGCAATGGTTTCGCCGATCTCCCACCGCGGTTCTTGAAGATCAATCTGGCCGCTTGGTTTTGCACTATTTGCAAGCGTTTAGACAAGAACAGGGGGAGGCCTAAGTAAATAGAATTAGAAAAGTCCAATCGAGACAGGACCAGGGCGAGTACCACTTGAATGAGCGCTGAGTGAGTAAGTAGATGGGCAATTTTTCTGATTTTGCGCAATTGATGGAAGCTGGAAGAGATCACAGCTCCCACCTGGCCTTTCAAAGAGAGATCAGAGTTAATGGTGATCCCAAGGCTTTTCACCAAGAGAGAGGGGGAGGGAGGAGATCCCATTGTTGACGGCCAGTAGTGGGGACCCCAGCTGTTTGAGCTATTGCCCGGAAGTACCAGCCCGGTCTTCCCAGGATTGAGTTTTAGATGGTTCAGCTCCATCCACCGTTGAATGTGCAGCATGGTCGCCTGGAATTCCACAGAGGAGTCAGTAGAGTCTAATAGGAAAATTAGCTGCCGGTCGTCAGCATAGTTGTAGATCGTTACCCTCCTGTTCTTTAGAGAATGTAGAAGGGGTTTGAGATATAGATTGAACAGGAGGGGGGACAATGACGATCCTTGCGGGACACCACAGGTGGTAGATAATTTAGGCGCGGTAAAGTTCCCAAGTTTAACTGCCTGGGTCCGATTGCTCAGGAATGATTTCACCCAACCGAGAGCCGAGCCTCGCAGACCAGCCTGTTCGACACGTTGTAATAAGATGGTATGATCCACCGTGTCGAACGCTGCCGACAGGTCCAGAAGCACCAAGGCCTGATGTATACCCATGTTGGCATTGGACCTCATAGTGTCCAGAACTGTGAGGATCACGGCTTCGGTTGAGTGCGCCTGGCGGAAGCCAGCTTGGTTGGGCTCCAGATAATCCGAGGTTTCGATAAAATTGGAGATGCAGCTAGCCACATGGGCTTCCAAGATCTTTGCTCCAAAAGGAAGAAGGGATATGGGCCGGTAATTAGAGAGATTAGCCGGTTCGGCACCCGTTTTTTTAATTAACGGGACCAACGTTGCATTTTTGAACGAGATGGGGACCCTTCCCTGTGCTAGGGACTCATTCAAGAGGGGTAGTATGCCTAGCGGGAGTGCTGAGAAAACGTCCCGTAGGACGTAAGGGGGGCAGCAATCGTTAGGTGAACCGGACTTCACACGATTCATCAGTTCCACCAACCGAGGCTGATCAATCGGGGGAAAAACCACAAATTCAGATGGGTTTCTACAGATGTCCTCGATAGCTACCGTGCTAAGCCTTTCCGGGATGCTTTCTTTTATGGTGGCTATCTTATCCATGAAGAGATTATTGAGCTGATTGCAGAGCTCTTGCGTAGGAGCTTGGGGGGGAAGTTCTTACATCGTTGCAGAGAGCGTTCACAACCCTAAAAATTTCTCTTGATTTATTGTGTGCGTTCAAGATTTTCTCAGAGAAAAATGCTGCCTTAGTAGTTAAAATGGAGTTCTTATAGTTCCTACGGGCAGTCGTGTATGACACTCTGTCTACATCTGAGTACCCATGTCTCCATTTCCTCTCAAATTGACGCAGTTCCAATTTTTGTTTCTTTAAATCTGCCGTAAACCACCTATGAGCATCCATGCAACGGGCAAGGGAGAATTTGGAGAGCGGTACATGCTCATTACAGGCTGCCAGGAGCCAGTCAGAGAGATTTTTTTCCATGGGATTAATATCGTGGGTAGGCGCTGGGATTGAGTTTGACAGGGAAGACAAAAAATCTTGATTGTTTAGTGATCTCCATTTCCTTACTACCCCTCCCACTGGGATAGAGGCCTTCGATTGGCCATGTAGAGTGCAGGAGAATTGGATTAAATAGTGATCAGACCAAATGCAGGGGGTTGCCGTCGGGATATGACTGTCCTGCCCTCCATGATCAAGCACCTTCAGGATGAGCATGGTCCGGGGGTGGCAGTTGAGTTGGGAATGAGGCTTGTCAGAGTGTAGTTGCTGATCTCATCCTTGCGAATGTGAAGGGAGATGTGGTTAACTTTCAAGTGTCTAATGCTTTGCGCCTTGTCCCAGATGCCGCTAAACCCAGTAAGTTGCCTAAGATTATTGCAGAGGAATACAAAACCATTGGCAGCAATGGGTTTTAAGTCATTTGCTAAAACACCAGCACAACCGCAAACTCAGATGGCGCAGTCTAATAAAGACGACCGTCCTGTTTTTCCAAAAAAGAATTGGAAAAATAAAAAGCAGGGGAAGCAACAGCAGAAACAAGGGTCGCGTGCTGCATCACCGATACCCGAGTCTAATGAGCGCGCTTATGATTTGCGCGACCGTGCGAGAATTAGGTCTCCTGATAGATTTCTGGTCCCTGATCAGCGTTCTCCTCGTTCTTCACAGGAAACATTGGGCCCACAAGCCGGTGGGGGAGATCGCCAAGATCGCGGCAGAGGTCGAGGTGCCCTGCAAGAACATGAGCAACCTCGTCAGACTGACGGTAAAGGCAAGCAGGATGATTTTCCTCATCAACGGCCTCTGTTTCAGAAAAAGAAAGTTGCTGCATTAACAGCAAGATATGCCACAGACGGTGAGAACTCACCTTCGGAAACTAATATGGGCATTAACGCTGCTAGACAGCGCAGTAAAGGTTACAATAGTGTGGCAAGCACTGCGTCCATTTCTGAAGGCAACAGCAACTCACACTTTCATCACAGTTGAAACTGCTGACACCCGAGTGGCTCCCTCTGACAGACTATATGACATAGTATTTTTAATTGAAGGTGATATACAACGTGTTGTTGGAGGGATTTTTTTGGAAATTCTGACTTCTTCATATGAAATTTTGTTAGCTGAGGTAGATTGGCCTCCGCCTTTTGTTTTAGCCGCTCTGAGGGCAGGAGGATGTAATCCTCTCTAGTTTTTCACACACAGTGCCCAAAGAGCAAGCAAAGGCTTTTGCAGAAGAATGGGCTCTGGTGCTTGCACCAGCTTTGTACCGTACTCAGGTTGGTTGGGATAAACTTTAGGCCCCACATGAGATACCATTGCGGTCTATGCCACAGCCACAACCCCAATATCCCCTCCGGCGGGAGGCCAAGGCTCCTGTTCCTGTAATTCTAGAACAATTAGAGTATCAAGGAGTGATTGAGATATGTGTGTCACCGATGAATAACCCTCTTTTTACCGTGACCAAACCCGATGGGTCGTACCTCCTAGTTTTGGATTATCGACATTTAAACTCTCATTGTTGAACCTGTGCTGTCCAAAATACTCATAGTTCTGCCCTAGTAGACAGTCTTGTGAGAAAAAGGTTCAAAACCACACTCGACATTTCCAATAGCTTTTTCAGTTATCACTTTCCTCTATAAGTAGTCAATGGACAGCCTTTACTTCCGGCGGCAAACAAAAACAATTTAAAAGATTGGCCATGGGCTACAAGAACAGCCCGGGTGTTTTCGCCGCATGTGTAAGCTCTTTGTTAGACAACATAGACCCTGATGCGTACACGTACGTTGATGGTATATCTCACGGACGACGAATTATGGCCGCATCTCTGTCGCTTGGACTGCATCATAGTTTTGTTTCCCGACTATGGTTACAAATGTAACTTTGCAATATCACATATTGCAGAGTACACAGTGTTGTTACTGGGCTATGAGCTCAACAATGAAGGTAGAGGCTTGGCACCTCACTTCTTGGAGAAATGCGCACAATTGCGTTCTCCTACAACCCTGAAAAAATTTCAAACTTTGCTGGGACTTTTAAATTTCGGTCGAACTTACATTCCCGAATATACCCAGCGTATCAAGCCGCTATAGACCTTGATACAACCAACCTTTTCAAAAGCCTGCTGGCTTCCGGAACATTCTGCTATACTGCAATCTTTGCAGTCTGATCTTCTTGAATCTAAATGCTTGTTGACACATGACAACCACACAAAGCTGGTAATAAGAATTGTGCCAGGGGCAGTGGGTTTCACCTACTTGACATTTAATGAAGGGGACACAGTACCTATTGCTTTCTAGTCACATTTGTACACTTCAGCTGAAATGTGATTTTCAACAGTTGAAAAAGTCTTGACAGCGGTCCAGATGGCGATCCTGAAGGAGCGCACACTGGCACAAGGAAAACACCTGTTGGTTGTAACACCATATCCTGCTCTTGAGGTGGTGACGAAAGCCAGTGTACCAAATTCAAAAGCTTTACATCCTCATTGGATACAATGGGCTAATTCGCTGACATCTCCTGATGTCACATTTAGCTTTGACTCCTCATTACAAACACAGGAGTCTTTACAGTGTGAATTTGTTCATCCTGCTCCTCTGTCAATGCGCCCGCTCGAGGAGTACCATTGTATCATTTACACCGATGGTTCAGCGCAACCGGCGACGGGATCTAAACATTCTTATTCAGCGGCCTGCTCTATAGTGGCTGGTACCATGGTGAATGGTGAGTTCAAGTCCAGTGTAGTGCACACACAGGCACTAGGGGACTGTACCGCCCAGTTAGCAGAGCTGCGTGCTCTGGTGCTTGCATTGGAGTTTGCTGATCCTCACGTGGCAATGTTAATTGTAAGTGACTCATACTACTGTGTTCAGTCCTTTAACGACAACTTATTCTTTTGGTCTCAGAATGACTATCGTGATTCCAAAGGTAGCACAATTAAGCATAAAATGGTTTGGGTTTGAGTCGCAGATCTTAAAGAACGTCTGCCTCTCTCACTGTTAATTCATACTCTAGGTCACCAGCGCGTAGGCGTTCACACGGTTGTCAACAGGTTGGCTGACGAAGGAGCTAAAACAGCAGTAGCCACATACACAGTTACAAGATCCAGGAGTAAGATTGATGATGGCATTTTAGCAGCGATAGCAGCTACAGAGGAGGGAGATAATTATTCAAAAGGTTTCCCTTCTAAATACTCTTATCATTTAAGTCACGATAAAGTTCCCTATGTGAGAATAAATAACGTTGGTGACAGGGTGATTCCCAACGCGGACCGGAGGCTTTCATTAATAACAGGCGCACAAAGGCATGGCCTCGGCACATGCAGGCGTTTTGGCGACCGTTTGTATCTTACTGCAACGTTACTGGTGGCATGGGTTGTATAAATAAACCAGTGATTATGTGCGTTCATGTGACATTTGTCAGCAGATTAGACCTTCAACTGCTGCACGCCCGCCACAAACACAGCTATACATTTCTAATAAATTCGGTTGTGTTTATTTAGATCACTGCGGTCCATTTTCTTCAGATACTGAGTATAAGTTTATCTTAGTTGCAGTTGATTTATGCACACACTTTCTATGGTTCTGGCCACAATGCAGTGCTGACGCACAAACTGTCATCAGGGATCTGCGCGTCTTTGTGGGAATTTTTGCATGTGGCACCTTCCATTCTGACCAGGGTCCAGCGTTCGTCTCTAAGGCGTACAAAGAAGCCATGAGGTCATTGGGGGTGCAGGTAAAAATGTTGTCTCCATTCAGGCCTGAGGGCAACTCAGTTGTGAAGCGAATGAACCGTGACTTAAGGCAATCCTTGACAGTTAGAGTTATAGGTACTGGCAGGAACTGGTTTGCCCATTTGTATAGCGTACAACGTGCACTCAATAATCTCCCTAGAAGATCTCATGGTGGGCGGACCCCATACGAAATGCTCTTTGGCATAAAAATGTTTGTCCCGGACCTTGATGGTCTAGACATGCCTGCGACAGCCGCAGCCTTTGACATAGATAATCATTCTGCTGTATTATAGAACCGACAAGAGACTCTTGACAGTCTTGCAAAGGAACATTTGCCCTCCGCCACTGAAGCTGCACTACATATTCCGGTAGCTGGCTGGCTACCTAGAGTCGGAGACCTGGTCTGTGAGAAGGTGGAGCACAAGAAAGAGTTTGGTCCCTCTTATCGTGCACCAGTTCCAGTGCTTGGTGTGAAAGGTACACGTACAGTCATTTTACCACCACTTCCTGGTTGCAAGGATATCAGATACATCTTGGTGGACAATGTCAAACTACAACTACTGCCTGATTCTTCTCAGTATGACTCCAGCTGTTTCCTGTCCAGTGATGTTAAGGAATTCTGTCTTGGACTCAACAAACAACATCAGGCCTGACATTGCCATAGAGATGACCACTATTACTAATCCATTGTTGAATCCTCCGGCTTGCAGTCCACATGAAGATACTGAGTATGCGTATCCCACTGATGTGTCATTACCTGGTTTGCAAACAGATGCATTTAACCGGTCACGTTTTTCTTTTGACACTGACTTCACAACATCGAGTTCCCCCTCAAAATTTTCTATTTTTGTCACCTGTTTTAAACTAAATGTTTTAGTTCCACCTTGGACTTACATCTGGTTGGTCCTCATCTCCATTTTTTTGTTCATATCGATTTGATTTGTGACATTCTTTTTCCTTCTAATCAATGGTCACTACCTTACTGAACGCTCTGCTGTGAAGGTGATTGATGGAACTTTGAAACTGCACTCTTCTTCGCACATCATGAAACGAGACCAGACTATTGTCAACATCTCTGCCTGGCCAGTTTTGGATGGAATTGTTTGGGAGGATGTAAAGTTCCAAATTCATGGCCCCACCGAGGTGGTTAATGTCCCAAATGTACTTCGTGTTTCTATGAGGGATGTAGTGAAACAAAACATACGCTCTGATGATTGGGACGTTCAAGCCGTACAGTCTTTATTTTTTGATTTATAGTATTATGCTGCATTTGATGCTGAAGATTTGTATTTAAATTCTGCTAATTATGCTGAATTATTTTGCTACCAGCATTATGGCAATCATTTCCTGCATAAAGCTAATACATTTAGAAATGTGGTTAGTAATACACAATGGGAACATTGCCCAGCTCCCATTGAAGGCAGTTCAAAGACCCTTCTGAAAAAATGTACATACTTCACTGATTTCAATAAATCAAATCCTGATTAATTTTATTTTAAAATGAATTCTATTTCCAATTCTAAAGTCAGGCTCATCCACACAAAGTTACTGTATTCTAAATCTTTTATTGATCAGTTAGCCATAGGTGGCTATGAGCTATGGAAAGAGACTGTCGATCTTAAATCTGTTTGGGGTTCTAGATCCTGGCAGGTACAGGGTACAGATGCTTTAAATCGAGCATGCCTTATCCCTAACCAAATCCTGTTTTTAAACATTTCAATTCATAAAACGACTTGTTTTGGGTTGGCCTCTTCAAAACAAATGAATGCCCCTAAAAATCCTGATCTGTATGCTTATGACACCTGGAACAATCATACAGATATGACCCTTGATGAGTTGCAGTCATTGATTGCAAATGCTTCTTTTAATGTTACTACCTTAGACCCCCTGGGTTGGTTGGTTTTGGAAACAAGTTCTGATTCTTGCCAACACTGTTTTCTGGGCAAGGCTCCTGGTTTGATACAGGATAGACCCGATCCACATTTTCCAAGCACCCATTCGGTTACAACCTATTCAGTAGGTAAAATATGTCAAAATTGGTTGAAACACTCTACCCTAACGTCAGTTAAACATAATTTGTCTTTGTTAACAGAAGATGTTGATTTAACAAATTTTATTAAAGGGCTCGCAGGTGCTGAATCGAAAAGATTTCTGTATGCTGTTTACAATGAAGTTTGGAAGCTGTCCCAAATTGAAGCAGCTTCACGTCTAAGGGCAATAGACCAAGCCAATATTGAAAAGGTGCTTGCAGTGGTTGATAATAGCATTAACACGCTTTGCTCCCGCATTTACATATTAGACAATATTGTTTCATCTGTTGTGGATATCGTTCATGATGAAGTATCTGTTTTGTATCATAGTCAAAATCAATGGCGTTCAATCATGCAGTTTGCTTGGACTTAACAAACTCTTAAGATGGGTAAGGTTCCTTGAGACTATATGAACATGTCATCTTTATTTTTGCCTTTTAACCTGACAGATAAACAACAGTTTATGTCCATGAAGGATGCAACATACAGTCTGTTAACATTGAAAAGTTAGAACCTTTACCCATTTCAGTGGCTGAAACTGATTCTGCTGTCTGGCTCATCCATGGGGTAATAACTTTACCATTTTCCGTGTTTAAATTTAGTTCATGTATGAAACATTATGCCCTAGGACGGTATGAACCCCTGGGTAGTGCTTATCTCCACGAAGTATGGTCTTTGCCTTTCACATACAGATGCCTACGGGATGGCAAAGAAGTGTACTTGACTGGGGAATCGTGTGATTCCTCACCTGATCACTCTCTCGTGCGTAAGAATATACAGTTACACAGCTCTTGTAATTTAAAAGCACCAAATTTGGCTTGTATTTTAAAAGGCAATCCAGTGCCAGCTATCACACCTACATTCACACTGCTTGCAAACGGTAGCTTTTTGCTTCTAAATAATGAAGCTTGCTGCGGCATGCTAGATGACATCCCTTACATTGTAACTGTCTCACGACGTGTAGTTTGCTGTAAAAATTTGCTTTTTCTGCCCCCACATGGGAGGCTCGACATTTCAATTTGGCCTTCCATTCTGACCTTGAAAACAGAGTTCAATAAATTGAGCAGAATAAGAACACTATTGTCCCAAAAAGAAGTTGCACTCACATCTTCCTGTGAAACATTCGTCCTTCACGTGGCCAACACCCACACAGAGGTGCAGGCGCTTTTAAATACTGATCTCCCACTTCATTTCAGTCCCTTTATCCATACCATTTTCAATGCCTTCACTACTACAGGCTTAGCCCGTTTTTTAAAACTTGTGGGCTCCGGCCTTGTGACTTCATTCCAAACTATATTTGGTGTGATACCGGCATTTTTTCATTCTATTTTTTCCAGCATCTTCAGCTGCTTCCCACTAATACTTGCCTTGGCTGCAGGGGTGCTGCTGTTGATCTGCCTGCTTCGAAATGGCTGCTTTTTCTGTGGCGCAAAACAGACCGAGACCAGCTGATGAAACTCCATAGTCGAATGCTTGGGTGCTACAGGAGCCTGCCCTTGGCCACTCTAAGCGTGGCTTATAAATTGTCTTTCCGGTTCGCATTTTTCAATTGCGTGCAACCTGTCTTCCACTGCCTGGAATGTTCCTTTGAATGGGCCCTGGATTTATGCTTTTCCAACACGGTGTCTCCTGACCCGGATTACGGAATGCTAATGAGTCCTCTTGTGGCGCATAAGCTGGAGTGTTTGGGTGTCGGGATTATGGCCTGCGCTGCTGTGCTTGGAGTGTTGGTGGAATGGGATGTCTGTGCTGCTGCACATGATTTTCTGCAACAAAGTTTTCTTGAAGAACACGCAAGTAGTCCTCTGATGGTGCTAGGGACTCCTTTTTATTGAAGAACATGTATGTTCTTTCTCTTTGCTTGATTGGATGGCATCTCTCTTTTCTGATAGTAACAATGACTTCCTCTTGGAGGCCGTTGCAATTTATTGCTTATATACACTGATGGATTAACTTGGCAGCCTTCCATCATCAGTCAAGAACTTTTACTGAGTTTTTTTTTTGTTGCTGGTTTACGCCCCCATTTTTTTCTTTCTCCCTCTTCTTCATACTTCGAATGTTCTCATTTAACATGGATGAACTTATTTCTTGCTCACTTGAACTTGGACTCTGCGTTCTATTGAGTCCTTTGTCCTTTGGCCCGATCAAGGGAGGGTGTAGTGAGGATAAGGGGTAAACTGCAGACATTGCTATGTTAGCATAGTGAGGTATATGCCATTGCAGCCTATGTCTCCAGTGGTAAACTGTCATTTCGACTGAGTAAAATAAACCTTTTGCCAGGCCCAAACCTTCCTTTTTAACACAATGGAAAGGGATCTTTTCAGTATTTTACTTATTTTATGTTTTAACTTTCTCCTCTTTGTTTAATTTAATTTTATTTACCAGTAATACTCACTCACATGGGGAGCCTGTGAGTCGAGTTGGGGGTTTCTGGACTCTGGGTCATTGCACCGTGTGTTTGTCCACCTGATCTAGTCTCATGCTACAGAGTGCAAATTGGACACCACCCCCTTGCATGGAGGCTTTCTTAAACACAGCTAATGCGCGTCCGCTTCACAGGCGCGCACAAAGGAGCACCAAGGGTAAGCCCATCTTTACCTGTCCATGCTCGGATCACCCTCAGCATCAGCCTCCTTGCTGTTCTCGCTTACGATTTAGCAAAGATCATATGCTACTCCTGCTCAGATCTCCATACCTGTAACGTCAAGGGTAAGAAAACAGATTGCCTTTCTTTAAATTTCAACTAGCCTGCCAGCTGTTCACAAACCATATGCCAGGAATGTGAGTCCCAACTGCCTAAGCTGTTTTAACAAAATCGTTACCATTAGCCCTGCCGACAACATAAAGAAAGCTAGTAGGCCAATACGCTGTTCGCTCCTAAATGTCAGGTCACTGGTAAAGCATAGCATGGAGTGCACTGAGTTTTTAGAAAACCAGAAGTTAGATATAGCGTTTATCATGGAAACATGGACAGATGCTGCTTCAGGACCGGACCTGATAGAGGCCGTCCCTTCCGGATTTACCTGTCACATTTTAGATATATCCATAAGGAGGGGAGGAGGTATAGCCATAATCTACAGTGAATCCTTCTCAGCCTCCTTTATCACTGTGCCCTCTCCTGTCTGAGAAGCGCTTTCCTTTTCAATACAACCTACCAAGCATCAATCTTTCAAGGGTATTTCACTCTATCGGCCTCCGATCCAGAGAAACATATTTTACAACCAATGTGGGCTCTCTACTGGAAGAAGGGTTATGCACTAATAATTTCACCATGCTTGGTGATTTTAATTTTCATCATGAATCCACCACAAACCCGGACACTGCATGCCTTTTAGACATGATGGACAGCGTGGACCTTCAACAGTTGGTTCAAGGGCTGGTCACACACTGGGCGGCATTGATTTCCAACCACATGGGTCTTAAACATCAAGGTTCACTGCCTCTAGCCTGTCTGATCACTAAATGGCCTTGTTCGAATTATCCCTCCCACTTTGTCCACCGGCCCCTAATAGTACCTCCAGGCTGCTTAAACGTGCCCCTGGAACTTGAATAAATCCCGACCTACTCTTGCATCAGCTCTCAGCATCTCAGCCTACCTTTTCAGATGACTTAGAAACCGTCACTGCCATGTCTACTGGATGGCTTCCTTTTGCCTGCTCTGTTCTTGTGCCAGAAAAAATAATGCACTCTCAATGCTGTCACCCCACTGCTCCGTGGTACTCAGATGAACTCACAAAACAGAAACAACTCAGTGCCTGACTAAGTACAAATCTTTACTAGTCAGAGAAAAATCGGTTTATCACACCAATTAGATAGAAACTGCAGAAAAGTCCTCTAAAGAACTATTTAGAACAGTGACAAAACTAAAAACTCTTTGCAAAAACTGGGTCACTAGCGATCAATCGATATGTGATGACATTGCAAAGTTGTTTTTAAATAAAGTAGAACTTATTTATCATGAATTCAAAAGTCATAAGGACATCTCAGATGAGGCTTACCAACAATTAGGGACTGGAAGAGTACTCTTTCGGAATTTGTTCCTCTCTCCTCCAACCTAGTCCTTGGTTTAATTCAAGCAGCCAAGTCAGGATCCCAACTGGACCTTGCCCCTTAGCAGTGGTTAAAATGATTACATAGTTAATGGGCAATAACCTTTCTACTCTGTTCAATTCTATGTTTAAAACTGGTTATTTTCCCAAGGCTTGGAAGGAGGCTTCCTTACTACCTCTAATTAAAAAAAAAAGCTGAGCTGCTGGATTCCATTATCGTTGGCGTCCGTGACGATCGCGTTCTTCTGGCCGGATTCATTTTTTACGAGCCAATAGGTAATGCCTGATGGGGCTTTTACCCACTAAAGGATATATACCTCTAAGATAATTCTCTGAGAATTACTTAACGCGGTCGCCACTGCTTTATTCATTCGACATCCGGGTGATAATATCATTGGATCACCCGTTCAGGCCTGTCGTAGCAACTACCCTAACCCTGCACTTGTTATAGCCTTGGACATACATCCTTATAAGCAACAACGGAAGGTGATTTGATAAATCTTCAGTGAAGAGCCCTTCTATATTTTCTATCCAATCCATGCACTGATAATAGAATTTTGGACCCATACTATTACAAGTACTATTGGAAGGGGAATCCATAATTCTTCGCCGAATGTAAATGTGAATGTATTTCAATTTATATAGCGCACTAATCACCTAGGGGTCTCAAGGCGCTTGCTTAGGGAACCCGTCCTGGTATTCCCCTGTGAGATACCCCGGCAGGGTATTCACAAGGTGAAAGCCAGGCATCCCGCCGCGAGGGGCCGTAGTGGAGATTAAGCAAGCTATTGCCCAGAGTCGCAGAGTGTGACCCCGTGAGTCGAGTAGGCACCGGAGCGAGAATTGTCGAGTCCGTGGAATTTTTGAGCCCGAGACCCGCCGAGGCGGGGAATCGAACCCTGGTCCACGGCTGATCTCAGCTTCCGGGTCTGCCGCCTCTAACCACTGAGCCATGCTTCTCCACTGAGCCACGCTTCTCCAGCCCTTCTCTCGCAGTGGTGCTTCTACTAGAATCTTTCTCTTGCCCATAATTCGGACTTTTCCTTCAAATGTAAGATTCAAATGGAGGATCTGATACCAAGTCATCAGGTGCATCTTGTGCAAATTCTGTAGAGATATGAATCACCACTTCTAAACTGCCCTGAAGAAGTCCCCAGTTGGGACGAAACGCGTCGGCTGTACTGTGTTTTTCTACGTCACAAAAGTATAAAGGAATCAAAACTGAAGACCATTTCTCATATGTTATTATTTGAATTTGAATTATTTGTCCTGCTGATACTCTGCGGTGCACCTTTGCTTTTGTTTATATTTAAAAAAAAAAGGTTAAACCCTAGAGATCCTAAGAATGTTCATCCCATCTCACGGCTCCCATTGCCCACTAAGTTAGTTGAAAAGGCCATGAACACCCAAATATCAAACTTCATTCAGGAACGTCAGCTACTAGACCCTACACAATACGGCTTTAGAAGTGGCCACAGTACTGAAATCAGGGTGGAACTAGATACTGGGTGTAATGCTGCCTTAGTACTGTTAGATCTCTCCGCAGCATATGATATGGTCCATCATGAACTTTTGATAGACCATTTAGCCACGAGCAGAGTGCAGGGGATAGCACTGACCCTGTTGTGCTCCTTCCTTTCAGAAACAAAACATTTGGTGGCCCTGGACTCATTTGTTTCAGAGCCTTTCTGACTGAAATATGGGGTCCCACAAGGGCCCATGCTAAAACCCACTCTGTTTAATGTAGATGTGTCATCACTGGCTTCTCTAGTAAGATCTTTTAGGTTCTCGCCTATCTATTATGCCGACAACTCACAAATTGTTGTTAGCATTATCCAACCAGGACACTGACAAATGCATTACTTTTCATGATTGCATGAGGGCCACTAGCAATTAGATGAGCAATAACTGCTTAAAAATGAATTCAGAAAAATGGAAATCATTCTTTTTGGGAACAAACCTTCCTTCTGGTCTCCATCCTGGTGGACAGTCGAATTAGGCTCTCTGCCTACTCTGGTGAGGAAAGCCAAAACCAGGGTGTCCAATTGGACAACATATTTACCTTTGGTGACCAGGTAAACTCAGTTACTGTCTCCACCTTCCTCATTCTGAGGATGATTAAAACGATCCTTCATTTCATCCCTTATGAGCCACAGAAACATTTGTTACCTTACTTGTCTTGTCAAAATGTGACTATTGTAAAGGACTTAATATGCAGCAGCAGCAGCTTCTTAACAAGCTCCAAATGCTACAAAAGGCTGCAGTCAGGCTTCTGTCTGGCACACCTAAATTCAAGTCAGTCAAAACTGAAGGCCAAAAACTCCATTGGCTTCCAGTTAGGCACTGGATCAAATTCAACTCCCTTTGTACAGCCTTTAAGGTGCTACAGAATACAGTTCCTTACAACCTTAAGCAGAATTTTAAAAGATGCAAACCTAACAGAACACTTTGATCTTTGGGAACCAAACCCCTTGTTGTTCCCAAATTCAAGAGAACTACCTAGGGAGGCAGACGTTTTATCACCTGTATGGCCAAGGCATGGAACTCGCTACCTTATCCAATTCATTCTGCCTCCAACCTGATCACCTTTAGAAAAGTGTTGAAAATGTGGCTTTCTAATATCTGGGCCCAGTCGTTCCTGTCCAAACCTCTTGAGCTAGCGCCACAACACCTTTGGGAAAATAGAGCACTCTACAAATAAACAAAAAAAAAAACACACACACACACACACATGTAAGTCACGTCTAGGGTAGGCCATGGACAGCCCAGAGGGCAGGGCGCAGTGTATTTAAAAAGTTGGACATGTACTTTTAAGTTTCACATGTTCTGGTACTAAGAAAACCTCTTAAATTCATTTTTCACAACTGCAAGGCCTACTTATCCCATAGGATAGTATTGGATTATCTTATTTCATTTAATAAGCTGGGGCTTCCAAATGGGAACAGATAAACAGTTCATGTTTAGTGTCTTTGGAATTGTAATGAAAAATCCTTTCTTATGGTGATTTTAAATTACAATTTTGAAAATACCTCTTTTAGAAAGTTGGCCTATTTCGTGACTTAGCCATTTGGTGCCTGCAGCCTTTCTCTGGGTCACATTACTGGGTATAGTTGACAGCTGGGCTTTGTGTATTCCTCCTAGACAGCCGCACAAAATAAAAAGCTTAGTTGTGCACTGCTCACAATCCTTTGTTGTTGTTGCCGGTTAGAAGCAAGAGAGGGCGTGGCATATGGCCACAGTGCTATATAGCATGATAGAACCTACCATAGGACTTTTACATGGGGTGCACGGGCACGGCCTGGGTGATGACCGGGCCAAGAGAGGGAGGGTCTTCTCCCAGGAGAGGTTGGGCTGTCCAACACCTCCTTCGCTTGGACTCAAGTAAGGTATTTCCATTCCATTTCTCCTTGTTAGGTCCTACTTTATCCTGAAAAATGGGAAATCGAAAGCCTACTGCAACTTCGTCGAAACCTTAGACTGGTACCTCTTTAGATGGATTTTTCCAGTGTGTAGTAGGCATTTAAAAAAAGGAAATTGACCTGTCCAAAGGTTGCCTATCCCTTACTTCCCACTCCCTCTCTCAGTTGTCAGTAGACACAGACTTGGTAGCAACAGCCACTACCATTGCTGTGGAAGTATACTCTGTTAGCGCTCTCCCCAGATCTTCTTTTATAGTGCCATTAGTGCCCTTGGAGCCACAGCCCAAATTGTTAAGCACCATTTACAATGGCCCGGCAGTGAAAAGTAAGAGGCTGGAAGTATGCACCAAATTCAAAGCGTCCACGTTCAACTCCCAGTTCTCTGCAAAGAGACTATAGGGATAATGACAAGGACCAGATTGTAGATGCAATCTAGGCTTTATGTGACAAAGTCCTTGTCAGCCTGGAGGCTAAACTGGTTGGGTGTAGTTGAGGCAGAACAATGCAAATTAAAATCAACCTCATTAGGGTCACCCGCCAACCTTGGTGTTATCGGATATACAGCAACACAAAAAGATAATGGACGGACTGCTAAACATTGGCAAATATTCACTCCCAATCACAGATCTGGACCACCGGATTCAAGCTCGCCTGGCTAATGAGGGGTGAAACCCCGAAAACGGTCCCAGGATGCTTGTTTTCCGGGGAAGCAGGGTCAAGACTGGTTTGCATATGGCTGGGTCCAAACTGAAAAGGCATGGTGAGCAAAATAACAATGGCGCAGCCAACGCATTTCACACTCAACAGGGCTTCATCAGGGCATAAATAAGTCACAGACAACTAACTTCTTTTCATTTGCAAAGCCGTCATTCAAAAGGTACTAATTATGCCTTAAAATCAGGGAAAGGAAGTTTAAACTAAGACACACTGTCCTAGACAGAGTCAGCACTACCCTAATACACTCCACCTGGAGTGTGTGTAGTCAGTCAGTCAAAAGTCTTTATTTCGATTAATTAAAATCATAAAAGCAGCATCAGAAAATTCATACATACAAATTGTTAAAATTTAAAAAGTAATATACAAACAGATAGGTATGCAGATTTTTAGCAGCTGTTCATACATGTACACCGTATTTACATTTCATGATTTGTGCGTAATCTGTGCAAATAGCAAACTTTATAGCCCCACTACAAAAACTACAATTTAAAAATATGCTATATACAAATAAATAGTTGTACAGAATTTTACAAGTATTCAGATATATACACTCAAATTTATAATTCATGATTTGTGCAAATGTAAAACCTTGTGACACCTCTATTAGGCACTCAAAGAAACTGAATGCCCCCTTCTCCTCCTGCTGTGACTTGAGATAAACAAGTATTCCCATTGTTTTTATTAATCCTCACTGCTGCCACCAAGAAACTTGCTATGCTAAAAATAGTGTGCACGCTACTCAGTAGCTGCAAGTGTAGGAGAGCTGGTCTTACTTGCAGGAATCCTGCTTCTCGTAGAATGGGCAATAGAATTTTATTACGGGCCACAGAATACTTTTCACAGAACATAATTAATTGGAGTGTATCTTGAGTGGAGAAATTGTCACAGGAGCATGGTGCAGAGTCTTCAGGTTTGGCCCAGTGCGCAAAAGAACCTAAAGTGAGGTGTATTAAGTTAAACCTAAATCTTGTCAACAAAAAACGATGGAAAGGTTTTGTGACAATCTTTAAGTAAGGTTCTATTAAGGGGGACAACTGTAAAAGGTAAATACTTCTTGCACCCTTTTTTTTTAGCTCCTCTTCCTCTCTATCTGCCTCCAACAAGATTCTAAAATTATGTTTGATCCAAACCACGTCCTCTTTCATAATTCCCTCTGGGGCTGTATATAGTTCAGGTCGGCCCAGTCTGACACACGCCGCTCTAACGTATGCCAGCCATGGGATTTCCTCTGCCTTCTCCAGAGCTAAGCAATCTTTGAGAATACGATGGTTTAGTGTAATTTCATCGTTAAGCCACGTATTTGCCCAGCAAGTCAGGGGCGCTATCTTTAAATGATCTGTAATATAACCTAGGCCTAATTCAGAATGTGTAGAAAGAGTTGGGGTTGACTGTGGAACCGACAACAAAGATCTAAGAAATCTGTTTTCCACAAGTTGGATTTTGCTGACAGAAGCGTAGCCCCAAATAGAGGCCCCATAGGATGCAATAGCACAACATTTAGACTTGTATATTTTTAGCATTGCCTCCATAGGTCTAGCTCCCAACCTTTTTGCAAAATTAAGAAGGGCTGATGTAGATCTTATGACAGCATTACTTTTCTGTTTCTGCTGGGGGAGCCAATTACCCTTTTCATCAAATAGAACACCTAGGTAATTAAACACCGGCACCCTAGAACGATGGTTACCCAGGCATCTAAATGTGGGGACCTTACTGATCTTCCTTCCACGTCCCACAATCATTACATGGGATTTGCTACTTTTAAGTCTAATGACTCCATAAAGGTGCCAAAGTTATCCAGGAGCCTCTGGAGGCCCACCCCTGTCCTGGCAATTAATACGGCGTCGTCCGCGTACAGGAGGACCGGGATGCCCGATCCCCCTGCACGCGGGATGTCTGCCCTAACCCCAGCCAATGATTTTTCCAGGCCATTAATGTATATTGCAAAAAGAAGGGGTGCCAGAATACAGCCTTGTCTGACACCCCGCCTAGAGTAAAAAGGGCTCGTGTACCTACCCTCCTGCGTGACCCTAACTGCTGCTGTTAGATTCTGATGAAGGTCGCTTAGGAAGTAGACTAAAGGTGCCTCTATCCCTATTTCCAGGAGGATATTCCACAGTTTGGGCGATTCACCAGATCGAATGCAGACGAAAGGTCCATAAACCGAAGGTATAAAAGACCCTCTTTAGCTGTAGTGTATTTATTAATCAAAAGATGTAGGTTCAGACATTGATCCATTGTGCTTCTGTGTTGCCTAAATCCATACTGTAGATTCGAGAGCACCCCCCTGTCAGACATCCAATCCCCCAATTTCTGCAAAATGACTCTGCCCATGATCTTAACGGCAGAGTCCAGGAGGGAGATTGGTCTGTAACAGGCGGGGTCCCCTCTCCTCCCTTTTTTAAATATGGGTACTATTATTGAAGAGGCCCACGAGGGGGGAAAGCCCACTGAAGATGCTGCGTTAAATACATTTGTTAAAATCTTTGCCCAAAAACTGGGGTACAATATATAGAGATCAGCGGGAACCCCATCGGGACCTGGTGCCTTATGTTTCGTTGTTTCTCGTATGGCCTTTTCTACGTCCGCTAATTAGAATTTAACTGGTTGTGTGGGGAGGCCCAGGGTGAGACTACTAAAGTTTAATTCTTGGTGATCCTTGTCACTATAGATACTCGTAAAGTGATTAAGCTAAGCATCGTCAGGGATTACGCAATCTGTGTCTAAGTTGTCCCTTTCCGAGAAATAAGACTGATTTATAGTAGCCCAGAACTTCCTGCTATCTTTTAACACGTCGATTGACTGCAGGTTATCCCATGCCTCCTCTTTGATTTTTTTTTTGCGTAAGGATATTGCCCATTTGTACTCCTTTCGAAGAGAGGAGACAAGGGCCCTGTCCCTTGGGGAGCCTTTGATGGCCTTTAAGAGAGCCCCATGTGCTTTAGAGCACGTGGAGTCAAACCACCTGAATGTCTTATTAGTATTGGGCCTACTCTCTTTATGTAGGTTTTCAGCTATTTGGTTACAGATAACTGAAAAGGAGGTTAAAATTTCTGTACCCACGGCTTTCTCATCCAGACATATTCCAAAGTTCGACTCTACCTGGTTAGCTAAATTCTCGAAAAAGGCTTCTGGAACTACAGCTTCCCATTTTATCTGTCTTCCTTGGTCTTTCGAAGACAGGGACCTTGGTGCAACCCTGCCTGAGTCAGTAGTAGCACCCTTACACCTCAATTCGACTTCCAGTGCAAGCGGATTATGGTCGCTAAAAGTCGATATCATAACTTTATACGCCCAGATATTTGTCAGGACACACGGAGATACAAAGATGTAGTCAATCACAGACTCCGCACCTCGTCCTATAAAGGTGGGAACTGACTCTCCTCCATCTTCTTTGTCTGGTTCAGTTAGGTGTAAATTAGATAATAATTCCTCTAAAGCACCCCCCTGTTTGGTGTGTTCAAAATGGGGTAGTCTCTCATTCATCGATCCCAATCTATCCTCTCCATAACAGTCCCACTGGCAAGGGTGTAAATTAAAAACCCCCATAAGGATTATCTCAAAATCGAAGGGGTTTTTAGACTTATAGACTGACAAGTAATCATCTAGGGCCCGATGTAGGTAATTCTTATTTACCACTTCTTAAATACCGAATTTTACCGATTCGGTATTTAAGAAGTGGTAAATATGAAGGGGGGAGATGTAGATATTTCCAGATGTGTAAATATCGAATCTTTAAGATTCGGTATTTACCGAATCTGGAAATACCGAATCGGTATTTCCTATTGATTCCTATGGGCTGTGAAGCCCATAGGAATCAATGGGCAATACCATTACAGAATCGGTAAATACCGATTTTAGCAAGGGTGCAGGGGGTGTCACTTTGACACCCTCTGGCACCCCAAAAATAGGCATGTGCGCCATGTCGCACACAGACATGCCCTAAGGGCATGTCTGTCTGTCACATGGCTAGGTGTGCATGCACACATGTGCATGCACACCTGAATTCGGTATTTTAACACCCAATTGGATTGGGTGTTAAAATACCGAATCTGAAAGGCCTGCGGCACTCAAAGATGTGCTACCTACATATGCTTTTACAGACTCGGTATTTTTACCGAGTCTGTATTTACCGATTCTGTAATTTTACCGAATCTGTAAATACAGATTCGGTAAAACACAGATTCTGTAAAGCATGCTCCTACATCTCAAAATCCAATTACCGGTCGGTAACGGCCGAATTCGGCCGTTACCGACCGGTAATTGGCCACCTACATCTGGCCCCTAGTGCACTAAAAGATCCTCTTGCGGAGGATTTCCTATTGCGTTGTATACATTTATTAGGAGATAATGTTGATCGGCTATCAACCAATCTATTATGAGGAAGTTATCTGATTCCCCCTTAAGATTTTTAAAGTTGCCTATTAGGTCTAGGGAAATAAGAAAAAGTAACCCCCCCTTAGGTCTCCCCGCGGAGCCCCAAACCGCGGGGATAGAAAAACTGTGATAGCCATCTAAGATAAAACCAGACTCTGCATCCCAGGTTTCCTGGAAAGCCAGGATATCAAACTGTCTTAAAAACTTTAACCAAATGGGATCTGAGCTTTTTGATCTGATTCCCGCCACGTTCCAACGTATCATTTTGCAAGTGCGAACCTGATTTTGTATTGTATCAGTTACGTCAATGTTCCCAATTCCAGGCTCCATTAATTCAGCTCCCAGTCAATAATTTTGATCCATCTGTGAGAGAGGTGAGAAACGATTCTGTAGCTCTATGTCATCCCTATAAGAAAAATGTACAAGGGAATCTGGTTGTGTGGATGTAGCTATCGGTCTTGGTGGGGCAGTGGTCTCCCCTCCCCTTGGAAGCACTTGTGTGGGTCTCCCCTGTCCACTCATCATTGTTTGGTAAGATACTGGAGGTTGTGTAGGTGTTACTGTTGATCTTGGTGGGACAGTAGTAGTCTCCCCTCCCCTTGGAAGCACATGTATGGGTCTCCCCTGCCCACTCATCCTTGTCTGATAAGATGTTGGAGGTTTGTGAGTGGAACAAGGGGTATATCGTGTATGTTGCTGATTCAGTTGTTGGCGGCGACTATGCGCACCGGCTGGGGGATAAAAAAAACCAAAGGACGAGGTCGAATCCCCTTATTGTCAATGTTCGAGCCGTCCCAAAATAACTTTTCAGCAACATACCTATTACTAAAATTTACCACTACCCAGTCTCCGGGGATTTTTTGGGGGCAGTGCCCTACCCAGTGGACCCTCCTTGCCGTGGTGAGTGCACAAACAACTTCCTCACCACCTGAGCTAAACTGATAGCACCACTGTCTAGCTTTGATCATTAAATCAGCGGTGGTTTCAGTAGTGTCACCCCTAATTGGAGGTACCCCGGTGAACACGGCTACCAATGGGGCTGCCTCTCGGGGCAATTCCAGATTGCGACCCCGCTGCTGCTGTTGACCCTTACTCACAGTCGATGACTGGCTAAGCCCCGTATTTGCTTCAGACGGGGGTTCCCCCACCACCGTCCCCACCAGGGGGGTCCCTATGTGCCTTTGGGAGCCCCCTACGCTAGAACTTGTTTCCTGAATTTCAACGATTGTCTGACTAATAACAGATACCGCTGGCTGAATACAACCCCCCAATGTCCCCTTATAATGCTTAAGTGTTTCATCGATTTTTTCACATTTTATGAAAAGGCCAGAAACACATGTATTTAAAGTATCAACAATGTCTTTGGCTATGGACAAGAGGGCTGGTTCCAAATGTGAGATAAATAAGTCCTCCACCATTTTTCCAATTTGGTCTTTAAGGGCGGGTTCTATTCCAAGTGTCTTAGTCCTAGATAACTTTCTTCTACCCGCAAAATTTGTGTTCTTACGCCTATATTTCGGGGGGAGATTGTATTTTACAGCAGCCGGTATGGCGGCTGGAATCTCAGGGGAAATGACCTGAGGAGTTGGGGGAATTGTAGGGGTGGGAATCGCTCCCTGGGTGGTAATCACGACATTGGGCTCCAAAGGGATCACCCGGTTGTTGGTTGTCAGAGGCTCTTGTGTGGGGTCATTTGATGTTGTAGAGTTGAGGCCCAGTTCTTTTTCCGCATTAACGATCTCTTTTGACAAGACACCCACAGCAGATGTTAGATAGGAAATTATCGATTCAGACTTTCTAGGATGTTTGGCTTTAGTCCCCATATCCTCAATGGCACATACCTTTTTCCTCTTGCCCATTACGATGTTTAGGACGTGGACGTTAGGGGGGTCACCCAACCCGACATCCTTCGACCCCTGATGGCCACAGATGGCCCGCCCTCTGCCCGGGCTCCGCCCAGCTCCGCCCGCGCGCGTCTGCGACGCGGAGGGGACGAGTGATCTTTAAACGCCTCTGGGCGCGCTCCTACAGGATGTGGGCGGTTCAGCCGCTAAGCCCGCTGGGAGATGTAGTCTTCCCCCGCTGCGGCGTGTGATGGTAGGAACTACGGCGGCGGGGAAGAACAAACAGCGTCGGGGCCCCTGCAGCGTGGTCAGCGTGGTCAGCAGCAATGCCTCCGGTGAGTCCAGCCCCCTGGATGTGTGCGCAATGGTTGGAGTGTGTGTAATTTCCTGCTACTCTTTACATTTCTATAGTTAAAGTGGTTACAATCACATAATCAATTTAAACAAATTTATATTAACCAGTTATAGCCAAAACAAAAATATTGATTCCATCCAGCGTTGTTAAATGCTTCTTTTAATTCAAAAGCACGATTCATGGAAGATCATAAATTTCATATTGCGTTGTTTCAAACTTGGGAATGACAATTTCCAATGCATTTCGGGTGTATCATACACCCTTTTTCAGGGGAAATCTTGTCACTCTCAACTATTACTCATGCGTAATGCTCAGTCTCATATGCCACGTGAATTATCATTCATTAAAATCATTTTATGTGGCAAAACACCATGGCAAATCGCTGTCCTACATCGAAAGAATGAGCGTTCCCACATATATAGTCTGTTCGGTCAAACAATCAGCTGACACAAAAGGAGAGAACGATTTTCAGGGATTCTAAGTCCTGTTCGAAAACGGGTGAAAAATCCTTGCATCCCAGCCTCCGACGTTTAATTCACTAGCGTAATCCCACCACAGATGGTGGCGGGATTAAATAAAGCACTGCACGGAGTACGCTAGTGAATTAAACATAGGAGGCTGGGAGCACTGAAGCAAGGGAAGGCCCCGGGATTAAATAAGATCCCCGCTGACCTCTATAAATCCAATTCTAATACTTGAGTCCTTTATATCAATGTTGTTACAAATACAATTGCAGCAGGTACAGCAAATGCCTACTACATGAAAAGGGGCAGAGATTGTCCCCATCTATATGAAGGGGAGCCCAAATATCCCCTCAAACTATCGTCCAATCAGCCTTTTGCATAATCTTCAAAAGATATTCTGTAAACAAGTCCAGGCCTAGGTTTTAGACACGATCTGTGAGAACTGGATCCTGTCCAACCTTCAGGCAGGTTTTAGATCAAGACCAGCTCAATCGACCAGGTCTTCCACTTTTTTCTGGTTAAGATGTTGGAGGGGGAGAACTTTTTGTAGCATTTATCAACCTCCATGCCGCTTTTGATTTGGTATCTAGAAAGAAATTATGGGAGGTCTTACATGGAATGGGCACCTCCGGTAATTTGCTAAATATTATTATGCATGTACGCTAGGAGTATTTTGACAGGGTCTGATGTGGTATAAAAGAAGAATTAACCCAAGCTATTCCAGTTGACAAAGGTGTGCACCAGAGCTGTGTCCTAGTGCCTAGTCTTTTTCTTCTCTTCATGAACAACTGTGTTAAGTATCTGATCAATTGTGCAAATGACTCCCCTACTCTTACAGACTCCTGTTTGTCGATGACACAATTCTATTGGCCAAAACTAAGGTGGGCCTCCAAGCGCTTGTGGAAAAATTTAACTTGTTCTGTTCTGAATATGGTCTTGAAATAAACGCCTCCAAGCAGACAACCTATTCTAGGAAAAAAAGGGTGAAGGGCATTGTTAATTTAGGAAGGGATCCATTGGAAGGGGTCAGGGAGTTTGATTATTTAGGGATTTGCCTGGCCGATTCTGGCTCCTGGGCCCCTCAGAGTCATAAAAGCTCACATCTGCCAAACCATAGAGCAAGGGCAATTCTTAAATTTGAAAAAAAGAAGCTTGGTTGCCAATCCTCCCCACAAAGGAAATCTATGAGATACAAGCAAGGGGTGCGGCACTACATGGTGCTGAACTATTGGGATAATGCAACATGGGCCTCTGGGGTACCAGCAAAACAATTTGATTAGAGCCTCAATTGTTTAGGGAGGGGAACACCATTGGTGCCACTAACAGTGTACCTTGAAACTAACCCCATCACTGAGCCGGCTGCTTTGAGACCATTTCTCTATTGGTGCATATTAAGGTAACTGATGAACTAGGCTCATTGAGGGACTCATTGATATTCTAAAATTGCAATCTTTTACCAAAATCAAGTGGCATATGACAAAACATTTAGAGTTTGTTAGGCCTAAAAAATGTCTGGGTGGTACATCTTCCATCCCGTTCAATGCAGGCACAATGGTCAAATCAAGATTTTGTGAGAGAGTTGCTGCTCTGAATGACCTGTCTAGCAGTGGTGGCTCTACTGCCTGTCTCTGAGCCAGCAAATATAAAATAAAACGATGCTCTAACATAATTTTATTTTGCATTTGCTGGCTCTTAGCCAGCTGTGTTGGGAGGGGCGGGCTGAGGCATGGGAGGGTGGAGGAGGAGTGCTATGTGCAAGCCGCTCCCTAAGTGCTCATGTCTGTTTGGCCAGCTGTCTAAGGCCGACCAAAACACACATGCGTACTTAGGTTTTCTCTAGCACAGCTGCATTGAGCAGCCGGGCTGGAGAAGCCTCATAGACTCCCCGGTCTGAGCAGGGCGTCTTTCCTGCCTGCTCAGAGCAATTGGATGGAGTCTGTCCCCGGGGCAGCTGGTACCAGGAAGGAAGAGGAGAGGCAGCGCAATGAGACGCGACGCTGGAGGTGGCCGGCGGTAAAAGGTGTGATTTTTTAAAAAAATGTTGTATTCCTCTCGACTGCACGACGCCTCCTGTGCGACCCCACTTGCCCCACCACCCTTTGTTTATGGCAGCCGGCATTGCTGTCTAGTCATACAGGCAGCCTCATGAGACGCTTTTTACTACTAAGGCAGAAGAATGTTTGAACTACATCTACCCGGTGCATGTCTGCTCATTGTTTTTGCAGTTTAGGTATGGGACCCTTCCCATCGCTGTGTACACCTCAACATGTGATCCTGTCAAGCCTAGGCCCATGTAGTGCCACTCTTGTGTGCTCCGGGATGAAAACTGAGGATATTTTTCTGTCCAAAATATGCTAAACCCAGGAACAGGTGGATTGTTCCTCTAACCCACTGCTTGGGTTTGACAAAACCGAATATATGCCCGTTGGATAAGTAAAAGCAATTCTAATTGTGGTGGATGGAACTAAATTCCTTTATGTGGCATGGCTTATTAGACAACAATTGCTAGCTCAGTCTTAGAGAATCCACTGAATTCTTTTGTATATCTCTGGTCTACTGATTGGATTTTCGTTGTTTTGGTCTTGTCTTATTAATAAAATCTACCCTATTTTTCTAAATGGGTGAGGGATCCGTTTCATAGTGTGTCTACATTCTATTACTGTTTTAAGCGTTGCACTAATACATTACACATTGCCACTAAGTTAAGCCTGACTGCTCTGTGTCAAGCTACTAGAGGGGTTAGCACAGGTTAATATGGGGTGTGCTTGTGACTTCACCCTGACAAGGAATGCAGTTGCTGGTTTAGTAGGGTTTCACACTCGACCCCCCAGTAATCCAATTTTTTATGGGGAATTTAGAAAATATTCGGTTAAAAACTGCTCTGAGAACTGAGAGGAGACCAGAATCAACCTGCTTGTCTATTGACCCAAAGTGTATCACCGGTCTCCTGACTTTGCAGCAGCTCCCACTACGTTCTTCTCCGCAGCAGCAAATGCCGTTCAGCGATCCTTCACCAAAGGGGTATCTGGCCTTGTGGAACTCTCATCAGAGACAACTTCGGATATGTCACGCTGCAGATTTTCAACTTCCAAAAAAGGAATCTGAACTTAGAAATCTTACCCGTGACTTCATCCAGCTACTCCCCAATAATGATGCCTCCTCCTCAGACATCATCTGCAGCCTTACCCCACTGAAGGTCACCTTCTCAGAACATTTTTGCCAACATTTCTTCTAAGTCTCTTGGGAAGCATCAACCGGTCCCAATTCACTTGCGCTGCACTGCGGTTCATCATAGTTTGACCCGTCCCGTGCAACTAGATCTCCACTTTGATCGTTAGATACTCATTTTTACCTTAGACTTTACAAATGTATAACTCTAGTTCCACTGATTAGATTTTTTTTTGTTTTGGTGTCAAATTATTTAATATAATTTACTCTATTTTTCTAAATTGGTGTGGAATTTTTCCTGAGTTGTGTTTTCACTTTATTACTGTTTGTGTGCTGCATAAATACTTTACACATTGTCTCTAAGTTGATAGAGACGCATAGTCTAGACATTCTGTTTATGATGGAGACCTGGACCACGGAAGGGCTGGTGATGGAGCTTGATCTGGCATGCCCAGTGGGAGACAGAGCCTTTCATAAACCCAGAGCTAGGGGGCGGGGAGTTGGTACTGGAATTTTACATTGATGATGTCTCTGGCGCGGAGCTCCTGGGTTTTTCTGTTAAGGTGATGACAGGACAGCCCCTCATGGGTATGGTCTGTTACAGACCACCGGAAGTAATGAACGCGCAACAACAGCATGAGCTGATCAATGTAATTAATAATATGGCCCTCACCCATACCAGACTCATGGTCCTGGGAGATTTTAATTTGTGGGCTAATGGGAGGCTGGATACAGCATTTAACAACCTGATTCAGTTCTGCAATAACCTGAGCCCGAGACAATGGGTGTCCGAACCAACACACACGGAAGGGCACATCTTGGATATGATATTCGCGGAGGAAGACCTTATTACCATGGGGAAAACCCTATTATTGGGATGGACGGACCATCATCTGGTTAATTTTAGTATGCAAATCTTAAATCAGATGAGACCCGCTAAGGGGCATGAAAGGACTTTCCGTGGTAGAGACTGGAAAGGATTGCTGAGAAAGGCAAAAATGGGCCCTCTGTTCGATCTAGGATCCCTGGTTAACCCGGAGAAACAAGTCACAGAAAACTATACCGCTCTCTGTGAACAGCTCACCAGGAAGATTGACCAACTTGCTCCGTTAAAAGATATTAAAAAAAGAGGGAACCCCTCAGCCCCCTGGTATTCAGAAAACCTTAGGAACCTGAAACTGGCCTGCAAAATGGCTGCAAGACAGTGGAGGAAGAACTCTGGAGAGAGAGATATAGCCAGCTGGAGTCTCGCCTTAATAAAATACAAAAGTGAAATAGCCTCTGCAAGGCAGAATATTTCGCCTCTACTATCCTTAAAAGTGCCAATAAATCCAGGGATATCTTTAGGATTGTGAGAGATATAACCCACCCTGACTCTATTCTATTAACAGTAAAATCAAACCTACGCAGGAGTTGTGCGATGGTTTGAACCTCTTCTTCCAAAAAAAAATTAATACGATCATGGAAGGTCTGAAAGATACAACCTCACTTAGGCAGCCAGACCAGATGAAAGGTGACAGTTGTGATAATGGGGACAAGGACATCTGCCCGATAGTCTCTAAGGTCATCATGGATATCTTTCCGATACCCACGAAAGAGGAGTTCACCCGAACGGCCCTGGGAATTTCATCTGGATCACCTCTGGACCCCATCCCCCATAAGATACTGAAAGAACTTGGATCTGAGATGTTCCCCATTCTGCATTAACTGTGCTGCCAATCGCTCATCAATGGACTGGTACCATCCAGCTGGAAGCAGGCCATTATCACGCCACTTCTGAAAAACCCCACAATAGATCCTGGGCGCTATAAGAACTACAGGCCCATCTCCCTCTTGCCTTACCTGACCAAGATAATGGAGTGTCTGGTCAGTAGGTCACTGTCTCTCTTTCTGGAGACAAACAATAAACTGGCGGAGGAGCAATTTGGCTTTAGACCAGGTCATGGAACGGAGACAGCCTTGGTGACCGTATTGGACAATCTCCGAATGCGGGCGGACAGGGGGCAATCAGCAACTTTAGTATTGCTAGACCTGTCCGCCGCATTCGACACGGTCAACCATGACATTCTTTTGACAAGGCTGAAATCCCTAGGAGTGACAGGGGTGGCACTAGGGTGGATGCGTTCCTATCTATCTGACAGGTGGCAAGCAGTAGCGCTCTCTCCTTACCAATCGCAATTTGTAAAAAATTAATATGGAGTTCCACAGGGGTCTTCCATCAGCCCGATTCTGTGTAATGTGTACTTGCGACCATTGCTGGGGATCATTAAAATGTATAATATCAGTGTGATTAACTACGCCGATGATACCCAGCGCATTGTGTCCTTGGATGGCGACCAAGCAGATTCAGTGGAAAGCTTTCATGCCTGCATGCCTGAAATGGCCAAATGGCTCAAGGGCAACTCTCTTCAATTCAACAGGGAAAATACAGAGACTCTACACTGCAAAGTGGGAAGGATCTCTTGAGGATTGCCAAATGATTTCTGGCCAACAAATGGAAACGGCTCGCTGGCACCAGTAAGCTCTGTATGCAATCTGGGGGTCAGCTTTAATGAGAAAATGAATTTGGAGTCCCACGTAAACAAAGTAGTAGGAGCTTGTTTCACCCTTATTCGAGGACTGCTTAAAATACTACCTTTGCTGCCTGTCCAGGCAAGAACCACCGTAGTCAGGAGCATTATTTTAAGCCGTCTAGATTACTGTAATGCCCTGCTTTTGGAATCCCCTGGGTATCTGATTGCCAGACTCCAGAGTGTCCAGACAACTGCAGTCAAGCTTGCACTGAGCCTCCCACGTCGCTCCTCGACAACACAGGCCTTAGCGGAGCTTCACTGGCTCCCGTTAGCGCAAAGGATCTTGTTTAAATCCTTGTGCGTAACGTTTAAAGCACTCCATGGGCAAGGACCAAAGCCAATCCAAGCCAGATTTCAATGGTACATACCCACTCGTAACCTTCGATCAGCATCTGCCTATTCGGTCAGGATACCAAGGACAAAGAGAGCAACCATGGGGGGAAGAGCCTTTAGTGTGGTGGCTGTCCGCCTTTGGAACAGCCTTCCCTTGGAAATTAGGAGCCCCCGGAGCTTTCTGCCATTTCGTAAGAAAGTAAAGACCTGGCCCTTTCCCAAAGTGTGTTCCCTGAGTCTTTAACTCTATATCAGTGGTGCCCATCCAGCTATCTTAGCGCCAAGATGCCCGCAGGGTTACAGTGCGCTCTATAAATGGTAAAAATAAATAAAAATAAATAAGTTAAGCATGACTGCTTTTGTGGCACACTACTCACCCAAAAGGGTCTCAAGGCGCTGTTGGAGGGGGGGGAGGGAGCGCAGCTCCAGGAAGTTCACGGTGATTTATCGAAGAGCCAAGTCTTGAAGTCCTTCATGAACTTGGAGAGTGTTGGTATCTGTCGGAGGTGGAAAGACATAATAGGAAAGGGACTTCAAAGCAGTCATTCCCATAGACATACTGGTACCTCACTTCTGGGCAGGGGCAATAGAATGATAACCAATTTGTGTGCCTTTCTCTTTGATGAGGAGAATGTGGTTCCTATTTAGGATGGGTAGATCCACGGGTGATTCTGGGGATCTGACACAGCTGCTGATCCCTGAGCATCCATTTCATCTTAATATAAAACCCAGGAATAGTGCTTCTTAGAATAGCTCCTGCCAGAAAACACAGCAAGTGCTGAAAAACAGAGTCAGGAATTAAGGAAAAATTATATAAATAGGAGCTCTTTTACTATTATAAAGAAAGCTTCCATCACCTTGAATTCAATATCCTGACAGAACCTGAGAAAGACCAGAAGAAACTGTGGAATGGTGTACGCTGTCACTGGAGGAAGGAGTGGAGGACATCCGGCTTCCTCTTCCAGTACCGAAAGCCATTTTTAGGATTATAAGCAGTGGCGGTGTTGTGAGTGACATTTCAGTGTTGTGATTGGCTAGGGGAGTTTAGGAGCCTGGGTGCTTCCTGGTTCCTGCTTCTGAGGAGTGAAAGGAGGTTGCGAGTGGGCTGAGAGGCTTTGGCAAGTGTTGTTTTAATTATTTGTTTTCATTTAAACCCTGCCTACCTCCTCCCCCCCCGCTTCGCCACACCCAGTAAATAGTGGCACCACTGATTAGTAGGGCTACCTCCTACAAAGAAAGGAGAGGTTTAAAGGACTGAGCAAGGAGAACCACTGCTGTGTGTTAACGTTTTCCGGAGATTGGGAAAATAAACGGTTCTCAGGGAACGAGTATGCTGTGCCTTGGAGAAAACCAACACGACAAATTTGATTTGGCTTTTGGCAGAGGTTCTGAATAGAGTGTTTGAGAAACCAGTCTCCCACTCCAAACCATGGCTTGATGCCCCAAGATAGTCGCAGTCCTGAATTAAGATGGTTTGGCTGGCACCTGGTGAATTAGGTTTGCAAAAAT
This sequence comes from Lissotriton helveticus, assembly GCF_964261635.1. NCBI lineage: Eukaryota > Metazoa > Chordata > Amphibia > Caudata > Salamandridae > Lissotriton > Lissotriton helveticus. Next base: position 217,628,881 of record NC_136067.1, on the reverse strand, counting down.
GACAGTCCTTGGTTAGTAAGGTTATTATTTTGTCAAATAACAGCCAAAGAGCTGGAGAGTCCAATCTACGGGGAGCAGTAGGATAACCACTGCAGTCCGTACACGTATGAGCACTTTAAGTTAGTAGTTGGGAAGAATAAAGACTAGTCTGGAAAGTCATCCAATCTGGACATTACTATGGTAACTATTGCAGAGCTTCTTTGTGGGCATGAAAGGAAAGATAGAACTGTTCTAATTTTTAGGTAATAGAAGGAGATTTTGATCATCTTGCTAATTGGAGGAATTAGAGTGCGATAAGTGTTCACTTTGATTGAAAGATCTTTTCCAAGTTGGAAGGTGACAGGACTGGTTCACTGGAAAGTGTGCAATGGGAGTACGCTTAGAATCAGGCCTTGCTTTCTCAGATATTACCTGTCTTAATAAGAAATTACCAAAATAAACCAAGATTGCCCGAGGATAAACCCCAGGTTTAGATGGTAGATTAAAGGGCATTCAATGGGCTCGCTGGACCTCAGAGTCCCAATCCCAGTTTGTAAGCTCAGGCAGAGAGTCTCGGCATAGGTTAACTACAAAAGAGCGGACATCTTCACCTTCTGCCTTCTCGGGAACACCTAAGATGCGGAGGTTGTTCCTACGCTGGCGATTCTTGAAGTCCTCGAGCTTCTATCTGACGTCTGCGAGTTCAGCCTCATGTAGCTCAATCTTTTCATAGTTCGTTGCAACATCGTTCTCATTGGAGAGTACCCTCGCTTCCACTTCGGTAATTCTATCTCCGAATGAGCTGCAAGTCTTGGTAAGTTTACGGACCAAGCCTTGTACTTTACGAAGGGCAGCTTGGGCTCTTCGACTGTCATGAGCGGTCTCTTCCCTATGTGCGGCAATAGCTTGTAAAATAGTATTAACTGCTGCATGTGGGAGCTCATCGCTTGGAGAACGCACGCTAAGCTGAGCATTATTTATACTATGTGTACGGTGCATAAGTTGATCGGACAAGGAGTAGTCCCACGTGAGATCCCCTGCATCGTGCCGTTTACTTTTCCGTGTGTGTATTGGTTTTGATTTAATGGTATTGACTTTTGAGCCATTATTATTATTGCTAGCATCTGAAGTATAGGACAGGGATTCAGCTTCAGATTCAGTTTCTTCTGACCAATCCTCCTCAGCTCCAACTTCATCGGAAAAAGAGAAAAAAATCACTTGCCTCCTTATCCGGCTCATGATTCTGATTGTTATCGGCGTCGGAGAGCCCCTTGTCATACTGTATACTCATGGAAGCACTAGGAATTAATGCAGCATCTTGAGTGATAGAAACCAATGGGACATTAGGGACTGGTAGGGTGGATTGTAATACCAGGGCAATTGCCACCATAGCTGAGTGCCTATTCACGGATAGGTTAGCATGTTTCGAAACATTTAGTTCAGCAATTTCATCTAGCACTGCCCCCCCATTGTCAATAGCTATACTGGGAGGGGAAATAGGTTGCAAACAGATATCTTGCACAGCAGACTCCACCGTATTTACATTTGCGATGAGCAATTCTGGCTGCTTAATGCTGGGATCGGAGACATTTTGTTGCTCTCCTTCCTTTGCCTGAGAGCAACTCCCTTGTAAATCATCGGTGTTTTTCGGGCATGCTGGGTTGATGGTACCAGAGACAGGCTCAGGCGCGTTGGTTGGGGGGCTGCCAGTCGTTTCTTATCTTGGACAGGAAGTGCTCCATGGCTTTTGTGAAGTAAATCCATTACTGTGGTGCCCTGGGCGACTGTAGAACTTGCCGTGTCTTTCTTTTGAAGCTTCCTCCGCAGTGCGAGTGCCTCTTGTCTTGGGGAGTTTCGATCCTCATCCATGCAGGGGGTCAGCTGTTTCGTTCCTCGCACAGCTGGAGCCTGCGCGTTACCGGGTCCGCCTTCACTTTGTGCTCCGCTCTGACCCTGGCGTTCTGCAATCTCATGGAGTGCCCTGGCAGCCCTGGCCCGTGCTGCCGCTGAAGAAGCCGCTGCTGCCGCCTTCGGAGTCATCGAGGCGGGAGTAGAAGCGAAGCTGGCTTCGCTAGATTTAATGGAGCAATGGGAACAGATGATGCTATCGGCTCCGCCGTCAGCACCCGCGTCGCTCTCAATCAGCGAGTCCGTCGGCGAGTCGGCGTCCGTGTCGGTGAGATTGATCTGGGTCAGCAAATCCGTCGGCGAGTCTGTCGGAGCTCTACAGAGGCCGACCGGTGAGTTAGAGAGAACCTTGACAATGGCCCATCCGATCAGTGAATACAAAGCAGAGACCAATTTGGAATCTTGACAGTTCACTTTTTGAGGGTTGTTTAGCATTTTATAATGTCTGTAATATCCATAAGCCTTGAATTTTTAATGCTCGGCATTCAGGGGTAGACAAAAGGTGTAGAAGGCAGCGTCCCTCTGGTCATGACGAGGAGCTCAAGTGCAGTGCCTGCATTGCGGTCTAGGGACAGACCGCCATCTTGCCATTTCTTATTTTACACGTCCAGACTTTTGTCATGCTACTGTTGAAAGGCGCTGGCGACTTCGGATGTTAATCAAGCCATTTCAAGACAAAAAAGCCCAGGCCTATCTGAATAATCCTGAATGGCTGAAAGTTGTTTTTGGTGGACAAACTACATTTTTCATGTCAGAGATAAAGTCTAAAGCCTATTTGGATGAGCTAAAATGAGATGCAATTGAATTTGCTTAATTTAGCTCCTTTTCTTTTTCACTGTTTACTATGTGTAAAAGATCTAGTAATGCCTTAATGGACGGCATGGTAGGATTAGAGCTGCCTCTTCTTTTTTCAAAATTTTTAATATTCTTCCATGCTATCCAATTTGATAAGGGGGGGACAGGGGTGGTAGAAGCGATGTACTATTGTATTTTTTCTGCTTTTGAATATGAACCGGCAACCCTCTGGGGGTTTCATATGCTTCTTTTTTTCATATGCTTAATTATAATTGCTCAAGTGTGGCACTGTATTTCCATCACCAAGACTCTTATGGAGTCTAAATGCCTTTTTTGGGGGGGGGGGGGTTGGGGGTGGGCGACAGGTTGCTGGGGGGCGGGCAGGGTGGGTGGGGGGGGCCTCTGAAAAAATTGAAAATAGAACCAGTATCAAGACAGGAGTTATTGCTCTACTCAAGCTAGTATTAATTCTAAGTATCATCGTAACTAAGGCAGATCAAATTCGCTCTAAAGAGCTGCATGAGTCTAAGAAGCAAAGGAAAATGTTAATTTGGAAAACATTTAATATATTTTTATGGGAAGGTTGACTATCCAAACCTGGAACGTTGCAGGCCTTTTATCTAGAGACAAACGCCAACGCCTGGGCGAAATAATTATTCAGAACCCCGTTGACATTATATGTTTTCAAGAGACACACCTGCCCTGGGATAAGAGGACATTACTTAGAATCAGGGGTTATAATTTATTAGCAACTACGTCACAAACATCTAACATTCGTGGGGTAGCTATTTTGGCCAAAGCCTCCCTGGGCCAGGCAACATGCTTGTTAGCCGACCCACACGGCAGGTGGGCCATGGTCAAACTTGCCATTGGTATTACCATATGTTCAATTTATGGGTCCAATCAGGACGATCCTGCAATTTTTGAAGTATTAGAACTTGAACTCGCAGCTTGGCAGGGCCCGCTTATTATATGCGGTGATTTAAATATCTCACTCAACACAACAACTTGCAGGAATGTACACCCCAAAAAATATGCAGGCCGTAAGCCACGTGTTTTTAAGGCTATTAATAGGCTCATAGATAGCTTTGGTCTTGTCGATATATGGGATGCCAAGAACTATCCGGATCCTGGCTATACTTATTTCTCCTGCCCTCATAGTAAGCATGTCCGAATAGATTATATGTTTGTTTCAGCTGACCTAGCCATGCAAGCTTCAATCACCAAACTTCCCAAAATTATCTCTGACCATAACGCATTAACCCTCACAATTAACATCACAACCGCATTAAAGCAGCATTGGGTCTGGACGTTTGATCGCAAACTCTTGGTCAATAAAGATTATATTAGCCATATTGCCAGCTGGACCCAAGAATACTTTGATACCTACCGTTACAGTGCTTCGAGAAATGTGGTCTGGGACTGTTTCAAATCCGCGCTCAGAGGAGAAACGATGAGCTTTCAAGCTAGGGCTCGGAAGCTAAGGCGCAATGAATATAGCCAGAAAGTACAGGAGCTAGCTAGGGCTGAGGAAGAACACATTATACAAATACCACAGGGTAATGATGGAAAGCTAGCCATGTATCAGCTACTAGTGTTAAAGTCGGAACTTAACTCAGGCCTAAGTCAAACAGCTGCCGAAACCTATAGAGTGCATCGTAAGGATTTATACGAAAATGGCGAAAGAGTTGGCAAACATCTTGCTCTGCGTACTCGTCAGAAAAATATATTTAATGCTATTGGCTCTATACAGGAAGGAGGGCAGACATTCACACAGACTCCTGATATAAATAATGCTTTCCAGCAATACTATCAGAATCTATACCAGGATGATATAGCTACAAATATGGCTGAATCAGATACATATTTGAGCAATCTCCTCAATAACCCTGAGGCATGCAGGATTTTAGACGACATTGCTCGAGAGGATCTTGAGAAGGATATCACCCTGGCTGAAGTACAGATAGCCCTGTCTTCACTTGCATCTGGAAAAGCCACAGGTCCGGACAAAATTCCCCTAGATTTGTATAAAATACTGAATCAGTATTTGGGCCCTCTTATTTACGATTTATTTCTGGGGATCCAATGGAATGGTACTCCTCCAGACTCATGGAAGGAGACAAATATAATTGTCTTTCCGAAAAAAGGGAAATCCCCAGATCAACTAACATCATATCGCCCAATTTCCCTGATTAATTCGGACTCTAAATTATATGCAAAAGTAATGGCCATTTGGCTCAGCAGGGTCGTCGAACATCTGGTCTCCCCGTGGCAACATGGATTCATCCCGGCAAAAGGTACTACCGATCACACCCGCAGGGCTATCACCCTATTTGATATAATGTATGCGGCGGGGGGCCAGATGTTGATGATTCTTCTTGATGCTGAAAAGTCCTTTGATCGTGTATCATGGAACTTCCTCTGGGCTGTTCTTGCATGAAACAATTTTGGCCCCAAATTTGTCAACTCCATTAAAGCAATGTATAGTGGTCCTAAAGCCAAATTGCAGATTATGTGCTCTGAATCAGGGACTATTAACATCTCTAGAGGTTCTAGGCAAGGGTGTCCCTGCTCGCCAATACTATTTGCCCTATATATAAATCCCCTGGTTTTAAAGCTTCTCGAAGATCAAATAATTAAACCTGTTATATCTGGCCAGTTTGAAACCAAGGTATTGCCAATCCTATGGCCGCTACTCTGGATATTCCTTAAATCTAGGAAAGACAATTATACTTTGTATGGATAAAACTGTTTGTATAGATCCTAGGAGAGCTAATAAAGCTACGTATCTGGGGGTTACTATTAGCCCCGACACAAAGCTTATCCCTAAACTTAATTATGAGCCACTACTCAACCATATTAGAAAAGATCTTGATCGAGTAAATAGTTTACATCTTTCAATTATTGGTAGGGGAAACTTTGTGAAAATGAATGTCCTTCCTAGGGTACTCTATCTGTTTAGAGCTATCCCTCTCTCGATAGAGGAGAATACCCTTACAATACTTGATACACTCATCTCTAAATTTGTGTGGCAGCAGGGTAAGATTAGGAGGTCCCTTAAACTTTCCCAACACAGCGTCCTTTCCGTTCCTCCCTTTCCAAGTCTCTCCCTCCACAGACTCAACTCACTGCTCACGAGACTATCTGATTCTCCTCTCCCCTACATTTTCCTTTGCCCAATATGCCTCCTCTCACTATCCCCTCCCCCTCCCAGGACTTTTCTTTATCTAAACATGGTCCCAACTCCTGGTCCATTCCGTACCCACCCAATCTTTCTAAAAACGCTAGAAAAAACTCAAACACAACCTCCTCATTCGAAATTCTGAAACACATATTGTTGACAACTACTACAGCCCTACCGCCCCCATTAAAATGAATTACATCTTCTACTCCAAACGCCCCTCTAAATGGAAAAGCATTTTCACACATCATCTCCCAGTCACTAAAACCTCCAAAATACCCCATGGCGACAAACTTTCCACCACTCCCTCTCCAACCTTTTGTGGGGAAATCAACATCTCCATATTTAAAACTGGTAACATCCTCATCCAAGCAGCCGTACCCCATCTTAACACCTTCGAACTCCATTTCAGATCCTTAGCCATTCAACTTTCCAATTCCACCAACAGCCTCCCATACTCTCCACCTCCTCTTTCCCCACCGACCCCGCCCCACCAGCCCACTTCTCCCGCCCCTGACCTTTCAACATCCAATGACACTAAGCAAATGTTGTCACCCATCCCCCCTTTTCTCACTATGACCCCCCTCTCCCCTTGATCCTCTCCTCACCCCCTCACTCCCAATCCCCCTTGCACCCAATCAGCCCACCCTTTCCCCTCCCTATGACCCCTCCCTCTGTGTCCTCTTTCACAGTCTCCCCTCCCTTTCCTTCTCCAACCCCCCCTCACTCCTCCGCTCCCAACTCATCCTCTCTCACGCCGAATCACAATACTCCTCACCCAGATTCCCCTTCCATTCCTCCTCCAACCCCCCTCACTCCTCCTCTCCCAACTCATCATCACACCCACCGAATCATAATACTCCTCACCCAGATTCCCCTTCCTTTCCTCCTCCACCCCCTCATTCCTCCCCTCCCAATTCAGCCTCACACCTTCTGAATCACACTTCCCCCCACCCTTCCTCTCCCAACTCATCCCCTCCCTCGCTGAACTATATTCTTCCCATTATCCCCCATCACTCCTACACCAATTCACAACTGTACCTCCTTGCTATCTCCAAACTTCTCATCCACAGAGGTCCCATCTCCACCCTACCCCGACATGCCACTCCTTCTCCCATACAACTACAGCCCTCCTTGCTCTCCTGCCTGCTTCGGCTCTTCTCCTCCTCAGATAAGGCCTCCTGCCTGCATTTGCTCACTGCCTCCTCAGAGCAGACCCCCCTCCGCAGCTAACTCTGAACCCCATTTGTCCTCCTCCCCCTCACCCTATTTGCCCCCTCACTCTTATCTCAAACTCCCTTCGCAACATCGAACTTAACCTCACTACCCTTACCAGAGATCTCTCTCGTCTCAGGAACGATGTCCTCAACCTCAAATCCAGCGACCTCCCTCCCCGAAGAAATACCGCCAGCCCTAGTCTAATAAACCCCACCACATCCAAACCGTGGAAGACAACTCCCTTGCTTTGCCGGGCTCAAAGACCACTCCGGACGTACCCTCCTTACTCATCAACCATGAACACGCCTCCCACCTTCTCAAGCATCCCCTTCATATTGGGAACTAGTCGTATTCCCCCTTCACCTGTCTCACCTAGACCCCCTCCTCATCTCACCTCCATTCATGCCCTCCCATCTCCCAAACCCACTCCCAAACCCCTCACCTGCATGCTTGTTAACTGCTGCTCCGCTGCCCAACATGCCATAGAAATCTCTGAAACCATCCTTAGCGAATCCATCGACATCGCGTTCCTTACAGAATCCTGGCTTAATGACCACTCTACAAGCATTCTTGACCTACTCTCACCCCCGGGCTACTCCATCATTAGGAAAGATAGACCCATCCGAAAAGGCGGTGGTGTAGCTATCATCTTCAAAGACGAACTACAGCTCTCCCTTATCAATAACGCAGAATATGCCTCCTTTGAATACCTTGTAGCCGAACTCAAAATACAGGGTTCCCCCCCATCCGCCTTCACAATATATATAATCCGGCTGGAAATCACTACCCATTCATTGACGAGCTATCTAACCTTCTTACCCAATCCTCAATTTCCAAATCTAAAAACATCTTCCTGGGAGACTTTAACCTCCATTGGAATGATACTAAAGATCCCTCAATCTCCCTCCTCTCTGACCTTCTCGAAATTAATGACCTCAAACAAATATGTCAGTCACCAACCCATTCCAAAGGAGCCACCCTTGACGCTATCATTACAGGCAAAGATCTAGCCCTCCTATCTAACCTCATTCCCATTGACTGGTCCGACCATCACCTTACCCTGTTCTCCATAACCAACTCTGCCTCCACCCCTCCGTCCAAAACTATTAAACCCATGAAACTGATCAGAAATTTCAGTCATTTCCCTCCCGACTTACTTGAATCCAAACTTCATGCCCAACTTCTCGCTATCCCTCCCTCCCTTAACACGAATGGACTAACTGAACAATATAACAAAGCCGTCACTGCTACCCTTGACCTTCTAGCCCCTCTCAAACACAAAAAACAAAGAAATATCCCCTCCAAATCATGGTTTAACACAGACCTAAACATTGAAAGACGTAGACTCAGACTGACTGAAAGATTATAGAGACAGCACCCCTCTCCTTCTAACCTGGCCCGCCTCAGACTTGCTAGATCTTCCTACAAAAAACACATCTTTAGACTAAAAACTTCCTTCTTCAGATCACAACTAGATCGAGCTCAGAATAGGCCAAGAGAACTATTCAACATTGTGCGCAATCAAACTGCTTCCGCTCCCCCTGTCCCACTGGCCTCGAAGACTAGATGTGAAGAAATAGCTCTCTTTTTTTCAAACAAAATTAAACTAATTGAGCAATCCTTCCTCTCTACTGCGATCCCTACCACCAATCCGAACATCTCTCTTAATATCCCACCCTCCATCATAACTCCTCCTACACCCTCTACTGCCCATCATAACTCCGATCTCCCTCACCCCTCCTTGCCCCCCAATTTCCCGGACTCCAATCATCCTAACTCTCTTACTAAAAATAATGCCGCTTGGCTTAACTTCCAGTCAGTCACGGAAAGAGACGTCTTTAAGATCATTTCCAAACTCAAGCCTTCCTCCCACACCAAAGACCCTCACCCCTCCAAACTTGTCCAAAACCTCAAACATATCATCACCCCTTCCTGGACCTCTATTATAAACAGCTCCCTTGCCACCGGCTGTGTCCCCACTTCATTGCAACTAGGCCAAATTACCCCCATTATCAAAAATCCTTTGGCAGACCCAAACGGCCTCAATAACCTTCGTCCCATCTCCAACCTTCCCCTTCTTTCTAAAGCCCTGGAAAAAAGTGTTCTTCTCCAACTAGAGAGACACATTGAACACTTTAACTTACTAGACCCCTTCCAATCTGGCTTTAGGAAAGGATGCAGCACTGAAACCGCCATGCTAAACATTGTTGATGACATCCACCACTCACTCGACAATGGTGAATCTAGCCTCCTGATCCTCCTTGATCTCTCTGCAGCGTTTGATACTGTTAACCACTCCGCTCTACTCACTGTTCTTAGAGATCGATTCGGCCTAAATGGTACGACACACAAATGGTTCGTCTCATACCTACAACACCGTTCTCAACAAATCAAAATCCAAAATTGCCTATCAAACCCTACCTCCATCTCCTTAGGAGTTCCGCAAGGATCCATCCTCTCTCCCTCTCTCTTTAACCTTTTCATGGAACCCCTCACACTCATTCTTAAACAAGCCAGGATCAACTACCATCTCTATGCCGACGACACCCACCTCTATTATAAGATTAAAACTCATGCTGACATCCTTCACCTCAACAACACTCTCATCAAGATTCAAGCCTGGTTCCACATTAATCACCTCAAACTCAACCCTAAAAAAACTGAAATAATTCTTTTTTCCCCTAAAAACAACCAGCTCCCCATTCAGAATTGGATCTCTGACCTCAATGCCCTCAACTGCTCCTTATCTTTGTCCTCCTCAGTCAAATCACTAGGTATCTCACTTGACGACCTCCTAACCCTCAAAACACACATCAATAATTCTGCCAAAGGAGCCCTCTTCACGCTCTGCCACCTTAAGAAAATCAAACCCTTCATCCCTATCGATGATTTCAAACTAGCAGTCCAATCCCTTGTTCTTTCTCGCATCGACTATGGCAATGCCATTCTCACCGGAATTCCCAAGATCCACCTAGCACCGCTTAAATCTGTGCTGTACCTTGCAGCTAGGCTTACCTCAGACTGCAAGCGATTCGACCACATCTCCCCTACCCTTAAAACCCTTAAATGGCTCCCCATTGAAGGTAGATCCACTTACAAAACAGCCTGCATTACACACAAAATTCTCCATCAGAATACACCAAGCTACCTCGCTAACAAACTCACTAAAGCCGGTTGCTCCCGTTCCCTGAGAAGCACAAACACCCTCCTTCTAAAAAAGAAAACCACCCAGTCTCGATCCTTTTCCGGTAACGCTCCATGCATTTGGAATGCCCTTCCAACTGACCTTCGTTGCAACCCTTCCTACTCTAGCTTCAAAAAAGAACTCAAACTACAGCTCCTCAATAAATATTGGAGACCATAATCCATATCTGTTCTCTACCACTGGCCACATCTGTCCGACCCTAGATGCATCCGCCCTCTCTTCTTTTCAGCCTCACTTCGCCCTTCCTCCTCGTCACTTACACCTCCCTGTTTACCACCTTCACTCTTCCCTGCACCCCCCCTTCCCTTGGCCACGCTCAGCCCTCATTTCTGCCCCTCCTGCTCTCTTCCTTACTAACCCAACGGACCACCAACCTCCCTATCCCCCTCTGCAATTTTGCGGCTCGCTTTTCAATTTATGCCTTGTTATTTTTGATTATCACATCTCCCACATTTCGGTGTGCTTATTTCCCATATTTTATAAGCAAAAAAAGAGTATCTTGTGGTATCAATGAAGTCACACAAAGGAGCAATAGAAAGGGAGACGGCCTAACTCAGGACGCTTTTAGAAAGCCCTCACTCACCACCTGGTGATGACATGCTTCATCATCGGGCCCCGCTAAAGAGGCCGAGTGCCTCTTTAGTGTGCCTCAACGCCAGATCTACTGCGGAGCAGGTTTTATTTGTGAGTTTAAGGGCGTGCGGTGAGAAATAAACAATTAGTTGTGATTAAAAATGTCTGTAGTGTATCAAAAAATGATTTATTATGTGATCACTTTGGACATATTAAAATTGATGTGTAGGAAAACAGTCCACAGTTAATTGTGTGGTTATTTCCATTAATTGTCAGTCAACATGTTTCTGCCTTTGAAACGGTGTAAAATTACCAGGCATTCATCAGGACTCTTAAACGTGTACTAAACCCTGGCGGTATGGGCACACTATGGCCCACCCTTACCACGGGACGTGAAAGTGAAAAAGGAAAATGAAAAAAGTGAAAAAATTAGGAAGAAAAACTGACTTCCTAAAACTCCTGGTTTAGGAGGCTTCCTACATTAAGGTATCTGCACCTGTAAAAAAGAGAAAGAACATAGACGTACATAAAGGACAAGACAAACAGTTAATGGATGTTCTTGATCACAATAGCTGGTCTATGGTGCTCCATGCGTCGTGATAAGACAGTGGGTGGCGCTATAACGATATGTTTATCACCACCTTTGTCCATGGAAATTATAAGCACTAATCACTGGGGAGTGCACCGTGCTAGAAGTGAGCGAAATGGTGATAATGGCTAATGGTAAAAGCTAATGATTTAAAAGGGGAAGGCAATCTTCCCAAAAGCGATCAATATGCTAGAAAAGTCAAACGATCGCTATAAATGAAAATTAAAATTGTCTCACTTTTGTGGTGTAATAGGAGTACACCATGGGTCACAGGAGGGGGGTGGTAGCGTAATTGGCACACCCTTCGAAAAAGGAATAAACATACAATGCATCAGAGAGGTTAGTGGTACTTAGCTTCATGAAATGCTGCCAAACGTCGTGTCCGTCGTAATTTGCTGTATTACTTACGCCCTCGACGCCATGCACCCTCAGTATACCAGCATCACCCTCAAACTGGACCCCGACAATCAAGAACAGGGCCCGGTTGACAGCTTATCAGTGTTCGCGAGCAAGGGAGTGATCGCTTCCGGGAGGCTGGGCCCGCCAAAGTGGAGGGGCGGTGTCCCGTATTACAGCCAATCAGAAGCTGTAACGTCATAGTGATGCGGTTGGTCACATGTTATGACGGCGGTTTTGTTGGTTTCCATGGCGGCGGTTTGATCGGTTTCCATGGCAACTGCTAGTAGAATGGTAACTTTATTGATTCAGAGGGGTTTAGGTAGACGAACAATGAATCATTTTTAGTGAAGCAGAGGTCGTAGGATATCAAAGGTGTAAGGTCCAAGACCAATAATAATGTGGCCGTGGTTGTGCTTGATCGGGGAAAGTTATGACTCGGCACAATATCGAATGATCTTGCCATCAATGAAGTCAGGTAAATTACTAGATACTCAATGCTTAGTTCGATCAAAAGGTAAGCGACAAGCGCTAAAGATTGATTAACGGTGCATTGGGTGACAAACTGTTATTAGTGTTTAGACAGGTAAGGATGACGGAAGCTGTATCAGCCGTGGTATTTAGGTAGGGCAGTGATCACGGGGTATCTGATCTGAATAAAGTTCTAGTGACAACCAAAAATATTTATTTGATCACTGAATTCCAAGGGATATCATCATTTAGACCGACGAGGTTGGTCCCCAATCTGTCGACCCACCTTTGCTCTTTCTCAAAGAGGCGGTTGCTGATGTTATTGCCGGTGTGCAGCTGTTCGATCACAGTCCACTGCATGTCATTGGTGGTGTGGTTTAATTCGAGAAAATGCCTGCTCATTTTGATGGTTGTTTTTTTGCATCTGATATTTGATCTGTGCTCGCAGATCCTCTGCTTGACTCTCCTACCGGTCATGCCCACATAGCATAGATTACATGGGCAGGTAATCATGTATATGACATTTTGAGAGTTACAGTTAGTGTGGTCTCTCTGTGTCCACACTTTTCCTGATTCGAGTATTAGGGTTTTGGTATGCGTTGTAAGGTGACAGACGCTACAGTTGGCGCAGGGAAAGTGACCCGTCACTCTTGGTAAACCCCAAGCGTCTGTCACAGATCTTACTGTTACTGGAGCAGTTGTTAGAGGTCGGGTGTGGACCAGGGCATCCTTAATCCTGAGTCCCTTCCTGAAAGAAAAAAGGGGCTTTTCCCAGGTTTTTTTGAAACTGGTTAGAATCTTCCAGTTTTTATTAATGGATTTCTTTATAGAGTTAGAAAGAGTGCTATATGTTGTTACACAAGTCAGAGGGATCTCTTCGGGGTGGTCAATTCTGTCCTCAAGGAGCGCTTCTCGTGGCTGGTTGCGTGCTCTTTTATAGCCTTTGTTCAGTGTTGCTGCCGGGTAACCTCGTGACTTTAGTTTCTCAGTGAGGTCAACCGACTGTGACTTGAAATCTTGTAGGTTAGAGCAATTGCGTCTGATGCGTAGGTACTGGCCATAAGGGAGGTTCTCTTTCAGAGGGCGGGGTGGAAACTTGTAAACTCCAGAAAGTTATTCTTAGCAGTGGGTTTATAATGTGTCTTAGTTGACAACCTAGTTCCCGAGATCGTGATTGTCACATCGAGAAAGATAGCCTCTGTTTTACTGGTAGTGTACGTGAATTTGAGGTTTGGGTCCAGTGTATTAATCCATGCTAGGAAGGTTAGTAGGTGCTCATCACTGCCGGTCCAGATCACTAGGACGTCGTCAATGTAACGTTTCCACATCTGAATAGATGAGGAAAAAGGGCAGTTGGGTGGTAGAATATACTTGGCCTCAAAGTCGGCGACATAGAGGCCAGCCACACTTGGGGCGAAAGTACTGCCGATGGAAGTGCCAGTGCATTGCAGGGAAAGTTGGCCCTTGTATGAGAAGAAATTCTCTTTCAGTGCCAATGTGGCACATTCGATGATGAATTATTTGAGGGTCCGATAGTTCCAGACCACTGAGTCCAGAGCTAGACCTTGGTTTCCGTCGTCGTCAGTATTTTGTCCGATAAGTTAGTGATTAGGCTTGAAGGCCGCATAAAGCCAGGGTTCCAACCCATCATTGGGAAAGGGGATTGTTGGAAGGGGAATTGGTGAGCCATTCCACCCATTGGTGGGGGTATTGGCCATCTCTGTTGTTGGTTCAGGTAACCTTCCCTTCCTCTGTTGTTACGGTTACCTCTGCTGCCCCTTTTCCTTTCCCAATGATGGGTTGGAACCCTGGCTTTATGCCACCACCGAACTTCCCCAACCAATACCGACAGCCTTTTTTAGAGAGGGGCCGGAGAGGAAGAGGGAAGAGGAGAGGGTCCAACCAAGTATCCTGGGAAGAAGACGATGCAGGGGGCAACCACCCCCGCAGCAAGACTCCTCAAGCGGGAACAAGCGGCCTTCAAGCTTAATCACTAACTTTTCGGACAAAATACTGACGACGACGGAAACCAAGGTCCTCGAAAGAGGCCTGGGTTTTGTCCCTACATCCCGCCCAGATAAGTTTAAGTTTCATTGTGAACTAGCGGCCTTTTTCAGGAAACTCAAATAGAAAGCCTTCTTCGCAGGAAAAGAAGACCCGAATGAAGCAACACGCAAAGGAGACACTGGACTGAGATTGGATTCCACCTTTACCCCCCCACCACTCACAGTTCCGGCAGCAATTACAGCTTTCGAACAGGCTGTGTTTCTGGATCTAGAAGCCTGCCAGGAACCCTCGACCTTTGGAAATTTCAGCACTGCAGAATACCAAGCACTACAAAATCTACAAAAAGACCCGACCATAACCATAAAACCAGCTGATAAAGGCGGCGGCCTTGTAATACAGAACACTGTGGATTATGAGAAAGCGTGCCAAATCCTCCTTGACGACAAAAAAAACGACATCCCTCTACTCAGGGACCCCACTGAGGAACTTCGGGCACAAATTACCAATCTCGTGAGAAGTGCGGAAGAACATGGTCAGATATCCAAAAATGAGGCCGACTTCCTCTACACTAATGATGGCATAACTCCCTACTTTTACACCCTGCCCAAAACGCATAAAAACAGAATGCCCCCTCCTGGTCGTTCGATTGTCTCAGGTATAGGCTCCCTGTTAGAGCCCCTGTCACGCTTCTGCGACCATTATTTGAAGCCAATTGTTCAAAACACTACAACATATCTTAAAGACAGCAAAAGTCTCTTGCAGCTCCTACGAGACTTGAACTTTGTTGAAAACTCAGTGACCCTTGTGACACTAGATATTGAGAGCCTATATACCAGCATCCCCCAGGACGATACCATCAGAGTCCTGGGTCTAGCTCTGGACTCAGTGGTCTGGAACTATCAGACCCCCAAAAAATTCATCATCGAATGAGCCACCTTGGCACTGAAAGACAATTTCTTCTCATACAAGGGCCAACTTTCCCTGCAATGCACTGGCACTTCCATGGGCAGTACTTTCGCCCCAAGTGTGGCTGGCCTCTATGTCGCCGACTTTGAGGCCAAGTATATTCTACCACCCAACTGCCCTTTTTCGTCATCTATTCAGATGTGGAAACGTTACATTGACGACGTCCTAGTGATCTGGACCGGCAGTGATGAGCCCCTACTAACCTTCCTAGCATGGATTAATACACTGGACCCAAACCTCAAATTCACGTACACTACCAGTAAAACAGAGGCTATCTTTCTCGATGTGACAATCACGATCTCGGGAACTAGGTTGTCAACTAAGAAACATTATAAACCCACTGCTAAGAATAACTTGCTGAAGTTTACAAGTTTCCACCCCCGCCCTCTGAAAGAGAACCTCCCAAGTCACAGTCGGTTGACCTCACTGAGAAACTAAAGTCACGAGGTTACCCGGCAGCAACACTGAACAAAGGCTATAAAAGAGCACGCAACCAGCCACGAGAAGCGCTCCTTGAGGACCGAATTGACCACCCCGAAGAGATCACTCTGACTTGTGTAACAACATATAGCACTCTTTCTAACACTATAAAGAAATCCATTAATAAAAACTGGAAGATTCTGACCAGTATCAAAAAAACCTGGGAAAAGCCCCTTTTTTCTTTCAGGAAGGGACGCAGTATTAAGGATGCCCTGGCCCACATCCGACCTCTAACAACTGCTCTAGTAACAGTTAGATTTGTGACAGACGCTTGGGGTTTACCAAGAGTGACGGGTCACTTTCCCTGCGCCAACTGTAGCGTCTGTCACCTTACAACGCATACCAAAACCCTAATACTCGAATCAGGAAAAGTGTGGACACAGAGAGACCACACTAACTGTAACTCTCAAAATGTCATATACATGATTACCTGCCCATGTAATCTACGCTACGTGGGCATGACCGGTAGGAGAGTCAAGCAGAGGATCTGCGAGCACAGATCAAATATCAGATGCAAAAAAGTAACCACCAAAATGAGCAGGCATTTTCTCGAATTAAACCACACCACCAATGACATGCAGTGGACTGTGATCGAACAGCTGCACACCGGCAATAACATCAGCAACCGCCTCTTTGAGAAAGAGCAAAGGTGGGTCTACAGATTGGGGACCAACCTCGTCGGTCTAAATGATGATATCCCTTGGAATTCAGTGATCAAATAAATATTTTTGGTTGTCACTAGAACTTTATTCAGATCAGATACCCCATGATCACTGCCCTACCTAAATACCACGGCTGATACAGCTTCCGTCATCCTTACCTGTCTAAACACTAATAACAGTTTGTCACCCAATGCACCGTTAATCAATCTTTAGCGCTTGTCGCTTACCTTTTGATCGAACTAAGCATTGAGTATCTAGTAATTTACCTGACTTCATTGATGGCAAGATCATTCGATATTGTGCCGAGTCATAACTTTCCCCGCTCAAGCACAACCATGGCCACATTATTATTGGTCTTGGACCTTACACCTTTGATATCCTACGACCTCTGCTTCACTAAAAATGATTCATTGTTCGTCTACCTAAACCCCTCTGAATCAATAAAGTTACCATTCTACGAGCAGTTGCCATGGAAACCGATCAAACCGCCGCCATGGAAACCAACAAAACCGCCATCATAACATGTGACCAACCGCATCAGTATGACGTTACAGCTTCTGATTGGCTGTAATACGGGACACCGCCCCTCCACTTTGGCGGGCCCAGCCTCCCGGAAGCGATCACTCCCTTGCTCGTGAACACTGATAAGCTGTCAACCGGGCCCCGTTCTTGATCGTCGGGGTCCAGTTTGAGGGTGATGCAGGTATACTGAGGGTGCTTGGCTTCGAGGGCGTAAGTAATACAGCAAATTACGACGGACACGACGTATGGCAGCATTTCATGAAGCTAAGTACCACTAACCTCTCTGATGCATTGTATGTTTATTCCTTTTTTCGAAGGGTGTGCCAATTACGCTACCACCTCCCTCCTGTGACCCATGGTGTACTCCTATTACACCACAAAAGTGAGACAATTTTAATTTTCATTTATAGCGATCGTTTGACTTTTCTAGCATATTGATCGCTTTTGGGAAGATTGCCTTCCCGTTTTAAATCATTAGCTTTTACCATTAGCCATTATCACCATTTCGCTCACTTCTAGCACGGTGCACTCCCCAGTGATTAGTGCTTATAATTTCCATGGACAAAGGTGGTGATAAACATATCGTTATAGCGCCACCCACTGTCTTATCACGACGAATGGAGCACCATAGACCAGCTATTGTGATCAAGAACATCCATTAACTGTTTGTCTTGTCCTTTATGCACGTCTATGTTCTTTCTCTTTTTTACAGGTGCAGATACCTTAATGTAGGAAGCCTCCTAAACCAGGAGTTTTAGGAAGTCAGTTTTTCTTCCTAATTTTTGTACTTTTTTCATTTTCCTTTTTCACTTTCACGTCCTGTGGTAAGGGTGGGCCTTAGCGTGCCCATACCGCCAGGGTTTAGTACACGTTTAAGAGTCCTGATGAA
This sequence comes from Lissotriton helveticus, assembly GCF_964261635.1. Lineage (NCBI taxonomy): Eukaryota > Metazoa > Chordata > Amphibia > Caudata > Salamandridae > Lissotriton > Lissotriton helveticus. The sequence goes on along the minus strand of NC_136067.1, from coordinate 217,611,040 downwards.
TGCCTGGTAATTTTACACCGTTTCAAAGGCAGAAACATGTTGACTGACAATGAATGGAAATAACCACACAATTAACTGCGGACTGTTTTCCTACACATCAATTTTAATATGTCCAAAGTGATCACATAATAAATAATTTTTTGATACACTACAGACATTTTTAATCACAACTAATTGTTTATTTCTCACCGCACGCCCTTAAACTCACAAAAAAAACCTGCTCCGCAGTAGATCTGGCATTGAAGCACACTAAATAGGCACTCGGCCTCTTTAGTGGGGCCCGATGATGAAGCATGTCATCACCAGGTGGTGAGTGAGGGCTTTCTAAAAACGTCCTGAGTTAGGCCGTCTCCCTTTCTATTGCTCCTTTGTGTGACTTCATTGATACCACAAGATACTCTTTTTTTGCTTATAAAACATTACCGGGGAATAAGAGTATTACTTGATACTCCCTACCTCTCTTTTTGTTGGTATATACATAGCAGTGCAGAGCTGTGAGTGCTGTTTTTACTGAGTGTGACTTGATCTGCTCTTTTAACTCACTCATTGTCTCTCACCACCATTTGGTCACTATGTCCAACCTGGGACTAACATACTCTGAGTCAGAGATAGCCGACATTCTATCTGACACCAATCTTTTTGCTGATCCTGTTATTTCTCAAGTAATAGCCCACACTACTGAGTGGGAAAAACTTACTGAATTGAAAAGAGATAGGATACGTACTATCCTACACGGCACAATCTCAAAACAATATCTCCTCAAAAACATCGCTCCTAGCGGACTTCTCGTAACAAATGCCCCACGAATTTTCCTGAATGACCCCACATTCCGAAAAGAATGGGTGATGATCGCGTGGCATTGCACCCGTGACTGGCTCGTTCTGATTATAAAAACAGCTCTAAGACTTTCGGAAGCGATCTTAGTAGAAATTCAAGAAACAGAATCGCAATTTAAGGCGACAATCACTGGCTACAAAAAGAAGCTAGATGAGATCAACAAAGAACTGAATGAATACAAAGACAGTCTCACACAATCCAAGGTCACTAAATTTCAGAAGGATCTAAAGAAGTTCGAATTTGAGAAGGTTTACCCATACTCGGCAGCTACCTTTGCCCCACCAACAAGGAACCCGAGTAACACAGATCAATCCGATGAAGACACCTCCAACAGCAGTGGGTCAAGCAACGGATCCTTTAAACAGGGAAGGAAAAGGGGCAACAGAGGTAACCGTAACAACAGAGGAAGGCAAGGTTACCTGAACCAACAACAGAGATGGCCAATACCCCCACCAATGGGTGGAATGGCTCACCAATTCCCCTTCCAACAATCCCCTTTCCCAATGATGGGTTGGAACCCTGGCTTTATGCCACCACCGAATTTCCCCAACCAATACCAACAGCCTTTTTTAGAGAGGGGCCGGAGAGGAAGAGGGAAGAGGAGAGGGTCCAACCAAGTACCCTGGGAAGAAGACGATGCAGTGGGCAACCACACCCGCAGCAAGACTCCACAAGCGGGAACAAGCGGCCTTCAAGCTTAATCACTAACTTATCGGACAAAATACTGACGATGACGGAAACCAAGGTCCTCGAAATATGCCTGAGTTTTGTCCCTACATCCCTCCCAGATAAGTTTAAGCTTCATTGTGAACTAGCGGCCTTTTTCAGGAAACTCAAATTGAAAGCCTTCTTCGAAGGAAAAGAAGACCCGAATGAGGCAACACGCAAAGGAGACACTGGACTGAGACTGGATTCCACCTTTACCCCCCCCACCACACACAGTTCCGGCAGCAATTACAGCTTTCAAACAGGCTGTGTTTCTGGATCTAGAAGCCTGCCAGGAACCCTCGACCTTGGGCAATTTCAGCACTGCAGAATACCAAGCACTACAAAATCTACAAAAAGACCCGACCATAACCATAAAACCAGCTGATAAAGGCGGCGGCCTTGTAATACATAACACTGTGGATTATGAGAAAGCGTGCCAAATCCTCCTTGACGACAAAAAAAACGACATCCCTCTAGTCAGGGACCCCACTGAGGAACTTCGGGCATGAATTACCAATCTCGTGAGAAGTGCGGAAGAACATGGACAGATATCCAAAAATGAGGCCGACTTCCTCTGCACTAATGATGGCATAACTCCCTACTTTTACACCCTGCCCAAAACGCATAAAAACAGAATGCCCCCTCCTGGTCGTCCGATTGTCTCAGGTATAGGCTCCCTGTTAGAGCCCCTGTCACGCTTCTGCGACCATTATTTGAAGCCAATTGTTCAAAACACTACAACATATCTAAAAGACACCAAAAGTCTCTTGCAGCTCCTACGAGACTTGAACTTTGTTGAAAACTCAGTGACCCTTGTGACACTAGATATTGAGAGCCTATATACCAGCATCCCCCAGGACGATACCAACAGAGTCCTGGGTCTAGCTCTGGACTCAGTGGTCTGGAACTATCGGACCCCCAAAAAATTCATCATCGAATGTGCCACCTTGGCACTGAAAGAGAATTTCTTCTCATACAAGCCCAACTTTCCCTGCAATGCACTGGCACTTCCATGGGCAGTACTTTCGCCCCAAGTGTGGCTGGCCTCTATGTCGCCGACTTTGAGGCCAAGTATATTCTACCACCCAACTGCCCTTTTTCCTCATCTATTCAGATGTGGAAACGTTACATTGACGACGTCCTAGTGATCTGGACCGGCAGTGATGAGCACCTACTAACCTTCCTAGCATGGATTAATACACTGGACCCAAACATCAAATTCACGTACACTACCAGTAAAACAGAGGCTATCTTTCTCGATGTGACAATAACGATCTCGGGAACTAGGTTGTTAACTAAGACACATTATAAACCCATTGCTAAGAATAACTTGCTGGAGTTTACAAGTTTCCACCCCTGCCCTCTGAAAGAGAACCTCCCTTATGGCCAGTACCTACGCATCAGACGCAATTGCTCTAACCTACAAGATTTCAAGTCACAGTCGGTTGACCTCACTGAGAAACTAAAGTCACGAGGTTACCCAGCAGCAACACTGAACAAAGGCTATAAAAGAGCACGCAACCAGCCACGAGAAGCGCTCCTTGAGGACAGAATTGACCACCCCGAAGAGATCCCTCTGACTTGTGTAACAACATCTAGCACTCTTTCTAACACTATAAAGAAATCCATTAATAAAAACTGGAAGATTCTGACCAGTATAAAAAAAAACTGGGAAAAGCCCCTTTTTTCTTTCAGGAAGGGACGCAGTATTAAGGATGCCCTGGTCCACACCCGACCTCTAACAACTGCTCCAGTAACAGTTAGATCTGTGACAGACGCTTGGGGTTTACCAAGAGTGACGGGTCACTTTCCCTGCGCCAACTGTAGCATCTGTCACCTTACAACGCATACCAAAACCCTAATACTCGAATCAGGAAAAGTGTGGACACAGAGAGACCACACTAACTGTAACTCTCAAAATGTCATATACATGATTACCTGCCCATGTAATCTACGCTACGTGGGCATGACCGGTAGGAGAGTCAAGCAGAGGATCTGCGAGCACAGATCAAATATCAGATGCAAAAAAGTAACCACCAAAATGAGCAGGCATTTTCTCGAATTAAACCACACCACCAATGACATGCAGTGGACTGTGATCGAACAGCTGCACACCGGCAATAACATCAGCAACCGCCTCTTTGAGAAAGAGCAAAGGTGGGTCTACAGATTGGGGACCAACCTCGTCTGTCTAAATGATGATATCCCTTGGAATTCAGTGATCAAATAAATATTTTTGGTTGTCACTAGAACTTTATTCAGATCAGATACCCCGTGATCACTGCCCTACCTAAATACCACGGCTGATACAGCTTCCGTCATCCTTACCTGTCTAAACACTAATAACAGTTTTTCACCCAATGCACCGTTAATCAATCTTTAGCGCTTGTCGCTTACCTTTTGATCGAACTAAGCATTGAGTATCTAGTAATTTACCTGACTTCATTGATGGCAAGATCATTCGATATTGTGCCGAGTCATAACTTTCCCCGATCAAGCACAACCACGGCCACATTATTATTGGTCTTGGACCTTACACCTTTGATATCCTACGACCTCTGCTTCACTAAAAATGATTCATTGTTCGTCTACCTAAACCCCTCTGAATCAATAAAGTTACCATTCTACGAGCAGTTGCCATGGAAACCGATCAAACCGCCGCCATGGAAACCAACAAAACCGCCGTCATAACATGTGACCAACCGCATCACTATGACGTTACAGCTTCTGATTGGCTGTAATACTGGACACCGCCCCTCCACTTTGGCGGGCCCAGCCTCCCGGAAGCGATCACTCCCTTGCTCGCGAACACTGATAAGCTGTCAACCGGGCCCCGTTCTTGATCGTCGGGGTCCAGTTTGAGGGTGATGCAGGTATACTGAGGGTGCTTGGCGTCGAGGGCGTAAGTAATACAGCAAATTACGACGGACACGACGTATGGCAGCATTTCATGAAGCTAAGTACCACTAACCTCTCTGATGCATTGTATGTTTATTCCTTTTTCGAAGGGTGTGCCAATTACGCTACCACCCCCCTCCTGTGACCCATGGTGTACTCCTATTACACCACAAAAGTGAGACAATTTTAATTTTCATTTATAGCGATCGTTTGACTTTTCTAGCATATTGATCGCTTTTGGAAAGATTGCCTTCCCCTTTTAAATCATTAGCTTTTACCATTAGCCATTATCACCATTTCGCTCACTTTTAGCACGGTGCACTCCCCAGTGATTAGTGCTTATAATTTCCATGGACAAAGGTGGTGATGAACATATCGTTATAGCGCCACCCACTGTCTTATCACGACGAATGGAGCACCATAGACCAGCTATTGTGATCAAGAACATCCATTAACTGTTTGTCTTGTCCTTTATGTACGTCTATGTTCTTTCTCTTTTTTACAGGTGCAGATACCTTAATGTAGGAAGCCTCCTAAACCAGGAGTTTTAGGAAGTCAGTTTTTCTTCCTAATTTTTGCACTTTTTTCATTTTCCTTTTTTACTTTCACGTCCCGTGGTAAGGGTGGGCCTTAGCGTGCCCATACCGCTAGGGTTTAGTACACGTTTAAGAGTCCTGATGAATGCCTGGTAATTTTACACCGTTTCAAAGGCAGAAACATGTTGACTGACAATTAATGGAAATAACCACACAATTAACTGTGGACTGTTTTCCTACACATCAATTTTAATATGTCCAAAGTGATCACATATCAAATCATTTTTTGATACACTACAGACATTTTTAATCACAACTAATTGTTTATTTCTCACCTCACGCCCTTAAACTCACAAATAAAACCTGCTCCGCAGTAGATCTGGCGTTGAAGCACACTAAAGAGGCACTCGGCCTCTTTAGTGGGGCCCGATGATGAAGCATGTCATCACCAGGTGGTGAGTGAGGGCTTTCTAAAAACGTCCTGAGTTAGGCCGTCTCCCTTTCTATTGCTCCTTTGTGTGACTTCATTGATACCACAAGATACTCTTTTTTTGCTTATAAAACATAACCGGGGAATAAGAGTATTACTTGATACTCCCTACCTCTCTTTTTGTTGGTATATTTCCCATATTTATCACTTTGAAATATGTCAGGCGGAGACTTATATGTTGTTTATATACATTGATGCTATGTATGACCCATGTCTTACTGACCTTCTTGTCTCAAAATGTAAAGCGCTCTGATACCCCTGGGTCCAGCCAGCGCTATATAAAACCTCTAAAATAAATAAATAAATAAATAAATAAACTTCTCTCACTTCCTCAAAGCAGGGGAGGTCTTGCGATCCCGAGTATCTTATTTTACTTTTGGGCGTCATTCCTCCAACAAATGGCCCAGCTGCTATATTCTATCCCCACTTCAGATGATATTGAAGTTATAATGATCCCATCTATTTATGAGCTTGCACTGGGGCAGAGAGCAAAAGGTCTTTTTTTAAGACAAACAGAGGTTAGTTACTACAAAAAGACCAAATTTAAAATTATATCTAATGCTTGGAGGGTATGGTCCAAAATGACTAAATGTATGCATATATTAAAAGTAAACAGGTACACCCCCCTCTGGCATTCTAACCTACTTTCGGGCCTAGGGTTTGATGTCATCTCTAAAAAATGGGAATCTCTAGGAATTAACACTGTTGGAGATTTTCTGCTGAGAAATTACGAAACCACCTTTTTAGACCTACAGATAAAATTTCAGCTGTCTAATGGAGACTACCTTAAATTTGTTCAGGTATACACTATACTTAAATTAAAAGCGCCCGCCGTCTTCATCGGAAGAATTGACATTATTGATGCAGTTGCCAGAACAACGACTAGAATCGGCTCAATTTATGGACTTTTAATGGTAAAACTTCCAGATGATCTAGAAAAAACGGAAGTAACCTGGGCGGATAAACTTGTTAACCCTAATGTAGATATTGATAGATGTTTAAAACTATCACATCGTCTCCTTATGTCAGCTAGTCTTAAAGCTCAGACATACAAAACTATTTTTAATCTATACTACACTCCCGCGAAGCTATATGCTTGAAGTAAGAGGGAGAACCACCACTGTCCCAGATGTTTACTTGGTCCAGCTACACTAACTCTATGTTTAGCGAATGTCGGGAGCTTACCCCAATTAAAAGAATGATGTCCGATTTTTGGGAAGAGGTGTTTGGTCATAAAACCCTCGAATCTTCTACACTGTATACGCTCGGATATGATAATTCTCTGAATCTTAATATCAACGAGGAAAGATTGTTATTTATTGGAACCGCTGTCCTAAGAAACATATTGGCAGCACGGTGGAAGGACGCGGATCCTCCAAGCTTCCAAATGTGGCTTGCCCCCTTCTTGCCGTTTACAATCTCGAGAAAGCTATATTTTCCACTAGAGGCCCTAAGGCCTCGAAATACGGCGAGGCGATATGGTCTATAATAACTATTTGGAAGTCCGGGGTCCGGCCATGTATGTCTTAAAGCTGTTATGTATTGGCTCTTTGCCCTCTTTTTGTCTTCCTTTTTCTTTTTTCTCGAGTCTCCTTTCCTCATTTTTTTCTCCTTTTGTCTTTTGCTTGTGTTTTCTGTTTTCTTCCTCTCCTCGCTCTTTTTTTAGTGTTTACAGTTTATATTTTATGCTGCAATTGTTATTTATCCATCTTTTCTATTCTCTTCTTTCTTGCTTTACAATTATTGATTATTTGATTATGTACGTTGTATTATGACTTCTGACCGTACTGGTTCTGAAAATTAAAAAAAAAAAAAAAAAAAGGAAAGTGTGCAATGGGAAGTGTACTATGAAGGAAGAACTGCCAACTATTTGTTTATGCAGTCATGGGTGAGGTTAGTGTCTTTATTTATTTTGACGATCATTTGTCCATAATCAGCATTTTGTGGCAGGTATAATATATTACAATCGGATGTGGGCATTTAAGGGCTTTGTAAATATGTTGAATAAGGTAGTGTGCAGGGCAGATCACCAGGGTACACTGCGAAGGAGTATTTGGGAGGTTGATATGATTTGCTCCAAGGACATGATCTGTTTTCTAGTTTGATGGGAAGGTTTGAAAACAACTTAGTACTTAATTTTGAATTTCGATATGTCGCCGGCTTTGACTAAAGGTTATCGATAGACCACATAGAATGAGATCAACTTCTCTGTTCTTGTCTGTTTGCCTTTGAGTTTGTCGATTATTGAGATCAGTGCTGATATTGTGCTTCTCAGGTGTCAAGATGCACTAACCTTTGTGTTCGGAATCCTACAAGTCTGATGCACCGTTCCGCCTCTCTCCACCTCCACCAGTGACTACATATACAGCCAGTATAACAAACGGGAAAGGGGAACGGGAAAAGAAAGAAAACAGAGATATCTAACTCCATGCTTTAACTCTTCACTTCTGTTGATCGAGGGTTTCTGCAGGATGCGGACAATATCAATAAGATAAAAATATACCATGATAGTAGGTGGACATACCTTAACAATAACTCTGCATAACAAACTCTCTGTACTTTGATGGTGAATTTGTAATTTCTGAAAGCTAAACACACTAATAATGTGTACCTGACGTACATATAGAATGATACTTCTCCCTATAACTTGAGATACTACCGCAAGTATCATCACCACGCAGTCTCTTGTGGAACACGAGTTCTAGTTTCTATTTGACCTCCGCAGAAGTGTAAGGAAGCCATGAGTGCTATTATGTTGTTCACTAATCTTGATAATTTGTATGTGCATAAAACAACTCTAACACTTCAGGGCATATTTACTAGAAAATGTCAGAGTGTGTAGCTGCGCCAAGTTTGGCAGCGTCGCACTCCAACATTTTCGAAACGTAGGGATGTGCCGTATTTACTACAATACAGTGTGCCCCTGCATTTTCCCTAGCGCTGTCGCTAAATTTAGCTGCCTAGCGCCAACTCAAGCACCCTTGCACCTGAGTGCAAGGATGCATGTGTTGCAGGATTTGATTGTTTCTGTGCAGGAAGGTATCCCTTCCTGCACATAAACAATCCATAATTGCTATTTGTTACTTCTATGTGTGCTGCATTGTGCAGCACACATTGAAGTAGCAAATTGTAATTATTCAATGATTGTTAATGTGCTGGAAGGGACACCCTCTTGCACATAAACAATCATTAATGCCTTTTTGCTCTTTCTAAGTGTTCTGCAGAATGCAGCACACAGAGAAAAAGCAAAAACAAGGAAAAATAAAAGCATTTCTCCTCGTGAGCCATTCTAACGCCTGCTCTTGCATGGCATTAGTTTTTGGCGCCGCTACAGATTTACACCTCCTTGTAAATCTGGGAGCAGCATCTAAAGGGGATGTGCAATGAGTATTGCTGTGTGCATTCCACCGCAACATCCATTGCACCCCCACTTTCACGCAAAGTGATGCGTGTAAAGGGGCCATATTTACAAGGCGACGTTAAGCCACAAAAATGGCACATGGAGAAGGGGATAACGCCAACAGAATGTCGATAAAGGTGACGTTCTGGTGACGTTGTACATATGCCCATTTGGGTTACATTCATATATACATGCAACTGAAAAGATTGGTTTAGAGTGGACTTCTATTGTGGTGAAGGAGGGTCTCTAGGCATCTTCCAGGGTGATTCTAGTTGCTATCTCTTTGCATTTTGTGGTGTGGTTGAAGGTATTGTGGATTGATCCTGAAGTGTTTCCAGACAGACTGGAATGTTAACTTGTGCAGGGTCAATAAAGTGTAAGAATTACAAGTGTTAGATATCCCATCTTACCCTTCCCGCTGAGGGTAGGTCAGCACACACTAGAGTTATGTAGTGCATGATGAGTACTTCTGTTAGCTGTTTATTTTGGTGGGTTTATCCTTTCAAGATTTGAGCTGGCCGGGTTAACAGAGGCCATGTTAGTTTTAACAACAGCATTAACCTTACACGCTGGGTTGCCTTAGGTCAGGGTTCCCTACCCTTGTACTGTGAGCCAGTTTTACACTCAAATTCGACCAGCGCTGGGAACACTCTAGTCTGCCAAGTCCTTGAGCAAAGGAGAACAGCCTTACCTGTTTTCCTAGACTGCTTTACTAATTATTTTAAAAGGAAACAGCCAAGTTGGAACAAATTCGCTTTTATTCATGCAAGAACATTTCCCACCCTCCGTCTTTGTTTCTCTCCCTACCCCGGCCACTTAATCTGTATTTTAACCCCGTTTTTCTGCTTAGTTTGGCATTTCTAACAGGTGCTTGATACCTTACACCTCTTAAAGTACAGCCTGGCGCACAGGACTCCAAAGACGTTTCAAAAGCCCTTTGCAAACACTGCTGTGGAAACACCTGGGAGTCTCTCGGGCTGACAGAAAGCAGAGGCTATGAGACAGAGAAAACACAGCTCCAAACTCCCTGCATTGCTGCTTTGAACAGGTGGTCTCAGAGCCAATAGGAAGGAAGGTGGGGGCGGGAGAGTTCAGACATTGCTCAGCTGAGTAAATCTAACCGATCATCACAGTCTTCTTCAGCGGTTGCACGTGCCGCACCTTGAGCCAGGAGCGTGTCTTGAATGAGAGGCTGGACAACCCATGGACAGGCAACTCTTATAGGGGTTCAAGGTCAAACGTACAGAGCTGTAGGTAGCAGACACCACACAGCCTTTATTTGCCTTTTCCGCCTGTTTTTTTAATACGTTTTTAAAACCTCGGATTTTTGAACTCCCCTGACCCCTGACTTCCACTGTTTCTCTTTTACATCCTGGGATCTTTGACCACACAGAGACCTCCGGGGTACTCGCTGATGTGCTGTATGGCAAAGCTCACCTCTGTTGCCGGCTGGGTGTGCCAAAAGTGCTTAACTCTTCCTTATCTCTCGTTACCTTCCTTAAGTAGTGCTGTGGGAATGCACTGAGGGGTGTTTTGTCTTGTCGTTCCTTGTCTACGGCTGCATGAGGGATGTCAGTGTTGGGAGTGATGTGATGCGTGTGTTATGCCGCTGGCCGCGCGACGCGAAGGGGAGCTAAGCGAGACAGCATCTTAGTCCCACATTCCGCGCGACAAACGGTGCTGCCAGCTCGTTACCGCCCCCTTTCATGATCGCCCTATGGGCGCGGGCCAGCAGGGGTGAGGGGCGGCCCTTAAGGGGTTTAAGTTGAGCGCGGCAGCGAGGCTCGGCCTTTTCTGCCGTCGCGTTCCTGGTTGCTCTGCGCTGTTGCTTCATGGTGCCCCCGCCGGCCTCTGTGCCGGGCGTCCTGCGCCTGCATGGAGCGTGGTCTTGCGTCGGGTTTCTTTCCTGCGACGTGTTTTGCGGTGAGTGCCGGTGTTTGAGAGCGGTGGGGACAAAGAGAGGAAGTTTTTGGTACGTTTGTTGTCCCCTGATGCCGAGCAGCGGTTTGTGTTGCCGGGGGCGCCGAGGGTGAGCGTGCACGGGATGGATGGTCAGGCCGTGTTCTTCGGGGGGCTGCATGTTTGGGTGTGCCTGGGTCGTGGAGGTGCTTTGCCGTGGCTCGGGAGGCTCTGCTGTTGTGAACTTGGATGCGCCAAAAAATTTAGAGTGCGGAGCGTTTGTTGGCGGTTGTGGTGCTGCAGACTCGACGCGGCTGGGTAGCACTGTTGGAGTCTGTTTGATGTCTGGACGAATTTCGGGGTCGTGTAAAGGGGCAGCGTTGGTCTTGTCTCCCGCGGAATGGTTGGCAGCGGCGCGCACGTTCCTCCTCTGCCCGAGGTTTGCTGGGCCAGGCTGTTGGCCCGAGTGCCCCTGGTCCGCGGGTCATCGACACGGTTTGCAGCCGAGTCGGCCAGTCTGCTCGGAGGTCGGTTGCTGTGGGCAATTTCAGGATGATGGACTCGGTCTCCTTGTCGTGAGCAGGAGTCCACCGGTGTGGTTGGCTATGATGGGCAGGAGAGCTTTGTTTGATTTTAGGTGTGGCATCGCTGTGTATCTTTGGCGGTCGTGAGCATGACACGGAGTGCCCCTTAGCATGTGCAATGTTTATCTCCGGGTGTGCTGGGTTTCAGGGAGAGGGGGGTCTAGCAGTTGGGACGGTCGACCGCGGAGCTGGGGATTCGAGTTCGGGTCTCGGTGAGGACGCGCAACATTGCGTGATTGATTTCCCCGTGCCTGACTAGAGTGAGGGTAGCCATCTGCAATATAACTGGGGCTCATTAGAAGTGCCCTGACACCTTCAGGCCTGGTTCCTGATTAAAAGTGAATGTAGCCGTAACTGGGCTCATCCCCTTCTGCCGTTTTAGCCAGTTGAGCCGTGTTTCTCTCAGGCTTTCTTGTATAGGTTCCTTCTCAGCGAAAAAAATGCTGCCTGGCCTGGATCATCGTTTGCCAGACGGCGTGCAGTGGTGCATGCGGTTTCTTGTACAACATGTGGATCATTCAGGGGGAACGGATGTTTGCGCCGAGGTAATGCCGTTAGTTATTTTACCCGAGTGTTGCAGATCTTATAGCCAGGTCGTCTATAGTAATACTCCTCCCCCCGTATGAAACTGGTTAAAATTGCCGTTCATGTGTTGGTTCTCGAGCTTCCAAGGGCAATACTACGTGGGAATAGTGAGCAGTCTGAAAGCGCCTCGATTGTGCAGAGGATTAGTTCAAATGGTAGAGCGCTCGCTTAACATGCAGGAGGTAGCGGGATCGATGCCCGCATTCGACATGAGTGTTAAAAAACAAGGCAAACGGATCGCTGCCTTTTCCAAATTAGGATAGCTCAGCATTCCTACTACATTCTTGCCATTAGCACATGTGTTCGTAGCATGTCATAGATTAACTTTCAATCCGAAATGAATTTCTCTCGTTTGTAGATGATTAGCAGGGTGTGACAAATGTAGTGCAATTTCAATTTCAAAAATACAATTTTAGCCCTGTGTCTTGGAGCGAGGCTATTTTTAGGAAGCCGGGTCCCAGTTAAATAATAGGAGCTTTGTTTTAAAGTGGACCTCCGGCTCATGGTCTCCATTCGTCTTCTCTCTTTCTTCCCCACCTGCCGTCATATTACGTTCATTTTGTTGGCCACGCTTTTGTTCAGTAAGAGCAATGTTTTACGACAAAGAAAGGGTTGTTTATTGTGTGCCTTTAAACTTTTCACAGAGCGCAAACTCTGCCACATGTGCAGCTGTTTCGCTTTTGGAAATGTATTCACTCGTGCTTCACAAAAGTTAGGCGTTATGAATTTTAACGCTGCGCCACAGTTAATCTGCAGAAACAGCGACACGAGGCAGGAAACGGGTCGCTACCAATGTTCCAATTTCTATTGCGAAGCGAAATTCTATGTTTTGAATGAAGCGGCAGTGTGGCCCCCTTTAAGAGCCTGCAGAATAATTTTGAGGTGATCTGAATATATTAAAAACATTTCAATACAACTGCATCTCGTATCCCGTTCGGGAGATCGGCGCCTGCGAGTTCGCTTTCCATTGCAATGTGGGGGTGGCGGCTCGCTTTCAGTACAAATGGTGACCGTGGGGAGGAAACGTACATATAGTAAGGTACCCAGGCGAGCGAGCGCTAAGGATAGGTGCTGGTTTCGGTTATGGGAGCGCCGTGACAATGGCAGAGCTCCGTGTCAGAGAGGTGGCACGGCGTGATAAGGCACAGGCCGCGCGGCCGTGCTGGGTTGGGGTCGGATCCCGCCGCCATGGCTGGCCACGTGTTGGTCATAGCCGGCCGCCATGGCCGGCCATCATACCCGGCCGCCATTGCCGGCCACGCGGATAATGGCCGCGCGTTTAGTGCAGGGTTCTAGCAGCGGGTAATACGATACGGGTTTAGTGAGAGCAGAACGGTAGCATGCATATGGCATGCACAAATCCTATACAAGTGTGCCTGTGCGGTTTAAAAGTTTACGTTTCGGGTGTTCCGTGCTGATGCACTTTGGTGAGAGCAGAAAGGTAGCATGCATATGTCATGCACAAGCCCTGTAAAAGTGTTCCTATGCGGTTGAAAAGTATTTACGTTCCTGGTGCTCCATACAGGAGGTAGGACACAGGAACCCTGTCTACCCAGCCAGGTAGATAGGGTCTGGGATACATACTGGTCATGACGGGGAATAGATTTACCATTGTTAGTGTCGTGAGGTATGCGAGTTCAGGAAGGGGTAATCGATCCACGGAAGAAACAGCTCCATGTGCAGAAGCATCGCCACCTGAGGTGTTGCCCTGGGTGTATATACCTTTGTGTATTAACTGGTCGAGGCCATTCGAGTTATACCTCTGTCAAGAAACAAACACTGGGTGGTGTTAGGATAGGTGCAGAGGCGGGACTACAGTATATGCAGGATTAGCATAGTAAATCTCCCGTGTCGACAGTGTGGAGACACTGTGAAATTAAGTCTCGCACCCCACCATGCTTGAAACAAATGTGTGTGACATGAGAGGGAACACAAGTCACCTGTACTATTTCGATACTGACTTGAAAAAGCGGCACTATCTACCAAATAAACACGTTCATTGTACCCATATATTAAATAAAAGGATAAATATACAAAGGGTTGTTGCTCTGAAAGTCACCGACTGCCCATAAAGCAACTGTGTAAAATGAATATACGTATGCTTGCTATATACTTCATTTAAGCAAATGTACATTAGTTGATGCTCCGTTGCGTGGATGCAACTGACAAAGCATTAACATGCCCTTATGCGGGCGCAGGGAGCACAGCGTTTGGTGTGTGGGCTATGTTCGCCGGTATCAGTTAACGGTCTGTTTTGTGTTGCAGGCGGAGTCACAGGGCGATCTGGAAGCAGATGGACAGTAGGGGTACCTCTGCGGCAGAAGGATACGGTCAATACCTCTGCCTGGCACAGTAGGGGTGCCTGAGCCAAGAACCTGGAGCCGAGGGGGTTCCAGGAAACAGCGTCGGCGCCCCGTTAGTCCTTCGGGCGGTCGGGGGGCCTGAACCGACCGGGGGTGTGCCTCATCGCTCCGCCCTGACAGGGGGGGCGGGAGTGAACGAAAGAAAGGGATAATGGACTGCACCGTCAGAGCATCGACTCGCCGTGCAAGAATGGCTTATTAGGCATGCGGGGCAGCGAGGGGCTGCCGCATTGGATCGCCCGTAAGATGACCCACCTTAATTCCACTTGTTGTGCTAAATAAACCTGCACCACGGTTTTCCCACAAAAATTTGTCTCATGAGTTTCCTTGGTATGTAAGTGGTATGTGGCGCAGAGTAAGGAAGCGCTGGGAGTGTGGGCACTATGTATGGTGTGTGTGTCCCACATTAGTCATTTGAGTAGCTTTTTCTTTGATGAGCTGAGCAAGAGTCATCCTGCTGCTGGGAGGGTGTATCCTCGCTATTGGCTCCTGGGTGTGCATTGAAGTGGCATCTGTAACCTGTATCTTAGCGTGGATTTAATAGAACTACCTACTTACCTTCTTAATTGTGGCCCACCCCATCTTAACATGGAACTGTCTATCAAGTTTGGGGCACAGCCCTTTAATTGGACAAAGCTTTTGTTTCCATAAACCCTCTAGCATATGCAGTGCCTTTAAATTCTTCAAGAGTTAATATTTTCTTTCAAAGTGGTGAAACTCTGAGGGCCATTGGTATGTACCTGAACTTTCCCTATCTGCAATCATTGCGTTTTTTCCAGATGTTTGAGAGCTGTAAAGAAAGCACAAATCTTCTGGCCAAGTTGGCC
The DNA here is from genome assembly GCF_964261635.1 of Lissotriton helveticus. Taxonomy (NCBI): domain Eukaryota; kingdom Metazoa; phylum Chordata; class Amphibia; order Caudata; family Salamandridae; genus Lissotriton; species Lissotriton helveticus. Next base: position 217,595,913 of record NC_136067.1, on the reverse strand, counting down.
CATTCCAAAACAATTCTTCATTATACATCGAAGACTTTCAAAACTTTGAAAACTGCCAGATTTTGATTGTGAGCTCAACTAGTGCCTATTTCTTCTCTATTTCTCCTGGGAAGTATATTTGCAGGAGCCCTGTCCTCCAACAAATGTAAAATAGACTGCTCAGCTAGACCCACAATGACCCAGCACAGCATCATGGGCAGGTGTGCATCCGTGTAATGTCCAGACTAAATAGGAACACCGTCTCACCACTTTTGTTTGTTTGTAGTTCAACAGCTTTTTTATTAAGTTGTATATCGAAAATAAAGGATACACTTCCAGTAGAGCAGCATACACAGGTGAGTACATATTAGAATAATATTAGCGCTCGTATCATATTGCACTACAAATGAACAATTATAAAGTACAATACTACAAAGCAGTCATTCAGATATGCAAGAACTCTACATTATAAGACCGAGATTCAGTGTAGGAAGCACATTCCACCAATGGCTAGAAGATCGCAGCATTCAATAGTAGTGCACCATGTAATGTAAGGAACAAGACAATCAGGCAGGAACAATAGGAGGAACATTAGGGGGATAGATAAGAAAGTGTGTTATGTGCTAGTAATCAGGCCCACAAGGTGCTATCTTTGAACAAAACTAACAAATTCTTATGCACTAATTTATGTAATCTCAGTGAGCCTGATCGGGTTATAGCTATGTTCTATTAGCAATCATAATCTTTCAGAGTGTAAAGAAGAATGAAGAATATGGAGGATTGTATTTCTGTAAGTATTCATCAAGACTTTGTGTAGGAACAAGCTGCAGAAATGGAAGTTTAATAAGCTCCTATATAATTCGATCAAGTGCTCTCCATTGTAGTGGGTGAATATTGTGACACACCAAGCCCGATAAGGCCAACAGGACAACGCCAGTAAGGACAAACTGCACACTTTACTTGGTGGTGATGTGCTCTGCCCACAAGCGGTCGGACATCTTCATGTATGCCCTCGGACCACGCCAAGCCCTCCGGATGCATGCTGGCAACAATGCCGGGTAGCAATTATTAGAAAAAAGGGGACCCCTATATATTTCTCTTACACTTGCTATACATAGGGAAAAAATACGTTAGAAACAGTCTATAGCTAAGTGCCAAAACCAGGCAACAGTTGAACAATGCCGGGTAGCTGCAGGGTGGCTCACTACATCCCTCAAAGCTTTTAATAAAGAAAAATAAATTACAGAGATATCAAATATCAGTGAATTAACATTCTCAGAGCTCAGCACGCAAAGTCTCTCAATCGCTGGCTGGGCCGGGTCATGGCATGCAGCCGGTGCGGATAGCCTCGCTGGCTTCCAGTCACTTGTGGGGTTGTTGCAGTCTCCCCTTCTTCCTGAGCATAGATCCCGTCTTCACAGCCATTCCAGACCTCGGCGTCTGGGCTTCCCGGAGCTTTTTCAGGACCTCCCAGCTTGAAGTCTTCCAACTTCGTCTCCTCAACCACCTCAACCTCTCTCGCTGAAATCTTCTTGAACCATGAAACGTTTCTTGAAACTTCCTTATTCCCTAACACAGCAGTTATCATAGTACCTTGCACTCTTGTCTCCCATTCGGATGTCTGGCTCAGATGCTCTCCTTGGGTGACTAGCCTTGTTATTGTTGATCTGTCTCCTCGCTTGTGCGGTTATCATGTCCATTACCCCCGGCTTCCACGAAGGTCTTGCTGGCACCACGTTTCTTCCAGATCTCTTCATGAGGAGATCACTGGGAGCACACCCTGTTGTGCAGTGTGGCGTCTGGAGGTATGCCCTTAGAAATTGCTGCAGGTTGGTTTCTAGGTCTTCTCCCTTTTCCACTCCAATTTGGAGAGTTTTGTCCATGGTTCTCATAAATCTCTCCTCCTTGCCGTTAGCCTGTGGCCATTGTGGTGTGATCTTCCTATATTGTATAATGAGCTGTGGTGGTATCCCTTAAACTCTTGACCTTGAAAAGGAAAGCCATTGTCTGTCTTGACCTCGTCTGGTAGCCCTAGTAGAGCAAAGACATGGTCCAGCATCAGCTTCACACACTCAAAAGATGTCGACCTGACCAATTCACCACTGGAAACTTCGAGTGACTGTCCATCAGTACCAGCTTGAGCTGATGATCTGGAAAGCTCCTGAAGTCCATGCATTGACGGCGGCCCATTGTGTGGTGCTGGGTGGTTCAGTGATTACAGGCGCCACCGGTGAATCACCACTGGTTAGGATACAGGATCGACAGCTCTTCAACCACTCTGCCACTTGTTGGTCCATTCCAGGAAACCATACTTTGCTTCTTAACCCCACTTTAGTTTTGGACATGCCTTGATGCCCTTGATAAGTGAGCTCAAGGGGGCCAATCTAGAGCGTGTGCAGGATGATGATCTGATGCGATAGAGGATGAGCCCCTCTTTGCTCTCACTCAGCTTGCCCTGGCACCTCCAGAGGTGTGTCTGGGCCTCTTGCTCCTCTCGGTCAATCCTTGACATCCATCAAGGAAATTCCTCCATTTATGCCTCCCTGACTCTCTTGAGGCCTGCATCCACCAGCGTGGCTTCCACAATTTCTTCTAGCGACAATGCCCAGGGGCACAACACCATGGTAATCAATTGTGTGAACTCCTCTGTACCTGGATCGTCTTCTTGTTGGTTGCTGTTACCCCTGTCCACCGGATGATGGGACAAGTAGCCAGCTGGGTTGTTCAACCTCTGGCCGGTAGGTAACGTTGAACGAGTACTGCTGGATGTGGACTGCCCACCTCTCAATCCTGGGTAGTCAATTGTGAGCTGTTCCCTCAAACAGGGGTACCAAGGGCCTGTGATTGTAGATCATCTTAAACTTTTGGCCACATAGAGATGAAAATGCTTGAAGGCCCACCTAATGGCCAAGGCCTCTCTCTATTTGAGTGTATTTTGTCTACACAGCCATGAGTGCTCTGCTGGAGTACGCTATCTGTACCCATTCACCTCTCTCTGTTTCCTGCAGGAGTACCGCCCCTAGCCCTACGGGGCAAGCTTCTATGATCAGTTCAGTGGATCTGCTGGGACTGAAGTACACAATGGTGGTGTCATAGAGTAGAGCCTTCTTGATCTCCTGGAAAATATGATTATATCATCACTCACATCGATGACACCTGCGAGTCCTGATAGGGCTTCCCGTATGGCCTCTTGAAACACCTCGGCTGCTGAAGACACCCCTAAACTGAGCCTTTTGAATCAGTGGAGGCATCCATGAGTTGAGAAGGTTGTGATGTAGTGTGAGGATTTCTCTAACACCAGCTGAAGATACCCGGAGTTCAGGTCAATTTTCGAAAACCACCGGGCTCCATTCAAATTAGCCACAATTTCATCAATCCTGGGTGTTATGTGCTTCTCCCTTCGAATTGCCTGATTGGGTAACTGCTTTTCCAAGCATAGTCTTATTGCCCTGGATGCTTGGGTTTCGGGGCAATCAACAATTGCAAAACCCATGGAGTGGGTGCAGTCAACCTTTCAACCTTTCAATTACTCCAGCTTGTTCCAGTTCTTCTTGCTCCTTTTCAACCAATTGTCTGTGGTGAAAAAGTATTCTGCAGTGCCACAACACCGCGCGTCGGACCGTCTCATCTATGTGAAGGCATGCCGGTCCCTAGAACAGCTCTGGAAAGTTCACCAAGATGTTGTCCGCATGGGACTGGTTTATTTGTTTTGTTATTTGTTTTGCAAAGAGACCTAGGTCCTCTGCTTTGTGGCAACCCAAAAGTGTTCCTGTCTCACCGGTGGTCAAGTGGACTTTAGTGCAGGTCTTGTTATCCCATAGGCCACCTCTACCTCAGTGACTCCCTGTAGCGGAATGGGGTCTGTGCCCCAATAGGTGTATATTTTAGCTTTCATGGGTGCTAGGTGCGGCCAGGGATTGATTTTCTTTAGTTGCTCCACATCGCTTACCTGCCTCTCGTAGTTGCTCCTGCCGGCTCTCCGGCACAAAGGCACACTCTTGCAAAGTGATTTAGGCGGCCGCACTTCAAGCACAGCTTGCCCTGCTCTGGGCACCCTCTTGGAGGATAGTGGGTGGTCCCACAGTTCCCACAACTCTTGTCACAAGTTCTCAACATGGAAAGTCCTTGTGGGTTCACTGGCCTCCTCTGTATGGCCTCCACCTGCTCCTCTTTTAGTTTGACAGGTGGCGTGGGTTGGGGGTCTAAAGATTGGCAAGCCAGGGCTGACTCAATGTCCCCAGCTCTGCTGTACGCCAACTTGTTGGCTCGGCAAGCGTTAGATTATCCTCAAGTGAAATTCCAGGCTGCAGCATAATGAGTTTGCGAAGATTTGAACAGCAGCAGCCTGATTCAACTGGTCTCTGATTTTGTGTAGTTAGTCAATGCCAAAACATGTGCGCTGCAGCAGAAGAAAAGCAACTCGATGACATTTACGCCGCCGCTGCAGACTCCGTGTCCTAAGGGCACCCCCGCGATGCGACACCGCGACCCTGGTCTCCCCGACGACACCTGCTGACGCCACCACCGAGCCACTGCTCGCTCCGCGACCTCTGGGCAGACCGCACTCTGCACAGCCTTGCTTCACGATGATGCCTTGGCATCGCAGAGGGCATCCCCGCAATGCCGCACTGCAACCCTGGTCTCACCGACCACACCTGCTGACGCTGCCACTGAGCCGCTGCTCGCACTGCGACCTGTGGGCACCTCACCGCCTCACTTCACGACAATGCCTTGGCCTCCCCGAAGACGCCGCTCCACACCGAAATCAACGCCGCTGCTTGCACCATGGTTTGAGGGTACTGCTGATAAAGTTACATGACGTACCGCCCTCATCCCGCACCGCAGCCTTGGCCTACCGACGCCGGCACCATTGACTCCAGTTCATCAGCCGACAACAGCGCTTCAGCAACGACGACACCGCTGCTTGCACCGTGACCTGCCAGCACCGTGACGAGCACTGCCTTCATCTCGCACCGGGACCCTGGTCTCACAGACTAATCCATCTGACGCCGCCACTGAACCACTGCTTGCACTGCAACCTGAGGCCACCATATGCCGCACTGCTGCACTATGCACCGCAGCATCCAACACCTGCTGATGCCATCGCTCCTGACTCCAACAGAGAGGAGATCGACCTGCAAAGCGTGTGACTTCGAGGGCCCCAACGACTCCTGCATGACCTCTGGAACCGACGTCATGGTTTTGGAAGCTCAACGAGAGATCGCCGATGTCCTGCATTTCTAAAAGGTACTGTTTTAAAGCATATTTTGATAACAGTGAATTTTTAGCGTTTTTGGTGTCGACTTAAGTATATAAAAATATTGGATATTTTTCTAAACTGGTGTGGTGTCCATTTGTAGTGTTTACACTGTTTTACTGTTGGTTCTGTGCAAATGCTTTACACACTGCCTCTAAGATAAGCCTGACTGCTAGTGCCAAGCTACCATGGGAGTGAGCAGGGGTTATTTTAGGAGTGTAACTCCCTTACCCTGACTAAAGTGGTGGTTTCTGCCTGGCTTTGGCACATGCCCTATCCTGCCAAAAATCCCATTTCTAACACCCTTCTTTCTGGAAAACCTTGTCTCTGAACCCTACAAATGTATCTGTATTTATTGTGTTAACAATTTTGATATAAGGCCACTGGGAAAATACATCCATCAGTACTACTAATATTTTTATGTATTCCCAATTGGCCCCATAATGTTAGCTGCCACTTTTTCCCAAGGGGCTTTGGGGCACTCAAATGTATTGCTTTTCGGAGGGCTCAACGTCTTCAAGGAATAGATAGGTCCAGGGGGTGAAAAATACTTCCATCCCCTTTGTCGTAGTCAGCATTTCACTGATCCTGGGTAAAGGGAACTGATCTGTAACAATGTTATCATTTAGATCCCGTACATCAATGCACAGTCTCACTTTACCATTGACTTTGTGAGCAAGCATTAATGGGCTAACCACTCCGCTGCTCCTACTGGCTCTATGATTCCAGCATCAGCTAATCATGTTAACTTCTGATGGACTTCATCCCTGACTGTCATTGGTACATTCCTTGCTGTGTGGGCTATAGGAATAGCTTTGTCTTTGAGAATTATTTTGTGTTCGACGTGTTTCAGCCTTCTAATATTTTCATTGAACACATTGGGGAATTTCTCCAACATTGCCTTTCCAATTAACTTCTCCTTCATACACAATTAAAACTTGTTCTTTACTATTGGGATCTAATATTATATGTGCATTCTTTTAATCCAACTACCCAAGGACTGATGGACCCTACCTTGCTACATATAATTTTCCACGAGCCTTCCTATTCTTGAATCTGAAAATCATTCTCCTGTATCTAATCATGTCAATAGTCTGACCCATGTAACTTTCTGGTGCAATATCAGAATTCTTCAAAATAGATTCTAATTCCTTTTCAAAGTTATTCTTCCATTCTTTTTCGTTCACAATAGTGTAGGGTGAATAGCGATCTGCTGCAATATGTATACCTACACTGCCCAACTTCATGAAATATATAGGTTTGTTTCTACTGTTTTCATCTGAGATATTTAGTATGACTTTTTCTCTAACATTTAAGAAGCTCTCACTTTCCTCTTCACTAGACATACTAGTACCGTCCATACTAGTACCTTCCATCTCAACACTTTTTACTTTATAACATTTGTCTTTTTTGAACTTGCAGACACGCACATAGTGGCTAATTTTCGCACATCTACTACATTTTTGTTTTAGTGCAGGACAGTTTTTAGGTCTCGCCTGAGCCAATGTGCTTGCGTATTGCTGGGCGAGATTATAGTAAGCGGAAAAGAAAAGTCTACCAAAACGGCTGCGGATCGCATACAGTTCATGTGATCTATGCGCGTGCACGCCATCGCCAGCCACGTCACACACCACCATTTGTCTGTGCCTTGCATCAGACTTCAAAGGCTGCCGCTGCCCCCCAATCAGACTTCGAAGTGATGCGCTCCCGCTTCCGCTCCCCCGCCCCGCCACAGCAATGTCGAGAGCTTGTTTTGCTTGCTACTCCTTCTCCCGTCGATGCTTTCTTTCCCTGCATGCTTACGCTACTCCAGATTTCTTGTCCTTTGCATTCTTATGTTGCTCCAGATTTCTTGTCCTGTCCCTGCATTCTTTCTGTGAGTCTATGCTAGCCATACCTTGTGGAGTAGTGTGGCTCACTGGTTAGAGGCGGCAGACCCGAGAGCAGAAGTCGGCCCGAGACCAGGGTTCAATTCCCGACGCGGCAGGGTCGTGGACCTGGGTCAGCGGGCTCGATAATTCTCGCCTCGGTGCCTACTCTAATCAGGGGTCCCACTCGGCAACTCTGGGCATTAGCTTGCCTAATCTCCACAACGGCCCCATCAACGCCGGGGATGCCTGGCTCCACCTTGGGGACTCCCAGCAGGGACCATCCCACAGGGAAAGCCAGGACGGGTTCCCCAGCGTTATACAGCGCCAGGTAGCCTCCGGGTAGCAGTGCGCTTTACAAGCTCAAATACATTACATTACATCACATTACCTTCATGCCCCCTCTTTGCTTGGCCTGTCCCTGCTTGCTTTCTCCGGTCCTCATCTGCCCATGCTTTCTTTCCCTGAACACCCCTGCCAGCCTGCCCTGTTGTTGCCTGCATGCCTCTAATTGCCTGCCCAGTCCCAGGCTCCTTGCTCTGTCTTTGCTTGCTTTTTCTGACACTTCTCCGTCCCTGCTTGCTTCCCTTGCCACTGCTTGTTGTTTCCTCGTTTCTCTCTTAAAACGCCACTATATAATTTTCACCCACCTTTTGAAGCCCTACTCCTGCGACACAGATTTTCGCGCATGTCTTGGCCCCCACTGTGCTCCTCACTTCTTTTGGCTTAACAGGTGGCTTTCCTCGCGGCAACCCTCCGCCCCTCCCCCACCACAGAGCGCGTCTAGCGGCCGAGACTCTTCACTTTGCCTCAGTTCCAGCCTGCAGTCGGATGGCCCCAGAAGCACTGCCCAAGAAGATGCTGTGTATATTTTTGTCAAGAAGCAATAAGCGCCAAAACATGGTGTACATTCATTTTGAAAGGACAAAGTCCCTTCTGTTTCATATAATTGAGGAGAAAGGGTTCTAATTTTTTAATAAACAGGCTTAAATTCCTTGTGCTTTCCAAATTCCCTTCAATCTTGGAAATAATTACAGTTTTATATTGGACCATGTCTGGGGACGCCGTGGGAGCAGGTTACTGTGACCCAAAGGCCTGGCTCCAAGCATCCAGATTTGAATCCTCGATTAACGTCAACAGTGACTTTTTGGCATAATGAACACCACAAAGTTGAATTATCTCTTCCTTAATATGTGTAGTTGTTACACACATCAATTGGATACACAGTTTCATAGATATATATATGATGTCTTCAATCTGAAGATAATAAAGCGCTTTACATGGGCACCAGTTACATTATATTTTTAAGGCACGGGGAGATTAAGTGATTTGACCATAATCACAGGATAATGAGGGCGCGCTGCGACTCGAAATTGTCTTCCCAGTTCCAAAGCCGGAAGCTCTGACCGTTATTACGCCACCTCCTCTTCGCAGTTCTCCATTGCAGACTTCCAGCCAGCTGAGCTATCTTCTAGCTCAGTTTTGTGACGCAAGCCAGGTCTGGCCGTTGGCATGCTAGGCACATTCCACCCTGCTGGAAGTGCCAGGGCGCGCTTTTATCAACGGCGTGTGGCACTGTGGGAGGAAGGCACACCACGAGACGGGAGTCAAAGGTGAGAGCGCGCTTGGCAGATAGCACATCTTCTCAAAATACACGTATGTAAAAACAGACAATAATTCATAATATACTATCAAGACCTGTCTTCCAAGTACGGGTAATATATGTTTTTGTTGTCCGTGGGTTTAATTTTCGACCTGATTGTTGGCAGACAGAATGCAGAGGCACTAAACATGTCTGCGTTCCTCTCTACCTCTACCTCTACCTCTCTCTCTACCTCTCTCACTATCTCTCTTTCTCTACCTCTCTCTCTCTCTACCTCTCTCTCTACCCCTCTACCCCTCTCCCTCTCTCCCTCTCTACCTATCGCTCTCTCTCTCTATCTCTCTACCTCTACCTCTCTAGCTCTCTCTATCTCTCTACCTCTACCTCTCTCTCTACCTCTCTCCCTACCTCATTACCTCTCTCTCTCTACCTCTCTCCCTACCTCATTACCTCTCTCCCTCTTTCTCCCTCTCCCTCTCCCTCTACTTCTCTCCCTGCACATCTCTCACTCTACCTCTCTCCCTCTACCTCTCTCCCATTACCTCTCTCGCTCTCTCCCTCTCTACCGCTCACTCTATCACTCTCTCTCTCTACCTCTCTCCCTACCTCATTACCTCTCTCCCTCTCTCCCTATCTCTACCTCTCTACCTCTCTCTATCTCTCTACATCTCTCTACCTCTCTCTCCCTCTACATCTCTATACCTCTCTCTCTCTCTCTCTCTCTACATCTCTCTACCTCTCACTCTCTCTACCTCTCTCTCTCTACCTCTCTCTATCTCTACCTCTCTCTCTACCTCTCTCCCTACCTCTCTCCCTACCTCATTACCTCTCTCCATCTACCTCTCTCCCTCTCTCCCTCTCTCTCTAGCTCTCCCTCTCTCCCTCTACCTCTCAACCTCTCTCTCTACCTCTCCATCTACCTCTCTCCATCTACCTCTCTTCTTCTCTACCTCTCTCGCTCTCTACCTCTCTCCCTCTCTACCACTCTCTTTCTCTACCTCTCTCCCTACCTCATTACCTCTCTCCCTCTACCTCTCTCCCTCTCTACCTCTCCCTCTCTATCTCTCTACCTCTCTCTCTACCTCGCTCTCTCTACCTCGCTCTCTCTACCTCTCTACACCTCTCTACCTCTCAACCAGTTGAATTCCGGGAAGCCCAAACCATCAGTATTTCAAATCTGCGCGTGAAACGTGGGTAGGATGAGCCGTGCAGCTCAGAAAGGGATGTTATTTTTACATAATTTGTATTTAACAGAATTGGGAAGCAGGAGAAGAGTCTCACAGTTGAAATAGGGATTCACATACACTGGCGACTGCTTTGAATTGCCTTTAAAACCATTCAAAGATGGCTGCAGCATCTACGTGGGATGTGGTGGACTAAGTGGCAGCTGATACCACTGCTTGTTTGATTTAGAAATCAGTATGATCTAAGCAAAGGATTTGGAGTCTTGTGAATTGAATTCACAACTATTGAGTGCAACTTCAAACATTAAAACAATACATTTGAATTAATCAAACATAACCTTTGGATTATGTGGATGAATAGCATGTGTTTATGCTGTATTATAGCTGAATTCCCCTTGATCACATGTCAAGAGGCTTTCTGTTAGTTTAAGTTTGCATTCGAGCAACCACAGTAGCACTCTTTCTTTGTGTAAATCGATTATCTGGAGTGCATAAAAGTAACTTGCTACCTAAAGGCATCACATTTTTGCCATGAAAAATAACTCATTTTGCCAAATGTGGCTACTGCCTGATTCTCCCCAGGGTTGGCAGCCATCCGAGAAATTTAACAAACCAAGATATTTCTGAAAGCTAGACACACAAGGGAGTCAATGGTGGTATGACCTGTGTAGATCCCACTACATTTTCTAACCCAGAATGTGCTACAAACATTGGTTGAAATCACACACACACAACCGCACATACAACCACACACACACACACAACCACACACACACACACAACCCCCCACACACAACCCCCCACACACAACCCTCTATCTATCTATCGCCCTCCCTCTATCTATCTATCGCCCTCCCTCTGTCTATCTATCGCCCTCACTCTATCTATCGCACTCACTCTATCTATCTATCTCATCACCACAGCATCACTCGCACCACCACAGCATCACTCAGGGGCACCACAACATCACTATGCGCTACCACAGCATCACTGAACGCCACAGCATCACTCGTCGCCACCACAACATCACTCAGCGCCACCACAACATCAATCTGTGCAACCATTCAACAACAACTGGTTCAAATATGTTCTCTCAATGTTTCAAGCTTTATTACAAATGTCACAAAAAGATGTTAATATTTCACTTCTGTTCTTGGATTTTCGTCACAATAAAATACATCGAACATAATCTTCACAAAAGTTATTTACAAAAGTTTAAGCTATTGCCATTATAAATGACAATAACTTATATTTAAGTATTAATTATTAAAAAAAATTAAACGCCATTGTTATTTGTAATATCAATACACCTTAGTCACGTAAATACAACACATATTGCATTACAAATGCTATAGGTCACATTTGCAAAAGTTATAACTATTGGCATTGTAAATGACAAAGCTATTCATTTCACTATTTTCAAAATCAACACATAAATAAAATATTTGTCATTTACAATACCAATAGCTCAAACTTTCCTAATGCGAGACCTATTGCATTGCAAATGCTTGTTACTATTTGGTAACATTTTAGTTTTTCATTAACTACCCAAGATGTGTCGCCTTTTTTATATGACTTGTTCCCAGTGTTGTCAAAGGTAACCTTGGCCACTACCTTAGACTCAGGTTCAGTTGTTTTCTTTATTGCTTTAGCACACCTTCCTGACATTTGTGCCTTCATCTGTTAACTCTGCCTCACCATTAACCCACAACCTTTCCTGTATTGTTGAATCAGGCAGTGGTTTCTGGAGGGGAGGGGGCATGCAGAATACAAAGGGTGTTCTCAATAGGATACCACCCCTTCACACTCTTTTCAGCTTGACATTAGAAAGACGCTCTTTCAAAGTTCCTTGTCAAAATCAAAGAGTGTCGCCAGGAAATACAGGCTGGAACTACGTTGGTTTGTGAATAAGGCTTGGCCGAACCTGTCACCAATGTGGTGGATTTTGTAAAGTACTACAGAAGTATGACCCATCATCCACGTTGGGATTGGGGTAGGTAATCAGAATAAACAAACAATATCCCAACTGGTATTATTGAAAAGGTAAATGAACACATATGCATAAAGCATTATGAGAACAGAAATAAGGAGACTCAATAAGTTTTTTCAAATGTGCTCATGGCATCATGTAATGAACAGAAATAGTTAGGCGATTTACAGTTGTAACAGCACTGTAGGTGGACGAATACCAACACAACCCGAATTGTACTTGGTGCTCAAAGTGTACAAGTGACATACAAAGTGGCGACGCAAGTGACAATTGTGGTCAGCATAAATGGCGCATAGTGAATGGTGCTTAAATATATACAGTGAATAATGGAAAACAATGTGGCTCCAATTGAATCATTAAGCAAGAGTTCTCAGTTGAGTTGAATGTAATTAGAATGAACCACACTGGGGGCTGCGCCTTTTATTGCGCTGAGCGGTCGATCACATTTCGATCCTCTGTAAAAAGAAGGTCTGTGACTATTGATGGGCCTCACCACCAGCTCATGTTGCAGCAAAAGGTGACCATGGGGATCTAGTTATCAATAGTGCAAAAGGCCCAGTTACATAGGGGGCACAGGGGTGTGAGGAGATCACTGCACCTCAAGTTGTGACAGTTGTGTTTACTGTAAAACCAGGGAATGTGGACAAAATGTAATTTCTTCCTACAGGGCCAACTGCACTCTTACTACGTCGCTGGATGTAGGCCACACAATATCTTGGCAGAGAGTACTTTCTGTGCATGTTAAATAAAGGAGTGCATGGATGCACGGTACACGATAGTGCTCCGTAACACCGGACGGGCCAAAGTCTCCGCACAAACAGTAATTAGAAGAAAAAAGCATGTTAAAATGTATTCTAGAGGTGCCTTAATGAAGTCTGATGGATAATGATAGTAAACCAAAACAGAAAGGCCATGCTAAAAATAAAAACAGATGAATTAGAGTTCTATTAAATATCATGTCTGGGCCTTTGTAGAAACGAAACAAATGGCTGGTATTTTTCTATGGGAAATGTAGCAACCATAGCTGTTCCTGTGCTATTATTTTACTGTGAGTGACACACCGGCGTAATTTCACAGGAGCCTACCATCAGTCTTGAGGCATTAGATATAGTGTCACGTGAAGGGTAGCTCTGGTTTGACCATCTGCTGTCAACATTTTGGAAGTATATGCACACAAATCTTTTGATGTGTGCTAAACATATCAATGGAGGATGAACCCCTCTTCCATCTCCCAGCTGCACTGCGGGTCCAATAGAAGCCCATTTGTTAAAAGAATTTCCATGGGTAGAAAAAAAGTGCGTCACTTGAGAGCAGCAAAAACTCTAGGTTTTCTTAAAAATGAATACATTGTTAAGGACATTTTTAGTGAATGTGAACACAGTGAAGTATAACTAAAATGAGCGCAGCCAGCAGCTTACAAAAAGCGAAATGAGAGACGTAAAAAAAAAAAAAAGAGTGTAACATGTTCCTCAACTACCAAGACAGGTAGGAGGCCTTGGTAAAACGGTAAATATCCTTAACAACAAATCCTTTATACCAAATACTTTCCCCCCTCGTACCATCACTCCACATGATGCACCTACCCCGCATACCATCACTCCGCATGTCATTACATCGCATGCGCTTTTACAACGCATGCGATGTAATGACGATCCACCTGTTGCAAGAAAACGGAGGCTCTTCACTTTCCTCACAACAACGTGCACCGTGCACCGGCCCTCAGATGAAGCAGGAACATGGAGCGAGAGGTAAGGGATGGGGGTTACTGTTGTAGGGTTAAGTTGAAAAGTCGGGGTGTGCAGGGTAGCGTGTCAGTGTAGGGAGGTGAGTGGGAGCCGGGAGAGGGTTGCGCTGGGGGTAGTGTTGTCGTGTTGGTGTAGTCTAGGATAGTGTTTTAGGGTTTAGGGTAGTGTCGGGGGTCGTGCAGGGTAGTGTTTCAGTGTAGGGACGGTACTGGGGTTAGGGGCAGGGTTGTGCAGGGGGTAGTTTCCTAGGGTTTAGGGTAGTGTTGTGGTGTTTGTGTAGTTTAGGGTGGTGCTTTAGGGTAGTGTATTAAGAAATGTACAGATTTAAATTAATACACAAGAATTAGTTAAAATTACATTATTTTTAAATTACTTACCCACCCAAAACCCCTGTTTTCCTGCTATCCTGTCCCAGTGCATAAGTAACATTTAAAAAACATAAATAAGAGATGTACACTTTTAAATTAATACTCGAGTATTAGTTTAAAAAAAAAGATTCATTTAAATGCCATCATTTTAAAATTACTTACCCACCCAAAACTCCTGTTTCCCTGGCATCCTGTGCCAGTAGGTAGGAGACTAAGTTGTAAAATTAAAAATATTGACACATTTTTTTTTCTCCATTGTACTGGCATGTGTTGTTTAAAAATGCGTTGTAAAGGTACTTTTAATAGTTTTAATACAAAATGTCTTGTATTTGCTTCGCTATAAAAACATGCAGAGTCATTGCATTTGCGTTGAGAAAAATGTGTGGTAATGGTATGCGGGGTGTTTGTGTGCAGAGTTACGTCGTATATTCCCGTAAAACACATGGAAACTGACCCCAGGGCCAGAAGCTGCCCCAGCTATGGATGGTGCATCTGTTTCTGCACTCCGCAGTGATTACTGAACGCAGCTAGTCAGAATCTGAATGAGTTCATGTGAAGGAATCTACTCCCTCCTGCCCTTTTCCCATACACACAACCCGAGCCTGTCCTTTAATCGGAAGGAGGGATTGCAACAGAATGAAAATTCAGCTTTGGAGCCACCCTTCGCCTGCTGGACCTGCAGCCTCTGCGTCCCAGTAAAAGCACATTTATGAAAGGTAAGGAGAGGGCAGCAGAAGAGTGCCCCCAACCTAATGCCCCTATTTTAAATGTGAGCACGTCCTCAGATGAACCCTCTCAAATCAATAGACAATACACTTGTATTCAGGAAATTTGTTGCTGTGATTGATGAGGTACATTGAGGTGAGTAAAGGGTACAAGAGAGAAGAGGGAAAGACTGTGGAAGATACGTGGTGCGGAGAGGTTCCATAAGCTATTTTGCAATTTAATTTAGTAAGATGAATTTGACCTGCCATCATGCGTTTCTCAGTCCATCCAAACGATGAGTGTGTTGTATAGCATTTTAGGACCGTAGTGTAATTTTCCTGATTCATGCCCTTATATAGGTATAAATCACCTTGTCCTCATATAGGCATATAAATCATAACCATATTTAGACATAGCCCATGCAGTCCAAATACAGGCATGGATACTTTCATTAGTTCCGAAAAGTCTCAACGATTTCTAGGAAAACTCAGCTTTAGCAGTTAGGGACTTCCTCTTGCTTGAATATTAGTTTGTCCAAGAACTCATTGAATTTTCAAAGAACTGCGATTCTTTGATGACGCTATTATGTCCAACTTTACGTGAAACTCAGCACCTTGAAGGTATAAATATGCCCACACTTGCCTTAGCAAACACACGGTGGTGTGGAGCAGTTCGACTATCTACTTGCCCAATGCAGCTCGATACAGCAGGTGCCGAAGGAAGCCGACCCTCCAGCTGATGCACTGAGAAAGACGCTGTCTTTTTCTCTCACCGAGAAATCCAGCTCCAGTGTTTCCAAGCTCCCCTTGCGGGGTGTTGGGAAATCGAGTCCCGAGACAGAGAGATACCAGACCTCCTTCATTCTAAACCAAGGTACGGAGCTGATTAGACCCTAAGAGAAATCTTGGATAGATTCTTGGCAAAGAATACTAAACTTATGCCACACCTCACTTACTTCTTCCCTCGTACTAGACTTAGGTTAGGTACATTGGGGTAGGAATATTTTAGAAGCACCAGTTGAGTACTTTTAGTATTTATTTATTTATGTATGTATTTTATGGCTTAGAAACCATACCATGCTTTTACAGTATTATTTCATAATACTCTTCTTAATGTACGCATTATACTTTACAGCCAGTATTACGATTGTAGCAGTTCACTTCTTCTGCACGAGAAAGAAGACTGTTCAATAAATACTTTTATTTAAAACGCCAGTCTCTCTAGTTCTCTGCACCTCTGATGAAACAAAGCATTCACGATTGACTGAGTAAAATATCTATCTATTGTTTCCACGACTCTGAAGATACGTTTTATCTTGGGGAAACAAAGTTGTCATGTTTCAGCGGTTGTCAGAAACTAATCCCTTCTTGTTTATTCGAGAAAGTTTCTAGTGACCTCTGAGCTAGCTAGCACACACAATTAGGTCTAACATATCTGATAGAGACCTAGTTGACCTAAGTCCTACGTCACATCTATAGGATACAATATTCCAATGCGCAGAACCTATTGGGAATATAGGAACTACACTACAACTGTGCAGGGCAAATCTCTGAGTTTCCCATTTTACATTCCCGAAACATTTTTTTTGCCTCACAGCAAGTTAATTTTCACTTAAGTGGAATGCAGCCAAGCTTTAAAACGTATGTATATTTTTTTCTTATCCAAGATTATCTTTGGTTACGCTCTTCTATGAAAAATATTAGTTTGCATAATGTTCCTCGGCAAGTTCAGCCAGTGCACGTTTTATGCGCAAAATGCATTGCATAGCAAATTAATACTGTTCAGTATGTGGCATATTTTATGCTGTACAATTTTGTTAGTGAAAATAAGGATAAATGCAATACACATTTATAAAAAAATATTTTTTTCAGATGAAGTTGACGAAGTGAAAAACCTTGCGTCTCGACGTAGGACATTTTTCAATAGAGCTTTGCAATGGTTTTAAAAAGAAAATGACCCCCCCTTCCCAAGGACAGACCAACCACTAATTCTGGTTTAGCAGAGCATTAATCCGGACACACCTCATTCATTATCCCCACATGCATACTTTAAAAGAGGAAAAAGACTTTGAGAAATAACAAAATGTATAAAAACCAGAGGCCAAGAATTAGCCTTGGTCTGAAGAGACAAGAACACAGTAAACCTAACTGTTGATTATGTTGCACATCCCCCACTTTTCAGATGTGCACAAATGTACTTCTACGGTCTGCCTCAAAGCATCAAAAGGATCTGGTCCACATGTTTATCACTATCCAAAGCAAATTAAATGAATGAACCTGTCCTGTATTTTTCTAGCTTTTCAAAATCAGGATGGGATGGACTGTGAGAAGAGAGTTGGTAACTTGAAGCTGCCGGTAGGTTAGAGAAATTGTGAGGCCACTGAACTGACATGATTTTGAGGTATTTCCATCCATGTCAAAATTGTCTGTGACTGCCACATAACATCTGCTGCCAAATGTGTAGAAGTCAACAAAAATATTTTTAGCTAGACTTATAGTGGTGTATGAGGTGTGCAATCCAGTGCCAGAACATTTCCAAAATACTACTGGTCACCTTTTAGTTACTACATGCTGTTTTCTAAAATGATGATTCTGCCCAGATGATTTTCATCTACTCATGATTTTTTCTGCATTGAGAAAAAAGCACCCTACACATTCACATATAGGTCAAATGAGGTGGAACAATTGATTCCCTTCATCAAGAACATTTTCTTTCACTCTTAATGCAAAATCATGTTATTGTAATTGCATTTTTCTTGCATTCCAATAATTTTACCACAGTTCTTACCAGTTACACACATTAGGCCTGACGAATGTTACAGTACTTCCCATTGAGGCAAGCACAATAAATACATATTGTATAGTACTGTTGTGCAGAACTGCCTATGACTCAGTTCTAGCAAAACCAGTGTACATGCTTCATGAGGCCCTACTTTGTAAACAAATTGGACTGCTCAGAGTAAAAAAGGCATGCCTTTAATTGAAAGATTTATACTATAAGAAATGATCATATGTAGGATTCTTTCTTACTGAATTTAGCATATCTCAGCTGCACCAGTATGAGGGACAACTACGGCCCAGTGATGGAGATTTTGGATGTGATGTGAGTGAGTTCTCTGTGTAACCCAGAGATCAATCAATCAAACAGTCAGGTTTTTGTAGAGCGCACTACTCACCTGTGAGTTTCTCAAGGCACTGGGGGGCGGGGTTATGAGCAGCTCCGTTGGGGTCATTCGAAGACACAGGTCTTGAGGTCCTTTCTGAATTGGTGCAGTGTCGGGCTCAGTCGGAGGTGAAGGGGGAGTTCGTTCCAGGTCTTGGCTGTGAGGTAGGAGAAAGGTCTTCCACCTGCTCTGGTCCTGTAGAAACGAGGGACGGTGGCTAGAGCGAGGTCGGCTGAGTGGAGGTTTCTCTTGGGGGCGTGGAAGGAGATTCGGTCATCTAGGTTTTGGGGTCTGGTGTTGTGGAGGGCTTTGTAGGCCTGTGTTAGCAGCTTAAAGGTTATTCTACTTTTGGTGGGGAGTCAGTGGAGGTCACAGAGGTGTTGGGTGATGTGATTGTGTCATGGGATATCAACGATAAGTCTGGCTGAGGTGTTCTCGATGGTCTGGAGTATGTGGAGGAGTTTTTCTGTTGATTCCAGCATAGAGGGCGTTGCCGTCCAGTCTGCTGGTGATGAGTGCGTGGGTGACGTTTTCCTTGGAGTCGGGGGGAATCCACTTGAATGTCTTGCGAAGTATGCGGAGGGTGCTGAAGCATGCAGAGGATACTGCGTTGATCTGGTAATCCATGGTGAGTGAAGAGTTGAGTATGATGCCGAGGTTGCGTGCATGGTCCGTTGGGGTGGGTGGGTTTCCAAGGGCTGGGGCCACCTGGTGTCATCCCATGCAGAGGGGGTGGAGCTGAGGATGAGGACTTCTATTTTCTCCGAGTTGAACTTCATGCAGCTGTTGCTCATCCAGGTCTCAACGGCTTTCATCCCTTTTTGGAAGTTGTGCCTGGTGATGTCGGGTTCTTTGGTAAGGGAGAGGATAAGCTGGGTGTCATCGGCATACGAGATGATGTTGTGCCCGTGGTTTCTGACGATGGTTGCGAGGGAGGCCATGTAGTAGTTGAAGAGTGTGGGGCTGAGGGAGGATCCTTGGGGTACTCCACATCTGATCTCTGTCGGTTCTGAAAGGAAGGACGGGAGTCTTATTCTCTGTTTTCTGCCTGAGAGGAAAGTTTGTATCCAGTCTAAGGCCTTTCCTTGGATGCCGTTGTCGTGAAGTCTGGTGGTTAGTGTGTGCTGGATGACGGTGTCGAAGGCTGATGATAGGTCCTGGATGATGAAGACTGCCGTGTGGCCTTGGTTGAGGAGAGCGCGGATGTCGTTGGTGGCGGTGTGGAGGGCGGTCTTAGTGCTGTGGTTGCTGCGGAATCTGGATTGAGAGGTGTCCAGGACACAGTTGGATTCTATGAAGTGTGCTAGCTGGGTGTTGACGGCCTTTTCGATGACTTTGGCAGCACAAGGAAGCAGTGAGTTGGGCCTGAAGTTCTTGAGGTCAGTTGGGTCTGTGGAGGGCTTCTTTAGGAGGGCGTTGACTTTGTCGCACTTCCAGTTGTCAGGGAATGTGGCTGTGTCGAGAGAGCAGTTGATAGTTTGGCGTAGCTTGGTTTGATGGCAGTGGCAGCCCTGTGGAAGATGTGTGGCGGGCATGGGTCAGAAGGTGCTGCGGAATGGATGCTCTTCATTGTCTTTAAGGTGTCTTCTGTGGTGAGAGGGGTCCAGGTGAGAAGGGTCTGTTGGATGGGGTCATTAGGGGTGGGAGTTGAGGCGATGCAGTGGTCTTGGTCGTCGTAGTTGTCATAGAGCATCGTGATTTTGAGGTGAAAGATGGAGCTGAGTTTGTTGCAGAGGTCTTGGGAGGGACGGACGTCGGTTGTTTCACTGTGGGGTTTGTCGGATTTCTGTATGATGGTGAGGAGTTTGTTGGAGTTGTTGACTCTGGAGAGGAAAGATGGCCACACTGCAGCGGATCTCAGCATCCCCAGTGTGCGGCCTGACAGCTCCTTATCAGCACTGCTCACCTGCTCCCTGGAGCTGCCACTGACATCACACAAGCCTGGGGGATGGAATTACAGCCCTGGAAGGAGTACCCTAGCAACTTATTTCTGTGTTTTAATTAACAGGAGCCCAGTTAGGTCTGTTTTGCGGCTCAGAAGTGCTACGTGGTAGAACGTGGCTGGGTGTGAGGTAGGGAGAGATTGTTAAAAAACGTGAAATGGATTGGGAGACTGTGGAAGATACTAAGGAGGTGATTATAATGGCGGGTCGATCGCCACCGCCGCGCCGGCGGTGGCGATCCGCCCACCATCCAAACTTGATTTACCCCCCACCATATTATCATGGCGGGGTGTACCGCCTCTTTTCTGCCGGTCGGCAATCGTTACGATTGCTGGCCAGGTGGAGCTGGGGCAATATCTGATGCCTGGTTGAAAAGGCCTTTCCATGGCGGCGATGCTGCCATGGAAAGGCTAGCGGGGATGTGCTTTGGGGGCCCATTGAGGGCCCCCACGGGGGTGGGGGGGTGCACTTGGGGGATAACCATGGTACCCCCCTGCAGACCGATGCACAAGGTGGCAGGCACCGCATGATGCCTGCCACGTTGTGAACAACATGTCAATTTGGCAATGTCAAATATGTGGACAGCGACCACCAGGGTGGCGGTCACATCCTGATCAGTGGTGGTGGACCGCTGCACGTATGGTGGCGGACCCAGCACCGCGAGGATGACGGACGGACTAAAGTCCGCCCGCCATCTTAATGGTCCCCTAGGTGTGGAGTGAGAATAGAAAACAATAGATTGACCTAAGAAAGAGGGTAGAGAACACAATCACAACAAATGAAATAGAAGTCTTACAAAAATAGTTCCAGAAAAGTAGATGGAAACAGTACTTTGGCGATGGGAAACTGATAAGAGAAGCACACGAGGAACAACAGAGGAACAACAGGAAACGGTATGCTATAGCCAATAGAAGTGGTTGTCATCGGGTTCGAATAGAGAGCCATAACCATATGTATAAAGTCACCTTCCAATTCACACTTCTAGCAGGTGTAGTAGAGTAAATTCTAAGAGACCTTATCAAAGGCTTTTTATGCATCGAGTGCCAATGCAAGAGTGAGTGGATTTAACTTTGTTGATTACAACATAACCTTATATTGTCTGTGGCCAGTCTACCTTTGAGAAATCCAGTTTGAGTAGAGGGAATGAGTTTAGATATGACTGTCTCAAGTCTAAATAACATTATTTTCACTAATAGTTTACAGTCAAGATTCATTAGATTGATTAGAGATAAGGGTCTAAAATTCCAAATGATCTTTCCTTTCTTTCGGGATGACAACTATTGTGGCATCGGTGGCCATACCAGAAGTTACCTCTGTATCTGAAAAATGATTAAAGACCGCTTTCAGTGGATCAACAAATAACTCTGCAAATAATTTATCAAATTTACCAGAATAGCCATCAGGCGAGGGGATCTTCCCTATGTTAATACAGTTGATGGATTTCTGAATTTCCTCATTTGTAATAGGACGTTAAGGCGTAACTGATCCTCGTGGTCTACATGTGGAAGTGCTATGGAGTCCAAGTATTTGATGTGTAGAGATTAAAGTAGAAAGCTTGGAAAGAATCAAGAATACACTGCATCGAAGTTACTACTTCCACAGAAGCATGCCTGATGGAGGGTATAAGGGACTTGTTTTTAGTGTGTTTCAATTAAATTGCTAATGATCTCTCAGCCCTGTTTCTGTTTCCGCTTTAGAGATATTCACCCATTTTTTAGCTCTCTTAATAAGTATCTTGTTGTGTTGTAGAATATGTAGCACAGATAATACTGCAGACCCTTTCTTGAGTCTTAGTTTCTTGTTTAAATTATTAATTTCAATTTCTAGCACTGTCAGTCATGTGGTTACAGGTTCATTTTTGATAGACATCAGGTTTATCAGTAATCCTCTGATTGTGGCATTGAGAGCATATCATCTAATTACGGGAGATGTCCCTGTTGCTGTGCTAGCTTTTAGGAACTGGATAATTGTGTCAGCTATTTTATATTTGAAAGTTGTGTCCACAAGGAGATCATCATTAAATTGCCATTTTTTTACGTGGGGATGTGTGGTTGCCTATTATAAGCTCCAATGGCACACAGGCATGGTCAGATATCAGTATGGTTTCTATTTTTGGGGTTTTGGACGTAGAGAAGAGCCTTGGACTACCCAAGAGATAGTCAGCTCTAGAGAAGGATTGGTGTGGGTTTGAGTAAAATGTGTATTTGCTACTTAGGATTGTGTAAACTCCAACCATCAATCAGATTATGGTTCATACAAGAAAGTTTCATTTAGGAATGTGATATACTGCAGAGGAATTTACTCTTAGACAATCTATCCAGCTTCCCAGCCATAGGGAGGTAGAAATCACACCCCACCAAAATCCAGATGTTGCCAGGCAGATCTTACAATATCTTGTCAAGTTTTTTCCAGAATTCTGCTGAGTTTTCTGTAGGGACATAGACAATTAGAAATTCCTTGTCTCTTTTCTTAATTCTGGTTATAAGCCATCTACATTGATGGTCATGGGAGTGTTAAACTATAGTAATTCCAGATTTTTTAGATATGATGATGACTACCCTACTTCCCTCTGGACAGCCTGAGAACATGTCATCTCTGCTATCCATCGATAATAGCATTTTCCATCCTTTACAGACTCCATCATTGATTACTTCTCAACCTCCCTCGCTCCTACAATCCTGTATACCCTACATATACCTCTGGAAGGAACCTACCTCAGCCCCCTCTTCCACAGTTCATACACTTCCAAATGCCTGGTGATGAACCAGAATTCTGAACTCTTCCACTGTACTGTGAATACATCCTATTATAGACTGTATGTACCCCTGATCTCCATCATCTACAACTGCTGTCCAGTGCTTATGGTAAGGCACCATGAACGTTGTGTGGGAATGCATTTGAAAACCAAGATCTTCAATCTCATCATTTTATTTTTACAGTTGGCAGTATGCCAAAGTATGTTGGCTATGGTTCTTGTCCCAGTACATTTAACTGACAAAAGAATGGTTCCCTATTCAGAACATACCATTCTAATAATATCAATGTGATGACATCAGAGCCTTATATCCAGAATAGTACAGTTTGCAAACAGTAACTGGGAAAACCATTCAGTCTGTTGTTGCCGTACTGCGTACAGCGTGACCCCTTGACCCCAACGTGTTGTACGTGTCGTGTGCTGGAGAGCGCGAACGCGAGCGAGTGAGTCGGAGCTGAACGGAAAGCTGAACGGAGATTACGACGGGAGGAATCGGGATGAGAATCGACATATGAGGCAAAGCCTGTTTCCATTTCAGGGTAGCCATAAAAAAAAACGACATTCTTCCAGCGGAGTCAGCCCAGTCAGTCGCTGCTTCTAAAGTACAACCCCCTGCCCCCTGTCTGAACCCTATCTGAGCTCTGCCTGAGGGCGTAAGCAGGGTGGAGTGTGGCGTGTGGCGAGAGTAAGCAGGAAGAGGCAAAGAGTAGAGGTGAGAGAGCCGACACCGCTTTTCAAAGGGAGTGCTTTTCAAATGGAGTGTTTTTTTTCTTTCCCCCATTAAGTCTAATTGAAGCCTATGTCAAAGTTGTGAAAGAAGGAAAACCCTTGCTTTGGGTTATTGTAAACCAGGACAATATTTACAAGGAGAAGTGGAGAAGGGCACGGGGCACGAGCATAACTACAAGTAGACGGCACAACAGAGGTTAGTGGTAAAAAATCATCTTTGGCACCATCTGTAAATCCCCCGTACCCCTCTCCTGAGGATTGAGCATTGGGTTATATTGGGTGGACACTTATTTACAATAGACTGTAACCTGAAGCACTTGGGCGAAGTGCTCAAGTATTTAAATGGCCCCTCGGAAAAACAAAAGTACATTAGGAATAACAAAGAAAGCAAAAGATAATGGTGAAAATCAACATTCTGCTCAAGAGAGTCCGACGTCCCCTGGGGCTATGCAAAAATCTAAACGTAGCTAAAAGAAAAAAGAGAAAACTTCCAAAGAATTACAACAAGGAGGAAGTAAGGGAAGCAAGGGAAGCAAATACACTTAAGGATTTTGTGGGAAAGCATTTTAAGAGGGTCTTTTCCCCCGCTAAAAACTTGGCTACCGAAGAAGAGGAGGAAATATGGAAAGGGGGCTCCTCTCTAATCTTTGATGAATGTTTGGCAGACTCTGTAAATCTGGCAAATCGATCAGTACAGTCTTTGATAGGCCGTAAGGGGATAATAATGTCACCGCGACTTTCTTCCTCTCGGCGAGTGTTTCGGCAGACGTCGGAAGAAGTAGATAGCCTGGACTCAAGGCAAACTGAAGAGGTAGCCCATAATCCAGACGGAAGTTTAAATGGAACAGAAAGGCTGGTCCTACTGGGAGTCAATAGACCTGTGTATATGGATAAAAACGGTTACACTAACGGCGAACACCATTCGCAAGAGATACATTTTGAATCTTCAGAAACCCCAACATCTTCAATTTTGGAACTGATGCTAATGGTGCAAAAATCTCCTCAAGGACTGTTAGAAGTAACAATGTTAAATCATGATATCTTGAAAAGTCAGAAAATGCACCTTTCTAAAATTGAGGGAGAACTTCATGGTATTAGGGGGCAAATGCCATCAATGTTAAGACCTGTTTCAGATTCTGTACTTACGGGCCCGGTGAGGGAGGGGGAAGAGGAAGCCAGGATCATTGACCACCCATTAGTTAGCGATGTGGTTGAAGCTCATTCTGATGTTCAAGAGGTTTATGTGTCAAGATGGCCAATGCTTGTAAAAAGAAGAGGCAAATAAATGAGCTATGGTTTATCAAAACAAATGAGTTTGGCAGGAAGGGTTGTACAAAGAAAGGGTAACACAAGAGCGACGAAAAAGAGAAGAGAGAAGAAGGAGTTAATAGATGCAGCCAAACAAGATCTTATGCCTGAACCCCATAAAATAATGAGGGAACTTAGATTGACTGGATTAAGACCAGAGCACTCGGGTTGGACTCTAGTAAAAAAGGAGAGCTGTAGCAGGAAGCAAAAACATCAGGTTAAGGGCTCAAAAAATATAAGTCACTTGGTCAATAGGCAAGCGAGCATTCCCGTCTGTAAGGCGCCCATCAAAGAGAAGGTACACCGGGAATGCGGCACGGAGGATGGGCGTAGAATTAACATACATTTACATCGGGGGGGACCTAGGCTGGAAGAAGAGGTGGATAAAGGGAATAAGTAGCTATATTTTGAAAAAATAAAAATGGGAAGGGGTGGGAAAAAATCAAGGAAGAGTTCTTACCTAAATAGATCTCTCCTTCTTAATGTATTTGCCCACTGCCCAAATTTAAAAGGAATAGGCACAGAAGATCTGCGACAGGTGGGATTTCAAGCAGTTGGTGATGGTAAGGAGGTCACCAAGTTACAGCTTTACTCTGACCTGGTCATAATGGCAATAATAAATGCAGAGGAGGAGATACGCAAGGAAGGGATTAGACTAGTGCCTAAAGAAGAGCTATCGCTAGTACAAAAGGTTCCTCAGCAGAAATACTTCTTACGATTTCATGCGGGACTAGGAAAGAGTCAAATGAAACTACCTGGAAGGGAAGGGGACCATGGGCGGGAAAACTTCAATATAGTAATAAATAACTCAGACCTGATGGAGGACTGGAAGAATTGGAGTAAAAATCTAAGCCCTGTAGGCCCCTCATTTAGTTATTTGGAGGATTCCAAACTTAATGGGCCACTAAGCGAAGTAGAATAGGCAATGGGGCAGCCACAGAGCACAACAATGCTCTCTTGGAATATAAATGGGCTAGGAACGGATTTAAAACAAGAAGCCTTGAAAGAACTTGTAAATAATAATGAAATCATTTGTATACAAGAGACCTGGCTCTGTGGAGTGCTCCCGGTAGTGGAAGGGTTCCGACAAATCCACCGACCGGCAGAAAAATCTAGATCTGGCCGCCCTGCAGGTGGCTTGCTGACCATGGTATCAACAAATTTAGTGATTAAGGTTTCCCAGTTATCTGTGACGTGTAAGTGGCTCTTGGGTTGTAGAATTTTAACAACGTTTGCTGATAAAAAATATGAAAATATGTTTATCCTAAATGTCTATATGCAATGGAGCTCACAGAAGGAATATGGGATTGAAATGATACATTTTAAGAATGATATAGATTCACTTTGTGATACGTATGGGAATGATGTGATTTTGTTATTGGGAGATTTTAATCACAAATTAAATCCAAAGTTGTCAGATCAGTGGTATACAGAAATTCTAGAGTCATATGAAGTAAAAAAAAAGCTGAGTTTCTGGAAAGTAAAATACCGACTGATGCGGTTAAGTTGGGTAATTACCTAGCTACAAAAAGCTTCTTCTGCCTAAATGGTAGGGTAGCTCAAGACCGCCCGCAAAGAAAACCTTTAAATATGGGACGCAAAACTGCCCTATAGACTACGTTTTTATGTTAGCATGGAATTTTGACTTAGTAAAAGATTTTAGAATTAGCCCCATGGAATTTAGTGACCATAAATTAATAAAATTGGAATGGGTAATAGCCCAACAGGCAGCTTGCGACAAAGTTATCTTTCAAGAAATGGATTATCCAAAGCGGATAACCACTCGGTTATCCGACGCATTTATCGAAAGGTTAACTAGACTACAACAAAAGGTTCAGTTAGGTTGCCTGAGTGGCCAAAACCTATCATGGTTTGTTGAGAAAATAAGACAAGTAGTGAAAAGTATAAGTGTAGATTTAAGGTCTGATGTAAGCGCCCCTAAGAACAAAGGCAGGTTACAGGCGAAGCAAGGAACCTGGTTTAACCAGGATTGCTTTATTAAGAAAAGAGAAATAAGAAGAGAAGAGCGTAGCCTACGCAAAAAGTTTGTCCAATCTAGGGCTGAAAATCTCGTAAAACTAAAGAGAGAATACACCACTCTAATCCGTAATGCTAAAATTGGGCCCAGGTCATTAGAGATACAAAGGGATCACTAACCCATAAAATATTAGTTAAGAATGGCCTTAGACAGGGGTGGGTTTTGGCACCCCTGCTTTTTTCAATTTTCTTAGCAGATCTTCCTGCAGTACTGGAAATTGAAAGAAGCGCGAGTCCGCGCATGAATAGAAATAAAGTGCCATGTCTTTTATATGCGGATGATCTCGTGATCCTGGACCAAACTGAAATGGGCCTACAAAGGAAATTAAATGTGTTTAAAAATTACTGTGACAAAAAGCTTTTAACTGTGAATATGGAAAAAACAAAGGTCCTATGTTTTGGGAAGAGGACAAAAAATGTTAATTGATTTTTAGGACAGGACAAATTAGACAGAGTAAGCGAATATAAATACTTAGGCCTTTGGTTTGACAGCGCTTTAAAGTGGAGTACTCATTTGGAGGCTCAAACTGCAAAGGTGTTTTCATCGGTCTGTGGATTGAAAAAATTTAACAAAGATTATGATGACATGTCACACAGACCCATTTTAAAGGCATTTGAAGCCATGATCCCCCCGCAAGTCCTCTATGGTGCTGAAGTGCTCTATTTGAGCGGCAAAAGGGGGTGGGATCGCGAAGAAGGAAAGATCCTCAAAATGCTGCTGTCTTTACCAAACTGTACCATGGTCAAGCAATTAGAATGGAGGTAGGCCTAATGAATGGAGGTAGGCCTAATAGCATGGAACGTAAAGACTCAAATGTCCTTATTAAGATTTTGGAAACGCCAGGAGCCTGGTGACGAACAGAAGATTTCAACATGGTGCAGAGAGGAAATTCAAACAAGCAGCTTACGCTGGGTGCGGGATGTTAGGAAAACTCTCCAGTTGGCAGCTGCGCACCTAAAACTGAACTTCCTATCACCATCCCTGGATGTAGTCTTTACCAAGAAAATGCTCAGGGACCAAGGGCTCCAATACTCTAGATCACAAGACCTGGATTATTTGAGGGTAAAAAAATCGGTCAATTGGGTAAGAAGCGAATGGGAAAAGGAGGTCCGGTTCCCATATCTGGATCTGCTGCCCAATAAATGGTTAAGACACGAAATCTTAAAGGTTCGTGTGGGCATAAATCCTTGGAAGATCGAAGGGAAAATAAAAGCAGCCTTGATCCAACCAGATGGTATTTGTAAATGTGGCTTAGGAGTAAGAAATGATATATTACATATATTGCTTGACTGTACATTGATTTTAGCAGTACGAAAAGTGTTTTTACGCCCAAGTTTTTTAAAATACAAGGTGAAGTCACGTGCTGACGCGGTTGGTCTTCTTACAGAAATGTCAATCTTACATACTACAATTGCGTTGGGGAAGTTTTGGAAAGCAACAAGAGAATTTGTACTGGAGGCAACAAAGGAGGGTGGTAGATTTTTTAGAGCTATCCCAATATTGTGATTTTAGGGTTTTATATCTTTGCAAATTGTGTTAAAATGAATTGTGGTTACTATGTTATCACTATGTGGATCTAAGTTTTATGTATGGTTTATAGACTAACGGTCTAAATAAACATTGTTTTATCATCATCATCATTCAATCCTTGCAGTCCTCTGGATACCCTGATGTCAAATGAAAAGCTGCAGAGAGGAAGCTGCCCTAGTTAGAAAAACAAATCTGACTGCTGAACGCCCGCTCAGATTTAGAGCCTCTAGAGAGCCCCACACATAACTGTAAATTGGCCAATGAAGCATGCACAAACAGGGAACCAAATAATCTGTATTATGAATGTACTAGAAAGGAGGAAAACCCCACAGAGAACATATTTTCATCCTCCAGACTCCTATTTTGACCATATTTATCATCAAGGGAAGCTACAGGAATATCTGTGGTGATTAAATTGTTGTAGATTATTATTGCTCCATTTAAGTCTTCATTTAGGTCTGTGTTTGTTTTGTAAATACTAACTTTTGAGTTGGCAAATCAGTTCTTAGAACTGCTGACTTGACCCTTTCCGAATCTAATGTGGAGGGTGGCGGAAAGATCTTAGGAACAAATACCTCAGGCTTCACAAATTTTAACTAGGGGTGGGTAGACTATTCCGTTCCGCCTGCAGAATTGGCAGATTTTTAGCAACCCATTTTACTCTTGTAACACAGATTTCCAGTCGAATTTTGACAATCAGCTTGTGGCAGAATGTTTTCTCACGTACAGCTCCAGAATGGTAAGTTGGTGAGCACGAGCGAGATTTTGCGGTAACTTAGCGATATATTTTCTGTCACTAGGAGGACATCTTGTGAAATCTTTCTAACATGGGCGGTCATGGGGTGTCGTGACCATTCGCGGTTAGAAGTCTGCCGCTCAAGTAAAAAATCTACTTGAGCAGCAGCAAAATCAACTTAAGTAGCTGACCCTCTGGCGGACCGCGTGGTGCCATTCGTGATGAGTTTGGTGAACAGACATGAGTTTCACTGGGGTCTCCTCAGATAAATGTAGTACATGGGGTGTCTCTCGCTGTAGTTGCCCTCATGTACATAGTGTACAACAGTCTGGATTGAGACACTTCAATTGACAAAATGTTCACCTTGGGATGGTAAAAGAATATTGTGGCCTAAATATGGTCTGAAAAAAAGAGTGGCCCTGTTTCACAAAGGTACACATACTCTTTTGTGTACGTTTACTCTTGTTTTGGTATTCACAAACTACAAGTTAATAGTAAGCCCTCACTACTCACCTTTAATATAAAAATGGTAGCACTCCTGTCATTTGGGATGTCATCTGTGAGATCACCAATGAAATCCTAAACAGTGCCTGTTAGTACTTTATTTTTAACAATTGTTTTACTTTATAAATCCATGATTTTTAACCTGTGGTCCACTGACCTCTAGAGAGTCACAACATCCATTGAGGAGGACAATGCCTGTTTAAAACATTTATGAATATTAACACATTAATAAAATATATATAGATAAAACGCAAACATGTAAACACTCTGTAAACTTGAAGAACTTTTAGTTGTAGACTATGTTGATATCTGTTTCTTGCTTTATGAAAGCACCGCAAGGAGAGCAAAAGGAATCTAGTATGGAGAATTGGTGGCCTTAAGTGTAGCACTGGTACATGCTATCAAAAAGTCAACATGGATTTGGAGCAAAAAAGATAAAACGATGTGCAAGCATTCACCATGTCACTTCCAGTAGTGATAGAGTGGGGTTCCAGAGAAGACTAAAGGTTAAGAACTCCTGTTATAAATAATTAAGTGAAGTTCTCCTTTAACAAAGTGTTTTTTGTGAATATGCACACACCCAACTACACACATAGACAACAAGCATGCATAATTATTCCAAGAAAGAAGTAAGTGTAGCTTTAGTAGTTCAACAATATTATTTAGTTCCAGACATTTGAGACAGACTGTCAACGAAGCACTTTATAAGCTCACAAGACAGTAGTAGATGAATTCATAGAAAAACTAAAACATAGAAAGCATGTTAGGGGAAACAAATACATGGAAAAACAATTTTAAGGAAAGACAATTTTAAGGAAATATAAAAAAATCGAAAATGAAAGGAAACATTTTACAGGAAAGGTAATTTAAAGAAGAAATCCAATACTACATTATACTTGGGTGGAGTTTGGGACTACTGTGGGGCTTTTGGGTTCAGGGATGGGTAATGTTTAGGGTGTTGAGGGTTTTATGGGGTCAGAAATAGTTGGATTTCGGGCATAAGAAGGGGTTTATAGGGTTCAGAGATGGGTGGAGTATAGGGGTGGTGAGAGTGTTTTAGGGTTTATGAATGAGTAGTGTTCATGGCTGGTGAGGGTTTTTATGGTTCAATTATGGGTAGTGGCTGGGGTGTTGGAAACTTTTTAGTGTTCAGGATGGGGTAGAGTTTAGGGTGGTGAGGGGTTTTAAGGATTCAGACATGGGTGGAATTTAGATGTAGAAAGTGGTTTTAGGGTTCATGGATGAGTAGTGTAGGGTGATGAGGAATTCTTATGGGTCATAGATGGCTGACGCTGAAGGGCATTGAGGGTTATTTAGGGTTCAGGCATAGGTGAAGTTTGGGTGTCCGAAAAATGTAAGGGGTAAGGGATGGGTGGGGTTTATACGTACAAAGAGGTTATTAGGGTTCAGGAATGGGTGGGGTTAGGGGTAGTGAGTGATTTTATGGTTCAGGGATGGTGAATATTTGGGGCAGAAAGAGCTTTTAGGCTACACTGATCTGTGTAGTATAGGTGTGGTGTGAGGTTTTAGGGGGCATTGATTGATGGTGTTTAGGGATTATGAGGGGTCAACAATGGTGAGTGCTCGGCGAATTATAAGCATCCAAAGTAATTGTTTGACAATGTAAGAGATATACATATGAAATAGTATCCCCTGACGTAAAGTAATGAAATAAATATCTCTGATAAAACGGTTTCTGAAAGAAAGACCTGCAACCATTGCATTTACTCTTAAAAATATAATCATTCAAAGGCCAGTTCTGACCAAAAAGACATTCTATGAATTGGTTTCTACAAAAAAGGTAAATGCCATTCATTCAGAAAATTTCCATTAAACAGTTTAGATGTAATGGTTTCAGTATTAGTATTCCATAAAATTGTTTTTCTATGAAATCACATACGACCCACAAGACAACTGAACAGGGAGATTCTGCAATCTCTAAGACTGTCTGCTGGCCATCAATTTGTAGCTGTTTGCTCATATTTCGTACAATATTTTTGTGTAACTTTCATAACCTGAATGGGGTTTGTTTTTTGCAGTTTAGGGTTTTCTGACACTTTATCAAGAATGTGGGCTTAAATGAAATTAAATGAATGAAATGAAATTAGGATTTCTAAAGCGCACAACTACCCGTAGGTGTAAACCCATTACGATACAGAACCTTGTGTCTCCATTAAGTATCTTAAGTTTCAATTTCAAAGATAAGTTGCTTATGATATTATCTTATAAATTTATGTGTAGGACAGTGCCCCTTTTTGCATCATTGCCCCCCCCCCACTTTTCTCCTGATGTTGATGCTCTTTGACTAAGTATGCCCTGGGTTCCTGTCACCCAGGTAGCCTGGACCTATGTTCGTTCCCTAAATCTGTACTGTTTCACACCCAAATTGCAAACTCTCTGGCCACATGTAAATCCCCTGTAAAAGGTACCGTAGGTACCAAGGGCACTGTGACCAGGGAAGGCCTCAAAGGGCTGCCGCACTTATTGTGCCACCCTTAGGGGCCCTGTACCTTTACACACCCACACTGCCGTTGCAGGCTGAGTGTTTTGGTGCAGAACAAAGTGAAGAGTAAACATGCACACATCCTTGTGTGCCATGCCTACAACCAACTACCTATGGCATAGGTCAGCCACCCCTCTAGCTACGTGCACTTATCCACTGGTGAGGGTAGAGGTGCATGGACCCTGTAGCCCTACAATGTCTAAGTTCATTCTTAGAAATTGTAAATGCAGTAATGCCATAAAGAGTATATGGTCTCGGAGTTTGTCATTACGAACTCCACAGCTTCAGAATGGCTTTACTGAAAACTGGGAAGTTTGATATCAAACTTCTCAGCACATTAAACCCAAACTGATGCCAGTGGGGGATTTAATGAAAAATTTACTCAGAGTCATCTTAGAGATGCCCTTTGAAAATTGGCACAACTCTAGTGTCATGGCTGAGTGGCTACTCACCAACTGCCACCACCAGACATGTTTCTGGACCACTGGGTCGAGAGCCTGCAGCTCTCGGGGTCCTGAAACAAAGCTTATTCTGGGTCAAGGTGCCAAGCCTCCTCCCCCAGGGTGTGCAGGGTCCACAAAGGGGAAGCTTTAGAGGCTTGTCGCCTTTGTAAGCTGACCCAGCACTTTGCTGATCCCAGCAACTGACCCCCAGCAGTTCTGACCCCCACTTTGGGCATGAGAATCAGTGGGAAAACCAAGATAGTAGGAGAGAAGTGCCTACCTTTGCTAACCCCATCCCTCAGGTGGGGAGGCGAGGTGAATGCGAGGCGAAGCACAACTCTTAGTCCCTGCCATCTTGAATATGGGGGTGGCCAGCCAACCAGAGTGAGGCTTATCCCCCCTCCCACTGGAGGGTGGCATACTAGGGGACGTACCCACCAAAAGGAAGAGAACCATTGGTCCCAACCTTTACCTACCTGAAACACCCCTAAATTTAGTATGTAGGGACAACCCTGAACCTTGCAACCTCAGACAAGAAGATACAAGAAGAAGAAGAACATAAGAGCTGTGCTTAAACAAGAGGGGGACACCAACTGACTTGGCTCCAGCCTTACCGGGTTGTCCCGACCTCAACCTGCTCCAGTGACATCCTTGTGTGTCCCACAGCCAGCAGCCCCCCAGAACCCGGAGGACCTGCTCTGCCTTCCCCAACCAAACTTTGTCTCCCATGAGGGATGTATGACGGTACGACGCGTACCGTCACAACGCGTGCTTTAACAACGCGTCCCTTACAACGCAAGTCATTACCGCAACTTGCGTTGGGGGCGCGGATTGAGAATAGTATTATTTACTATTCTAACACCAGTCCACGTGGACACTAGGGAAGGTGTTGGAATAGTAAATATACTATTCTTAATCCTCTAGCGCCCTCCAGCGCAAGTCGTGGTTACGACTTGCGTTGTAACGGACGCGTTGTTAAAGCCTTGCGGAGTAAAATCCGCGTGGTAAAGGATGTTTCCCCCCATGAGCACCGGATTTACTCACTAACAGACTCTGGCTCCGGCCAAATCCGCTAGTCTGCACCACTCTACACCCGATGCCCACAGCCCGAGTTTAAGTGGCCCAACACCACAAGGAGGTCCCCCGGTGATCCTGACCTAGGATCTGGTGATCCCTGACCTGCCCCAAGTCTCCTGACGATGCCTGCAGCCCCTTTATGGAGAATCCCCCCGACCGCGACCGGAGCCGGTAAGAAAAATCTGACACCAAAAGACACCCCTGCACCCTATGCTGTACCGACATTCCACGACATCCCAACTTACCTCTCCAACTGGTGGTTGCCTCCAGAGACCTTTGTGCCAGAGCCTGCAGTGTTTGTTTAAACTGGAGAATTCCCATTGAAACAGGGCACCTGATGCCAAAAGAACACCCTACACCCGGCCGCCCTAGTGCCACTGTGGATGTACCTTGGGTGCTAACCTGAACCCCCTTTGCCCAGAGCGTAAGTCCAGCAGCTTTGCTTCCTCAATCTTGTGGCCTGCTCGTGAGCAGCCACCAATCTGAGGCCCCCTATCCCCATTGGATAACATTGGGCCTCAGCACTCTGCACCCGGCGCCCTAATGGAGCTGACGGTGCTTTTAGAGTGCATCTTTGACCCTGGGGGAACCCTTTTTCTAACCCCAGAAACTCACCGCTCAAGACCTTTTACTTACCTGCAAAACAATAACTCTATTTTTCTCCATAGGCTTGCATTGACTGTTTTCCTCTGAAAAACTTTTTTGTGTTTTACTTACCTTTGATCTAGGAAATGTCCCACTGTGATATCTAGGTATATCACACAAAGTAAGGAAATTAATCTGAAAAGTAATCAGAAAAAAGTAATTATACAGTACCTGCAAAGTAACTGAAAAGCAATCTCAACTGTTCCTAAATAATTTACCTACCTGTATACAAAATAAGTACATACAACGGTATTGTTTTTGCTAAGTTTTATTTCACTTACCTGCACCAGGCATGGCTTGGTTCTAGAAATAAAATACAACTAAATAATATTTTATACAAACAAATTGGTCTGAGTTCATTCTATGAATGTGTGACATTTCGTGCCTGAGTGTGTACAATAAATGCTTAACACTACCCTCTGATAAGGCCTTACTGTTCACCCACACTACCACAAATAGAGAGTAAGGTATTATCTACTTTAGCCTCTGCCTAACTGTGGGGATCCACTGGACTCCGTGCGCACTATACCTTACTTTCGTAAACTATATACAGAGCCAGCTTCCTACAGTATGCACATTCAAAAATAAATAAGTGAATCAATAACTATACATATTTTTTTATTACTAAAATATAAATACATATAATCTAAATCTCAGAATCGTTTTTCTAAATGTAACATTGATTCCTATGGGGTGTTATTTTAATTCCCTACCTCCATTAATTTCTTTGGAAGTGTGTTGCTGTACCAGTGGCTGGCCATGTGTGGTGCTTGAGTGACCCCTAAACTGGGCTGGTGTACATTTAAGGCTGTTTTGACACTTGTAGGGCTGTAATCATTTTACAAGTTGTTTTGTGAATGGCAATTGTCTTACTTGTTTGTGAGTGAGTGTTCTGTATTAACATGTTCCTCAGATCCCCCTCCATAAATGCCCACAACCCCCACACAATTCGAGTAAATAGTCCCCTTTTTTCCACTACTCCCCCTGGTCCCAGTCACATTTATAACTGGTATAATTATATGTGCTGAGACCATCTTGCAGAAAATATAGGAGAAACAGAGGAAGATGACTTTTTTTGCTTGAATTGCACAATCCCTTTCTATGGTTAACTTGTCTCACTATTGTATGAAAATTCACATTCCATGGCAACATGACATTCCAGGCATCTGCGGATCAATCCATCAAACAGCAACTGTAAACTAAGATTGAACAGGTTAGCAAATTATGATACCTCTACTCTCAGGGCCTTCTTAAGTGTGAGAAATATTTCATGCCATGAGCTTTTGCTGACAAATTCCAGGGCTTCAGAACCAGAGCTTGAAGCACTGTATTTTAATGCAGATGCTATGTTTTTTACGATAGAGACCATCAAGGTTAGCCAAATTCACCTGTGGGTCTAATGCCTATAATTCAGCCCCATATAAAGCAGGTGGTTCTACTTTCATTCCAACTGTTTCTAAAAGAAGGTTTAAAGAGTGTCCCCCAAAGCGAGTGTCAAAACATAAAAAAGCATTGAATAATGATGAATCTTAACCATTGTGAAGTGACTATCCTATTTTATGTGGGAGGATAACATCACAACAGTATACTTATAGATGTAGGAGATGGAGCAGGGCTTGCTTCAATTGTATCCCCTTTCGCTCCAATGTTATCCTCTCTAACCACCATAAAAATGTTCATTTCTATGGAGTAAAAAACACGGTGTCCGCATTGAATAACATCTTCCCTGTACAGTAATGGCCCAGTACATCTAGTTTATGCTGTAGACCTATAAGTGTAAAGAAGGCAAGAAACTCCATTAGGTGATTTTTTTTTAGAGGCGAAGGAATGGGTTTTCAGTAGCTCAGAGGTTAGATCAGCCCTATAGAAACTAGCTGGGGGGTATGCCCCCACACTTCACATTTTCCCACAAAATAGCTGTTTAAACACAGTTGAATGCTGCTCGAAATTTGACAAAGGAACAACAAGGCACTCTGCTGCTTGAACAGCAGATTAGCGTGTAGCAAAGACTATAGGGCAAAGCGGTAATAGACCGTAGAGCAATTTGGTAGAAAAATCTTGTGGGTCAATTTTAGTTTCTTCAGCCCCAGCTGAAACTCAAGCCTCTCAAAACCAGCTTTTCACAGCGTTAGAATACATTTTGCAAATTTTGAGATTGCATCCAAAAAGGAGATTGCATGATAATTTTCAAGAGCACCTTGATAGCCCTTTTAATTAATCAGTGTATTATAGTTCCATTCGAAGATTTGGAGATCACCTTCACAGAGACTACTCACTTAAAAATAAGGGAAAGAACTGCACACACCACAGGGCTTTGCCTCAAAACAAGAACTGCTGGTACATTGTCCAGGCCGCTGGCACAAAACACGTTCAAAGACAAAATGACATCTAAGATGGAATGCAGTTACATGAGGATAAGAAGCTCTTCATCTACTACATGCTACAAATGGGGAGAGTCCTCATGATTTCTAAATTCACCACATCTTTGCAAATCTTTGAGATACATGGCCTAAGAGTTTTTAGGTACCACAAAATCAAGAGTTAGTCAATTGGGATTACAGTTTGACCCCAAATTTACCAATTTCCAACATGCCCTGACATGCCTTTAGCCTATTAGCTCTATCAGCTCTTCCCTCTTTTTCTAAAAAATAGCTATTTTGTATCCCTAATTATCCCTATATATTTCGTTTTCCGAATGCGAACCGTTGAAGTATAGTTTCTTCTTGAACATATGCTGTTTTAACTTCAATTATGCTTTAAACATTCTATGTTCTGAACAAGAAAAGGT
Source organism: Lissotriton helveticus (assembly GCF_964261635.1). Lineage (NCBI taxonomy): Eukaryota > Metazoa > Chordata > Amphibia > Caudata > Salamandridae > Lissotriton > Lissotriton helveticus. The sequence goes on along the minus strand of NC_136067.1, from coordinate 217,559,052 downwards.
TTTTAAGGAAGCTACCACCAGACAAATCAATAAAATGTACCTTTCCAAAGAAACTTCCAGGGGTTCTTGGCATTAGGCATTATTAGATGCCACTGCACATTTAACAGTCTCTCTAGCACTTAATTAGAGAGTATTATTCAGATTCTGCAGGGATAACATAACCATGTACTGAGGAGCAAAGATGATCTATGAGAATAAAATATTGGTAGTTCTACACATAACTTAAAGCGGCTGCTACTGACTTAATCAGTAATCAGAAAAATTAACAATAAAATATAATGATCAATAGGTACAAAGATATAGGGCCATATGCATGAACACATTTTCCCATAGACACAGAATGGGCAAAGCCCTTTGATGCATCTGGCCCATAGTCAATTGGGGTGATGTTTTTACTTCACTAAAAAGTTTGCTGGGCAGGTATGTTGTTCAAATTTCTTCCATTCAAATTAATTAATCACCATTGAGCTACAGGGACACCAGAGTGTTGGCTCTTGCCTCCATTGCCATAGACTGAAACTTGGCTCTGGGGGTAGTGCATGTTTGCAACTGCTCAGTCAGACCAGCTTCCAAAAGGCTGGATTTAATTTCATATTTAATTAGGTATTTATGCTTTCTCTTCCTCAGTCCCTATCCAGTGCCCAAACTACACAAACTCCAGGAGGCATTCCCCTTGCGAACATGCCTCAGCAATCACATGGAGTAGTTTGCTTGTGCACACGATTTAGCATCAGAAAGATGGATAGTTTAACATTTTGTAAAGTAGATTGGCTCACCTCATCTCATAGAATGGATGACTAGCAAGTTTTATAGTGGGAAGTGAGAATTTATTGCAGGGAGTGATATTACAGTGACCTTGCATTCTCTGAAGACAGCATCCTGATACACTATATATTCAGTGTAAAAAGGAACGTATCTGATTCAATTTCATTGTGGAAATGATAACGTACTCATTCATGTCTACCTAGGGAAATAAATCCTGATTACAACAGCTGCAGCGTGCAAACTGCTATCAGATCTGGAGTCCAGATGTTTGTATAGAGATGCAGTCTCAATATTACTCTATCTGGCTAATGCTGTTTCGGTCTGCTAAAAGTAATGGCTTTGACGGCTATCCCCCTCTAATGTAGGATATCTTTACTTTACCATTCATATTGCACCTTATTATGACCTCTAATTGTAGCAAGCTTTGGCAAAAACAATAGGTATGGTTTTAATGTGGTAACACATGTAGAGTTAGAGGCACATAGGAGGGAGACAGCATGATCGGACTGACAGGGCTATACTTGTAAAGAAGTCCCTCAAAAAGTTGAAGGATACACCCACACAGCCAATATTATTAGATGACATATAGCTACTCCAATGAGCTGAACCAAGATGTGATTTGCTGGATGGTGGATTATTACTAGTGGTAAGTTTGCACCTACCATTAGCAATAAGGCCACCTATGCAATATAAGGACCAGACAAGGTCTCAATAAATTATTCCCTTGCTCAACCCTTGGTAGCTGCCAACAAACAGGCAGGCCTAACTTAGGAGACAGGTGTTTTTAAAGCATTTAAAAACACCAATACATTAAATAAGTAAGACAAAACTCACAATAACAATCCAAAAACAATTAATAAACATATGACATACGTTTTATCTTTAACATGATACCTAAATGACAAAAATCCAATGTAGGCAACCAGAGATATGAATATTTAAATATTAAACAGTTTCTAGTGCTTAAAAATCAATAGCGCTAAATTGGGACATCTATTAAGCTTGACCAAAACTAAGTCAAAGTTTGAGGCTGACCGCGATGGAGCCCTGGTCAGATACACTGAGCGGCGAGGCCTTGGTCAAAATGTTACCTCTGCACAAAGAAACTTTTCTGGAGGATTTTCTCTCTACGTCAAACGGACTTCTCCAGCAGGGTGAATTCACTGCAGGTTCGTCGGCTTGGTTCTGCAAGAGCCCCCAATCAACTGCTGAACGTCTTGAGCTTTAGAGCTTTCAGTGGGATGTACTTGAAATCCTGGCCAGGTGGCAGTTTGAGGTAGTCAGCTTGACTCTCGATGTCGGGTTGGTCACTTTATGGAGCTTTTTTCAAAAGCTTCAAACTACTGGAACTTCTTCCTGAGGTTCCTCTTGAGGGTTCCAGGTGTCCACTACACAAATTCAAGGTTCCTGAGTCCCTAAGTTGCACCTCAAGAGTTAGGACTACAATTTCCACAATACACCTGGCCAAATCCTTTAAAGTTCAGCTGGAGGTGGTCAGCTTGGTTCTGGAGATTTATGCAGGTGAAACTCTTTTAACCTGTTGCTTTCAGGGAGTTCACTCCTTCTCTTTTGAAAGCAAGGCAAAGTCCTTAAGGCTGTAGTTCCTGAGTGTGCAGCAGGAGCAGTCATTCAGAGTGCAGTCCTCTTGGTGCAGGTCAGGGTTCCCGCAGGGCAGTGCGTCTTCTTCTTGTAGTTTCAGGCAGCAGATCTGAGCTGCTATGCAGCTCTCCCATATTTATCCAGTGTTCTGGGGCACCAAGCAGAGGGGGCACCCCTGACCAATGGGGTACAGTGGCAAGTTGTTGGAGTTATCATTACCAATCCAAATTAAGTCCTTGCAATATTATTTTAGGTCACTCCTGTCAATAGTTATACTTCATTAAGGCATTCCTATGTTAGTATATGGAGCTAAAATGCTACAATGGGGAAAATTGAAATTTCAATTTTCCCCCTCACCAGAGCATATAAAACATCAGGGAATTGTACTGATGGAAAGAAGGGTTTCTCAAGACCTCGCATTAGCCAAAAGGTCATTCTTGGGCAATATTGCCACTGCTCGCACCCCTGATAACTCCAAAACAATACCTAACCCCTTGCAGATTCATGTTGAAGTCCATAATACCCCTAGTGCTACACCAGCTCTTCATGATCTGTCCTCCCTTGATCCTCAGGCTCCGGACTTCTCGGAAACTATTCCGGTAGTCACACTAGCTGATACCCAAGCTGAGGACAGTAATAACCGCACGAGGGGAAGAAGGGAGGGTGCAATTCCCAAACGTAAGCGCACTAAGAATAACAACTCTGGAGCTGGGAAAGCTAATCTAGCCAAGGCAGGGAGCATCAGAGACAAGGGTAGCACAGTGGTGATGAGTGAAGCTAATGGGCAAAAGACTGGGACTGAAGTGGTCAGATCCCAAACCTTATGACTACCCTTGAGCATCGTAGATGATACTATTCTAGATAACACCTTAGATAACACTTTAGCTGACATCTTTGCCGACAGTACCTCAGCCGATAGTACAGCTGATAGCACAGGAGCTAAAGAACAAAGGGAAGATCCATTAGTATCCACCTTGATGAAACATATTAAAACTTTACTCACTCCCCTAGAAATAAGGCTTCATAGTATAGAAAAACAGCTTCATGATTTGCATAAGGACATTAGATCCCAAAATATTAACCACGTTAAAAGAGCAAATCATGTAACTATACCAGTTAACAAACTCCAGTCATCAGATAAATTTCCAACAGTGGCAAAAAATATAACACCTAAGCCCACCCTACTGAACCCTGCCAACTCAGAAGGCAAGAATGTATGTGTTAAACCCCGTGTACCAAACGAGCCCACCAATAAAAAATCAGATGGTCTCAATACTCCCGCCCCAAACCCTGATTTAGCCCAACAAGAAAAGACCCGGAAGCGTCGAAACATCAATCTTCCACTAGATGCCTGCCCCTATGTGGTCGTTTTGACAGGGGTCCCGGAATTGGCTCCCCAAACCACAGAACCCCTTTGGGATCTCAAAAATAAGGTATCCCACTGGCTAAACAATAATCATCCCCTACCACCAAATATATCCAGTAACATCTTAATGGTCGAGAGAGCCCCTTGGGTGGGATTTAATAGAAAAAGATCACAGGGGGATTGTGTAGTTATAACTTTCGAGGACCCCCGAACGGTGGAGCATATCTGCTCGGGGTTCTCTAGAAATAATGGACCTACGGTTGTGGCAAGACCCCTATCTTATTTTTATACGCCAGTGGAGCAACCAGACAATGGATGGGGCTGGACCAGGGATATTAACTACGCCAAGGGAGGGAGGAGGCGCGAGTTGCACAGGGACTTGAACCCCTATAGCAGGGGAGGGGGGGGGATTATGGCTGGAATCTAATACAACGAAGAGGTGGGAGGTTCAACCAAGGTGGTAACCAGTGTAGTGCAGAATGGTTAGGTCCTCAGCTTATTCCACCCTTTATCCCCTGCTACAACCGGTATAGTGAATTGGATGCCATTGACTGACCCCCGATCGACGTGGAGGCCTCTCAGGTTTCCCGTGCCCCACCTGTCGTATGTGACACCATTGATAGAAGCCGATCTAGGTCTCCAGAATATTGTGATAGCTCACCCCTAACTTTGCCTCCCTCATTATACGGGGATAACAATAATTCTAACGCCCCAGGCTTAAATCACTCCATGTGCTTGATGACCGCTGAGGTCCACTCTGCCCTGATAGGAGATGGAAAAACCGAACATATGAAGTCTATAGTACCTGAAAAACCCTGTTATTCATTTTTGACCGACAGTAGTGGCAAAGACCCTGCTTTTTTTCACACTGACTGCCAAAACGGTTTTCTGAATATTATTTCATGGAATATAGCGGGTCTGGGGAAAAAAATCATGCTTCCTGACTGGAATAATTTAATTGAAAAGTATGACCTGTGCATTTTTCAAGAAACTTGGTGCCCCGAGCCAATGTACAAGTCTGGTTATTCCTCCTTCTATGTCCCAGCCATTTCCTCTGGACGGGGTCGCCCGTCTGGCAGTCTGCTAATTTGGGTCAAAATCTCACTAAATTGCAAAATTACCCACCATCATTGTACGTCATCAGAATTGATGAGGCTAACGATTCGGGTTCCCCAGGCCACAGTGACTCTGGAGCTTTATAACATTTATGCTAGAGGTCTGCAGGGGGGGGCTAAATCCCCGACCATCTCCTTGCTTGCTGATTCACTCCTCAGTTGCCCTCCAGATTCTCTGCCCATAATTGCGGGCGACTTTAATTGTACTTTTGAACCGCTGGCGGTGGATGGTGCTGGAGGCCTCTCTGATGAGGACGCCAGGTGGGGAATTCCGCAATTGACGACTGTGCCAATTAAGAAATGGACACCGGTTGTCATCCAAATGAATGCCTTGGTAATGGAGCATGCCCTGGTAGCTGTGAACGGGCGCACCCCATCAGATTTTGCGGGTGTCTGTACCTATAACAGGATCACTTGCCCCAGCAGAATAGACTATATTTTGGTGGATAGGAGACTGTGGAGACATGTGACTGACATGATCGTCACCCCTTCTATTCATAGTGACCACAATCCCCTATCCCTTAGTCTGAGGAACCTCATAAGCGAGGGGAAGCCCTTCTCCAGTAATAGATCGAGGCTGGTGACCAGAGAAATCGTACCCTCTAACTGTAGAAGATTCATCAAATGGCAACATTTTGTCATCAACGAACAAAAGAATATCGCTCTGGGGGAGATTGTAAGAGCACAGTCGGAGAAGCTCTCGGCAATCTGCACTAATGATTTAGGCTCTGCCCAGGCTGATGTGGTCTATGCAGAGACATAAAATAGGATGGCCGCTCTCTTTCTTGATTCTCGCGGGCCAACCCATTCTAAGAACAGGAAATCTACAGCCAAATGGTACAACCAAGATTGTAGGGGGGCTAAATCTAATTTGATATGTGCCATCCAGACCAGAGATACAGCCAAAGTCCGCTTAGCACGAGCTGAGTATAGGCAAGCATTATTGGTGGCAAAGAGGGCCTGGGATGACTCACACTGGGAGGAGCTGAAGCTGGCTAGCCAGTCTAAAAATGGCCAGCAGTTCTGGACCTTAGTAAGAAGAGCAAATGGTGGTGGCACTGAACCAATACCCAATCATATCACTGATGGGGAATGGTTTGACCACTTCAGGAGGCTCTATGAAGGGCCAGGGGCTCCAGATAACAGCGAGCCGTCTGCATATTGCACCCCCCCTTGACTGCCACTGCGACCCCCATCGATCCCATAGGGCAAAGAGAGGTTGAGTTAGCCATCAACAAAATTGTACAAGGGAAGGCACCAGGCAAGGATGGCATCCCTGGCGATTTGTTTCGTGCTAGTACCAAGCAGTGGGCCAAGTTTTTTTCCCTTGTGATCAACGCCCTTCTCCATGGGTCCCCAGTTCCAAGTTCATGGAAGGGGGCCGAGGTGATTCCAATTTATAAGAATGGACAAAGGGGTGACCCTGCCAACTATCGACCAATTAGCCTCATTGATGCTGGACAGAAGGTAGTTGGAGGGTCCTCCTGGAAAGGATTCTCTCTTGGGCGGAGGAGAATAACATCATCTCCCAATTCCAGGCAGGCTTTAGGTCATGTACATGCACTGTTGACCAAGCATTTAGGCTGATGCTACTCCATTGGAAGACAGTATCCATTGGCAAGGGTGGTTTGTACCTGGCCTTTATTGACCTGGAAACCGCATTCGATCTGGTTCCCCGAGAGGGGCTGTGGGTAGTTTTGCAGGACATGGGGTTCCCCTTTCCCATTTTGAACTTGTTGGCCCGCATGCACGATGGAACATATGCATGTATTCGGTGGGGTTCCCAGGAGCAGAAAACTGCCAAAATCCCGGTAAATAGAGGTGTCTGCCAAGGATGCGTCCTGGCGCCAACCCTTTTTTCTCTATTTGTAAACGGGGTTGTTTCTTTTCTATCGAATATTGATGCTGATGCCCCTAGTCTGGCTGGCGTTAAAGTCCCTGCCCTGCTTTTTGCGGACGCCACGTTACTGGTCTCTAAAACGCCCATGGGGCTTCAAAAGCTTTTGGATCAGTTCTGTGTTTTTTGCAACTCTAGGGGCTTGGTCATCAATACTTCGAAAACCAAGCTCCTCTATTTTAACCCTAGTAGGAAAGCCAATCGTACGCTCATACTTAATGAGGAGCCACTAGAGCGCGTTAAAACGTTTGACTATCTAGGGATTAGGATATCGGACCAACTAAATTGGAACCCACACATTGAGAAAATGGCCCTAAACCACAAACGTGTAGTGGGTGTTATTGGCAGGGAGCACAGAGCCTCGTTATCTAGACCCATAGCCCCTGCACTGGAGATATATTCCGCAAAAGCTATAAATAGTGCACTCTATGGAGCGGAGCTCTGGGACTTCAATAATGTTGACTCTCTTGTTATGGCCGAAAATAAGTTCTTTAGGGAGCTTCTGTCCTTACCTACGGGCACCCCGAACAAACCCCTTCAATATGACCTCGGTTGCAGATCCATTAAAGATCTTATCATCTTGCGACCACTTCTCTATTGGGCTCGCCTGTGGCGTACACCTGAGCTAGCTAGCTACGCAGATGGCCTTAAGGAAGTTATGAAATATGCAGGGATCGCATAAAATTGTTTGGTTAATAAAGGTAAAGAAGTGGCTAATGGCTATTGGTTTGAATGTTGTGTGGGAGACCGGTGCATCGGTTTCCAATCAGGAGGTTCAGCGAGCCTATTGGTCGTGGGTCAATGCCCAAGAATCCAGAGCTGCTAACTTGGGTAGACTCACAGACGAGTTCCGTCTCCACAAGTCAGTACAATCCTTTGAACCTTATATGGATTTTATTAGAAAACCCAAAGACAGGGCTTTATACATCCAGTTTAGATTGGGAACTTTACCGGTACGGGAACGTACCTCCAAGTGGAAACCTCCCAATCAAACATCTGCCATCTGCCCGTCTTGTAACGATGCACTCGAAACCATTCCGCACCTCTTTTTTGTATGTAGTGCCTACAATAAACCAAGATCCAAATGGCTAAAACCTGTCTGTCGGCAGCTCGAGACTAGGAGCCATGCCTTTGCCCTAAGAATCCTTCAGACAGATCCTAGCACTACACTGGTTTGTGGGGTAGTCACATTTCTTAGCTGGGCATTGGTGATTAGACTCAAAGAGTTAAGATAAAAATTCTACAAGGTTGTTGTGTTTTTAAATCACGATCAAAGCTGTCAAACGGTTTAATGTTTTTTTTATTCCTGTTTTTTAACTATTTATTATTGGTTCTTAAAAAATATGTACTGTATTTTAACTGTGTCGTGCTTTTAAGATATTTTTATATCGAAATAAAGCTTTGTCTATATAAAACATCTTTTAAAATGGCTCTGCTTATTTTTACATGGCACCCTACACTGGGGGCACCTAGGGTAGACCTAAGGGGTGACATATATAAAACTAAGGTAATTTCATACATTTGAAAGTGCCTTTCAATCCAAAGTTGAATTTGCATTTAATTTAAATTTATAAGCAGCTTGCAAAGTGAAGCTGACTTTTAAAATGATAGTAGGCAACACAACAGGGCACACTTAAGTGCATTACATCTGCTGGGCCTTTAAACCTACATGCCCCACCATACACTAGGGGCCTACAGGTAGATTGCCAGTACCAATTGTAATTAGACTTACAGCCAGATTCATCAATGTCAAATTCTGCGATTCCTAAATTGCGAGAAAAAGCGAATTGCAATTAAGAAATCGCAGGATGGCATTTATGAATATTTGCGAGAAAAAAAAGCGAATCGCAATCTGCCGCAATCGCCAATTGCGAGTCCCCGAAAATTGGTAAATATTCGCATAATCGGCCGATACCCGTGTTGAAATTGCGATCTCGCAATTACCGAAATCGCAAATTGCGATCTCGCTAACTGCGAGATCGCAAAAACGGGAAGTCGCATCCTGAGCAGAGTGATGACATCACAACCAGGAAATAGGCAGGTTCCACCCTCATTCAGCAGTGAGAGCCTGAACTGGAAGCAGCATTATCAGAGCTCCTCTCCAGTGTGCCTACAGGAGTAAACCAGGAGACACCCCAGTGGCAAGCATGTCACAGGAAGCTGCAGGTGGATCTTCCAGTGGGAGAAAGAGGAAAATAAAATTTTCAGAGCAGGAGCTTGAATTTTTGATTGAATGAGTCTGCAAGGACTACAATCGGCTCTTCGGTAAAGACTCCAGAAGGGTGCCCGAGGCCGATAAAAGGCGGTTATGGTTGCGCATCCACGCTAAAGTAAACTCTGTGGGGGTGACCCAGCGCTCCGTGGACGAGCTAAAAAAAACGCTGGTATGACCTCAGAGGGCCGTCTAAGGAGAAGATTGCGGAGAGGCTGGGGGAGCATGTGGCGACAGGTGGAGGGGAGCCCACTGTCCCACCGAACACACCACTGGAGGACCGAGTGGAGGACACCATAAATCCGCAGGCATGCGTGGGTGTGACCCAGTTGGACTCCTCCCGACTCACCCAAGACACACCAGGTAAGTGCCATGCGACTGCGACCCCCTGTCCCCTAACAATGTCCATGACTCCAGAGCATCCCATATCAAACCCCAGTCATGCAGCCAAAGCACACCACTAAAGCGCTATTGCATTGTGGGACATGTAGTCTGACCACAAATACCATCTTGCCCCATTAAGCCAGACATGTTTAGTGAGAGTCAATCCTGCAGCGAGTCAGGGAATGGTAGTCTGCATGCATGTAAGAAGCCTAAATGTGTAAGAAACATGTCACTAATCAACGTCCACTTTACATCACAGGTGGCGCAGAAGTCCCCAGCACAGACAGCGATGCCCTGGTAATTGAGGACATCACGGAGGACACAGAGGGAGACACACATCTATCCCCACAGCCCGGACCATCAGGGCAAGCTGCCACACCAGCGGTCATTACACCACCTGCCCCTGTGGCCAGTGCCACCCCTGTGCAACCAAGCGCTGCAGTACCACTGCGCGTCACACAACCACCAGTGGGACTTGCAACACCAGCAGCAGTTCGCCAACCAACCCGCCGCCCTGCGGCTGTGAGGAGCCAGTCAAGCGGACTGGTGAGGGAGCAGCGCACTAACAATTCCCGCGCTGGCAAAGGACAAAACGTGCGACCAGGTGGGCTCTCCATTGAGCGCCGTATGCTACATGTGCATCAGACCCAGGCCCGTCATCTTGCGGCTATCCACCTCCAACTGAACAAGACCGCCCGAAATGTAGCACAAATGTCAGACCGCATGGAGAGGATGACAGCTGCTATGGAGGCCAACACACAAGCCATGTACAGCCAGCGGGATCTCAACCGCCGCAGACACCGCCAGCTGCTGACCCGCCTGTCAGCATACACACGGTCCAACTATATAATTGGGAACGCGACCTCCCAGCTCTCGCGACGCTCCTTGGCCATATGTATTCCGTTTGTGCTGGTGGGCAGATGTGGATGTGGGTACAGTCAATGCATCCTATTACATGTGGAAATTGTGCTACATTGTAAAATTGCAGCTTGGTGTCATTCAAGTCCTGTTGGCTGGTGGGGAATGAGATGTAGTGGTGTAGCCGGGTCAGCATGGCCTCCAGGAAACTCCTTAGGCAGCGGGACATGGTGGGCTGGGAAATCCCCCCTGCGACAGCGACTATCCCCTGGAAGCTTCCGGAGGCCAGTAGGTGCAGGCTGCACAATACCTGCACATGGGTGGGAACGGCATTGGTCCTCCTTGTTGGGTGCTGCATCAGGGGGTCTAGGTCCCGGATCATCTTGATGAATATTGCCCCATTTAGGCGGTACTTCGCGTAAATTTGCTCCCTGGTTTGGCCCAGAAGGGTGACCCGCACACGGAATATCCGCTCCTAGATCCTACGTCTGTTCCGTGCTGCTCGCTGTAGCCTTCGCCGCCTGACCACCATGTAGAGTTCTGGCATTGTGAGAGTCCTCAGGCTCCAGCTGCATGTCCTTAAGTGTGTTTGGTCAGGCCTGCACCTGTTGGTAGTTTGGTAAAGTTTTTTTGAATTATTTTTTTCCTTACTGGTTACCACCTGGTTTGGGCTCTCCTTAAATTGCGCGTCCAAATAGCGATTTTCGGGTTTTTCGCAGTTAGCGATTTTTCATTAATGGCGATTGCGAATATTTTGCGAGGTCGCAAATGATTTTGCAGAATCCATGGTTTCTCGCTATTTCAGAATCGCAAATAGGCTTGTTCCAGGATTCTGCGATTTTATTTGCGGAATCGCAATTTTTTTTGCGAATTCGCTATTTTAGTTTTTTCACTGTCATGAATCCCTTTCTTTGAAATTGCGATCGCAATTGCTAATTCGCAGCTATTGCGATCGCAATTTGGCTTCATGAATCTAGCTGTTAATTACCATATATCTGGCACTGAGCCTGGTTAGCAGGGCCCAGAGCTCAGTCAGAGTCAGTTACCAACAGTATCAGTCAAATAAATGGGGGTGATCAGGGCAAAAAGAATGACTTTCCCACATGACTGATAAAGTCACAGGCCAATGGCTGAAAGAGGCTAGGCATAGAAAACCACTGGGTAAAAAGGGTGGACCCATAGCCCACCCTATATATTTTAAACAGCAATTCTTTGAGACAGCTGAGTTGTCGAAACCCACAACTAAAAACATGTTTCTACACCTTGAATTCTGCAGCTCTTCCCTCCCAGGCAATCTATAAAGAGATAATGACTCCCTCACAGGTCCTTATGACAGTCATTGTCACAGTGGGGAGAGCTGCACAAAAGACATCCAACTGGGCCACTTAGGACATCCTAACACGGCTGCTCAAAGTATCACAGTTTGCCACAGGCTGGAAAAAAACGTTACTCTCATTTAAGTATTTGCTACTTCCCAACTGCACACATTCACTCTTGGCCTATCCTCTTCCAAGTGAGTACATGCCAGTCTACTGCATGCTAGCTGCTCACACAATGTAATGAAATCACAGGTTTCCTTGCCCAGATCTTAGAAAGTCAACAATATGTTAATATCTACAACATGGTTAAACTTAGCCCTCCTATCATCAGTGCATATGAGAGCGTGCTATCAGTAGCGGCTGGTGCTGTGGAAGAGTGGCGGGTGGGGGGTGGCGTAAGGGGTCAGGAGGAAACTTACTTGCAGCCGGCCGCGTCGTGCTCTTCTGCTCCTTTTCTTGCAGGCACAGGTCCCAGACTCCACTGCAGCCAATCCTTACGCTGATCTCATATCATGAGAGCAGCTTCAGGATTGGCCTGAGCACAAATGATTTGCCTGCTGTCTCTAACCAGCAACACAGCTGGGTTGGAGAGATCTTCAGTGCGCATGACAGGTGGCCGGCCTGAGATTGCTGGCCAAACCGCCATGCGCACTGATCACTGTACACTACCACTCCTCTGCGCCTGCCGTCCCCTATGGCCTCACCCGAAAGACTTGGCAGGAAAGGAAAGCATAAAATGATTTAAAAAAATGTTTATTATCATTTTATTTTTCCTTTGCTGCTGTTCTGAGGCAGCTGATGGGGGGCGACGCTTCTCCCCATAGTAGAGGAGCCGCAGCTGCTTGTTATGGTATAAGTTCAATGCATTATTAATTCCCCTATGAAAGTCCAGTTTGTCTTGAGGGACCTTTGAAAAGGCTTCTTTAAGCAAACATGAACACGTGTGAAGTGACCCAAGTTAGCCTCACCATGGGGAAGTTTTCAATTACTCCTTGGTGGCAGTCATGCTGTTTATAATTAGATGTTACATTCTCGCATACAGAGTTCTCACCATTTAAAGAGAAAAGTGCAGATGTGTTTGTAACAGGGCGCCAGCTGACTGAGTCATCAAAGTCGAGCCAGTATCATCACTTCTGTTGCCAAGCCTTAGAACTGTAAAACAAATGATTGAGTGTCTTTCAGAATATACAGTGTGTCTGAGAAGCACACACACACGCACATGCATATGCACACCCACACACACCCACATCCACACACACAAGCATAACATAACGTGTATTTGTAAAGAGCACGTTCACTCCAGGGTATCTTGGTGCTGAATAACAAATGTGTATTAACACATGAAGACACGCATGCATGTGCACACACACACACACATGCACATCCACACTCACAGGCGCATACAAACACACACAAATGTGCACGATTACTCATGCTCACAAACATCACCACAAAATTGGTGATGCAAAGTCCCCCTCATTGTTTTTCCTTAAATAGTGTGTTAACCAGTAGCGCTTATAATCACTAATTACCTCTACGTTGACCCCATTCGCATATTATTTTACACGTTAATTTACATTTGAGCTTAATATATTGAATAAATTGCATGTTTTTGATTAGACTTAGATAGAATGTACAGCCTAAAGGTAGTATGAGTAGGTCTATGTGCCTTACTCCCTTGTTTAACTTTCCTTTTGTTTCAGGCACAAGGGGGCATATTACCAACAACTAGCGATAATTATCGCTATGTTGGCTTAGCGGCAATAATTTTATCGCCGTGTTGCGGCGATTTTTATCGCTTAGGAGCCTTGCTAATATCAAGGTTTATCTCCTAAGCGATAAAAATCGGCCGAAATGCATGAATATCGCTGTAAAGTCAGCGATATTCATGCATTACCGAGCTAATGCTCTTAGCCATGTTATCCACCTCCCATTGGATAACATGGCTAAGAACTGCTCAGGGCAGGTGTTAGCTTTTGGAGATATTCGCGCTTAGCGCGAATATCTCCAAAAGTTGGTAATAGGAGATAGCGATGTTAGCGACTGTTTACAGTCGCTAACATCTTGGCACGCCCACTTTGCATGTCATTAGTGATAAATATCTCTGACATGCAAAGCGGGGCCCAAGATGGTCGCTATCTCCTACTAGCTGTCGCTAACTGGTGTTAGCGACAGCTAGGTAATAGGGAGATAATTTTATCTCCGCTTTCTTGGCTTTTAAAGCCAAAAAAGCGGAGATAAATCCCTGGATAATATGCCCCCAGATTTTTCTTGTTCCCATATAGAAATGTTATTCTTTTTAGCTTATTTGGTGAATGTCGTAGAGTAGTTGTTAACTGATTTGAACGATAATTGCCACTACCTCTCTAAGATGGGAGGAGAGGACGTGAAATACTCCTTTGCAGTAGCAGCCGTTGGTGGGCGTGCTGCTGGACGCTGATGTGGAGTGAGGGAGGGGCAGGGTGAGGGGAAGTAAACTACGGGTTATGGCAGATTAGCGGTAAGTAAACATATAAATAAATAAAATGAATTTCGTTACACACGCTGACTTGCCAAATGCAATGCAGCGTGCAATGAAATTCGCTTAATTTATTTATATGTTTACCTACCTCTGTTCGGCCGCAATCCATAGTTTACTACCCTCCTCCCCCGCCCCACGTCAGCGCCCAGCAGCACTCCCACCATGGCCGCTACTGCTCCTCTGTGCTATATCGTGAAGGCCGTGGGGAGCGAAGAAGTTGGCACTGTATTATCCATGAGAAGGAGGCTGACACCGAGAACAGAAAAGATTGCTCAGAACCGGGTTCCTGCCAGTGGGAGCATGTAGGATGTATCATCTAGACTAAATGCTATATTTTAAATGGGTGAAGCTTGTAAGTTAGGCAGGTCACTAACCCCTGTCCACTTTAGCAGGCGGACATCCTTTGTCTTCTCTTGAGACCAACACTCTTTATTTACCTACTCCTAAAAATACTATTGAGAGCCAGTACATTACTTTTCATTCTAATTGGAACCTTTATTTGCTTCTTCTTTCGATGCTATATTGACTGACACCTGCTACTTCTGAGTTCCCCCGACCCACCCAAAGCCTTAGTTTAGCATTAGGGGGTTTCCTTTATGGAAATCGGATTCTGCTTTGATTTGCTTACTTTGCTCTCAACAATGCAAAGCTCATCTTTACTGAATTGAATTACATTGATCATATTTGTGTATGCTCTATTCAGCTGAAATTTTGAATTATGACTAAATGCTTTGATTGGTGATTGTGACTTGACTAATTTGCTAATAAACATTAATGGTTTGTGAACTTATTTCTCTCTGATGTTACAGTGGAGAAAAATCTGCTTCACTGCTATTCCCATGTTATTGAATTTGTGATTTCAGCCTCAGTTTAAGATAAAGGTCCATCTTCATGGATATAGCAACGTTTTGAGATAGTGTCAAGATTGTGTGACGCTATCGCCATCCTTATCTATCCCACTATCAAATCAACTATCAAGCTAAGCATAAACAAAACTGCAGAAACGTATACAGATAGATATGTTTTACTGGACAACATGCATGAAAAACATTTCTATGTAAAAATCTGCTGCTAAAAACTTTTTTTTGCAAGAAACTGCTGAAAAAATTGATTCTTTTGCACCCCTCTAAAGGTAGTGCCATTGAGTTTTGGCAATAGTAAAACCTGCTATTTGCAAGGCTAAAACACTGCAAAATGAAGTATGCAGCACTATACAAAGCACTATTATTATTATATTGATTCCTCAATAAAGTACATGCAAATGGAACATGGTTTTGAATGTCAAGTAATCAGATATCATCTTGGCAGGATGAAAACTGATGCACTTGCTAACTCTGGCCAACTGTATTACTTTTAAATGATTGTGTTTGGTGTATCAATGCACCAATGAAACTGCACTAACATGTCTTCAAGAGAAAACAGCAAGTACTACAAGGTTTGTTGTTTCTTGGGACAAATATGCCAAAAATATTCATGACTGATTATTTTGAAGGCTGATTGTCCAGGTAATCTTCAAGAAACAAACTCAAGATCTCATCTAGGAATCTCTTGTTGGAACCCTAGCAGAAACATTAGACAGTAACCCACCTTGAAGCATTTCAGCAATTGAGAATGGGATATAACCACTTCTCGCCTCCTTGCTTTAGTCCCTCCTATTGCCTTTTTTGCTACTTCATTATGTGAATTAATCACCTCATTTGATACCTCCAAGTACTTCCATGCTAATGATACTTAGATTGTCTTGCAGCAATCAAGCACTGAATAGTTCTTTACTTGCTCAGTTCTTCTGTAACAAAGAAATTGTCTATTTTCCTGCTGTCTCACAATCTCTTTTATTTCCATCTTCTCCCCTCTGACACTTTATGTCTTTCCTCTTGCAAAAGAAAGTAGCATGCTCTTCCATTCCAGCCTACAGCCAAATCATTAATGTGTGTAAAAAATCAAATCTACTCCCGTCCAACACAGTGCTAACCTTCTTTCCAAAGTTATTTTCCAAGGCTTTAATTGCCTCCTCATATATGTCTTCAGACGCCTCTTCCATATTTGATGTACTTTCATTATTAGTTATTTGTTTGTTAGATGTAGGAAACATTTTTAAAATAAGATTCTTCTACCCTCTACTACCAAAGTATGCTTTAATATTGCTAGAATCCTCTTTGCTATAAATCAAAGCGTGCTGCTTTTAAGGAGATCTCAAAATCTTCTCGCCAAGCTTCATGTGACATTACTGGTTCACCTGCGCTTGCTACAAATGTAGGAGGATCTACAAAATTCTGCATGCTGTTGAGGTGATGCACAGTTTTTTTGACACATTTTAATCTAAATTTGATTTGAAAATGCTATGAGTTTTACAAACACGTAAAAACAAAATGTGGTCACTCCTGTCTTTTTCTTAGCTTGGAACATAATAAAATTTTAAAAAATTGTCACCGTCATCTTTAGATAGCACTTCACCTGCTCGTCGGAATATTCAATTCCAAGATTTTCCTATAAGGTTCTCTTTCTGCTGTCATTGTGACCAACATAAAATATGTTGAGTGAGTACTCTCACTGTGTTCCTTTGGTTGTGCTTAATTAACTAATCACAAAGAGTCCTCTTCCGATGTCCTTTTCACCATTCACATAACTGGCAAATGGTCTCTTCCGTAACACTTTCAACGGACCAATCAGGACTGCCATTTTGATTTCCTTCAGGCAACAGTGTAATTTATAAGCGTGGTTGCGTGCACGTGCACAGCATGCAACACAGCCCTCAGTGGCAGAAAGGTCAAGGATGGAGAAGGAGCTTAAAATGAGCTTGAGGCCAGCACTTGTTCTAGTGGATATTGCTAGAGCATGGTATTCCCTTTACCAGCGCAAGCATCGCTCATGCTTGTGCTACACAATGTGAATTGATGAAAGACAAGGGAGTACGGAGAGATTAATATCCAATTTATTTCCAGTAAGGGCACAATTAATTACCCTGACGTTACTGTATAATTTTACTTGGACCAATGCTCAATTTACTTTAACACACCTACATGCCATTGGATCAGTCTCTGACCCACATATTTCTTCAAAAATAAGTTGGTGGAAAAACAACAATCATACAACAATGTATATACAATGACGAAAAAGAAACATACATATATGTATACAAGACTCAGTATCTACAATACCCCAACACGATATTGAAATCACTAGTGTTCACTCATACTATCTGGGCGATACACTTAGAGGTAGTCCTTCTAGCACATGAGGTACAACATCTCTCCATCTTTTCTAATAACGTGCTTATGAACAATTCAACACTATTTGCATTAATGATGACTCCTCTATATATAGCTGTCGACGTGGACGTGTTTCAGCTGTCAATTTCTTCTGGCCTCCTCAGGATAAGGCTAAATTAAAATATATGGGCTTGCATCACGTAATCCACACTGCTCTAAATCTCTAAACAGGTCTCAATCCCTGAGTCCAAACGTTCTCAGTCCTCTGGGGCTTTGATGTCTTATGCCCAGGTATAGGAAGGTGATTTGGGCATTCCCCTGGTCTTTTGTTCGATGTGCTACACAATGCATCAGCCTCTCACTCAGTCAGTCAAAAGTGAACACAGTAAATCTGCCCCAAAAACATTGTACATTACTTTTGGTTCAGTTTTGCTGTAATAGACACCGGCAAAACTGCATGCAACTATTGAAAGTCTGTTGCTGCCAGTAGTCTTGTCTTTCTGAGTTATAATTAGGGCTCATGGTTTTATGGTATTTATTCTTTTAAAACATCCATCTGTATTTATCCATATTTATATTTTGCCCATCTTACTGGAATGTATCCATATTTATGTTATGTTTTGTGAATAAATGGAGTCATAAAATGGTATATTTCCACAATATTTAACTAATAAGCATGCATGCATACTTTGATGCCTGTCGCATTTTAGCAAATTAAGTAGTCAAATATAACAATACACGCCAGGTGCGAATACATTTTACCAAATACCAGTATTTAAAGAAATCTCATCCTGTTTTTAAACCCTCTTTGCTCTATCTCTGCTCCGCTATTAGCCTGGAATTTACAAACGACAGCATGGGGAGCCACTCTCAAGAAGCACGTTTTTTCCATTAAAAAATAATACAGATATGGCCACTGTTTTCAGTCTGTATTTAATTGTAAAATCAGTAAAAATGGAAAACTGAAAGCCTTCGTTATAATACTTTTAGACATGGTTCTGATAGTGACCTTGGTAACTGGGCGTGATCGCTGGTGGGTTTGCAGTGTTTTAGGGTCATTCTCAACGTGTCATCAGTGCCATAAAGGAAGCCGTCATGCAGGGTTGAATTTCACAGCAATTTATTGTGATCAGAAATACCAGCTTCCCCATCCACCAGCCTCAACACAGAACCCCTTACTTTTAAAATAATGGCAAAGTTCCAAAAGCAGTAGAGCGAATGCCTTTCCACCGTAATGAATGATAACGCCAGGACACTCCCAGGAGCATCTGTGCACTTTATAAATCTGTCTTTATCTTCGTCATCATCATCATAATAGAACCAGAAATTAACATTAACCAGATTATGTAAAGCCATCCATGCTACTGCTCTAAAGTAACTCTCTCAAATCCTAAACCATTGTGTGCCTGCCAAGAATCTGTGCCAGGCCAATAAAAAATTCCTTAATTTCACCAACCACGTTGTGCAGTATTCAGAACTCCTCACCTTTGCCTCCAAAGACTACTAGGACAACAAGGCACAACAAGGTATGAGGCAAGTTATTGCATATGTTTCAGACTTATGTACCACTACTGTCCTTTTATGATCCTATAATGTCTACAATGAATAGTCTCAGGTGATGAGGATCTTTTGCTTCTCTGGTTTTCCCTTTCAACATGACCTTAAATGCTGTTGATGGAACAAGGTCCTGTCACAATAATGTCAAGTGCATGGTGCAAAGTGGAAGGGCTGTTTTTTCAATTTATACTGCATCAGCGAAGAACAATGCATAAACAAAATAAGACATATAAATGAAAGACTCTACCTTCTTGCTGTCTCATGGAGTTTCTGTATCTTCTCCAAAGGTTTGAAAATCTATGACATTCTAGGGGCATTCGTTATGGTCTGGCTTAACAGCACAGCGGTCGCCAGAAAACTATATGAGCATCACTAGAGAGGGGCGTTGCCTTCCCACATGTAAGAAGCCTGGAGGATATGTTTTGAATGGGCAGAAGTCGTGTTAAGTGCTGGCCCTCCATGTGACTGTGATTATTTTACTTATCCAGCTGGCTGAGCTTGAACTTTTAGGGCACACACTGTAGTGTAGTTCCTATTATCCCAATAGGCTCTGCGCATTGGAATAATATCTTCAATAGTATAGACGTAGGACAGAGGTTAACTAGGACTTCTACTGTCGATATTAGACTTAAAGTTATGTGTGTGCCAGCTAGCTCAGAGTTCACTAGAAACTTTCTCGAATAGACAAGGAGGTGTTTAACCTCCCTGGATAGACAAGAAGGGATTTAGTTTCTGACAACCATAGAACATGACAACTTTGCTCTCCCCTAATCAAGAGTGTATCTCTAGAGTCGTGTGAAAACGAAAGACAACTTATTTTACTCAGTCAGTTCAGTGCATTCTTAGTTTCACCAGATTGTAGAGAAAAGGAAGAGACGGGCGTGTTCAATAAAAAGATGTTATTTATTGATCAGTCTCTTTTCTCATACAAGAGAAATGAATCGCTATTATTGCAATACTTATAGTTAAGTAAAGTGCATACAGTAATAACAGAATTATAAAATAATACTGTAAAAGCATTGATATGGTTTCTTAGCCATATGATACTTAAAATGGATAAAATAGATACATACATATATACATTGACTATTCGTACTCAACTGGTGCTTCTAACTACGCCTACCCCAATGTACCTGACCTAAGCCTAATACGTGGGCAGGAGTAGATAAGTAGCAGTTTAAGTTAAGTTTGCTTTGCCAAGAGTCTGCTTCAAGAATTCTCTACAAAGGGTTATTCAGTTCAGTACCTGGGATTTAGAAGGCTGGAGGGCTGGTATCTCTATCTCAGGTCTTGTTTTTCCAGCTGCCTGCGAGGGCTTCTTGGAAGCACCGGAGCTGGATTTCTCGGCAGGAGAAAAGGCAGCGTCTCTCTCTCAGCGCGTCAGAAAGGAGGGGCAGCGTCTGTGGGCTTCGCTGTCAGCTGGGCTCCTCGGCAAGTCTCGCTGCTCCAATCTTGTCACCACCTCGTGTGTTTGCTTAAGGCAATGTCGGTATTATTTATACCTGAAAGGTGCCGGGATTGACGTAAGGATGGACATAAATACGTCAATAAGGATGTCATACGAACTGGTCGTTCGCACATTCTTTACTGAAGTTCTCGTCTAAATCAAAACAATGGCTGTGGGGATTTCCCAGGTCGTGGTAGGTTTGATTTGTTTTGAGAACACCGTATGCCTATTAGGGGGCTGGAGAAATAGTGCTTGCCTAATGAGATGGCATGCGCTATGACCTAATCAGATAACGGGCTTCTGTGCCGTTGTGTGGCTAATCAGATGACGGGTTTCTGTGCAGTTGAATGGCTGCTAGTTAATTATTAACCAGACAAGGGTCAGAAATAGGGGGATCGATACAGTACCCATAGTAAATACACCACACCCACTCCACGTAATCTATGTCCATATTTACAAGTCTAGGCATAGTAAACATACTAGCAGTGCATGTGTATACCGAACCACCCCAAAATACAATCAAATGCATTCAGAAAATTGGAAATGCAAATATAGTTACTATATGCACGTCAAGCAGTATAATAATGCTAAATCCAATACGCACATTTTTAAATCAGTATGAACGAAATGCGGAAATTACACATGAAATGGCTCTTAATACAGAAAAAAAGGTCGAGACCATCTCATCACAAAATCATGAATACTTGTGAACATGCTAGAGGGTAGCTAATGTCTCTAGAGTAGCTAAATATAGAAATTTTGTTCTCTAAGAATAGTCTTACTTTAAGCAGAAGATAAGTGTCCCAATCAAAATCATAAATATTTTTGGAATGGAAGGGGAAAAAAATGTCTTGCTCTCTGTAAAAACTGGTGAGAAAATTTCTTATTGCTTTATTTTCAAAGTTGAAGGCCAAATTCAGGGTGTAGGGAACGCCGTGTGCTAGTTTGCTCAAAGTCATTCTTTCTGCTCTGGTGAAAACATCATATTATTGAGACTGTCGAAAAAACTATCAACAGCTTCTTGCGAAAGTTCCACTAACTCGGAAAAAGTTGTTACCATGCATTCATGAGCATGATTGCCTTCATTGATGTTTCGATCAGCATAGCTGACAGAAGGTTGTACCTGATTGATGCTGCTTTCATCTTGTACTTCACTACTCTTCAATCGTAGTGGTGAAGTCTCCACGAATGCCGTCATCAGGTTTGGTAGCCGCTGGGGACAGTACAATGCATGAGCCGTTACCGGACCCAACAGAGTCTCTGCGTCCATTGGTACATCCGATTGTAGTGTCAGACAGGTGTCCAACACGCATTCTTCGCCGCATAACAAGCACCTTAATACAACTTTGCCACATCGGTCTGAATGAAAAAAACCAAGTCATGTTTAAATCTCGTAGCCGTGCTAGTCCAAGGACTTTAGTTATGCGGTCCCGGTAGCCAATAGCTCGGATTGTTTCTTCCATTGTCGCTGGTGTCTTGTCTGTGACGTGGTTTGCCATTGCGAAGTAACAGGATCAAAAATAGGATTCCTGCCACTAGTCCCAAAAGGAGAGGAAGTCCGCCAAAGATGGAATGGACAAAATCAGGAAAAATACCCAGGATGGCTTTGAATGGGGGTTAAAGCTCCCGAAAACACTGTCTTAAATACACTCGCAAGTCAGCACCCTCTTGAAGTAAAGTTAGGTGTTGCTTAATTTCTGCCAGTGTGGATGTTTGTAGCCATTGAAGGCAGAGCCTGCCCACACTGTAAGTAGTTACTATCCCTGGATGTTGTCTTTGGGAATATCTAGGGTCTGGCCTGGTCAATTTGAACCCCTGTATTTTGTTCAGGAATCTGTCTTGACAGTTATTAGTGTCTGTGGGCCAGATCAACCATTGTTTCCAATCAAGATGTGTTCTGTTTTGGTTTAAAATATGGTTCACGTCTATCTCAACATCTATAGAGCTATTACTGTTCGTTGTTGGCTTTGGAATAGACGGTTTGTTTAAGTCTTTGATTTTGGCTAGGCCAAGACAGGTAGTTTGTTGAATAGTGTCATTCAAAAATATAATTTGTTCTGGGATCATGCAGGCTCTGAACAATGATTCTATACCTTGTACTTGCCAATCTTTTGTACCCCAAACTGTTTTTGTTTCAATGTTATTGTTCCAGAAATCAAAACCAAATGTATTCGTTTGCTCAAAAAATGAATCTGAATATATCAATTTTGTGTTTGTAAGCATGGTCTTCATACCTGTCTTATTCGACAATTTGAAATAAAATGTTTCTGCATTACTTGTGTTAAACCCTGAAAAGTATGAATATTTATCATAAATTGTTTTAGAACTACCCTTTGGGGGAGTAGCACAATGTTCCCATTGGTTATAATTTAAAACATTTCTAGGTTGTGCAGATTTATGGAGATAATGGTTACCATAGTGGTTATAGCAGAACATTTGATCATAATTAGACGAACCCTGCAAATAATCATGTTCTGTAAATTTAGCAGACATTACTAGGTCAGACATCATATCATTAATACTTTCAAAGTCCCAATCATCAGCAAATGTGCTAGGTTTTACAAAGTCACTTAACGAGATCTTAAATTGGTGTGGATACTTCAGGATTTCAACCGGGCCATAGATTTCATAATCAGTATTGTCCCATGCTACACCGCCTGGTATAGGATTGGCTGTGAAGTTCACTGAAGAAAGTTCTCTTTTCTTGACGTGTGAAGATGTCTGTGGTTTAAGGACCAAGTTGATTTTCTGGCTTGCTGTGTCCATTGTAGCATATTTTCCCTCAATGAAATGTCCCAAGCATAGTACCATGATGAGCCAAAGTATGAGGATAAAAGCACCTAATGTC
Organism: Lissotriton helveticus; assembly: GCF_964261635.1. Lineage (NCBI taxonomy): Eukaryota > Metazoa > Chordata > Amphibia > Caudata > Salamandridae > Lissotriton > Lissotriton helveticus. The sequence goes on along the minus strand of NC_136067.1, from coordinate 217,535,955 downwards.
ACCCAAATTTCAATCCATGGAGAAGTTCCTTTGCTTTGTCTTTAAAAGTTTTTGTTGATGGCTGTAGTTCTGGTTCGCTTTGTCTTTCTGAAGAATCATCGAAGTTGATGAAGTAGCCGGATGCTGTTCTGTCAATTGTTCCAATTGCTTCTGGATTACTTTTTGCTTTTGGCTTTTGCTTTGTTTCATTAGAAAACTCTGTAGTTACATCATCGTAGGTTGTTGTTTCTTGATGAAAAGCTTTGATTTGGGTTTTAAGAGGTTCAAGTTCCATTGCTCTGTTGCATAGTCCTTGTTGTTTCACTATAGATTTTCCAAATGTGATCAGTCTTTCAGTTTGAACCTCTGTGGATGTAGCAAACTTTGGTGTTCTGCTACTTCTTGGGAGTCCACTTGGCCTACTATTTGTTATCGGCCACATGATTGTGGTTTAACCAGGTCGATGGATATGACTCGGTTCTCCTTTTTACCAGCAAGGGGCGGTAGCACTACTGATCTTGTCCCGTTGACAGACAAGACAGGAACTGCTTTTCTGTAAGAAGGCCCAAATTCCTTTTTACCGCGATCTTCTCTCTGACCAGATCCCCGACTTTTGGAATCCAGACAGGCCTTGCTGGGACAGGTGGTTTTTCTTCAGTGGTTGTTGGCTGCTGTTTCAACTTTATGTTGCTCAGGTCTTTTCTTGTTTCATTTAAGTCCTGTAAAATAGCCAAGCGATCTTTGATATCAAAACACTTTTCTTTAACCACTGAAGTCTGACTATCTAAGTCCTGGATTAACATTCTAGTCCCAAACAATAGTTCGTACGGACTGAGTCCTTTCAGAGAATTTCTTGGCAGGTTATTTAGACTACGTTGGACACTTATTAAATGTTTGACCTACCCAGCTCCTGAACCTAATATCTTTGCTGTTATAGATTGCTTTATGCCTTGGTTTTTTCTTTACACCATCCTGTTTCCCTCAGGAAGGAAGTGAGAAGAGTCCCGCAATGCAATGTTCATTCTGGCCAGGCACCCCCCATAAGCTGTTTAGAGCTAAAGGAAAGATTTTGATCAGAACGTAACATGCTTCTAGCGTATATGCCATTCTAGACTCGCAAATCTTTGTATAACAGTTCCGACGTCAGCCGAAAGTTGAGGTCTACTATATAAGTGAAAGTAGTCTTTACATGTTAATGTGACGCATTATTCATACTGGGTTTTTATTCTTTTTTTCGATTTGATACTTTCTGGAGTGAAACGCCATGATATTAAACCGTTTCTCTCGCCACTGCGATCTCTATAGCAGTCTGGGCAGTTTTTTACAAAAATGTGATGATGCAGGCTCATGCCTGGCCACCAGTACACCGATTGTAATTCTTCCAGAGAATCTTTTAGCTTAAGGTGTCTGAGACCCTCACCCATATGTGCGTCTGCTATTAACAAGCCTCTCCTGTCCGTGTTTGGAATTACTCTATCCCCCACTCCAGGGATTTGAGCAAAAGGGACTGAGTTTGCATCGATTATGTATGTATAATTGAGTGGGTAATTGATCGGTAGCGCTGAGCAGTCGCCTTTTGATGACGTTTTCACTGCCAGCACAGTTTCTCCGTCAATGTATTTTACTGCGCGCTTTTTTGTAGCTACGGAAGCCGATTTAGTTGCTACCGCTGTGGCTGTCTCAGCCAATGAATTCCCTGCAACGTGAACGCCATCACGCCGATGACTCAGTGAATGTATCACGTGAGTTTTTGGTAGTTCTTTCTGTAAAAGAACTACTTGTTCCCAAAGCACTTTTTGCTTTATTGTTGCACCTGTGTCATCTTTGTAACCGTTTTGAATCCATTTCTGTAGATCGTTATTGTATGATTTGACGCAGTAATACGAATCGCACACTATAAGTGTCGGGAATTCGCGATCGGCATTATCTAGCGCCATTTTTAACGCTATTATTTCAGTTTGTTGTTCTGAATTATTTTCTACTGAGTGTGTTTTTGTAAGTAGAGGTCTTAATTTACCTCCGCGCCACACTTCTTTTACAATTTCGCATGTGGCGTTGTAAGCCAGCTCTCCCCAAAACCGAGGGTTGAGCATGACCGTCTGTATATATTACACAGGCGTACTGTCGTAAAGGCAGAATGTCGATTGGCAGAGGGTATTCTCTCTCATATTCTAGATATTTTAATTCTTTCATTTCCGGGTCAAAATAGTATTTTACTTTGTCTGTAGCAACAGAATTTACCCATTGTATCCATTCTGGATTCAGTGCCGTTGTCGGTAAATTACATGGTGTTGTTAATGCCTCAAAAGCTGATTCTGCTGTTCTGACTGTAACCTGTCTACCGTCGGCTTGGTATTTTTCCTTTGCTACAGCTGTTTGAACCGCATGAACGATGTTTTCCTTAATGCTGAACCTTTTTTCAGCTTCTGTGTACAAATGTGATTTGTATGCAGTTGGTACCTTCTCTCCCTCATTAGAGGTCAGGTATGTGAATCCGCATCTTCCTGGGATGACTCGAATCACAAGGTTGCGTGTGTTGTCACGTGTTTGTAATTTTGTTTTAACTAACATATCTGTTTGTAAAGATCTCAAAATTTCTGTGTGTTTTTGAGTCCAATTGATTCTTTTAAAATCTGGTTTTATAAGATCATAGAGAGGTTTAACTCTCTCTGCATAATTTATAATGTAAGTTCTTCCGAAATTTAGGAAACCTAGAATTGATTGTAAGTTTTTTAGTGTTCTAGGTGCTTGGATTACAGCACATTTCTCTAGGAAATTGTCAGCCAGGCTTTTGCCTTCACTTGATAGTTCATATCCTAAAAACAGGACAGTTAGATGGGCAATTCTTGACTTTTTAAAGTTGAATTTGTAACCCTCTGCTGCGAACCCAAGTATTATGGTGTTCACTCTCTTCAAGTGAGTATCCAAGTCATCATCTGTTAGATAGATGTCATCGACATAAGATAATGCCTCATCATCATATATTTGTAGTAACTCTGTTACTCTTGCTGAGAATAATCCTGGGCTATTCTTGAACCCCTGGGGCAAACGGCAGAAATTTTTTTGGGCGCCATTTATTGAGAACGCGGTCAAATATCTGCTCTCTGGTGCTATGTTTTGACAGAAGAATCCATTAGAGATGTCTAATGTTGTTTTGTATTTTTTGCGCACTATGTTATTCATTAGCGCAGCACTATGCGAGTTTTGAACTGCAAAGGTTTTGCAACATGAGTTAAGGTGTCTGTAGTCCAAAACAAGACGATATGAATTGTCTGGTTTGGAGACAGGAAACAAAGGATTATTCATGTGTGAGGTGCAGGTTTCAATCACCCCCTGGTATTCAAGTTGATCTAGGATCTCTTTTACCCGTTTTTTAGCTTCTTGCTTAATTGGGTACTGCCTCTGAGCAGTAGGTTGTGATTTTAACTGGATTTTGTGAGGAGGAGAGTCCTCATCCCATCCCACATGGTTTTTATATAATGCAGGAGCTTGGGCTACTGCCCACTTTCTTGCAAGTGTATATTTTTTATGAATTGGAATATGATTTGAGAAGGCAGGCATAATTATTTCTTCGCCATGAGGGCACTCCCTGACAAACTCTGGTGGCCAGTCTCTTTCAGCTAGAAGGATATCATAGCCCTTGGAGAGATTATCCCAAAAGAGACCCCTTATTTTCCTAGTCTTATCCCCCTCTATACGCAATGTTATTTCATATATTTTATGAGGTTTGCTAACTCTGGTATCTGCAGTTTCCACCTGAATGTACTCATTCGTGTCCACTGTCTCCAGATGATTCATAAGGATCTTGCGAGCTATGCTCACTTCTGCTGCGCTGTCTAGCATTGTCTGAGCCCATTCTCCGTTTTTCAGCTGTGTCCTCAGTATTCTCGGCATGGTTGATTACTTTAATACTGGCTACCTTCTTTTTTGGAAACTGTAATTTTTTATTTTGATGAGCAGGTTCCTTGTCTTTCGACTTGACGTGCTCTTCCCTGTGCTCTGATCGTCCTCTTCTTTCCGATTTCTGCGAGGAAGTCTGAAAAGATTGAGAGGGACGTGTATCAATATCTTGATATCTATCAGGTTTCTTCAGATTATCCCTATTTCTAAGGTTGTATTTTTTCTCAGAGGGCTCCCTTTGGGGAGACTTGTGTCCTTGGTCTGGAGATCTTTTTTCTTTAGGAGTGGATTGTTTATTTCCATCCCAGCTCTTTTTTTGAGTGTTTAGATTATTTTTAATAAATATTTTTTCAGGTTTTTCAATGAGTTGGGGTTTCACCGGTTTTCCACCCAAACTATCTCTTCCTAGTTCTTCATAGGATTTTTCTATGATTCTGGCAATTTCAAATGGTTGGTCTGCTATATCTGTCTCTTTCAACCTCTGGCGGATCGCCACATTTGCTGCTTCTCCCTTTATATTGGCTAATAATATTGCCGAGACCTGCTTGACGTCTTTTAGTAATTTCATACCAAGAGTTAAAGCAGGTTCTGGACCGTATTCATCTTGAATTTGTTTTAGCACATCTGGTATTACTGACATGGATGGAACACCATGTGTTTTTGTGTAAATGGAAGCAAAGACTGTACCCCAAGTGTCACAGTCCTCCACATGTGGTGCGATTCCCATTGGAAGACAGATAGTCAGAATCCTGTGTTTCTCAACCGGGGTGGTATCTGGAAATACCGCCTCTATTTGAGTGATTTTTTGTGCTAACCAGAATGGAATTTGTTCCCGTTTTGCGGGTACTTTACCTAGACAGGACTGTATGTTCTGTGGTGTAATTTTATTTGTGTTCCCCTGGTGAGGGATCAGCTGTGGAATTTTAATAGCTGGTTGGACTGTTGAAGTCCACATTACATATTGGACTAATTGTCTGTGTATTTTAATTAGTTGTTTTAGCTGTACTAAAAGATTGGGTGCAGACATTTCTTCAATGTCTGGATGTGGCGTGTATCCGGATAGGACCGGCCACGTTGCTCCTGGTCTTCCTAGTGGACCGAGCCTGGTGATGTGATTATTATGTTTAAGGGCGCCATTAAACCAGAGCAGGTGCTCTTGGTATTTGAGTGGTATTTCCACCTCCTCGAAAGGAGTGTACTCATTAGGAGGTTCCTCTATTTTGTAATAGTGGAAGTCCTTTGTTACAGCGTTTGCTGCTGGAAAGTTTATCCATGAATAGAATACCTCTGTCTGCCGATATTCGTGTGCCTCAATTACGAATATGACTGTACCACCTCTCGGTGTCAGCCCATTTTCTATAAGTTTTAAAGTTATAGATTTTCTTATGTTGACCGGGATGAGTATTGCCTCCGGGTCTTGCTGTAGGAGACTATTGTCAGCAGCTAGGAGTTGAGCTGCTATTCTAACTGTCTCCCTTTCTTCTTCTTCAGCTTGTGACATTCTAAAGTCAAGAAAGTTATTTTATTTATTTGCAGATCAGGTTTCTATGGAAACAAAGATTAGATGCACAATATTTTGGAACAGTGTATCCTTCAACGTTGAATAAACCAAGAACCATACATAGGAGTCTCCTCCTACTAAGTTTGGCGGATATAACCTTTCACCCACTCCAGACGTATTTGGAGTATTATGGGAAAAAAGGGGTCTGTGTGAAAAAGCACGACTGAGTTACTCTAATGTCTTACGTTAGATTTATCGCCTATCCAAACAGTTGGGCGCCATGTAGTGTAGTTCCTATTATCCCAATAGGCTCTGCGCATTGGAATAATATCTTCAATAGTATAGACGTAGGATAGAGGTTAACTAGGTCTTCTACTGTCGATATTAGACTTAAAGTTATGTGTGTGCCAGCTAGCTCAGAGTTCACTAGAAACTTTCTCGAATAGACAAGGAGGAGTTTAACCTCCCTGGATAGACAAGAAGGGATTTAGTTTCTGACAACCATAGACCATGACAACTTTGCTCTCCCCTAATCAAGAGTGTATCTCTAGAGTCGTGTGAAAACAAAAGACAACTTATTTTACTCAGTCAGTTCAGTGCATTCTTAGTTTCACCAGATTGTAGAGAAAAGGAAGAGACGGGCGTGTTCAATAAAAAGATGTTATTTATTGATCAGTCTCTTTTCTCATACAAGAGAAATGAATCGCAATTTTTGCAATACTTATAGTTAAGTAAAGTGCATACAGTAATAACAGAATTATAAAATAATACTGTAAAAGCATTGATATGGTTTCTTATCCATATGATACCTAAAATGGATAAAATAGATACATACATATATACATTGACTAATCGTACTCAACTGGTGCTTCTAACTACGCCTACCCCAATGTACCTGACCTAAGCCTAATACGTGGGCGGGAGTAGATAAGTAGCAGTTTAAGTTAAGTTTGCTTTGCCAAGAGTCTGCTTCAAGAATTATCTACAAAGGGTTATTCAGTTCAGTACCTGGGATGTAGAAGGCTGGAGGGCTGGTATCTCTATCTCAGGTCTTGATATTCCAGCTGCCTGCGAGGGCTGCTTGGAAGTACCGGAGCTGGATTTCTCGGCAGGAGAAAAGGCAGCGTCTCTCTCTCAGCGCGTCAGAAAGGAGGGGCAGCGTCTGTGGGCTTCGCTGTCAGCTGGGCTCCTCGGCAAGTCTCGCTGCTCCAATCTTGTCACCACCTCGTGTGTTTGCTTAAGGCAATGTCGGTATTATTTATACCTGAAAGGTGCCGGGATTGACGTAAGGATGGACATAAATACGTCAATAAGGATGTCATACAAACTGGTCGTTCGCACATTCTTTACTGAAGTTCTCGGCTAAATCAAAACAATGGCTGTGGGGATTTCCCAGGTCGTGGTAGGTTTGATTTGTTTTGAGAACACCGTATGCCTATTAGGGGGCTGGAGAAATAGTGCTTGCCTAATGAGATGGCATGCGCTATGACCTAATCAGATAACGGGCTTCTGTGCCGTTGTGTGGCTAATCAGATAACGGGTTTCTGTGCAGTTGAATGGCTGCTAGTTAATTATTAACCAGACAAGGGTCAGAAATAGGGGGATCGATACAGTACCCATAGTAAATACACCACAACACGGGCCATTGTAATGCTGTGAACGTGTCTAGAGAATTGATCATGTTTGTCCTTCTCTGGCAGCAGCACAGATGGGAGGAGGACAGTCAATAAACTCCATGGAGTTTTTAAGGTCTGGCTTGACAGTGCAACTGTCACCTGACTTTTCACCCACACCAATGTAATTCTACAGTTCTTTGCTTCCACAAAAATACATATTCATTGCCATGCGATATACTTGTAATGCTTAACATTACATACAGCTTTCTTTAAAGCCAGGCCTGTTGGCATTGGCAATGCTTGCTTTTGAATTGGCACAGCACCACGCTTAATGGCCATTTAAACAGATTCACTGAAACTTATTTTCAACCACTGTAGATATTTGTGGAAGGTATTCTACTGAATAAGACGCCAAATTCTCAAAAGGTCAGCAACAATAGCAACAAAGAACAACAGGCCTTGGCCTACGCTTCTTGAACTCTACCAGCCCTCCTTTGTTTTGGCCCTAGATTAATTTCATGCTCTATGGATTTTCCTTGAAAAGGAAACCTGACCACGTGCATATTATCAAGACAGGCGCTAAAATTATCGCCGTTTTAGTGGCAGAAAACTACCGCTCAAACAGCGATAATGGGCTTGATAATATGCTCTATGGAATTCCAATAGAAGCCCATGTTAAATGTGAAGGACATTTAACCTGGGCTTCAATTGGAATTCCATAGAGCATATTATCAAGCCCATTATCGCGTTTTAGAGGCAGTTTTCTGCCGCTAAAACGGCGATAATTTTTTCGCTTGTCTTGATAATATGCCCCTTTGATTTTCTACACTGGTAACTATCTCATATTTAATTATGTTGTGTACTGTAGCCAACTTAATAGCCAAACCATTGCAAAGGCAGTTAAGTGGTTCAGTTAAATTGGAGAGGGAGTGTATTCATATTAGGAAAAGCTTGTTTTATTTAATTTGTGGCACAGGAATAATAGTGTCTGCTTCTTGCAGTGGGTGGGAATGCAGAAAGAAAATGTATTCTTGCATGAGACAATAAATCATCTGTCACTGGAGCAGGGAATTAGAAACTCAAACAGTGCCTAGATACCCCTAGGGGTGACAGTGTTGCGCTTTATAAATGCTGACTGATTGACATGTCACTTTTAGCGAAAAGCTTTGCCCTGTAGAATAGCCCACGTATCATTTATTGCTTCGGGAACCGTATTACAGTGAGTGTCTAGATAGCGCAACAGGCGTCTGCGTCCACTTCTTGCCTTTCCTGGGACCTTTTGTCATTAAAGAATGAGCCTCAGATGCTTGTGCTGCCCCATCTATAATATAGAACACACCAGTGCACATTTTGCGCCGGCACAATCGCAAGGTGGAGTACCCTCATTTGCATGGGGGCAATGAGGAACCACTTTGCCTCTGTACCTGAGGCACATTACAGATGTTGGCACAGGGGCAAAAAGGCTGTCAAGAGTTGCACAGACTGTGGGCCACAGAGAGCTCCCACTTAGAATCTCGCAAGGGACCAGTAGTGGTTGGTGGTGGGAGCAGCTGCTAGGGGGTGACGTGGGGAGGGGGAGGGGCAGGGTGAGGGGTAGTAATCTGAGGATTGCGGAGGATTACAGGTAAATAAACATATAAATAAATAAAACAAATTTCGTTGCGCGCACTGCATCGCATTTGGGGATGCAGTGTGTGCAACAAAATTTGTTTTATTTATTTATATGTTTACTTACCTGTAATCCTCCGTATTCCATAGATTACTACCCCCCACGTCACCGCGCGGCAGCTACTGCCACCACCGACCGCTACTGCCAGGGACCCCACAGACATTTCATGCAGTTAGGTGTAGTCAGTCACTGCAATTGCCTGCAGGGGAACTTCTGCTCTCTGTTCAAATGCAGGCCTGCCTGAAAGAGCTGGTTCCTCTTTCACTAATGTGCTGTTCCTATTGTGTGCACAAATTTGTGTCTGCTCTGGGGACAGAGAATTCACTGTAATAGCATGCTCTGCAGATGCGGCCCGTGCAGGTAAGAGCGGCGAGCCGGGTTGGGGGGGGGATTCGCCAGACAACCATGAGGGAAAGAAAGTGAAATAAACAATACTTTTTCCTTCTGTCGAAATTCCCGCCCGCTCTTACATGCACGGGCCACGGCTGATGCTCTGTTGTGGTACATGTCCAGTGCACCTAGCTAAAGGTGCACAGTGGCACAAACTGGAGAGTGCGCCCTCGTCTGTTCAGTATATTCCTAAGCCTTTGGAGTCTCAGATTAACTTGTTCAGCTTTTCACTCACCACAATTCATCATATATGTGTGGGATATTCATATCTGCCCTGACAGGACTGTTGAAAAATATTATGTGACATAAACATGATGGTGGATATTTTTTCTCCCCCTAGGAGTGTATGAGTGTAGGGCAAACATTTTATTATGCAGGCGGAATCGTGCGTAATTTCTAGCATCTGGTATCATGCTTGTTACGCGAAATTCCCCAAATTACACCACGTCCCATAATTTCAAGTTTGTTGTTGCAAAAATGTTATCGCTGGAGCACGGCAATAACGTAACCTAACAGGATGCAAGTGGTTGTTGCTTGTGGCATATGTATTTTTTTATGCTTTTTATTAGCGCAAATTATGTGGACCCATTGCATGCTGCTATAGTGCTAAATAACAGATTCACATTTTGCAAAACCTTTGATTCATTAGGTTTTTTTTATGTATAAATTCGGTGAACAAGTATAAAAATAATTATACTTAACATTTTTGCAGCACTGATTTATACCGAGGTAGGTTGGTGCTTCCAATGAACACTTTTTTAAATTCAATTGAAATGAAGAATGTTAATTAAGTGTAGCACATTAAAAGCAAAAACTTATGTGAAGTGTAAATATGACTTTTTTTCGTTTTACTTCATTCTTTTGATCAGTTTCACTGGTTATACACTCCATACATACAATAATATACTATTTTTGAAACATAGATATTGAGATAATCAATTTTGAAGTTGAATATGCAAATGTTTATACATTTCAGCACGGAGACGGATTTTGATGTTTATATTGTTGTCATTCATGCTATACTTACATCTTGGCAGCTTGGTGCTTGATTTACATCGAACATTTCCAGGTGTAAATCAGAGATTTTGCCTTCAAAGGGTGTCCTTAATACATGGGTAAGTGACTAAATAGTATGCGGTGCAGTGTGTGCCTAACATAGTCACGTAAATTATGCACACATAAGGCCGGAGTGAGAAACATACAATTCCGAAAATTAGCAGTTACGTCGAATTTCGAAATCTAGAATCACGAAAACAGAATTCAAGTAATATTCCCACAATGAATCCAATTTATGACTGCGGAAAAATCCACGAAAGCCATGTTTTCCACAGTGAGAAGCAGAAGGGTAGGAACTTTAGTGATGCCGCCGTGGAGAGAGATAGTCGTGGCTTTTGGAAATTCACTAAACAACCCAATATTTTTCAAACCGATTTGCTAACTTATATTTAGTACCACAAAAAGCTGAAGCAAGTTAGAAAATTGGGTGTGGAGAAACCTCCCAAACACCTCCTTACTTTCAAGAGCAATGTGTGAACATTTTCATTAACAAGGACAAATATTTTTTCACATGAATAAAACAAAGAAAATAAATCCAATGCTCAAATTCACAAATCTGAATGACTTACTCCTTTGAAGTAGGTACATAGCAGACAATGCGCAGAAGTAAGTGCACGGGTAGGAAAGAGACTGGAAATATATGTCATACATGTCGATCCTCCAAAATAAAGAAACCTATAGCAATTGCAGGCCAATTTCAGCAGCATCCGGCGCTCTTTTACACCTAATATTCACTTAATTTCCCCTGCTTAGTCCCCAGAAAACACAGTCCTGAAGAGACCCCGGATCTAGAGAGGGTCGAAACGCCGTCGACACCATACAAAAGAGAGAGCCTGAATTTAATTATCAACCATTGTATTATGCTCGTCCTTTTGGATTTTTACTGATAACCTGTTTTCCGTTTTTTCACACTGAGGTTCACAATAACACTCTAAATATGCAATTAAAGCAAATAGTCTAATGACTTATGCTTTAGGAAATACGTCTGTGGTACAGGCTGTAACTGCAGAATAAAACTACTTACTTTGGCTGGAGTAAGGTATATCCTTTATCAAAAAGTTTGTAGGAACTTTTTTAGGGAATGCTAATACACTATTGTGTATAGATAATCTGTAATAAATTGTATTGTGACTCAATGAAGGATCATGAATGAATGAATCTATCTTTGAGTAAGATTGAATCAGAGCAACTATCTGAGCTGCATATCATGTATCTTTCAAGATAAATAAGTTCCTTGTGAACATTGTTCTGTACTTCTCTTTGAGAGTGGTGGCATAATACTATACCCGAATTCCACTCAATGAGTCGACTTCTCCTAGGAGGAATCAGGAGGGCTGTTCCCAGACACAATTTTGAAAAAATGGGTGCCAAGTAGTGCATTTTAAAGCACAATTTTCTCATATATCGGCTCAAAAGCCAACCGTGTACCAAACCAACGTAGTCTCACACGCCCCAGGAGTCAATACAATTTGTTTTCAAAATCTGTAGTGGGTGCCCCCCACGTGTTATTCATTATTTACACTGTGCCAGGGCCAGCATGTTCTCATGTGATCAGACATACACACTAATACTGGTGCTTTCCCTGGCATTGTCAGGGTGTGCATTGTACCACTAGTGAATAATAGGATAATATTCACTGTTGGCATGGGACAAGGGGGCAGAAATCAAGGAGGCCGAAACCGCAACAACCATAAGTGTCAGTTGCCACAACACAAAATCTGTGGTGCATAGATTTCCTCCTTGATTTGCCAATTGAGCCCATATGTTGTTTACTTCAGGCTTTTGTATGTCCCAGGTGTGTGTCAGAAGGGTAGCCAGTCAATCCAGTGCAAATATGGTGAACACTCTCTTAAGTTAGCAGGTATTGCCATGCATTTCAAAATGTGTTTAACACACTTTTTGCGACATGCAAGTTACATTTGAATGATTTCTAAATGTGTTTAGCACACTTTCTTTACACATACATGTTACATCTGAAAGATCCAGGTGTAAGCGCTGCTGAACATGTATCAAGGTGTTTGAGTTTCACATGAAGGTTTTGAAATCAAAGAGATGTTTAAGAAAAATATATTAAACTGAGAAGTATATATATTTTGTTTTTACAAATACTCTAACCTAATTATGAATCCATTCACTAGATGTTACATAAGCACACATTGTGTAAATCACACCTGCACAACATGGATCGTTTTGTGGCTGAAACATGGATGTAAATTGTGATTTACACCCCTGCAAGAGATTTACTGGTGCAGTGGTAAACCCCAGAAGAAGAGACCACACATATAACTGTTACAACACACAGGTGAAATGTATTGGATAGACAGAAAATGCATCACCGCATTGCACAACTCAATATTCTGGCACCAGGCATAAAGGATTGAGAATACCAGAACAAATGCGATATGCACTCTGCCTGCACCTTTTTCCTCCCTTAACTCCCTTACTCCCCTTCACATAGATAAGCGGAGGAGCGAGGGTTCAGCTGAGGATATGGCAATCCATTTTTTTTTTTTACAACAATGGAGAGAGAGAGGGAAAAATAATAATGCTAGGCACTATGTGAGGTGGGAACTCCTGGTCCCCCAATTAATCTGGAAAAAACAATAGAGGAGTAACCCCTCGTGGGTAGGGAGAAAAATAACTCTCTGACAATGAGCACTAGTGCTCTGGTTAGCAAATTTTACCCCAACCTGTTACTGGATAAGGCATATCCTTATAGAAGACCCCTCACTCACCAACCTGGTTGGTGACATGCTTCATCATCGGGGTCCCACCCCATAAGCCGAGTGCCTACGGGGTGTGCTGCGACACCTGATTACAGTGGAGCTGGTTTCGTTTTTATGTGTTCAAGACTATCAAAAAATTGTGTATTAAAAAGGGCCAACACTACTCACTTCAAGTATTTAAAAACAATAATTTTGTATATTCACATTCACATAGCACACTTTCGCTATTTTTATATATTTTAATACGACTTTTTGACACCAAAGCCTTCCTAATTAGGCAAAGGTGCCACACTTGATTTTTACTAAGGGTTCAAGCGCTCAAGAATAAATACTTGAAGTGAGTAGTGTTGGCCCTTTTTAATACACAATTTTTTGATAGTCTTGAACACATAAAAACGAAACCAGCTCCACTGTAATCAGGTGTCGCAGCACACCCCGTAGGCACTCGGCTTATGGGGTGGGACCCCGATGATGAAGCATGTCACCAACCAGGTTGGTGAGTGAGGGGTCTTCTATAAGGATATGCCTTATCCAGTAACAGGTTGGGGTAAAATTTGCTAACCAGAGCACTAGTGCTCATTGTCAGAGAGTTATTTTTCTCCCTACCGATATGGCAATCCACCCATGACCTGCAGTGGGACAATAGAGTAACTGTTTCCAATATTTGCTGGGTGGACAAAGAGACTAGTGATGAAACCCCTGATGAGTATGACAGTAGAAGCGGTAAGTGTACAATACTTACACAGTGAGGAAGCTAATGCAAGAGGTCCACTTGAGACAAAAGTGGTCCCTATCCAGGGTTGGACAGGGCACCTTTTTGGCTTGCTCCTCATTGGTAACAGCTAGTCCCCACCAGAGCAGAGCTTCCTGTCCCCCAGCGCTCAGGTGGCGGCTGCTCCTGCTACGGAGTCCTGGTGCAACACCCTGGTGTCATTCTTCAGGGATAAAATAATTAGCATCCAGGAGACTTTTCCGTCATCTTCCATCGCTCCGTCCTCGCCGCCGCCTCTGCCCAGGGCAGAACCGGTCTCCCTTTTTTCTGAATTCTGTCCCATTGACCTTGTTGGCTCTCTCCGAATCCTTAAAGCCCTCAAGTCCGGCTCTCCCAATGATCCCTGTGTGGCCCGTCTTCTGTCTGATGTGGCAGTCACCATTAATTCAGAGGTGAATTTTTTGGTTAATAAATCGTTGCGGGATGCTTGTGTGCCGTCAGCCTGGAAGCATGCCCTGACCCTCCCTCTACTTAAAAAACCCTTCACTCGATCCACTGGTCCCGGAAAACTATCGCCCTATCTCACTTTTGCCTAGTTTGGCTAAAGTTTGTGAGGAAGCGGTCACATTTCAACTTACCAACTTTGTTGAGGGAACTGGCTTGCTTCATCCGGCGCAGTTGGGCTTCTGTGCCTCTTATAGCACGGAATCCGCCCTACTGGAAGTCACGGAATCGATTCGGGAGTGTCTTGATGCCGACGGGAGAGCAGCACTGGTCATACTTGATCTCTCTGCGGCATTTGACACGGTGCCTCACGCCATGCTCCTCGACCGCCTATCCGAAATAGGAATTTCTGGGTCAGCTTTGCTATGGATCAACCGTTTCTTGGAGAGAAGATCGCAGCAGGTTTGGCTCCCGCCGTGTGCCTATGAGGGTTTCAACTGGGGTTGCGCAGGGGTCTTCACTCAGCCGCTGTTATTTAACATCTACGTGACTCCGCTGATTTCTTTGGCGGAGTCACTGGGGCTAAGGTGATGGCCTACGCTGATGACACCCAGTTGCTGTTTACCTGGAGCAAGGAGGAGGACTCGGTTAAGAGACCCCATCAATGTTTGTCCTCGGTTTTTCATTGGCTGGCCAATGCGCAGCTTAAATGTAATGAGGGAAAATCTGAAGTACTGCTGTTCGGCTCCTTGGCTTCGGATTTTAGAAGGAAATTCTGGCCCCCTGGTTTTCCCTGCCCGCCTGCGAGTAAGGGAGCCGTCAAAAATCTTGGCGTTTGGTTCGACGAGAATCTGAATTTTGTGACGCATGTAAAAAAGCTGGCCGGCGCCTGCTTTGGTGTGTTGACAGGCTTGAGAAAGTTTCTGCCCCTCCTGCTGAGTTCGGCCAGAGTGACGGTTGTTCGGGCACTGATTCTCTCTCATTTGGATTATGCCAACGCCTTCCTAGTCGGCAGCCCTGGTTTCCTTGTGAAGAAGTTACAAGTGGTCCAAAATTCGGCTGCTAGACTTCTAGGGGGGCTGTCTTCCAGGCACAGTGCCCGGGCTCTCCTTCGGTCATTACACTGGCTCCCTGTTGAAACTCGCCTGAAATTTAAAATGCTCACAATTGTGCAATGGGCCCTCTACGGTCTCGGCCCGAGCTATCTGCAGGAGAGACTCGTGCTTTACACTCCAGCGAGACAGCTGCGCTCGTCCTCTCAGCTGCTGATGCAGACACCGAAATCCAAGCGCCAGCGACTGGGGGGGAACTCCTTTGTGCGTAAAGCCTGTCTGGCCTGGAATACTCTGCCCTTGGCCTTGAGAGCCACTCAGGATCCTCTTCTGTTTAGGAAAGCTCTAAAAACCCTTCTGTTTTAAATGTGAATCGTGCATTTCTGCCTTTGTTCTGTAAGCGCCGGGACACTTCCGAGTAGCTGCGCGCTGTATAAATTAAAATAACATAACAATAACATAACATAACATAACATAACATAACATAACACCAAGGTATAAGATATATTGCAATTGTGTTGAGACACATGGCTACTCATGGCAGCAATGGGGAAAATCCATAATAAATTGTGTCCCATTGAACACAGCATGCAAGCATTTGAATCTATGCTAGACTGAACAGACACTCAAATGTGGAAGTGTTAGAGTGCTGGGATGGTCCTCATCAGAGATTGACCATGATTTACCACCAGAACAGGCACGTGCTTAGAAAGATGTTAAACTGAGTGAAATTATTTGCTGGTACAAATAGAGCAGTTTTTTTTTACTAAACTTGATTTCAGAGAAGGCTATATACTGCTGACAATGAAGAAAATGGCCTTCAACACCCAGGGCCAGACTGGCTACCGGGCAGTT